>NC_044560.1:56304883-57021238 GCF_007565055.1 Rhinopithecus roxellana
CTGACTAATGACCTCTTCACCAACACCTTTCAGAAGAGCATAAGAATTGTACTCTTTAATTTTCCACCCAATGTTTTAGTATCTTATTAAATGTACCTAGATATCACCTCTACACTAACCTCACTGACCTCATCTGCA
Organism: Rhinopithecus roxellana; assembly: GCF_007565055.1. Classification (NCBI taxonomy): domain Eukaryota; kingdom Metazoa; phylum Chordata; class Mammalia; order Primates; family Cercopithecidae; genus Rhinopithecus; species Rhinopithecus roxellana. The sequence goes on from NC_044560.1 coordinate 56,305,022, forward strand.
AAATGGGAGTTGATAATACAGGCAGAGTAGTTGAGCAGGTTGAAGGGGATGATGTGTTTGAAGTCCTTAGCACAGTGCCCAGCTCAACAGCAGGAACTCAGTCACTTTTCTGATCTAGCCACTTCCTCACAAAGTACCAGAATAAGAAAGTTATGGTCTTCATGGCCATCTCAAGTTAAAGTTATGGTCTTCATTGCCATCCCAAGTTTGGGGATGGGATGCGTGTGGGGGTGATGGGACAGAGTACAGAATGCCTGGGCAGGGAAAGAAGCCTGTTTCAGAAACTGCTTTTCCATTTACACTCTGCTCTTGCCAAGGCACTCCCCACCCCACCCCTGCCTCCATACTCAGAGATAAGGACCCCAAGGGACAGTGCAGTGATCATAGGCTTTAGAGTCTGGGAGATCTGGGTTGACATTGCCGTGACACATGCTCACTGGCTGTGTGGACTTAGTTCATCTCCCTTGGCTGAGCCTTGGTTTCCTCTGCTATAAAGTGGGGGTAAAGGCCTCTCTCTATGTCCTATTGAAGCGCAAGAGAGCAAACAGGAATGAAAGTCTGTCAACAGTAAAGCTCTGATGAATGTAAGATAGTGGGCCTATAACCGTCTCAGATGCAGAAGGAGGCTCCTGGGTTGATGCTCTGGGTGCAGAGGGAAGGAGAGGACAACACTTAATGAAGAAGAAGGGGAGGAACTAAGAGCTGAGTTTGAGCAAAAGGCAGAGAGAACCTAAAGTTGTTATTTAGTAAAAGGTCAGGCAATGCACTTTTCTTCTTAAAAATAAGAAGCAAAAAGCAAGAGGACATGCTGTCTCAAATCCTCGTGACTGAATAATCCAGCTGGTGGCTGAGCAGTGAAAAGCAGGAGGATGGTTTCCACTCACAGGGCCGAGGGATGAACTGTACTCCCCTTGAGCCAGAAAAGTAGGACCTAGGGGATTGGTAGGGTGGGGTGAGCCTAGGAGCATAGAGCACAAGCCAGAACATCCCACAGTCCTGCTCTAGGAGGATGGAAAGAGCAGGACTTTGGAGGCAGAAAGACATGTTTGATTTCCAGCTCCACAATCACAAGCTATGTATGACCCCTTGTGCAAATTATCTAAGCTCTCTGAGACCTGATTTTTACATCTGTAAAATGGGTTATAATGAGACCTACCTCACTGGGATAGCTGGAAAGATTAGAGGAGATGGTGCGTGTGAAATTTCAAACAGTATCTGGCACATTGTAGGGATGCCCTTTTCACAGCAACAGGGATAAGGAGAGGAAGGAGGGTGAAGGGGAGAGTTGGCTCTGTCACTCATTCGGTGACTTTGGATCTCAGTTTCCTCATCTGCAAAATGAAAGTAATAACATGATCTATACCCTACCCAGTTACCATAAAGAGCAAATAATATGGTACATTTAGAGCTAGTTCATTCCTTTTACCTATGGTATCAATATTTCATTATTCTATTATACCACAGTTTATGATCCATTCCTCTACCTATGGACATTTAGTTTCCAATGTGACAGGTTCTCAAGATGTCTGTCCTCTTCTAATGCAACTATTTCTTTAAGGCAGCTAATTAGAAGTAGAATTACTGAGTAACAGGGTATATATATAAAACTAACAATTCTATAATATTGATAATAACATATTGATAATTAATTATATAATAATGAAATATATTATATATAATTATATATAATATATAATTATATGTGATATATCTATCTATTATTAGATATATTATTTAAATAGATAGTACCAAAATTCTCTATAAAGTGGTTGTACCAATGTATACTCTTACCAGTAGTATATGAGAGTATCTGCTTCCCCCACCCCAACCTTCCAAACTTCTCACTTTTAATATGATACATTTTTGGGCTTTTGCCAATGTAATTTTTTTTTTTTTAAATAAAGATGTTTCTTTTTTTTTTTTGAGACAGGGTCTTGATCTGTCGCCCAGGCTGGAGTACAGTGGCCGATCTTGGCTCACTGCAACCTCCACCTTCTGGGCTCAAGCAATCCTTCCACTTCAGTTCCCCAAGTAGCTGGATCTACAGGTGTGCGCCACTACGCATGGCTAATTTTTGTATTTTTTGTAGAGACGGGTTTCACCATGTTGGCTAGGCTGGTCTTGAACTCCTGACCTCAAGTGATCTGCCCGCCTGCACCTCCCTAAGTGCTGAGATTATAGGTGTGAGTCACAGTGTCTGGCCTGGATATATCATTTTTGAATTGCATTCCCCTGATTATTAGTAATGTTGAGCATCTTTTCATGTGCATTGGGCATTTGTATTTCTTTTTTAACGAATTAAATTTTTCTCATCTTTTAAGGTGTACTTGTATCAATCCTGCCTTGTTTTATATACAGTTGATTCTCATTATTCAAGGTAGTTATGTTCTATAAAGTCACAGCAAACACTAAATTAACAAATACTGAATTATTGCTCCTAGGAGAAATAAGAGGTTAGGTTCCTGTGAGTCTCTGGTCACATTTTTGTCAACTGATCAATATGTAACTTTGTTTTTCTATGTGTGTTTCTGTTTAAAGTGACCTTATTTAATATGTTATTGATTCACTAACATTGAACTCATGGCCAACAGCACTATAACCTAAAATTCATGTCTCTAAAACAAACAAAAACAGGCTGGGCACAGTGGCTTACACCTGTGAGCACTTTGGGAGGCCGAGGTGGGCAGATCACCTGAGTTCAAGAATTCAAGACCAGCCTGGCCAACATAGTGAAACTCTGTCTCTACTAAAAATACCATAAAAATTAGCTGGACATGGTTGTGGGTGCCTGTAGTCCCAGCTACTTGGGAGGCGGAGGCAAGAGAATTGCTTGAACTCGGGAGACAGAGGTTGCAGTGAGCTGAGATCACACCACTGTACTCCAGCCCGGGTGACAGATCAAGACTCCATCTCAAAAAATAAAAATAAAAATAAACCAAAACAAAACAGTGAAATGACCAATTAAAAATAACAAAAATGCAAAAATCATGGCACTAAATAGACTGAGAAAAGGACACTTGCTTATACTATGAGAGCTGCAAAGAGAAGGCAGAGCATACCTTATTCAATATCACCTAAGATACATGTATAAAACAAATTTTTTGCTACTCTGTGCATGCACACATTTACAAATGACCTCAGAATTGCCTTGAATATTGATGTTGACATTACAAGTAAATTTTAGCAAGTAGGCAAATTTGCAAATACAGAATTGGAGAATAATGAGGACTAATTGTGTATGTGTGTGTGCGTGTGTGTGTGCGTGCATAGATATTTAATGTAATATAATATCTTTGCAGTCCATCACTTTTTTTTTTAACTTCACATACAGTGTCATATTATTTGTACTTGATGTAGGGACATTCGCCAATCTTTTCCTTTATTTTTTAGAAAATTGGCCGGGCGCGGTGGCTCAAGCTTGTAATCCCAGCACTTTGGGAGGCCGAGATGGGTGGATCACGAGGTCAGGAGATCAAGACCATCCTGGCTAACATGGTGAAACCCCGTCTCTACTAAAAAATACAAAAAACTAGCCGGGTGAGGTGGCGGGCGCCTGTAGTCCCAGCTACTCCGGAGCTGAGGCAGGAGAATGGCCTGAACCCGGGAGGCGGAGCTTGCAGTGAGCTGAGATCCGGCCACTGCACTCCAGCCTGGGTGACAGAGCGAGACTCCGTCTCAAAAAAAAAAAAAAAGGCCGGGCGCGGTGGCTCAAGCCTGTAATCCCAGCACTTTGGGAGGCCGAGACGGGCGGATCACGAGGTCAGGAGATCGAGACCATCCTGGCTAACACGGTGACACCCCGTCTATACTAAAAAAAATACAAAAAATTAGCCGGGCGAGATGGCGGGCGCCTGTAGTCCCAGCTACTCAGGAAGCTGAGGCAGGAGAATGGCGTAAACCCAGGAGGCGGAGCTTGCAGTGAGCTGAGATCCTGCCACTGCACTCCAGCCTGGGCGACAGAGCGAGACTCCGTCTCAAAAAAAAAAAAAAAAAAAAAAAGAAAAGAAAATTATACATTTTATACAAATTCCTATATTTTAATTAGTCTGTTTCTGGACTCTTTCTAGTCTAGGTTTTTCAACTTTGGTACTCTATTCTCTACTCTAGAGTTTCTCAACTGGTACTATTGACATTTTGGGCCAGATAATTCTTTGTTGCAAGGTACTGTCCTCTTTATTACAGGCCGTTAAACAGAATCCCTGGCCTCTGCCAATAGATATCAACGGTATCCCTTCCCCGATTGTGACAACCAAAAATGTTTACAGACATTGCCAATTGTCCTGGGGGAGCAAATTTGTACTCAGTTTAAAACCACTGCATTGCCCAATTCTATTTGCCAATTTCTGTGCCAATATCACAAAACTTATATTTTTAAACAGAAATCCTATATTTTTAAAAATGTCCTGCTGCCTGATAGAGCACATCCCTCCTCTTCTTTGTTTTCCAAAATTGTGTTCACTCTTCCACCTGTATGCCTCTAGATTAACTTTAGAATTAATTTGACAAATTCCATGAAACATTTTAATTTATTTTTATATATAGGTTAATTTAGGAAAAACTGGCATTTCTATGATATTGAGCCTTTCTATCCACATACATGCCATATATCCCATATAGTCAGGTTCTTTTATGTCTTTCGTTAACCTTTCTAATTATTCTCTATAAAAGGTGAAACAAGCTGTGTGCAGTGGCTCACACCTGTAATCCCAGCACTTTGGGAGGCCAAGGTAGGTGGATTGCTTGAGGCCAGGAGTTCGAGACCAGCCTAAGCAGGATGGCGAAACCCCATCTCTACTAAAAATACAAAAAATTAGCCAGGTGTGGTGCTGCTATTCAGAAGGCTGAGGTGGGAGAATCACCTGAGTCCAGGAGTGCAAGGCTACAATGAGCTATGATCATGCCACTGCATTCCAGCCTGGGCGACTAGAGTGAGACCTTGTCTCAAACAACACAAAAAATGTTGAAGCCTCAACTGTCTCTGGTCTTCACCAGGCTGGGTCTACATGCAGACATTTTTCTCTTCCCCTGCCACTGCCTCTCAGGTCTTTCTCACTCCAAGGGGAGCCAGCTGAATCCTTCCACCCTCAAAAGTGACCCCTCCTGCTTTTCGCTGCTCAGACACAGCTGGATTATTCAATCATCAGGATCTGAGGATTCTTGTGCTGTTGCTTGTTGTATTTTTATTGTTAACTTGGAAAGTTCGTGTTTACAAATGATGGCATTCAGCCCTCTCTTTCTCTGAGAGTTGGCTACTACTACCTCCCTGATGCCTCCTGTCACCCTTCCTTCGTCTTTTTTTTTTTTTTTTGAAAAGCAGTCTTGCTCTGTCACCCAGGCTGGAGTGCAGTGGTGCGATCTCGGCTCACTGCAACCTCTGCCTCCCAAGTTTGAGCGATTCTCCTGCCTCAGCCTCATGAGTAGCTGGGATTACAGGTGCGCACCACCATGCCTGGCTAATTTTTGTATTTTTAGTAGAGACAGGGTTTCGCCATGTTGGTCAGGCTGGTCTTGAACTCCTGACCTTGTGATCTGCCCGCCTTGACCTCCCAAAGTACTGAGATTACAGGCGTGAGTCACCGCACCTGGCCCAGAGACTTGTATCTTTCACAATACCTTTCAGGAAGTTGTCAAAATGTGTGCAAAAAAGGCTTGTGAAAAAGCAACACTTTTTTTTCTTGGCCCCTTAGAGGCTCTTGATAACCTATACTAATGAATAAATGCATAGTCTGGAACATCAGATTATTTTAAAAAAACACATACACACCATAAAAGTGCTTGTATTTCGTTTCTGATAAATTATGAGTTTGGAAGCAGCAAATTTTAACAATTAATTATATTTTGTTTGAGTCAATATTAAAATCAGTTTGCATTCCCCAAGGCTAAAATTAAAACATCATCTTAGGAAATCCACAACATGGATTAACCTTTGTGTGACAAATGGAGTGTTGTCTACATTAAATTATTTTGACAAACACTGTAAACATGAAGCGTCTGGGATGGAAATGTTTAGATCATGAATCTCCTGAAAAATGTGCTGCTGCTTCTGCATATTCCAGGAATAGTCATGAGGCAAATGTTCCAAACATCGTTTCTACATTTCTCCCCACTGAAAAGGTGCTAGTTTACTGAATACAAGGACATCACCTGACAACTTCCTTACCTGCTGTCTGTAAGCTCAAGCCCAAGTCCAACTTTGTGTGGGGCTTAGAGCTGATGAACAGGTAGCAGAGCACAAAGGCGGTAACAATGAAGGCGAGAAGGACCATTGCTGCTACAGACAGGCCCACGAGAGCGCCAATGCTGGGGAGAGAAGACCACATGGGAGCTGAGAGTCAGGAAGGGACTCGGGAGGCAGATGTTATAGAAGTGTTGTAGCTAGGCTAGAATGAGTCTGCTGGGAAGAAAATGTACAGAATAAAAATATTTTTTAAGAAATTTAGGTCAGGCACAGTGGCTCATGCTTGTAATCCCAGCACTTTGGGAGGCCGAGGCGGACGGATCACTTAGGGTCAGGAATTCAAGACCAGCCTGGCCAACATGGTCTAAATACTAAAAATACAAAAATTAGCCAGACGTGGTGGTGGCTCCTGTAATCTGTAATCTCAGCTACTCGGGAGGCTGAGGCACTAGAATCACTTGAACTCGGGAGGCGGTGGTTGCAGTGAGCCGAGATCGTGCCACTGCACTCCAGCCTGGGTGACAGAGCAAGACTCTGTCTCAAAAAAAAAAAAAAAAAATTAGTGTTGTGTTGTAGGAATCAGCTTTGACTTTTGCTTTGTCCCTACTTATCTTAAACAAGCTTTCTATGCTTTAGCATGGGAAAGAAATTGCACCAACTATACGCAAAGGACTCACCACCAAGGACTCATACCTGACCCCGCTCAGCAGCACCATCTCCTTCCCTCCCTACTTTCCTCACCTGCTCCCATCCCAGGGAGCTAGAGATGGTCCTAGGGGACCCCCCATACTGCTGTTTCTTAAGAATCAAGACACATATAGTAGGCCTTAGTTAAAAGCCAGCTGTCCTTCGTTTAGGTAATTTCTTTTCTTTTTGTTTTAAGACAAGGTCTTTGCTCTGTTACCCAGACTGAACTGCAGTGTTGCCATCTCGGCTCACTGCATCCTCAACCTCCTGGGCTCAAGCAGTCCTCCCACCTCAGCCTCCCGAATGGCTGGGACCACAGGTGTGTGCCACCACGCCCAGCTAATGCTTTTGTATTTTTTGAAGAGATGGGGTTTTGCAATGTTGCCCAGGCACTTGAGCTCAAGCAATCTACCCACTTTGGTCTCCCAAAGTGCTGGGATTACAGGCATGAGCCACCACACCTGGCACCTTGTCCCACCGCCCCCCAGTCCCCTGCCCTTTTTTTTTTTTTTTTTTTTTTTTTTAAATAGAGACCAGGTTTTCTGCATTGTCCAGGCTGATCTTAAACTTCTGGCCTCAAGCAATCCTCTCACCCCAACCTCCCAAAATGTTGGAATTACAGGCATGAGCCAACCGTGCCCAGCCAAGCCTCAGGTAACTTCTGACCCAACTTCCATGGTTCTGCTCACCACGTCAGTGTCACCTCCATGTCTCAAATACCTCTCCACTGCTGGTCCCTCACCCTCTAACCTCACTGCCTCTGCCCCAGATCAGGCCTTGGTCACCTGGTCTGAAGGAAGAAACAGCTTCCTTTTTTCCTCCCACAACACTCAACACAATACTTCTGATACCAGATGTATGGGTTCTGACACCAGATGTGGGTTTTCCCCCACACATCAAGCAAGTCTCCAGCAGACACCAGCTGGGTGTCCTATAATTTGATTCAATTCTGGCACCATCTCTAGGCAAATAGTGTCAGCTCCCACAGGTTACAGCCTCAGTCCCACAAGACTCCCTCCTGCCCTCCCATACCAATTGCAAGTAGTAGGTTGTCACTTATACTTCTGACCCCCTAGCTATAAATCAGTGTGCCCATGGCCCCTTCCTTGGGTTTGATTAATTTGCTAGGACAGCTCACTGAACTCAGAAAAACACTTATGTTTACCAGTTGATTAGGAAGAAGGATATTACAAAGGATGCAGATGAATGGCCAGATGAAACAGATACATAAGGCGAGGTACAGGGGAGGGGCGTGGAGCTTCCATGTGGTCTCCAATCACACAACCCTTCAGGGACCTCCACATGTTCAGCAATCCAGAAGTTCTCTAAACCCTGTCTTTGGGATTTTATCGGTGATCAACTCAACCTCTGGGCCCTTTCCCCTCCCTGGAGGTTGGAGTGAGGTGGGGCTGTAAGTTTCAGTGCTCTAATCACATGGTTGGTTTCCCTGGCAACCAGCCCCCATCCTGAGGCTCTCCAGGAGCCCACCATGAGTCATCTCATTAGAACAAAAGATGCTCTTACCACCCAGGAAATTACAAGGAATTTAGGAGCTCTGTGTCAGGAACTGGGGGTTCAGAGATCAAATTTTAGAACGAATGATGCTCCTAGCATCTCTATCTACAAGGGCTTTAGGAGCTTCAACTCAGGAACCAGGGGCAGAGACCAAATATGTATTTCTTTTTTTCTTTTCTTTTTTTTTTTTTTGAGACGGAGTCTTGATTCTCCTGCCTCAGCCTCCCCGGTAGGCAGGATTACAGACCTCAAGTGATTCCCCCGCCTTCAACCTCCCAAAGTGCTGGAATTACAGGCATGAGCCACCGTGTCCGGCCAAAACCATGTTTAATCAGCCTTATCCTCTCATTGTCTAGGCCCTGGCCTGTGGTAGGCAGTTGGTAAACACAGTTTGGTACCTACTATGCACTCTTCCAATGAGAAGGCATAGGTGGCATCAGGCTTTGTCTTTGCCTACCCTTTCTTCTCTAGCTCTCCTGCCCATCTTCTTCCCTGAATCTGGCCCCAGACTCCTGCCCTTGCCACTTCTGCAGGATTTCACTCCCTGTTAGTTAATGGCTAATTTCACTCAACCAAAACACCTGAGAGCTTTGAAGAGCCTGCCTTCCCATCTAAATAGATTATTGGACTCTCTGCAATGGAACAGTATAGCATATATAGAGACCTTATTAATGATATAGATGTTTTCAGGCAGGGCACTGTGGCTCATACCTGTAATCCCAGCACTTTGGGAGAACGAGGCGGTGGATCACTTGAGCCCAGGAATTCAAGACCAGCCCAGGCAACATGGTGAAACCCCATTTCTACAAAAAATACAAAAATTAGCCTGTCATTGTGACCACACGCCTGTAGTCTCAGCTACTCAGGAGGCTGAGGAGAGAGGGTAGCTGGAGCCCAGGAGGTGGAGGCTGCAGTGAGCCATGATGGTGCCACTGCACTCCAGCCTGGGTGACAGAGCAAGATGCAAGACTCTGTCTCAAAAAAACCAAAAATGTTTTCAGATCTTTTATATATATATATATATATATATATTTTTTTTTTTTTTTTTTTTTTTTGAGATGGAGTCTTGCTCTGTCGCCCAGGCTGGAGTGCAGTGGCACAATCTCGGCTCACTGCAAGCTCTGCCTCCCGGGTTCACGCCATTCTCCTGCCTCAGACTCCTGAGTAGCTGGGACTACAGGTGTCCCTCACCACACCCGGCTAATTTTTTGTATTTTTAGCAGAGACAAGCTTTCACCGTGTTAGCCAGGATGGTCTCGATTTCCTGCCTTCGTGATCCACCTGCCTCGGCCTCCCAAAGTGCTGGGATTACAGGCGTAAGCCACCGCGCCTGGCCTAGATCTTAATATCTAAGATAAGGGATAAATTTTTATGAACTTATTGATAATATTCATTGAAAAGAGCAAGGCATACTACTAATTACATGGCATAACCCCAATTTAACTAAATAAGTATACATAGATACTTAACTACACACATGTACACAATCAAGGTTGATGGAGATACACCAACTAACAGGCTGTCTCTGGGCAGTTCAGGATGTGGATGTCCTGTCTGGGGCCCCTTGGATCTTATCAGTGTGGAATACTCTGATATTCTAGTCAAAGTTTCCTTCTACTTTTTTTTTTTTTTTTCTGAGACAGGATCTCACTCTGTCACCCAGGCTGGAGTACAGTGGCACCATCATGGCTCACTGCAACCTCAACCTTCCGGGCTCAAGTGATCCTCCTGCCTCAGCCTGTCGAGTAGCTGGGACTACAGGCATGTGCCACCACACTGAGCTAATTTTGATATTTCTTTGTACAGACCGGGTTTCACCATGTTGCCCAAGGTTGTATCCAACTCCTAGGCTCAAGCAATCTGCCCGCCTTGTCTATCCTGGCCAAAGTTTCTATTGCCAACAGCTGTTATCTCTTCGTTTGAGGGGTTTCTTGGGCCCAGAACAGGCTCTGTGGACATACTGGCAAGTCAATAGTGCAGGATAATCAATGCTGTCCTTACCCCACCAGCCCATGACCAATGACCGACAGAAATTGTTAACTAAATATCCAGCTTCCTGGCCACCAGGTGGGATAACCCTGAGGAGTACATTCTACACTGGCTGGCAGAGTTTAAGCTCCAGTTACCCCTAGTGTAATTTGCTTGGTAATACACCATTGTTGGCTTCTTCCCCTCTCTGTCTCACTTTCTCATCCTCTACCAGTGATTTTTGGGATCACTTTCCACGTAAACTACTTGCCATCAAATCCTCATCTCAGAGTCTTCTGGTGAATCCAAGCTTAGACACTGGATTACTCATGACTTCTTTCTCTTTTCGTTTCTGTTGTGCTTTTCACATTTTTTACATTGAGTATGTAGGGCTTTTCAGTTCTTCAGTTACTTTAATTAAACGTTGTTTTCTCATTTGAGATTCACTTACTGTTCATAGGGCTGTTATCTGGGAGACTTGTGCTTCGCTTGGGACCCGTGTGTGGGACAACTCTGGGTACCTGGATGGAAAGGGCCTCTCTTGAAGAGTGAGGGGGAGAGTTTTGTTTGTCCCCGTCTACCATTCTTTCTCCAGCCTTCTTGTCCATCCTCTTCCGTGACTCTGGGGTGATATGTCCCAGATGGGAGGTCAGTCAGGGGGCAGACACTGTCTCTGCTGATCTGTCCTGGTGACAGAGGAACCAAACTCCAAGGACAGAGTTGGGAACAACAGGGTAGGCTCCAAAGAAGGAAAATCTGTGCTTAGCATGAGATGAACTTCAAATGATCAGAGTTGTCCCATGGTGAATGTACTGCCTCAAGCGGGGATGAGTCCCTGTCATGGGAGAAGCTTGTGCAGGACACATGAAAGAGTTACATCTTTCAATGAAGTTAGAGATGCCTACCCTGCGTAGGAAATTAGATTAGAGAGCCTCGGGCCTTCGAGGATTTCACTGTTCTGACTCTGAAAGATCAAAACCCACTATGACTCCTAAGAAAGAATTGGAGGGACAGCCTAACAACCAAGGGCTTTGGAGTCAGGTAGTTCTAAGTTCAAATCCTGGTTCTGCCACATTTAAGCTGAAAAATCACTTTACCACTCTGACCTTCATTTCCTTCATTTATAAACGTTTCTATCTCACCAGGTGGTGGGAAGGACGAAATGAGGTGCTGTAGACACGGTCTGACCACAAACTCTGCCTTCCGGCAAGGCTGCTGTCTTCTGGCTCACACCCTGGTAAAAAAACAGAACTAGTGATGGAGGAGGGTGTTTGGCAAGTGGACCAGACAGTGTGACAGCACCAACTGCTTCTGCACAGGGTGTCTTCACTTCCTGAGGCACAATTTTAAAGATAGCAATTCTCCTTGAGCACTGTCTCTCCCAGGAAACAGTGCTTACTTACCTGGAGATTTTGACGTTTTTAAGGACTGGCTTTCATGAAAAGAGACAAATGGAATTTACAGCAAAACAAGGTCTCCACTCTGCAATATGCTCTGTTAGGAGCATGCCGGAAGAGTTATTTCAAGGTTCAGAGCACGTTGATGCCCTAAACATCCTGAGGACTTTCAGTTCCTCTCCTGCACTTTGCAATTGTCTGTGGTATTTATGAATCACATTCTGTCTGAGTCCAGGAAGAGTCACCCTAGAGCCTTTTAGCCACTTGGGGTCACAGAATGGGAACACACTGACATGGGAAGCGACCTCAGAGATCAGCCCATCCAAACCCCAACGAGAGCATTGTCTGAGCCACTAAAGCATGCCACGTCAGAGTTTCCAGGGCAACGGAAGGGACCACAAGACACAAGAGCTGCAGAGGGAAGAGGCAGTGGAAGAGGGAAGGAGTCCTGGCTGGGTGCTGAGAGAATTACTCACCTCTGTGTCCTCAGGGGCCAACACAGTGCCCAGAAGACACTAGAGGGTCAGTGAGTATTTTTCAGATCATCTGAGTGGATCAGGTTATAAGAGAGATTCAGACAGTAGTAGACAGGACAAGCCAGGGCCTGGGATGAGACAGGCCTGAATTTTCCATCCAGCTCTGCCACTGCCTCTCACTGGGACACTCCCAGATAGTAACTTAACCTCTCTCAGGTTTTCTCTTGTGTAAAATGAGGAGAAGTGCCAGGGTTGTGAATGCGTGAGAGCATCTAACCTTTGGAGAGTCTTAGGTAATGTTCTTTAAATCTCAGTCTGCTACGATATTGCTAGGAGATCTTGGACAATTCACTTCCACACTGAATTTCACTTCCCACACCTATGAACCAAGGAAAAGGAACTCTTTTATTGAGCACCTACTACATGCACTGGTCACTTTCATGTGTGTTATTTCTCTTAGTTCTTACAACAATTCCATCACAAATATCTCTATCACCATTTTAAAGTTGAGAGAAAATACCAGAAAGTTAAATCACTTTTCCAATCCACCTAGATAATAAGTGACAGGTTCTGACCAGCCCCAAAGCTCCACACTGTCTCTGTGCTTAAAGGGAGGTCAGTACCGTCTTACTTCAACACCCAGCTCAGTGCTAACTACACAGTGGGCCTTCAACAAAACTTCATTGTTTCACTTTAGGTGAATGCTGTGAAAGTGCCCTAGCGAGTATTACCACAGTGAGAGAAATCTGATACAGAAAAATTATCACAGTGAGAGAAATCTGACATAGCCGACTCCATCTTGCCTCTAACTTTCCAGCTGTCTTTCTTAATTCCTGGGCACAGGCCAAGTTAACTGTAAGAGGAATTTAGTTTATAGTTTAACCCTAAACCAAAGATGATAACAGCCCCTTCCTAAAACTAACACCCTCCTTGCTCAGGGATGGCAACTGCCTTTGTTAAACTAACAAATTAACCACAAGGTTAGAATTATGGCTCAGGAGTCATGTAGCTGGAGGTCACATGATTTGTAATCTCCTCAACTCCTCCTACAGGAGGAGTTGTAAAACCTAAAACTGGTGTTTGAGGTATCTTTCAGACCTTGCATTTTGATAGGCCAGTTGGTGCCACCTGGACTAGTAACCCATACTAGAAACTGGCTTAACTGGTTTTGTGAGCCCCCCTACCCAGCAACTGACTCAGCGCAAGAAGGTAGCTTTGATCCCCCACAATTTTATCCTTAATCCAACCATTTGGCATTCCGTATTTCCTAGCCCTGTCTGCCACCAATGCTTGAAAAACCATAGTCTCTGAATTCTCTGGTGGGGTGGGGGGTGGGGAATGAGGGTGTGGATTTGAGAATTATGTCCTACTTTGCCACTTGGTTGGCCCTGTGATTATTAAACTCTTTCTTTGCTGCAAAACCTGTTGTTCTCAGTGCATTGGTTTTTCTGGGCAGCAAGCAAAATGAACTTGTCAAGTGATTACCGTTGTATCTCTAAATAAACTGTGAGTTCCTCAGGGGCAGGGAATAATTGATTTTTGTGTCTCCAATGCCTTGCAAAGTGCCTGGCACAAAGTAAAGGCTAGAATGAATGAATGAATGAATGAATGAATATACAGATGAACAGAAAATACATTAATATAATTCCCTGGGTTATAGATAGCACAAATGTGTAGGATCTGATAATCTGGCCATCTGAAAATCATTTAGAATTGTGGATCGAGTCACCTAGAAAAAGCAATAATATTTGTAATTGTCATTGGCATATGTCAAGTTGATTTCATCTCTGTTATGTATGTCATTTGACCCTCACCACTGCCTTAGTCAGAAATCAGGGCAATGATTGATCATCCTGCTGCCCATTTGATAGATGAAAAGCCAGAGACTTGAGAAGTTTTGGTGGCATAGGATGCTGTCCTTTCCCACCCAGAGGGCAGCAGCCTCTGCTCATATACCTCCAGGGACAGGAAAATCGCTAACTACCGAGATGGCCCACTAGATTTTTGCTGATGCCTGTTTCCCAAAGTAGGCTGAGGATCAAGTTCCATTTTCCAGGTGAGGCCTTTGGAGACCCAGAGGGATTGAGACCTATTACCCTCTCAACCCAACACTTAGGTTCCAGCAATGCAACCCCTTCCCTGAACAAATAGGGAAACTGAGGTCCTATGGGTGGAGATTCAACACTTCAAAAATGGCCTGAGCTAGCTTCTGTACTATGCCATTGTCTCGTGATGAACTTGGAGGCAGCTCTGCCTCCCGAGTCTTCTGCCTTAGCTTGAGGATGAGGTACATCCCCAGCACTCACCACAGGGCTTGGCACACACTAAGTGCTCAGTAAAGAGTGCCCGAAAGAATGACTAAATACAAAAGGGAATCAAGGGTTGACGCTGGTCTGAGGCTGGGGTTGGGGTGTAGCACCAGGCAAGGGTTAAGGCTGGAGGCTAAGGTTTGGATGTAGATCTAGATATTAATAATATTTGGAGTCAGGATGTGGGAGAAGGGCTGAGGTGGGATTGCAGGCAGGACAGAAGAGGAGGTTGGGGATGGTGATAGAATAAGGTCTAGGGTCAGTACTGGGGAGTGTGGAAAGTCAGGGATAAGGCTGGTGTTGATATTAGGAAGGGCACTTTGGTGGGATGATGATTGGGGTGGAGTTAGGGCTGCCTGTGAATGTTTGAAGATGCAAGTTGCTGTTAGGGGGAGGCTTGATATGTGATTTGGGATTGGGATGAGGGTGGTGATGGAATGAAGTTTGGGGTGGGGATAGAGTGAGGATTGTTTTGGGTTAGAGGAGGGGGAGGTCTGAGCATGGCTCTAAATAATGGTTGGGGTCAGGATGAGAAAATCCAGCTGAGATGGGGTTTCAGGGGGTAGTAGGGTTGATGATGTGGGCATGAGGACGGTAAGGGCTGGAGATTGCTGCTGATGTTCAGGTGGGCACTCGGATGAGGGCTGAGGCTGGGGTAAGGAGCTGAGACTGGAGTGGGGATCGAGGTAGGGCGAGGGCCAGGGCCGGTACCTGAGCCACCACATGTAGCTGTGCTCGTAGGGGAAGAAGCTGTGCGGGTCGTCGCAGCAGTACTTGTGGTCGCGGAAGCCGCAGCAGAAGACAGCGGCCGCCTCGCCCCCCGGCCGCGGGCAGCTGAAGCCGCGCACCACCTCCTGCTCTGCGCTCACGTAGCTCGTGCAGGCGCCGCTCATTGCGTCCCGCGCCCGGCCCGCCGCCACCTCGGGCCACCAGACGGCCGGCGAGAGCCCGGCGGGGAAGCCAAGGGACCGAGCGAGAGGGAGCTGAGCCTGAGAACGCAGAGACTGAGAGACTGAGGGGCCGAGAGAAGCCGACACAGAGACAGAGACAGCAGCGCGGGGCCCCGAGGACCGAGCGGTGGCCAGGTGCGCAGCCCGCGCGGAGGGGAGGCGCGGGCTGGGCGGGCGGCGGCGGTGGGCGGCGGGAGTGACGGCGGCGGGAACGCGGCGGGAGCCGGAGCCGGCGGCGGGAGCCGGAGCCGACGCCGGGAGCTGGGCCGAGAGCCGCGTGCTCGCCCGGCTCTGCCTGCGCTTCCCGCCCCCGCCCCACTGCGCTCCTACTGCCTGCACGAGGGCGCTGGGTGCGCAACGACAGCACGACGCGGCCAGAGTGGCGGGGCGGGAATTCGAGGCCAGGGCGCGGGCGCCTCACCTGCACCCAGCCGGCGCCGGGAGTCTTGGGGCATTCGGGGCTGGGGCAGACAGACAAGACACCAGCCGGCGACCACACGGCGCGGTCAGTGAGGAGAATGAACACAATCTCACCCAACTTCCGCAACAACCCAGGGGCCCTGGGGATGTTCGCAGCCGTGTTATACGTGAGAGCTGAGGGCCAGAGAGAAGCCATTTCCCGGAGTCCCTAGGCCCATGAGATTTTAACCGGGGGCGGCCTAGTAGGAAGTCCTTGCGTTTTCTGCAGCTTTCATGGTGCCTCTTTTCCAGCGGGCTTTTAGATGTCCTCGTCTTCTGGAGTCCCTGCTAGTCTCTTTCGCTGAGAGCTAGCTCGTGCACGGACAATGTCCACACTCTTCTGTTCATACTGCCTGCCACTGGCCTGGGACAAGGGGCCGAATATGGGTGTGGACAGGCCCAGATGGTAACCTCCTTCCCCACACTGACCAGCAAAGCTAGCAGACCTGTCCATTTTGAAAAATTACTTCCAGAGAACAAGGGCAGTATTTTCACTAGCATCAGAACCACAGTCTGAAGGGGCTCTCAGTGCCTTGGCTTCCCCCGTGTACCCTGTTGCCTTACGCCACCTAGAAGGGCTTCATACAGCACCTTCAGGGCCTTAGCTCTACGTTTTTCACAGCAGTGGGTAGGGTAGGAAGTAGTTACTGTGATGCCTTGGGCACCCCCGATTCCTTCGCGCTTGCTTTGGACGTGTGGGGAACGGGCCATGGGTATCAGGAAATTTGGGCTCCAGCCCAGCTCTACCCCTTCCCTGCTGTTTCTCTCTGAGCTTCAGGTTCCTTGTCCTCACCCAGGCCAGCTCCTCAGATGCTGATTGTGCCGCTCCCCTGACCTGGGCCCTAGGGCCCCTGAGAGAGATCAGATCTGGGCCTGCTGTTGAGAAACACACAGTCTGATGGAGGAGTCAGACTGACATGATCACAGCACAGGGCGGTAAAAAGGGAAATGCAAGGACCTGAACACAGAGGGGTACCATCTGAGGAAGCAGGGGAGGGCTTTGAGGGAGGTAATGTCCTCAAGAGTCACTGTAAGGTCAAATATGAAGGCTGGAGGGAACTGTTATTATCCTCCAGAACATTCCTCCCCTGAGCTGTGGGTCTGTACAGACTGGGAGCTGGAGAGCCTCCCACTAATGAGGGTGCACTTCAGCCTCTTTATTTATCAGATGGAGAGTGCAGGGGAGGAATGCTTTGGGAGGGAGAGGCTTCCTGGAGGCCTGGAGATCAGCTGGGAGGAAGAAAGCACTCTGCCCTGGCTTTTGGCAAAACTAGGAAGCCTCCAACAATTTCCAAAACCCTCTCCCAGCCAATAATTAATTTGTTCCTCCCAACAATTCTCTGGGGTGAGCCAAGCAGGGGTGAATGTGCCTGAAATAACAAGTCCAGTGCCACACAGTGATCAATGGCCCAGGCAGGGCTGATACCCATGTCTGTCTCGCGTGTACCCCTTGGCAGTCTGATGAAGCCTGTGAACCCCATTCAGAATAATGTGTTTTTTTGTTTGTTTGTTTTTTGTTTTTTGTTTTGAGATGGAGTCTCATTTTGTCACCCAGGCTGGAGTGCAGTGCCACAATCTTGGCTCACTGCAACCTCTGCCTCCAGGGTTCAAGTGATTCTCCTGCCTCAGTCTCCCAAGCAGCTAGGATTACAGGCACGTGTCACCATGCCTGGCTAATTTTTGTATTTTCAGTAGAGACAGGGTTTCACCATGTTGCCCAGGCTGGTCTCAAACTCCTGACCTCAAGTGATCCGCCCACCTCAGCCTCCCAAAGTGCTGGGATTACAGGTGTGAGCCACCACACCAGGCCACAAATAATGCTTTTAACTAGAAAAAAAAATTATTTAGGGTTACAAGGGATACCAATTATATTGAATCATGATTTAGTCCTGGTTTTTAAAAAGTGTCAATAAGATCTAGAGATGAGTCTATTAATTACTATAATTTTGAAGTGGTGAATGAAAATAAGTAGTATTTCAATATGTCTCTGCTGTAATACAATATGAAAATATCTGTGATTTCTGTTGGTGACAAAGTCACAAGTACTACTAATACTGTCATGGGTTTTCTTGCCAATATGCATGATGAAAGAAAATACTGAATTTCAGTTGGAGGTAATGCATACCAAGGATGTGATTTTTCCCATGTAAATTCATGAACCTTCCGCGCTCTATCCAGAGGCTCCTTGGGCTCCGTGGACTCTATGTGAACATCCTTTCATTTCTGTGGTCTGGCTCCTACTTTAATGCTTTTTCCTTCATTGTATGCATTGTGTTCCTTCATTCTGTTCTCCTGCAGACACTTATTACAGACCTATAATGTGCCAGGCAATACCCATCCTGTATGTCATGTAGTCCTTGAGAACTTCCTTTGAGGTAGATGTTAGTCTTCCCATTTTGCAGACAAGGTAACTGAGAGGGAGGTTAAATAATTTACCCTAAGTAACTGATCAGAGTCCTGTACCGCCTCCTCCTCCCTTCCCAAATGAGGCCTGGGGCCAGCATCCCCAACTCCAGAAGGGAAAAAACGCATAGGAGGGAAGCGTAGGCAGGGAGAAATATTTATGGAGAACACACTGTGAATGGGAAATTGTGCTCTGTGCTTTTCATTATCTCTTTTAATCTTTATACCAACTATGTGTTGGTATTACTATGTGTTAGTATTACTCTCTCCATTAAGAAAAATTAAAAATAGGTCAGGTGCAGCAGTTCATGCCTGTAATCCCAGCACTTTGGGAGTCTGTGGCAGGAGGATTGCTTGAGCCCAGGAGTTTAAAATCAGCCTGGGCATGGTGGCATGCACCTGTAGTCCTAGCTATTTGGGAGGCTGAGGCAGGAGGATCACCTGAGCCCAGGAGTTTGAGGCAGCAGTGAGCTGTGATGGTTCCATTGCACTCCAGCTTGAGTGACAGAGTGAGATGACACCCTGTCTCTAAAAAAAAAAAGAAATAAGAAAAAATAACAAAATGCACATTCATTATAAAACAACAAATTAGAAAATAAAGATAAACCAAAAAGAAAAATAAAAATCACCCATAATTTCACCACACAGAAACATCTATCATACACCCCCAAACCCTGCCCCCATGCACACAATTATGTGCCCACTTTATAGGTAGGAAAACTGAGACCCAGAGAGGTTAAGTAACTTGCTCAGGGATCTACAAGTCAGAAATTCTGGCCACCTTCTTTGTGAGCTTAGGCTGGTCACGGTCACTTTCCCTCTCTGCATATAGGGCACTAGCTAAGATTACTCCAGATGGAGGATCCTAAAGTCTGGTACTGGGCCAGCCTTAACAGGACCCCCTTCTGCAGGATACACAAAACAGTGCCCTCAAGGCCTTGGCAGCTTTTGCTCCAGGAGCCGAGTTCCCTCAGGGAGGGTCGGTAAAGAAATGTCCCCTCGCTGTGATCTGCTGCACAGCCCGGTGACCACAATCCTGGGGACAACCCCTGGCTGGAAGAGCTGGTTCTACTAGTGTCACATGGCAACCAATGGCCCAGGCAGAACTAGTACCCTAGCTGTGTGTGTGGTCCGCGGCGGGTCCCTGGCCCCTGGCCCCGGCAGAGCGAGAGCAGCCCCTCCTCTTTCCCTCCACCCTGGCTGCACTGGCCTGAGAGCGTGAACATGTCCACGGAGCTTTCCCCCAGCCAGGATCGGGTACCAGCTTGCAGTACCAGCTTCTGCAGCTGGAGAAGCAAAGAAAGCATGCGACGTGCATCAAATCCCTCTGAGTGCCTGGTTAGGAAGGATGCTTCTCTTTTCTTCCAGAATGAGGCGTTTGTGTCTTGATTGGAGAGAAGCGACCTACATGGTTGGACAGTAAATCCAGGGACAAACCAGTGGCCCACATACCAGCCACGCTCTTCCTCACTCTTTGTGGCCATGCTCTCCGTTTAGGTCTTCGTTGGTTTGCTGTCTGTTTGTTTTACTAGGCAATCTTTTAGACACACAAAAAGCGACATGAAGAATAATACAGGGACCACCCACATAGTTTACAAAATAAAAAAATTGGCTGACTCTGGGTTCACTGCTTGGGAGTTAGCCCTGCTGTGAAAGGAACAACTTAAAAAATAAAAAATTAAAAAAAAAATGTAAAAAAAAAATTGATTGATCCAGTTTGAAGTCCCTTGCATACTCCTCCCTCCTCCCCAAGAGGTATTACACTCCTGAATTTATTATTCCCATATTCTTATTTATGCTCACATTGCATGGATCTTTGAGCAATGTGTGGAATTGCTTTGCATATAATTAAATTTTAAATAAATAGCATCATGCTGCATGCATTCTCTTGGAACCTGCTTTTTCACTCAGTCTTCTGTTTGTGAGCTTTGTCTATACTGATGTGTACACTCTATTTAGCTTATTCATTGTGCTATATCGTTCTCCAGTTATTGAATATATGGTTATTTATTATCCATTCTCTTGAACATTTAGGTTTCTTCCATTTTTTTTTTTTTTTTTTTTTTTTGAGACAGGGTCTTGCTCTGTCACCAGGCTGGAGTGCAGTGGTACGATCTCAGCTCACTGCAAACTCTGCTTCCCGGGTTCAAGTCATTCTCCTGCCTCAGCCTCCTGAGTAACTGGGATTACAGGTGCCCGCCACCATGCCCAGCTAATTTTTGTATTTTTAGTAGAGTCGGGTTTCACCATGTTGGCCAGGATGGTCTCGGTCTCCTGACCTCGTGATCTGCCCGCCTTGGCCTCCCAAAGTGCTGGGATTACAGGCGTGAGCCACAGCGCCTGGCCGGTTTCTTCCAATTTTTTATTGCTATTTCAAACAATGATACTTTTTTGAGTTTTTTTTTTTTCTTTTCTTTTAAAATCAATTTACTGGCTGGGTGTGGTGGCTCATGCCTGTAATCTCAGCACATTGGGAGGCAGAGGCAGGTGGATCACCTGAGGTCAGGAGTTTGAGACCAGCCTGGCCAACATGGTGAAACTCCGTCTCTACTAAAAATACAAAAATTAGCTGGGCATGGTGGCAGGTGCCTGTAATCTCAGCTACTTGGGAGGCTGAGGACAGGAGAATTGCTTGAACCCCAGAGGAGGAGGTTGCAGTGAGCTGAGATTGTGCCACTGCATTCCAGCCTGGGTGACAGAGTGAGACTCTGTCTCAAAAAAATAAGTAAATATAATAAAATTGACTTACCAGCCTGGGCAACAAAGTGCAATCCCATCCCTAAAAACAAAGAAAAGAATTAGCGGGGCACGGTGGTATGTGCTTGTAGTCCCAGCTACTCGGGAGGCTGATGTGTAAGGATTGCTTGAGACTTGGAGGTCGAGACTGAAGTGAGCTGTGATTGCACCACTGCACTCCAGCCTGGATGACAGAGCGAGACTCTGCCTTGAAAAACAAAATCAACTTTATTGAGATCTATTTTACAAACAATAGAATATGCTTAAGTGCACAGCTTGGTTGGTTTCGACAAACATGTATATCCGTGAAACCAACACCACAGACAAAATACAGCACTTTCCCATCACGCATCGCTGCCCACTGTGCCCGTTTGCAACCAGCTCTTTTCTCCCTGAGCCTTGCCTTAGGTACTACTGCTCTGCCCTCTGTCCATATAGATTAGTTCTGCCTTTTCTTGAGTTGTATACTAATGAGATCAAATTGCATGTCCTTCTTTGGGTCTTACTTTTTACTCATCACAACACCCTTGAGATACATAGAAACTGTTTTGTGTACAAGTAGTTCCTTCCTCTTTATTGCTAAGTAATACTGTGTTATATAGAAATACTGCAGTTTATGCATTCAACTGTTAATGGGCATTTGGGTTGTTTCTAGTTCGGGGCTATTATGAATAAAGTTGCTATAAACATTTTTGCAAATGTGCTTTGTTTTAGGACGTGTTTACATTTCTCCTAGCTGGATACCTAGGAGTGGAATTTCTGAATTATAGGTTAGATATATGTTTAACTTTATAAGAAATTGCCAAGCCTGGGCAACACAATGAGACCCCGTCTCTACCCAAAAAATTAAAAAAATTAGCTAGGCCTGGTAGTGCAGGCCTGCAGTACTAGTTCTTCAGGAGGCAGGGGCAAGAGAATCACTTGAACCTGGGAGTTCAAGGCTGCAGTGAGCTGATTGTGCCACACTGCACTCCAGCCTGGGTAACAGTCCTATCAAGAAAGAAAGAAAAAAAGAGAGAAAGAGAGAGAGGGAAAGAGAGAAAGAAGGAGGAAGGGAGAGGAAAGAGAAATTGCAGAAATGTTTTCACTAGCACTTGATATTGTCAATATTTTCTACTTTAGCATTCTTTTTTTTTTGAGACGGAGTCTCGCTCTGTCGCCCAGGCTGGAGTGCAGTGGCCAGATCTCAGCTCACTACAAGCTCCGTCTCCCGGGTTCACGCCATTCTCCTGCCTCAGCCTCCCGAGTAGCTGGGACTATAGGTGCCCGCCACCTCGCCCGGCTAGTTTTTTGTATTTTTTAGTAGAGACGGGGTTTCACCATGTTAGCTAGGATGGTCTCGATCTCCTGACCTCGTGATCCACCCGTCTCGGCCTCCCAGAGTGCTGGGATTGAGCCACCGCGCCCGGCCTACTTTAGCATTCTTACAGGTGTAAAGTGGTTTCTCATTGTGGCTTTAATTTGTGTTTCCTTAACGGCTAAAAGACTTTTCTTTGGTTTTTTTTTTTTTTTTTTTTTTTTCTTTTTTTTGAGAAAGGGTCTCAACTGTCTCACTTTTTTGCCCAGGCTAGAGGGCAGTGGTGCAATCTTGGCTCACTGCAGTCTCCGTCTCCTAGGTTCAAGTGATCCTCCCACCTCAGCCTCCCGAGTAGTTTAGCTGGGACTACAGGCACACGCTGCCACATCCGGCTGATATTTGTATTTTTTGATAGAGAGGTTTCACCATGTTAGGCAGGCCGGTCTTGAACACCTGACCTCAATTGATCCGCCTGCCTCAGCCTTCCAGAGGGCTGGGAATACAGGCGTGAGCCACCATGCCAGGCCAACGAATGATAAAGATCTTTTCATGCACTCATTAGGTATTCAGATACAGTCACAGTTCGGAAATATCGCAGGTTCAGTTCCAGACCACCACAGTAAAGTGAATATCACAATAAAGCAAGTCACAGAAATGTTTTTGGTTTTGCAGTGCAAATGAAAGTTACTTTGCCAAGATCCATCAGTGGAATCATTGTTTATGGCAGCCATAGCCTTAGGAAATGTATTTATTCAATAATATGACTTAAAAGTCAAAATTACTCCCTGATCTATGGACTGCAGAATGGAAGTTATGTTAGCAGACATTAAAACAACATTAATCTCTTTCTTTGTACATCTCCATCAGAGCCATTGGTTGACTAGGTACATTGTCAATGAGCAGTAATTATTTTGAAGAGAATCTTTTTTTCTGTGCGGTAGGTCTGAATAGTGGGCTTAGAATTCAGTAAACCATGCTATAAACAGATGTGCTGTCATCCAGACCTTGTTGTTCCATTTATACAGAACAGAGTAGATTGAGCATAATTCTTTTTTTTTTTTCAGATGGAGTCTTGCTCTGTCATCCAGGCTGGAGTGCAGTGGCATAATCTCAGCTCACTACAACCTCAGCCTCCTGGGTTCAAGTGATTCTCCCGTCTCAGCCTCCCAAGTAGCTGGGACTACAGGCGCATGCCACAATGCCTGGCTAATTTTTGTATTTTTAGTAGAGATGTGGCTTCACTATGTTGGCCAGGCTGGTCTCGAACTCCTGACTTCAGGTGATCCACCTGCCTCCGCCTTCCAAAGTGCTAGAATTACAGGTGTGAACCACCATCCTGGCCAGATTGAGCATAAATTTTTAAGAGCCCTAGGATTTTCTGAGTGGTAAAGAGGCATTGGCTTCAGGCCGGGCATGGTGGCTCATGCTTGTAATCCCAGAACTTTGAGAGGCCAAGTCAGGTGGATTGATTGAGCTCAGAAGTTTGACAGCAGTCTGACCAACATGGCAAAACCCTGTCTCTACAAAAAATACAAAAATTAGCCAGGCATGGTGGTGTGCACCTGTAGTCCCAGCTACTTGGAAGGCTGAGGGGAGAATTGCTTGAATCTTGGAGGCAGAGATTGCAGTGAGCTGAGATTGCACCACTGCACTCCAGCCTGGGTGACACGGCTAGATCTTTTCTCAAAAAAAAAAAAAAAAAAAAAAAAAAAAAAAAGAAAGAAAGAAAAAAAAAAGAAAAGAAGGAAAGAAAGAAAAAAAAACTGGCAGTCACCAGCTACATTAAAGCCTAATAAAAGACAGTCAGCCTGTCCTTTGGTTTTGAAACCAGGCATTGACTTCTCCTCTCTAGCTATGAAAGTCCTAGATGGCGTCCTCTGATAAAAGGCTGTTTTGTCTGCATTGAAAATCTGTTGTTTGGTGTAGCCACCTTCATCAATTATCTTAGCTAAAACTTCTGGTTAACTTGCTACAGCTTCTTCATCAGACTTTGCTGCTTCACCCACCTCATACTTTTATGTTATGAAGACAACTTATTTCCTTGCTTTTTTTTTTTTTTTTTTTTTTTTTGAGACTCAGTCTTGCTCTGTCTACCAGGCTGGAATGCAGAGACATGATCTCGGCTCGCTGCAACCTCTGCCTCCCAGGTTCAAGCGATTCTTCTGCCTCAGTCTCCTAAGTAGCTGGAACTACAGGCGCGTGGCACAACCCCTGGCTAATTTTTGTATTTTTAGCAGAGACAGGGTTTTACCATGTTGGTCAGGCTGGTCTCAAACTCTTGACCTCATGATCCACCCACCTTGGCCTCCCAAAGTGCTGGGATTACAGGTGTGAGCCACCGCACCCAGCCTGCTTTTTTGTTTTATGATTATTATTATTATTATTAATTTTTGAGATAGGGTCTTGGCCTGTTGCCCAGGCTGGAGTGCAGTAGCATGATCATAGCTCACTACAATTTCAACCTCCCAGGCTCAAGTGATCCTCCCATCTCAGCCTCCCAAGTAGTTGGGACTACAGGTGTGCACCACCATGCGTGGGCAATTTTTTATAATTATAATAATAATTATTTTTTGAGACAGAGTCTTGCTTTGTCACCCAGGCTGGAGTGCAGTGGTGCAATCTCGGCTCACTGCAACCTCTCTGCCTCCCAAGTCCAAGTGATTCTCCTGCTTTGGCTTCTTGGGTAGCTGGGATTACAGGCTCTCACCACCATGCCTAGCTAATTTTTGTATTTTTAGTCTTGTTCTGTCTCCCAGGCTGGAGTGCAGTGGTGTGGTCTCGGCTCACTGCAACCCCTGCCTCCAAAGTTCAAGTGTTTGTTGTGCCTTAGCCTCCCAAGTAGCTGGGACTACAGGTGTACGCCACCATGCCTGGCTAATTTTTTTGTATTTTTAGTAGAGACAAGGTTTTGCCATGTTGGCCAAGCTAGTCTCAAACTCCTGACCTCAGGTGATCTGCCCACCTCAGCCTCCCAAAGTGCTGAGATTACAACCATGAGCCACCACACCTGGCCTTGAGTTGATTTTTGAATATGGTGTAAGACCAATTCATTCTTCTGTATGTGAATATCCAGTTTTTCCAACACCCTTTATTGAAGAGGCTTTCCTTTTCCTATTGTGTGGTCTTGTCTCCTTTGTCAAAAATCAATGGGAAGAAAATGTCTACTTCACTTCTTGGCTTTCTATTTGGTTCTACTGGTCAGTATGTCTATTTTTACGCCACTACCATGCAGTTTTAATTATTATAGCTTTGTAATATAGAGTGAAATCAATTAGAAATCAGAAAGCGATGCCACCAGCTTTATTCTTTTTCCTGAAGATTGCCTTGGCTGATTAGAGTTTTTCTGTGGTTCCAAAGAAGTTTTAGAACTTTTTTCTATATCTGTGAAAATTGACTTTCGAATTTTAATAGGGATTACATTGAATCTATAGGTTTATCTTCTTATTGAGTTGTAACTGTTCTTATATATTCTAGATGCAAATCCCATTATCAAATATATTATTGTAAATCATTTTTTCCAGTCTCTGGGCTTGCCTTTTTATTTTCCTTTATTTAAAAAGTGTCTTTTTAAAAGAAAAATTTTTGATTGTGCTAAAGTCTACTTTATCACCTTTTTCTATTAAAGTCAGAGCTTTTGTGTCTGTTTAAAAAGAAATCTTCGCCTACCCTAAGATTACAAATATTTCCTTCTGCGTTTTCTGGAAGTTTTATAGCTTTAGCTTTTGCATGTATATCTTTGATCCATTTTGAGTTAATTTTTGTGTACAGTGCAAAGCAAAGGTCAAAGTTCACTTTTTTTTTTTTTTGAGACGGAGTCTGGCTCTGTCGCCCAGGCTGGAGTAAGTTTACTTTTTACACATGGATATCCAGGTGTTGCAGAACCATCCTCTGAAAAGACTAGCCTTTCCCCATAGAAATAACTTGACAACTTTGTCAAAAATCAACAATAGATGTTGAATTTATTTCTGGATTCTCTATTCCATTTCATTAATCTTTGTCTGTCCTTCTATCCATAAGCCAGTACCACTCTGTCTTAATTACTGTGGCTTTAGAAGTAAATCTTGAGGCTGGGCACGATGGCTAATGCCTGTAATCCCATAACTTTGGGAAGCTGAGGCAGGTGGATCACCTGAGGTCAGGAGTTTGAGACCAGCCTGGCCAACATGGTGAAACCTCATCTCTACTAAAAAATAGAAAAATTAGCCGGGCTTGGTGGTGCCCACCTGTAATCCCAGCTACTGGGGAGATTGAGGCAGGAGAATCACTTGAACCCAGGAAGCAGAGGCTGCAGTGAGCTGAGATTGGGCCACTGTACTCCAGCCTAAGTGACAGAGAGAGACTCCATCTAAAATAAAAAAAGGAAATCTTTAAATCAGATAGTGTAAGTCCTCTAACTTTGTCCTTGTTTTTCAAAATTGTTTTTGTGGTTCTAGGGACTTTGCATTTCCATATAAATTTTAGAATTAGTTCGTCAACTACAAAAATACTTGCTGGGATTTTGCTTGGGATTGCTTTGAATTAATAGATAAATTTGGAGAGTGTTAACATCTTAATATTGAATTTCCCAATCCATGAACATGGTATATCTCTTTTTTCTTTCTTTCTTTTTTCTTTTTCTTTTCTTTTCTTTCTTTTCTTTTTTTTTTTGACAGAGTCTTGCTCTGTAACCCTGGCTAGAGTGCAGTGGCATAATTTTGGCTCACTGCAACCTCTGCCTCCTTGGTTCAAATTCGTCTCCTGCCTCAGCCTCCCAAGTAACTGGGATTACAGGTGCATGCCACCACGCCTGACTAATTTTTTTGTATTTTTGGTAGAGACAGGGTTTTGCCATGTTGGCCCAGTTGGTCTCGAACTCCTGACCTCAGGTAATCTACCCACCTTGGCCTCCCAAAGTACTGGGATTACAGATGTGAGCCACCGCACCTGGCCTGTCTCTTCTTTTATTTAGTTCTTTAATTTACCTCAACATGTTTTATATTTGGTGTATAGGACTTACAGTATTTTGTAAAATTTGTCCCTTTTTCTTATTTTTGTTGCTTTTCTAAATGGCGTTTCTTTATTAATTTTTATTTAATTTTTTTTTTGAGACAGAGTCTCTCTCTGTTGCTCAAGCTGGAGTGCAGTGGCGCGATCTCAACCCATTGTAACCTCCACCTCTTGGGTTCAAGCAATTCTCCCAACTCAGCCTCCTGAGTAGCTGGGATTACAGGCATGAGCAACCACAACACCTGGCTAACTTTTTGTATTTTTAGTAAGACAGAGTTTCGCCATGTTGGCCAGGCTGGTCTTGAACTTCCAACCTCAAGGGATCTGCCTGCCTCAGCCTCCCAAAGTGCTAGGATTACAGACATCAGCCACCGTGCCCAGTCTTGAAATGGCATTTTAATGTGATTTTCTAATTATTTGTTCCTAATATATATAAATACAATTTACTTTTGTATATTCACCTTGTATCTTATCATCTTGATAAATTCACTTATTAGTTCTAGTAGCTTCTTTGTAGATTACTTAGAATTTTTTATGTACATGGTTGTGTTGTCTGTGAATAAAAACAGTTGTACTTTTACTTTTCAGCAGGTGTGTTTTATTTATTATACTTGCATTATTACATTGTCCAGTATAATGTTGAAGAGAATTCTTTTGAATTTGGAGGTAAAATTGTGCTATTCTTTTTTCTCAGGACAATTGTGTGTTTTTACCACTTGATTCTTTTCCACCACACATTTATCAACAGAGAGTTCTTCTGAAGACTTGATCAGAGCTTTTGAAGTATCCCCAATTATTCCAGTTTGACCTCTAAAGTCTGAACTCTCCCTATTTCTCCAATTATTCCTACCTCTTCTTTCCTACAGGAAGCCTCTGATTCAGCTAGTCTGGGAAAAGGAGCCTTCTTTCATAGGTTTTCGTCCACATGATTTTTCCTGCTTCTGCTTACTTAAATCTTGTCCCATTTCTTCAATGCCTGGCTTGAAGAAACCCCTCTTGCAGCAAGCTCTTCTGTGACCAACTCTCAGCATATCATTCTTTCTTTCAGCATCTGCTGTCTTGACTGTATGTATACCATTAATTGAGCACCATCTGTGTGCCATCACCTTACTCTTGAATCACAGCTCAGACTCCTGCTTTCTCTAGAATAGAGAAATACAGTCAGGAATGGTAGATATTGGGATTTGTCCTGGGGATGCCTGTCCCCAAAGTTCAAGGAGACACTGCCTGTGCCTACCTCCTTCTCTGATCTCAACATGAGTTCAGCACTTCACACATTATTAAGCATTTTTTATGTTCATGATTCTTTTTCAGTCTGATATCAGCCACTTCTGGAACTTACTCCAAGACTTGTACCTTGGGTGAATGGTCCTTTCCTAGAATCAGTATCTTTAACTGCAAACCAGGGTGTCCGATCTTTTGGCTTCCCTGGACCACATTGAAAGAAGAATTGTCTTGGGCCACACATGAAATACACTAACACTAACAATAGCTGATGAGTTTTGTTTGTTTGTTTGTTTTTTGTTTTTTGTTTTGAGACGGAGTTTCACTCTTGTTGCCCAGGCTAGAGTGCAATGGTGCAATCTCAACTCACCACAACCTCTGCCTCCCAGGTTCAAGCAATACTCCTGCATCAGCGTCCCGAATAGCTGGGATTACAGGCATGTGCCACCACACCCGGCTGATTTTGTATTTTTATTAGAGACGGGGTTTCTCCATGTTGGTCAGGCTGGTCTCGAACTCCTGACCTCAAGTGATCCACCCACCTCGGCCTCCCAAAGTGCTGGGATTGCAGGCCTGAGCCACCCTGTCTGGCCTTTTTTGTTGTTGTTTAAGCAAAAAAAGAAAAAAAAATCATGTGTTAAGAAAGTGCACAAATTTGTGTTGGGCTGCATTCAAAGCCATCCTGGGTCCCATGTGGCCCACGGGCTACAGGTCTGACAAGCTTGCTGTAAATCCTTCCTGCCTTGCTGGAGTGTTACCAGAGTCCAGGAAACAAGGAATATAGGGAAAGGCAAGGACTTTGGGAGTAGATCAGCCTGGATTTCAGTTGCTACTTGGCAACTGACTTGGTGGGTGATATTGGGCATCCCTCTCTGTCACCTAGGCTGAAACGCAGTGGTGCAATCATGGCTCACTGTAGCCTTGACCTCCTGAGCTCAAGCACCTCCCACCACAGC
Organism: Rhinopithecus roxellana; assembly: GCF_007565055.1. Taxonomy (NCBI): domain Eukaryota; kingdom Metazoa; phylum Chordata; class Mammalia; order Primates; family Cercopithecidae; genus Rhinopithecus; species Rhinopithecus roxellana. Next base: position 56,334,563 of record NC_044560.1, read on the forward strand.
CTCCCAAACAGCTGGAATTACAGGCACACATCACCATGGCCAGCTGGGAAAAAAACAAAATATTTTTTTGAGACAGAGTATCGCTTTGTGGCCAAGGCTGGTGTGCAGTGGCGGGATCTCAGCTTACTGCAACCTTGAACCTCCTCGGTTCAAGCCATTCTTGTGCCTCAGCCTCCTGAGTAGCTAGGAATACAGGCACCCACCACCATGCCCAGCTATTCTTTTTTTTTTTTTTTTTTTTTTTTAGTAGAGACTGGATTTCACCATGTTGACCAGGCTGGTCTCTGTCTCCTGACCTCAAGTGATCTGCCCACCTCAGCTTCCCAAAGTGCTGGGATTACAGGTGTGAGCCATCGTGCCCAACCTTTTTTTAAGTGTAGAGACAGAGTTTTGCCATGTTGCTCAGGCTGGTCTTGAACTCCTGAATTCAGGTGATCCTTCTGCCTTGGCTTCTCAAAGTGCTGGGATTGTAGGTGTGAGCCACTGTACCCAGCCCAGATAATTTTTTGTTGTGGGAAGCACTTTTCTGCATTGTAGAATGTTTAGCAGTATCTCTGGCCTCTGTCTATTAAATGCCAGTAATATCTACCGCCCAGTTGTAACAACAGAAAATGTCTCCAGATAGTGCCAAATATCCCCCAAGAAATAAAATCACTCATAGTTAAGAACCACTGCTCTGGCCGGACACAGTGGCTCACACCTGTAATCCCAGCAATTTGGGAGGCCGAGGCGGGCGGATTACTTGAGGTCGGGGGTTCCAGACCAGCCTGGCCAACAATGGCAAAACTCCATCTTTGCCGAAAATACAGAAATGAGCTGGGCATGGTGGTGCAAGCCTGTAGTCCCAGCTACTTGGGTGGCTGAGGCAGGAGAATCACTTGAACCCAGGAGGCAGAGGTTGCAGTGAGCCGGGATTGTGCCACTGTACTCCAGCCTGGGAGACAGAGAAAGACTCTGTCTCAAAAAAAAAAAAAAAAAAGAAAGAAAGAAAAGAAAGAACCACTGCCCTATAGTTTAGAGTCCTGGACAACGACCTTCTTCCTCTAAAATATGATAGAACTAAGGAAGTTTCTTTCCTGCTAAGGGTCAGTAAAAGAAACACACTGCAGACAGATATGATACTAATGGTAACACTGTTTTATATTTGTTACAGCCTATTCCCACATACAAAGTGCCTTCTCAGACAGTATTTTGTCTGATTGTCCTAGGCAAGAGATCTCACAGAAGGAAGTGTCTACCCAGTGCCTGGCATTTATTAGATGAAATCTTGGTTTCCTTTCATTGGCTAGATGAAGCAATGTATGTTCAATGATGTTAAGTGACTGTCCCAAGGTTACACAGCGAGTAAGTGGGTGTTGTCATTTGTTATGTTGATTCACCTGTTATTGTTCTCAACTCTATTACTGTAATCCTAAGAAGAGTTTCTGCTTTCACTGTACTGAATAAGGCAAACTAGAATAATCTTAGAAGCCAGGTGTATTGGCATGCATCCCAGCTACTTGGGAGGCTGAGGCAGAAGGATCGCTTTAGCCCAGGAGTTCTAATCCACCCTGGACAACATAGTGAGACTCCCATCTCTAAAAAACTAAGTAAATACAAATTTAAAAAAGAATCTTAGAATCTTTGTTTCCTGGAGTCGAGAGGGTTCTATAGGCTATCTAGTTCAATTCCCTACTACATGGTTCTCAACCGTACATTAGGGTTGCCAGATAAAATACAGGATGATCCGTTAAATTTGAATTTCAGATAAACAATGAATACTTTTAAAATATAAGTATTTCCCATGCAATCATCATGAATACCAGGTCTCTTGTGGCCCTGGGACTCCCCTCTGGAGAATGATGAGTGGAGCTTGATTGGCCATGTGATCAGAAGAGAGAACTGATATTCTAAGGGATTAGGAAGAAGGGGCCTTCTGTTTGAGCTTTTCCACTGTCCCTGGGCAATCCCTACACCTTAATCCTTACCTGTAGCTTCTGTCACTCTATGTGAGGATAGCGATTTGGCTGCTCTAAAGGAACCCAGGTTGGGCATGGTGGCTCACACCTGTAATCCCAGCACTTTGGGAGGCCGAGGCAGCTGGATCACACGGTCAGGAGTTCAACACTAGCCTGGCCAACATGGTAAAACCTCGTCTCTACTAAAAATACAAAAAATTACCCTGGCGTGGTGGGTGCCTGTGATCCCAGCTACTCGGGAGGCTGAGGTGGGAGAATCTCTTGAACCTGGGAGATGGAGGTTGCAGTAAGCCAACATTGCGCCACTGCACTCCAGCCTGAGTGAGAGAGAGAGAGAGTCTATTTAAAAAAGAAAAAAAAAAAAAAAAAACAGACAGAAAAGAAACCCAAAGTAAACAATCTCAAATGAAGATGGAGGCAGAATGCAGCAGAAAGGAGGAGAGAGGAGAGATGGGAAAGATGTTAAGGTGTGGGGCAGAAATGGCCCCTCAACATCTGTTCTCCCCCTCTGCTGTGTTAATGGAATCCCTGATTTTCATTTGGGCACATGGCCACACAGCATAAAAAGTTTATTTCGGACCGGGCGCCGTGGCTCACGCCTGTAATCCCAGTACTTTGGGGGGCCAAGGCAGGTGGATCACAAGGTCAGGAGTTCGAGACCAGCCTGGCCAACATAGTGAAACCCGTTTCTACTAAAAATACAAAAATTAGCCAGGCATGGTGGCGCACGCCTGTAGTCCCAAGGAGGCTGAGGCAGGAGAATCACTTGAATCCAGAAGGCGGAGGTTGTGGTGAGCCGAGATTGCACCACTGCACTCTAGCCTAGGTGACAGAGTGAGACTCCGTCTCAAAAAAAAAAAAAAATGTTTATTTCCTAGTGATCTGGGTATGGCTGTGTGACTAAGTTCTTCTGACCTGTAAGATGTGCTGTAGTACCCTTAAAAGAATATGGTCAAGGTGGTCAGCTATCTTGGGTCATGCAGATGGTAGCAAGATCCTAGGGATGGCAGATCTATAGGCCTCGGCCCCTGAGAATTCATAGAGCAGGGTAAAGGTCTGACTTTCACATGGGATAGAAATCAACTTCTACTTCACTTGAGACTCTGTTTCCTCTGAGTTCCTGTTATAACCACCAAATCTCTATCCTCATACAAAGTGGTAGAAGCCACAGGTGAGGAATACGATGCAGGGATTAAAGCGTATGTGGGGAGGAAGCTGTAGACTTTTTGTTGTACTCAGGCAGTGTTTCTTTCTTAAAATGTGGTCTTTGCGCGGGGCGCAATGGCTCAAGCCTATGATCCCAACACTTTGGGAGGCTGAGGCAGGAGGATCACTTGAGGCCAGGAGTTTGAGAGTAGCCTGGCCAACATGGCAAAACCTCATCTCTACTAAAAATACAAAAAAGGTGGGCCAGGCACAGTGGCCATGCCTGTAATCCCAGCACTTTGGGAGACCGAGGCAGGCAGATCAACTGAGGTCAGGAGTTCCAGACCAGCCTGACCAACATGGTGAAACCCCATCTCTGCTAAAAATACAAAATTAGCCTAGTGTGGTGGCCCATGCCTGTAATCCCAGCTATTCGAGAAGCTGAGGCAGGAGAATCGCTTGAACCGAGAAGGCGGAGATTGCAGTGAGCCGAGATAGTGTCATTGCACTCCAGCCTGGGCAACAAGAGTAAAACTCTGTCTCAAACAAAAACAAGGTAGCTGGGCGTGGTGGCGTGCACTTGTGGTCCCACCTACTCGGGAGGCTGAGGCATGAGAATCACTTGAAACGCGGAGGCAGATGTTGCAGTGAGCCAAGATTGCACCACTGTACTGTAGCCTGGGCGACAGATCGAGACTCTGTCTCAAAAAAAAAGGGGGGACTATCTGCAATGTAATCACTCCAGGGGTGTCCAGGAATGCATGAAAGCAGGTGGTTAGTAGGGACTCTGGTCTTGGCAACCTTCTCAGTTACCCCTTGGCTGGCTCTCCTAGAGAGCTGAGGGATTTCAGGGCTACCTGCTTTTCACAGGTGTCTCCTTGGTGACCCGTCCTCCAGGCAGCCCCCAGAGTAGCCTACTCTTTTTATTTATTTATTTATTTATTTTGAGACGGAGTCTTGCTCTGTTGCCCAGGCTGGAGTGCAGTGGCGCGATCTGGGTTCACTGCAACCTCTGCCTCCCAGGTTCAAGCGATTCTCCTGCCTCAGCCTCCCCAATAGCTGGGACTACAGGCACAAGCCACTGCCCCCAGTTAATTTTTGTATTTTTATTTGAGACAGGGTTTCGCCATGTTGGTCAGGCTGGTCTTGAACTCCTGAACTCAGGTGATCCACCTGCCTCGGCCTTCCAAAGTGCTGGGATTACAGGCATGAGCCACCGCATTCAGCTGCAGCCTTCTACCAGTAGTTCAATGTCTGCCTCTGCCCCAGGGTTCATTTCTGGCCGTCATATTTGGGACTCTAAGGAAGATCTTCTCATACCAACAGAAGACAGATGCTTCATGCTAGGCCAGGTCGCATCATTTCTCACTTAGATTCCACAAGGCCCTGCATGATCTGGCATCTGCCTACCTCTCTGGTCCTTCTCCTTATCATGTGGCTCAAGGCAGCACTAGCTCCATCATATCAGCCTGTTCCTTCCTTTGGGCTTTTGCCCAAGCCACTCTATCTGCTTAGGACTTTCCTACTTTTTTTCCCCTAACTCTTATTAAAATTTCAACTTTCAGCTTTAATGTCATTCCCCAAGGAAGTCTCTGAATCCCACAATAGGTCAAGTGCCACTTTTATACGTGCTCACATATCCCTGTACTTATCATCCCGGTGCTTATCATAATTGTTATCATATAATAATCAGAATAACTATTTGTTTAATGTTTATCTTTTCCAACATTCTCTAAGAGTCATAGCAGCTGGGAACATGCCCATTTTGTTTGCTGATGTATAGTTAGAACTTAGGGAGAACTTGACAGATATGCAGTGCTCCAGAAATATTTGTTGATGAATGAAAGTCCCTTCCAATTACAACATTCCAGGAAGTCCCCTCCAGCCTGGCTCAAAGACACAAATAAGAAATTAGGATGGGACCTCCTTTTCTCTCAGGACCTGGGGCCGGTTGATGTTGAAAGAGAATAGTTTGGGGTAAGAGGAGAGCTCAGCAAAAGACAAAGGCCTGTATTTTTCCATATCCAGAAATGACCTCTTCCCCAAACTCCTAACTGATGGTTTCTGACTTGCTAATCTACTCTAAACTCAGCAGATAGCTAAGGGATCAGGTAACTAAAATATTGATTAAGGCTGGGCATGGTGGCTCACACCTGTAATCCTAGCACTTTAGGAGGCCAAGGCGTGAGCAGATTGCTTGAGCCCAGGAGTTCAAGACCAGCCTAGGCAACATGGCATAAACCCATCTCTACAAAAAATATAAAAATTAGCCAGACATAGTGGTGAGCACCTGTGGTCCCAGCTACTCGGGAGGCTGAGGTGGGAGGATTGCCTGAGCCTAGGAGGTTGAAGCTGCCTTGAACTGTGATTGCACAACTGCACTCCAGCCTGGGTGAGAGAGTAAGACTTTGTTTTTTTGTTTTTTTTTTTTAAAGAAAGATAATTTGATTAATAACTAAGACATAACATATACTTTTAAACTACTAAGTCCTAAGATATAACCTAATAAATAAAGTATTTGACTTGTAAATAAGGTGTTAGAAGATAATTAAGGTGGTGTTAGTAGATGATCAAATATTAACTACTCAAGTGTTATTTGATAACCAAGGGATTAATTTAAAACCAAGATCTTAGCAGATACTGGTTAACCAATGGCTAAGACAACTGTTGTTAAGGATTTAAAGTAACTTTTTCCTAGGGAACTCTTGCATGTGTTACGGGGGCTTGGGAACAGCAGAAAGCTGATAAAGTCCATAGAAATGCAGGGCTAACTAAGAGCGTAAGGTCCTCGGCTGGACTCTAAATTTCTGGGGGAAAGAAGGGCTTGCTCATCTTTGGTTTCCAGTTAGGGCTTAGGCAGGAGCAGGCATGGAGTTGGTGCTCCAAAGGCTTATGACATCATTTAATTTCATCTATTAAGGGCCTAGCACTGTGCTCAGGAGAGGGAAGGGAGGGCAGTTGCTTAGGTGATGGGAATAGAGTGTGATAAGTAAGTGGTGTGTGAAAGAGAAGGCTCCAGGGGCTGCCAAGGTGGAGTGGAAGGGAGAGCAGATGTGTCAGGGAAAGATGAGGGTGAATTTAGTCCTGGCCATGTTTTTTTTTTTTTTTTTTTTTTTTTTTTTTTTTTTTTTTTTTTTGAGGCGGAGTCTCGCTCTGTCGCCCGGACTGGAGTGCAGTGGCCAGATCTCAGCTCACTGCAAGCTCCGCCTCCCGGGTTCTCGCCATTCTCCTGCCTCAGCCTCCCGAGGAGCTGGGACCACAGGCGCCGCCACCTCGCCCGGCTAGTTTTTGTAATTTTAGTAGAGACGGGGTTTCACCGTGTTAGCCAGGATGGTCTCGATCTCCTGACCTCGTGATCCGCCCGTCTCGGCCTCCCAAAGTGCTGGGATTACAGGCTTGAGCCACCGCGCCCGGCCCTGGCCATGTTGAATTGAGGTATCTGTAGAGATGTCCAGGAGGCAGGTGGATGGGAGCCCTACATGGATATAGAGATTTGGGTGTCATCAGGGTGTAGATGGTGGTCAAAACCATGGGCAAAAATGAGCTGGCTATGGAAGGGTATATAGGATGAGAAACTAGATCAGACTAGAACCCCATGGAAGACAAATAGGGAAAGGGTGGATAGAGAAGGGAGAGACATTGACACTGAGAAGAAATGAACACTTAGAGAGATGGGGGAAACTAAGAGAAGACAGAGGCAGGAATGCCAAGGAATGAGCATGTGCCAGGGAGAAGAGCAGAGTCTGCAGTGTCACATGCAGCTGAGAGGTCAAGGAGGACAAGGTGAGAGATATTCATTGGCTTTAATGATAAGGCGCTAAGTGATGGTCTTGGTGAGCACAGTGAGGGGAGGCATACATACGGGTGGCGGAGGCAGTGGATACAGAGGGAGGAAGGTAGCTGCAGGAGACTGTGGTTCCCACATGTCCAATGTGAACATGTGTGTGAGCTGGGCTTCATTGTGTGTGTGTCCATGCACACGAGCACATGCAGAGCTGCAGCTAAGAGCACATGCAGAGCTGCAGCTAAGAGGAGAGTGTGTAAGGGCAGCTGAGAGGCCACTGTAGGAGGGGCTGTGGGCACCCCATGGACAGCCTTCACTTTACTTTTGTTAGCTTTTGAGAAACACCATGAAGGAAGACTCTGAAAATTCTAAGCACAGTTTAACCCTTTCATTGTCCAGTGTGAAAATGGAGGACAGCAGAGAGGGAAGAATTTGCTGTGAGTCAGGGTACAACCAGGGCTTGAATCTGAGTCTCCAGAATTCTAGAAGAGTGACCTTGGATAAAGTACACCTGAAATTGTTATTGGCCAATGAATTATCTACCAGTGACCCATTGCCCCATTTTTTTAATAGTATCTTGCTCTGTTGCTCAGGTTGGAGTGCAGTGGCGTGATCATAGCTCACTGCAGCCTTGCACTCCCAAGCTCCAGTGACCCTCCTGACTCAGCCTCCTGAGTAGTTGGGACTACAGGTGTGCACCACCACACCTGGCTAATTTTTTGATTTTTTGTAGAGATGAAGTCTCACTATGTTGCCCAGGCTGCACCCCAATTTTTAGCCACCTTTCCACATTTATATAAAGGTGAAATATGGATTTGAGATACAAAATTCAAACATTACAAAAACAATGAAAATGACTCCTGTTATCCTACCTCAGCCCCTCACAGACAACCACCACTAAGAGTTTGGTCTATATTTTTTTCTCTCTCTTTCCTTCCCACTTAACATTGTACATTTTTTAAAAATTTGGGACAGGGTCTCACTCCCACTGCCCAGGCTGGAGTACAGTGGTGCAAACATGGCTCACTGCAGCCTCAACCTCCTGGGCTCAAACAATCCTCTTGCCTCAGCCTCCTGAGTTACTGGGACTACAGGTGTGAGTGACCACGCCTGACTAATTTTTAAATTTTTTTTGCAGAGACACGGTCTTGCCATGTTGCCCAGACTGGTCTTGAACTCCTGGGCTCAAGCAGTCCTCCCACCTCTGCCTCCCAAAGTGCTGAGATTACAGGTGTGAGCCACCTAATGCACCCAGCAACATTGTAAGTTTTTAATAAAAACATTACACTTGTTCATACTGGTTTTTCCGGGTACGTGCATGTGTTCATTCTGTTTTACAACTTATTCTTTTTTCACTTTTGGACAACTTTCTATGGTAGCATATAGAGACTTCATTCATTCATTTTAATAATCATATTAGTTTATAATTTGGTTTTGTACCATAATTTACTTACAGACCTTTTTTTGAGGCAAAGTCTCCTCTGTCACCCAGACTGAGTGTAGTGGCATGGTTACCGTTCGCTGCAGCCTTGATCTCCCAGGCTGTAGCAATTCTCTCACCTCAGCCTCCTGATAGCTGGGACTACAGGCATGCACTGCCATGGCCAGCTAATACTTTTTTGTAGAGTTGGGGTCTCACTCTGTTCCATGGTGGCATGTGCCTGCAGCCCTAGCCACTCAGGAGGCTAAGGTTGCAGCAAGCTATGTTGAGCCACTCTTCTTCAGCCTGGGCAATAGGGTGTGACCCTGTCTCAAAACAAAAAGCAAAAACAAAAGGTATGAACATTTTGTTTTAAAAGATATTGCCAAATCACCCTCTGAACACTTGTGCCAGTTTATCATACCACAGTTTATGTGAATGTCCATTTCCTCACATCCCTGCCAACCAGGGGTATTATCATTAAAAAAAATCTTTCGGCCGGGCGCAGAGGCTCACGCCTGTAATCCCAGCACTTTGGGAGGCCGAGGCAGGCGGATCACGAGGTCAGGAGATCGAGACCATCCTGGCTAACATGGTGAAACCCCGTCTCTACTAAAAATACACAAAATAAAAAATAAAAAAAAAACCGGTCGTGGTGGCGGGCGCCTGTAGTCCCAGCTACTCGGGAGACTGAGGCAGGAGAATGGCGTGAACCCGGGAGGCAGAGCTTGCAGTGAGCCGAGATTGCGTCACTGCACTCCAGTCTGGGCGACGGAGTGAGACTCCATCACACACACACACACACAAAAATCTTTTGAACTTGAATGGGGCTGGACATTTTTTCATATCCTTATTATCCATCTATATTCTTCCATTAACTATCTATTCATCTCCTTTGCCTATTTGTTACTGAGGTGTACTTTTGACTAGTGGATTACGTAGTGAATTTTTTTTTTTTTTTGAGATGGAGTCTCTCTCTGCTGCCCAGGCTGGAGTGCAATGGCGATATCTCGGCTTGCTGCAACCTCTGCCTCCTGGGTTCAAACCATTCTCTTGCCTCAGCCTCCCGAGTAGCTAGGATTACGGGCACCTGCCATCATTCCCGACTAATTTCTATATTTTTGTAGAGATGGGGTTTCACCATGTTGACCAAGCTGGTCTCAAACTCCTGACCTCAGGTGATCCGTCCACCTCAGCCTCCCAACGTGCTGGGTTGACAGGCGTGAGCCACCGCGCCCGGTCACTCAGTGAATTCTTATTGGGCAATAATTGGCTTAATTAAAAAAAAAAAAAAACCAAAGGCCTGGCAGCCTTTGTACCAAACTGCTAACACTGTTTACCTCTAGGGAGTGAGACGATGGGAAATGAGGAGGATATTTTCATTTTTATTTTATATCATGAGGTATTGTTTGGATTTTTACAAAGAACTTGCATTTCTTTTGTAATGAAGAAAATAATGCACAGGAAATAACAACAACTAAACCTTTGGCCTGGATTATCATTGGCTGGAAATTCATGTTGGATGCAAGTTTTTATTGATAACAAGTTATTTTTTGGTTTATATGCAAACACTGTTTATTGAATGCCTCCTATTTGGCTGGCATTGCCTAGGCACTTTCACAGGTATTTCATCCTAACCCTCACAACAGCCCTATGAGGTAATAATTGGTCCCAGTTTACAGAGGCATTGGGTGGGAGATTATTGCTTGATATACTTCTATTTGCCACACATTTTCGTTGGCAAAGTGTTCTTATCAGCTGGTGATTCACTGGTCAAGAACTCTCATTGGCCAGGAATTCCTATTTGTTGCTGTAAGATTCAAATAATCAAAATACTAGAATTTTTCCCCCACAGGAATGATGGGACCGGTGGCATAAGAGTGAAGGAAGGAGAGCCAGTGGGTCTCTCCCTTTGAAGCACCATTTGAGTTTGCATTGGTCAGCCCCACACAGGTGGGCAGGATGAGGTGGTGGAGGAGACGCAGTGGTTATAAGTCTTCTCGCTTCCGTAGGATGAGCTTCCTCACGAGCGCTGTAATCTGGGGTCTGACTTCCTCCACTGACACAGTTGGGTCCCAAGCCCCTACCACCTTTCCATCTGGGGCTACAAGGTACTTCCAGAAGTTCCAGGTGGGCTCCTTCCCAGAAGTCTCTAGAGAAAAAGGAAGAAGGAGAGCAAAGTGTGCTACCCTGCGTACCCTCTCCTGGGATTTCACTCTTGGTGTCCATCTTTCCCTGGTGGCAGCTAATCCTGATGCCCAGTCCACACCCCGGACCACTCCAGCCAGAATCTCTGTGGATGAGGCTTAGCGATCAGCATTTTTCAAAAGCCCCCTGGGAGGTTCCAAAGTTGGGCCAAGGTTGAGAACGACTGCTGTAGGATTCTGTGACATGCTTGATAAAGTGGTATCAAATCCTCCTTTATTAATGACTTCGAACTACCGAATAATCTACACCCTATTTTCTAATTCAGTTTTAATGGTTTCCAAATGTTAGTCCATGGACTGGTTTCATCAGAATCACTGGGGAGCAGGGGAGTGCTTAAAATAAAGATTCTTGGGCTCTGCTTCAGTAGGTCTTAGCCTTGTGCATTTTTAAGAGCTCCCCAGGTGCTTCTAAAAGCAAGGCCGGGTTTGATCTATAACTGTGCAAACTGGGAAGGAATTAATAAAAGAACACAAAGAAAAAAATAAACATTAGGACTGAGCCACAGAGCAAAACGCAAACCTGCCTCAGTAAGGGACCTTTTGTTTGCTGCACTGTTGCTTCTCATTTACTCCTCCAGGTGAATGGGTTGCAGGGTGGGGTGGTGGCAAGGGATACAAAGGCCACCAGAAGCACGGAGTGAGAAAAGGCAAAAATGGGGCCTCCAAAGGAGAAGGCCTGAGAGAAGAAACGGGGTCAGAACGACAACCTTCGCCCATGACCCCATTCTGCAGCTCTGAGGCTTCTGCAGCTGGAGAAGGGATCTAGTTCTCAAATATTAAGATCTGGTATTTTAGCTCAGAAGGTCTCCCTCCATGGCCTACACACTCCACCGCTGACTCAGGGTGGAGATGCCTGTCCGCCATCTTCGTCAGCTTTCTCCAGGCAGGTGGCATCCCCTGTCTATGCCTTGGTTTCTCCATCATATGTCCGTAAACTCATCTAATTCACACTGACTTAAATGTCTCCTTCTAGGAGCCCCTGAATGTGAAAACAGGATCCCAGATATGTTTTCATATCTGGCAGCAGGTATGGAGATATTCTTAGGCAGGAATAACCCTCAGCTTGTACCTGCCTCCACTCTCCTCAAAGATTAGTGCTGGAACAAAGCATTAGTCCACCTGAGAGGATCAGGAAGGGGAAGGGCCCCAGGTCACCCAGCCAGCCAGTGGCTTCTGCTGCCCAGGGAGCCATGGCCTCAGCCAGGGAGGTGTGAGGGGATGAAGAGACCAGGACTTACGGGCCAGGTACTTGAAGGCAGGATGGGCACCAGTACCGGTGACTGCAATCTTGCTAAACATGGGGAATGAGACACTATAGGTGCGGCGGGCAAAGCTCTCAATCTCCTTGTTGCTGTCAGGCTCCTGTTGGCCAAACTGGTTGCAGGGGAAGGCGAGCACGTTGAAGTGGTGGGGACCCAGGTCCCGCTGCAGCTGCTGCAGGGCTCGGTAGTGCTGGTCTGTGAAGCCGCACTCACTGGCCACATTCACCACCAGGGATACCTGTATGACAGAAACAAAACAAAACAAAGCCCAGACAAGCCAGTGAAGAGGCACGAACCTGTACATGCCCTGACACGTCCACATATGTGACTCCCTCAACAGTTAATACTGCCTCACACATACAAGAACACTGTGTACACATATGTAAATGTGTGTCCAGTGCTCTCACACATATACAAACACATGCACACAGACAGGCACATATGAAATCAAACATTCAGGGGCTTACAGATATGTGCACACATACATGAACATCTGTGAACATAATTATACAACATACATAAATAGGTATGCACATGCGCCATGATACAAACATACGTTAGCAAACACCACACATGCCCACACACGCGGCACATCCATAGACAGAGGCACACATACTGGCGAGCACATAATGAGAGTTGATAAGAGGGGGTAAAAAGGCAGACCTGGGCTCAATTTTTGGCTCAGTCAGCTAGCACTCGCCACTCTGCACTGTGGTTGCCTGTATATGTGTCAGTCTCCCTTCTAGAATGTGAACCTACTGAGGGCAGGAGCTATGTCCACTTCATCTCTGGGCCTGGCATATGAAAAAGTCTAAGTTTCAGCTGAATGAGTAAGTGTGCACACAAACACAAACGCCTGCATGGGAACATAGACAGACACAGGTTTTCTTGAGAAAAATCCCTTTTTGTCCCCGCCACCTCCAGAGAACCAATACCACTTTTTTTTGTTTTGTTTTGTTTTTGAGATAAGGTCCCTGGCTGGAGCAATGGCATGATCATAACAGGACATCCCCCCAACAGTTTGCAGTCTCAAACTTCTGAGCTGAAGTGATCCTCCTGCCTCAGCCTCTCAAATAGGTAGGACTACAGGCACATGCCATCACACCTGGCTAATTTTTTAATTTTTACTTTTGGTAGAGACAGGTCTCACCATGTTGTCCAGGCTGGACTCAAAAACTCTTGGCCTCAGGCAATCCTACCAACTAAGCCTCCCAAAGCGCTAGGATTATAGTCATGAACTACCATGCCTGGCCTACCACTTTCTTTTATCACTAGACTAATCTCTAATTTATTAAAGACTTTAGGCAATAAATATAAATCTGGCTAATGGAACTTGATTATAATACTGTGATTAGAATTTTGGCTCAAATGCTATGTTTTTAGCTTCTAGGTATATATTATTAAAGGATTTTAAACCCTACCCTGTGGTAGGCAGTCTAGCCCTATCCTCCATAATTGACATTTGGGTCAGATAATTCTTTGTTGTTAGGGAGATGTCCTGTTTTTTCATTGTCAGATGTTTGGCAGCATCCCTGATCTCTACCCACTAGATGCAATAAAAAATGTCTTGACAATAAAAAATGTCTCCAGGCATTGCCAATTGTACCCTAAAGGGAGTAATCACCCCTAGTTGAGAACCACTGGGCTAGATGATTGAACTACTGAGCTGTACCTCCTGTACCCTATCTTCACCAGGTGAAAAAGGACCCATGCCTGGGGCCACTGGCTATTAGAACAACCTCCTCAGTTTGAGGTCAGCATACACCATAATCTGCCTGGAATGGTGAAAACTGGGATTCTTAACTCCCTTCCTCAGCTAGGGTTCTTCCTTTTTTTCCCCCGGATGGATCCCTGGGCAACAAGAACATTAAAGCTTTTTTTTTTTTTTTTTTTCTTTAAGATGGAGTCTTGCTCTGTCACCCAGGCTGGAATGCAGTGGTGTGATCTTGGCTCACTGCAACTTCTACCTCCCGGATTCAAGCCTCAGCCTCCCGAGTAGCTGGGATTACAGGCGTACGCCACCACGCCTGGCTAATTTTTGTATTTTTTTTTTATTACAGACGGGGTTTCACCAGTTGGCTAGCCTCGAACTCCTGACCTTGTGATCTGCCTGCCTCAGCCTCCTAAAGTGCTGGGATTACAGGCGTGAGCCACTGCATCCGGCCAAAGCTTGCTTATTTTTAACTCACACCTTGCATGTCTACCCACTCTTTTGGAAGGGGGAAATCCGGCTTCTAGTTCCATCCCTGAAACCAAAAAGCTTGGTCCTTAGAAACCAAAACACAGACAGACACACCCAAGTACACAATTAATTTACATATGTACATATACAAGCAGATACACAGACTCAGATGTGTACACAGAAGTAAACAAACCATTCATAAACACACACACACACACACACACACACGCTCTCTACACTCAGGCCTACCAGTACATACATAACCGCACACATTCCCAAGTGGTCAGCCATTCATCCATACTGGTCTAAATGACTATAGTCCCAATTAGCCTGAGGGCATCAACCATGTCAATCTTGCTCAAGGCTATGTCACCAGAACTGGACCCAGTGTCAGACATGTAGTTGGAGCCAGTCAATGTTTGTAGGTGAAGGAATGAGCATATTGCCCAAGCAGCAGGCCTAGCTTGGGTTAACTCAGTACCAATTACAGCTTTTCTGGATTACTGGTTTACTGCTGAACTTGGCAACTAAGAGCATAGACTCTGGAGCTGGACGGTCTGGGTTCAAATTCTAATTCTCTTACCAGTTGTGTGACCTTCTTCTATTTTGGTCTTAGCACTACTACTAGGAATTACCTTGTGCATTTCTCAGTTCCTTGTTTATTGTCTCTTTCTTCTCCTCACCCCATGTACGCTCCATTTAGCGGAAACGTATCTGTTTTGTTCACCACTGTATCCCTGGGGGCTGACCTAGTGTCTAGTTAGTATACAGTAGGTGTTCAATAATGAACAACGAATGAATAAGTAGCAGAGCTGATCAGACGCTAAACCTGGGGCTCTCTGGTGAGCTGCCCTAGAGAGAACAGGAGGCCTGAATTGGAATGGGCCCTGTTCTTGGTTCTTTGTCCAGAGTTCTAAATGAAGTTCCTGCTGGGATCCACCAAACACAGGTGCAGAGCACTCCAGAGTTTACTAAGTGCATCCACATCCACGCCATCATCTCATTTGAAACTCACAACACTCTGGGGGACAGTCAGGACAGGGATTACTGTCCCCAAGACTCCCAGCATAATCAAAAATTTCAAAGCTTATAGAGTACTGGTCTTCACTAAAGATGGTGTTGCTCCCAGGAGAAAAATGTTGACATCCATTTTTGTGTGGTTCATCCAAAACCGGACGCTGGCCCACCTGTTCATTAGATTTCAACTCCCCAGCCATTTCACACACGAGTCCCCAGGTCCATCCTGAAGAGGTCCACTCTGGGAGTTCTTCATTGCACATGTGATATCCAGGCTTCTCAATGTAGTGTTCAAGGTCCCGCCTGGTCCCTTGCCAATCCTTTCAGCCTCATCTTCCACCACTCTTAGCCTCCAGCTTTAGACTCTTTGAAGCACAACAGCTGGAACTCCTGGCCCCACCACTCCCCACCCTTCTTCCTGTTTGCTTCTTAGTCTTGCTAAAATCCACTCGTGTTCAAAGACTCAACCCAGATACCCTTCCTCTCCGAAGTCTTCTCTGAGCTTAGGTTCCCTCTTGGTAAGGAGGGGGCAATTAGCCTGGATGACTCTTAACTGTGCCCCTGAGCTGCCATCTAAGGACTTGGCCTAGAGAGGACCCCAGATGTGACTGTGGGGTTCTCTTCCAGACCCCGTCTTTCTAGTGTAGTGTGACCTTGTGCGAATGCCTGCCCTCTCTGGGTCTTTGTGCCCTCTCCCAAGGATGATCCGTGTGAGGTCTCCGTGCATCTGAAATAACACTCTCTGCCCTGCACATTCATCTCCACAGTGTTCTTCAGTGGACTCCGAATCAGCCACTCCCCGTTTCAGATGCGGAAAGTGGGGAGGGGAGAGGGAAAGGCCGCACGATGCTACGTTTACTTTTTCCACCCGTGAATGGCAAAGGCTGGGCAGTGGTGCCCGGCCTCTCGGCGAAGGTCTGGACCCCGCTGCCCAAAGCTGCCGGTAGCAAAGTGGGCGCCGACTGCGAGCGCTTCGGGTTCCTCCGCGCCAGGGCCGTGCCACGTAGCCGCGGGCCGGGCCAGGCCGGGCGCAGGATGGGGGCGCCGCGCCGGGGGTCACTGCCGAGTGGGGCGGGGGCCGGGGTTTGGCGGTCGCGCGGCTGGGGCGCCCACGGAGCCACACCGCGCGGGGGCCTGGGCTGCGGGGCGCCCCCAGTAGGCCCCGCCAGGGCGAGGCCGGGCCCCGCGGCGCCGCCAGACCCTGCGCACTCACCGAGCCGCGGTACTTCTCCAGCGACACCAGTTTGCCCCGGATGTTGACCGCCTTGAAGTCGTAGAAGTCCTGCTCCCGCTGCGCGCAGGCCGCAGCCCACAGGAGCAGCCACGCCGCCGCCGCCGCCACCATGGCTTGTTCCCGAGGTGGCGGCATCGTGAGGGCAAAGACGGGGCGGGGGGATCCGGCGCGGGGGGCGGGAGGAGACGGCTCTGGCGCCGCTCGACCCGCAAGGCAGGACGCGCCCTGTTCTGGTTCTCCTCCTCAGGCGGTGGATGTCTGGCTCTGGACCTCAGTTTCCCCGTCTGTCCTGAGGCAGCTCCCCTCTGCCCCGGACCCCAGAGCCAGGGTTTCAGGATTCTGTCCCCTTAGACCGGAGTTCTAGGCTCCCTCTTGTCCCAGGATGCAGCGACTTGGCAGGGAAAGGGAGGCAAAAATCTGAGAGTTCAGCTTCTCATTCGTGCAGCAGCCTTAGGCTGGCCTGGTCACACGCCAACTCCGACCTCAGTTTCTCCACATGTTAAGTGGAGCTAACCCCCCTTCTTGATCCACCTAGTCAGTATAGGATGGAAGTAATAGAAAAACGGATGCGAAATACTTTAACAGTTGAATGGTGCCTGCAAACTTCAGGTGAATGAATGCATGTTCCCTGAAAGTGATGGCTGGGAGAAGGAGAAGAGAGGACCGAGGGCCTGTTGCAGGTTAGGTTCCTGGAAGCAGATTCTGAGATGGAGATTGGAGTGCAGGATGTTTATGAGGGAGCACCCTTGGGATCAACGCGTGGGAAGGATGGGAGGGAATGGGAGTGGCAGAGGGGGAAAGTAGTGAGCTCCATGCAGGCCCCAAGACAGTCTTAGCTGACTCGACAGGGACTCTGGAGCTAGAGTAGCCCATCAGATGAGCTAAGATGGCCAGGTCACCCTGCCTTTATCAGTCCTTGGATGTGGGGCCACCTGGCAAGGGGTGCAACAAGGGCCAAGATGGCCCTGTCTGTGGAGAAGCTGACATTAAAGGCTTTGTGCTAACAGCTGGTTAGGCAGCTGGTGTCTGTCCTAAGTCCTCAGTGATGGGGGAGCTAGTCAGCACATCACAATGTCTCCCCTGCTTAGAAAACCCCTGCTGAGCCCATGAAATGTCAAGCATGGGGCTGGATCCTGTACTTACAGGCTGTGAGTTTTTTCCAGAAACTCACAGGCTGGTGTGAGAGAAACCAGGTAAACTGCAGATTTCATGTAATGTAAGGGCTAAGCACTCCTGTGGTCATTCAACAAAAACTTCCTGAGCACATTTTCTATGCCAAATTTTGCTTTAGGTGCCTCTTAGGCAGTGATGAACAGGAGGGGCATGATCTCTATCCAGGGAGACACAGGAATTAAATAATTTATAAATAGCTCTAAAATTACTATTGTGAGTACCACCTAAACTAGTTTGGAGGGCCAAGGAGGGCTTTCCAGAAAAAGGGAGATTTGAGCTGAGCTCTGAAGAATGAGTAGAAATTGGCCAGGATGAAGCAAGATACAAGTGCAAAGGTCCTGCGGGGAAAGGAACATGGTGCATTGAGTAACAGAAGGCTCCTTTGATTGGAACAGAGAGGACAAAAGATGAGGGGGGAAGGTGGAGAGGCAGGCAGGCACGAGTGAGATCACACAGAGCCTAGTAGGCCACAGTAAGGGCTATGGTCTTTAAACCAAGAAATGAAGGTTCTTTTCAGCAGGGACGTATCACTGTGAGTCTTATGTCATAGAAAGATCTCTTTCGACAGGGCCCAGTGGCTCACACCTGTAATCCCAATGCTTTGGGAAGCCAAGGCTGGAGGATTGCTTGAGGCCAGGCATTCACGACCAGCCTGGGCAACATAGCAAGAATTGTCTCTTAAAAAAATTCAAAAATTGGCCGGGCGCGGTGGCTCAAGCCTGTAATCCCAGCACTTTGGGAGGCCAAGACGGGTGGATCACGAGGTCAGGAGATCGAGACCATCCTGGCTAACACAGTGAAACCCCGTCTCTACTAAAAAATACAAAAAACTAGCCGGGCGTGGTGGCGGGCGCCTGTAGTCCCAGCTACTCGGGAGGCTGAGGCAGGAGAATGGCGTAAACCCGGGAGGCGGAGCTAGCAGTGAGCTGAGATCTGGCCACTGCACTCCAGCCTGGGCTACAGAGCGAGACTCCATCTCAAAAAAAAAAAAAAAAAAAAAAAATTCAAAAATTAGGCTGGGTGCGGTGGCTCACGCCTGTAATCCCAGCACTTTGGGAGGCCTAGGCAGGCAGATCACCAGGTCATAAGATCGAGACCATCCTGGCTAACACAGTGAAACCCCATCTCTACTGAAAATAAAAAAAATTAGCCAGGTGTGGTGGCACACGCCTGTAGTCCCAGCTACTTGGGAGGCTGAGGCAGGAGAATCGCTTGAACCCGGGAGGCAGAGGTTGCAGTGAGCAGAGATAGCGCCACTGCACTCCATCTTGGGTGACAGAGCAAGACTCTGTTTAAAAAAAAAAAAAAATTAACAGCCTCGTGCAGTAGCATGTGCCTGTGGTTCTAGCTATTCAGGAGGCTGAGGCAGGAGGATTGCTTGAGCCCAGGAGTTCAAGGTTGCAGTGAGCTATGATCATACCATTGCACTCCAACCTGGGTGACACAGACACTATCTCATAAAAACAAAAACAAAAAATCCTTCTGGCTGTTCTGTGGAGGGGATAGGAAAGGGCAAGAGCAGATGTGGTCCAGATGTTAGAGTCGACGTAGCTCCAGGGCTACCTCTTAAGAGGCCCAGAGGCAGTTGCTACCTAGCCTGAGCAGCCAGGAAAG
This sequence comes from Rhinopithecus roxellana, assembly GCF_007565055.1. Classification (NCBI taxonomy): domain Eukaryota; kingdom Metazoa; phylum Chordata; class Mammalia; order Primates; family Cercopithecidae; genus Rhinopithecus; species Rhinopithecus roxellana. The sequence goes on from NC_044560.1 coordinate 56,353,560, forward strand.
GCCTTCTGGAGGTGTGAGGTGACACTGGAGTTATATCTTGAAAGAGGAATGGGAATTCTCTAGGAGGATCAGGGCAACAATGTCAGACTGAAAGAGCAGTATCTATGATGGCACAGAGTCTGAGAGAAGTGCTTTGCTGTTTGAGGTGAGAAGCGGTGTGGGGCAGATGCAATTGGAAGGGTCATCAGGATAGAGAAGGGCCTTAGTGTGGCAAGCAAAGGTTTTGAAGCTGGCCACAAGATCATATAGTTACTAGGACTTGAACCCAGGCCTTCAGATGTAGACCATGGGATTTTTCTGCACCACCAAGGTGGCCTCACTCTTCAGGAGAAGGCAACATTATCAGGAGAGGTGGAGAGCAGGGGAAAGGGCGCTTCAGGCAAGGGCCAAGCATAGATAAGGTGCCCCTGCCCATCCTGCTCCTTCTTCCCCATCTCTTGTGGGAGCCTTAAGCCTGTGATGGGTCCTACAGCTATTAAATGGTCTCTTCTTCTCTCTCTGCCCTGTGAAACCAATGGGCTCTCTTCCTGCCACCTGTCCCTTTCACTCAGCCCCTTCTCGAGTATCTAGTAACCAGGAGTTCTCAAATTCTACTTCATATAACTTGGAGTGTTGCAAGTTTGGCCAAGCTATTTCCTGTTAAAATCCAGATAGATGGGCCGGCCGTGGTGGCTCACACGTGTATACAAAATTAGCCAGAGTGGTGGCGCGTGCCTGTAATTCCAGCTACTCAGGAGGCTGAGGCAGGAGAATCGCTTGAACCCAGGAGGCAGAGGTTGCGGTGAGCCAAGATCGCACCATTGCACTCCAACCTGGGCAACAAGAGCGAAACTCCATCTCAAAAAAAAAAAAAATTCCGAATAGATGGGCATTTCTACCAAGCAGGAGAAGAAAAAGTTAAATATTTCTCAGCTGTAACTTTCTTTCCTGGGCACTTTTCTCCTTTCCTATTTATGCTTCAAAACCCAGCTCATATGTGAAAAAGATACTTGCTCATGGATGTTTATAGCAACACAATTTGTAATTGCAAAAATGTGGAACCAACTGAAATACCCGTCAATCAACGAGTGGATAAAGAAAATGTGGCATACTATATACGATGGAATACTAGTCAGCCATAAAAAGGAATGAATTAGTCAAACCAATACCCTGAGCCCTATGCAAATCAGACACCACCTCCTCCAGCCTCTTCATGTAACTGGCTGGTTTCTGCTTTACTCGGGGTTTCCTCTCTCGGCTTTGGAGCACCCCCACCTCTGTCTCTGTACAGGGGAAGCTTCTTCCTTCTTACTTGCCTTTTGGGAGAGAGAAAGAATAAAAAGTAAAACTAATAATACAAAACCTATAGTACTTTACTTTTTGTCGCTCAGGCTGAAGTGCAGTGGTACAGTCTCGGCTCACTGCAACCTCTGCCTCCTGGGTTCAAGTGATTCTGTGCCTCCGCCTCCTGAGTACCTGGGTTTACGGGCGCCCACCACCATGCCCAGCTAAATTTTTTTGGTATTTTTAGTAGAGACTGGGTTTCACCATATTGGCTAGACTGGTCTCAAACTCCTGGCCTTAAATGATCCTTCCACTTTGGCCTCCCAAAGTGCTGGGATTACAGACGTGAGCCACGGCGCCCAGCCAACATGTAGTGCTTTACATGGCATTAAGCAGGGGAGAGGGTAGAGTAGTATGGTACTAGAGTAAGGAGGGATTGTAACTTTAATTTGAATGATCAGGAAGCCTCACTGAGAAAATGGTATATGGGCAAAGACCTAAAGAATGTTAGAGAGCAAAGCAGAAGAGCAGTCTAGGTATAGGAAGCAGCAAGTACAAGGGCCTGGAGGCAGGAGCAGGCACGATGTGTTTGCTGAACAGCAAAGAGTCTAGTGTGGCTGGAGCAGTGTGAGCAAGGGGAAGAGTAACAGAAGATGACATCAGAGAGGTAAGGAATGGGTACACAGCTACTGTAGCATCTTACAAGCCATTGTGAAGACTGTGGCTTTGACTCTGAGTGTGATGGGAAGCCACTTAAGGGTTTTAAACAGGGAATGGACATTTCTAATTTATGTTTTAACAGAATCATTCTGACTGCAGTACTGAAATGAGGAAAGTAGTCAGGAGGCTATTGCAGTAATCCTCATAAGGGGACATGTGGGCAGTGGAGGTGGGGAGAAGTAGATTCTGAATATATTTTGAAAGTAGAGGCTGGGTGGGGTGGTTCATGCCCGTAATCCCAACAAGAATCTCTTGATGCTAGGAGTTCAAGACCAGCCTAGGCAACATAGTGAGACCCTGTTTCTACAAAAAATAAAAATAAAAATAAAAGGTAACCAGGCACGGTGGTGTGTACCTGCAGTCCTAGCTACTTGGGAGGCTGAGGCAGGAGAATCGCTTGAGCCTAGGAATTTGAGGCTGCAGTGAGCATGATTACTTCACTGCACTCCAGCCTGGGGGACAGAGTGAGACTCTGTCACTAAAAATAAAAATAAAGGTAGGGTGCAGTGACTCATGCCTGTAATCCCAGCACTTTGGGAGGACGAGGCAAGAGGATCACCTGAGGTCAGGAGTTTGAGGCCAACATGGCAAAACCCTATCTCTACTAAAAATACAAAAAGAAGCTGGTCATGGTGGCACGTGCCTGTAATCCCAGCTATTCAAGAGGCTGAGGCAGGAGAATCACTTGAACCTGGGAGGTGGAGGTTGCAGTGAGCCGAGATCGTGCCACTGTTCTCCAGCCTGGGCAACATCATGTTGGAAGCTCAAAATCAACCCGGGTGGGAGTATTACACCACACATTAGCAAATGTTACCTATCAGGGGTTGATTTATTGTTTTGTTTATTGCCTAGACTTAAGAAAGTAATGGAAAAAATGTTAAAAATAACAATAAATGTTAAAAAGAAAGAAAGAAAGTAGAGGCAAAAGGATTTCATGATAGGTGGAATACAGGGAATGAGAGAAAGACAAGAGTCACAGATGACTTTGAGGTTTTTGGCCAGAGCAGTTGGAAGGATGGAGTTGCCATTAATTGCGATGAAGATGCTCGTGGGGGGAACTGGTTCGGGAGGGAAAATCAAGAGTTCAGTTTTGGACATGTTAAGTTTGAGTTGCCTATTAGCAGTGGTAAACATTTACAAATTGACTTGCCAGGAGAAGAAGGTGCGTGTGTGTGTGTGTGTATAATAAGTTTATTATAAGGTTTACTGATATAAATGATGCATAGCACACAATTCACAAATAATAAAATATATAGTACTTCTTATTGTAAATTCCATATGGCCAATTTATTCCCACAGAATGTTTTAATTGATGTTTACCAAACTCTTATATCTATAGCCAACTAATGGTTGCAGTTGCTGAACATGTATAATTCCAAGATTAATGTTGGTCGATATTTTTATTTCCATTAATAGTAAGATGAAAGCGAAACAATGGAGATATATGCCAGAATAAGAATAAAGTCAATAACATGAGGGCTTTCTTTGTAGAATCTGAGAGTAGTTTTCAATACCAGAAGAATATTTACACTAATTTTTGTGTTATTCACAAAGTAATGGCTATAGACACAATATACTCTCGATTTAATCTGTATTATTAACATTTTTTCCATTACTTTCTTAAGTCTAGGCAATAAACAAAACAATAAATCAACCCCTGATAGGTAACATTTGCTAATGTGTGGTGTAATACTCCCACCTGGGTTGATTTTGAGCTTCCAACATGATGTTACTGAACGTGGAGTTAGGAAGAGGTGAGAATAGCACACCATTAGGTAGTATTTCCACAATACAGATAGAATAGACATCAATAAACTTGAGGGCACAGAAAATCATAAAATAGAGTAAGACAATTAGAAAGTGATGAGTTTTGAATATTACCTTTCTTTTTAACATAATTTCTTTAATTTTAAAAATATAACTTAATTTTTAGGAATGGCTGTGGTTAGCAAGAGGCTGGCAAAGTCCTGGAAACATAACAATTGACTCTAGGAACTGGTTCCAGACACCCTTCCTATCTCTAGTACGGTTGGATATATGAGTCAGGAATTGGAAGAGATCTAAGGCAAGATATAATTATGGGAGTGGGCCGGGCACGGTGGCTCACACCTCTAATCCCAGCACTTTGGGAGGCTGAGGCAGGTGGAACATCTGAGGTCAGGAGTTCGAGACCAGCCTGGCCAACATGGCAAAACCCCCATCTCTACTAAAAATACAAAAATTAGCTGGGCATGGTGGCAGGCACCTGTAATCCTACCTACTCTGGGGGCTGAGGCAGGAGAATCACTTTGAGCCTGGGAGGGGGAGGTTGCAGTGAGCTGAGATCGTGCTATTGCACTCCAGCCTGGGTGACAGAGTGAGACTGTGTCTCAAAAATAAATAAATAAATAAAAATAAATTTGGGAGTGGACAGCAGACAGAGTATTTAAAGCATGGTACTAGATGATGATGGTGAGTTGGAATAGAGAGAAAAGAGAACCAAGGACAGCCCTTGGGACTCTGGCATTCAGCACCAAGGAGATGAAGACACGAGGGAGCCAGAAAAAGACACTGAAGAAGAGGAGCCACAGGAAGGACCAAAAAAACCCAAAAGCATGTGATGTCATGGAGGCCAAGTAACGAATTTGTTCCCGAATGAAGAGAGTGATTAACTGGTAAAATGCTGTTGATAAATCTAGGAAAATTAGGACTGAGACCTGAACATGGGATTTAGCAATTTATCCTTCAACCAATAAAGGGAATTAAACAGACAAAGCCACATTTCCGCACCTCTTTGCCATTCCTCATCTGTTCCTCCTGTCTATATTGCTTTCCCGTCCTTGAGCTTACAGCAAGTTCCTATAGGGCTTCCTGGTTTTATCAATCAGGACCTCAATAGGAAACAGATGACACACTCAGATTAGGGGAATTTGAGGAAGGCTCATTTACACAGGGACAAATTTCCATTGTGTGGGTGGGGTGTAGGAGAAGACAGGGATAGTTCAGGAACCTATCTGAACAGTTAACATCCCTTGACCTGAATGAATGGGCAGAGGGAGGAGAGATTATGGAAGCTAGAAAAAGAGTCCTATATACCAAGCCATCTTGCAAGGGGCAGTTCTCTCTCTTTTTTTTTGGACAGAGTCTTCGTCACCCGGGCTGGAGTGCAGTGGCGCGATCTCAGCTCACTGCAACTCCGCCTCCTGGGTTCAAGTGATTTTCGTGGTTCAGCCTCCTAGAGGCTGTTACTTTCAAAGGAGAATCACAGCCAGCCCAAGGTAAACTTGCAGGGAAGGAGCTAGGGAGTTAATTCATCTCTTTCTCACCAATCTCCTTCAGGGATGTTGGCTGGTACCTGAGTAGAAGCCAGGGAGCAAAGGAGCCCATTCATGTCAGCTGTACAGGTTCAGTGTACCAAGCAGACAGTGGGGGTGGACAGTGGATCCAAAGAGTCAGACAGAAGGTGTCCACACAAACCCAACTCAGAAAACAGCTTTTCTCTGAGGCTTTTCTCAACACCTTTATTTAGGTAGTTAGTTGCCCTGATTCTATGCTTTCCTTTTCTTATTTTTTTATTTTTTAGAGACTGTGTTTCACTCTGTCACCTAGGCTGTAGTGCAGTTGTGTTATCATAGCTCACTGCTGCCATCAACTCCTGGGCTCAAGCAATCTTCCTGCTACAGCTTCCCAAGTAGCTGGGACCACAGGAGTGGGCCACTACACCCAGCTAATTTTTTTTCTGTATTTTCAGAGGTTGGGAGAGGGGTGGTCTCACTATGTTGTCGAGGCTGGTCTTGAACTCCTGGCCTGTCTCAGCCTCCCGAGTAACTGAGATTAGATTACAGGCACCAGCCATCGAGCCCAATTTGTGCTTTCATGTAACGTAGCACTTACCATGCTGTATTGCAATGATCCACAATACTGGCTGCACCTTAGAATCACCTGGGGAACTTTTTAAAAACACTTAATGTCCAGGCTCTACCCTAGACCAACTGAATCAGGAAGTCTGGGGATAGGGTCCCAGCACTATGCATTTTAAAAATACCCCAGCTGATTTTAAGGTGCAGTTAGGATTGATAATCACTGTCGTGATGTCATTGCCTATCTACCTGTATGTTACCTTGAGGAATTTGTAGCTCTTTGAGTGCAGGACCATGTTTGATTCAAACCTGTCACTAACCTGCAGCATGGGACCTTGTACAGGCCGGATGCTCAGGACGTGAAAGTTCACATTAAAGAGTATTACGATTTTAATTTTTGTGTAATTTTGTTATGATTGTGGTATGTATATCATCTAGGGCATTGTTTTTCAAACTGTGAGTTGCAACCCATTAGTAAGTCATAGAATCAACTTAGCAGCTTTGACTAGCATGGAAAGAAATTGAATAGAAAAGTCAGAGAATGTCCTATATGGGAAGGGTTAGTGTAGTATTGTGAAACACACACGTGTAATCCAGGATGCAATGTAAACTACACTTCTCCTGTGGGTTTCATTCAAAATGCTTGAAATGCACTGACCTAGGACAAATAATATAACTGTGCTTGTGTTTTGTTATCTTTAAAATGGGGATAATAATAGTACCTTCTACCTCATGGCATTGTAATGAAGATTAGATGAGCTATCATATGTAAAGTACTTGATGTCCAGCATAGAGTAAATAATCAACAGTAGCCATTAATATTGCCCAACAACAAACATTTGTAACAAGTAGAATATAAAATTGTATTCATGCCGTAGTTACTGCTGTGCAATATTACGCACGCAGATAGACATGCATGATTTATCTTACTATATTAGATCAGTTATTATTGGTAAGCGCTATGGCAATAAATAAGCTTTTACAAATAGGAAGCAGTGTACCCAACTTATTTTCTTGAGGCCAGGAATATTTTAGGGCCTGATTAGAGTGGTGGAGGTGCTGTCTTAGATTCTATCTAAGGCTACATCCTATTAATATCTTTACTGCATTTGACCGGTGCCCACAAGCTATCTCTGCACCTGCTCTTGGAAAATTAACACAGCTCTGTTTAGAGGCCCTAGTGGGGAGGGACTCAGCAGGCCTTAGTTATTTAAGTATCTAAAGCACTTAGCACCATGCCTGGCACTCAATAAATGTGGGCTAAATTGAATTGAACTGTTGATAACTGTTGCGTGACCTTGATCAAGTCACTCCCACTCTCTGGACCAGATTTTCCTGTATGTAAAATAAGGGAGGTTGCATGGAAGGTTAGAGGTAGAAGACACCTCTGATTTTACAGATGGGGAAGCTGAGACCCAAACAGGGGAAGGAACTTGCCTAAGTTCAAACCCAAGAGAGAGAGAGGTTACAGCTGAAATCTCCCCACTCAGTGGTAGAGCACTTTGGATTGTCAAATATAATAGTAGCATTGTATTGTCAATTCAATTCTGTAGTCCTGGGAGCAGTTAGAAGCAACAAACTAAAGATACACATAGCAGCAGGGATGGATTGAAAAAATGTAGTGTGGTATGCAAAAGTAAAATACAGAATGATATATATAACTGGGTACCATTTATATAAATGTAAAATATGTGCACACAGAATGAAAATGCATATTTTGCAAGAACAACATAAATGGCTACACAATAAACACGTTAGAAGAGTTGTCTGGCCGGGCGCGGTGGCTCAAGCCTGTAATCCCAGCACTTTGGGAGGCCGAGACGGGAGGATCACGAGGTCAGGAGATCGAGACCATCCTGGCTAACACTGTGAAACCCCGTCTCTACTAAAAAATACAAAAAAACTAGCCGGGCAAGGTGGTGAGCGCCTGTAGTCCAAGCTACTCGGGAGGCTGAGGCAGGAGAATGGCGTGAACCCGGGAGGCGGAGCTTGCAGTGAGCTGAGATCCGGCCACTGCACTCCAGCCTGGGTGACAGAGCAAGACTCCGTCTCAAAAAAAAAAAAAAGAGTTGTCTGTAGGAATAGGGAGAGGAAAGGGAATGAAAGGCAATAAGTTGGGCCCAGTGCAGTGGCTCATGCCTATAATCCTAGTGCTTTGGGAGGCCAAGGCAGGAGGATTACTTGAGGCCAGGAGTTTGAGACCAGCCTGGGTAACATTAAAAAAATTGAGCCAGGTTGGTGGCACATGCCTGTAGTCCCAGCTACTTGGGAGGCTGAGGCAGGAGGATGGCTTGAGCCTGGGAGTTCAAGGCTGCAGTGAGTTATGATGGCCACTATACTCCAGTCTGGATGATAGAGCAAGAACTCATCTCTAAAAAAATAAACAAAAAGGCCGGGCGCGGTGGCTCAAGCCTGTAATCCCAGCACTTTGGGAGGCCGAGACGGGCGGATCACAAGGTCAGGAGTTCGAGACCATCCTGGCTAACACGGTGAAACCCCGTCTCTACTAAAAAGTACAAAAAGCTAGCCGGGCGAGTCAAAAAAAAAAAAAAAAAATAATAATAATAATAATAATAATAAATAAACAAAAGGTGGAGGGCCAGACATGGTGGCTCACACCTGTATTCCCAGCACTTTGGGAGGCTGAGGCGGGCAGATCACCTAAGGTTGGGAGTTCGAGACCAGTCTGACCAACATGGAGAAACCCCGTCTCTACTAAAAATACAAAATTAGCCAGGCATAGTGGCACATGCCTGTAATCCCAGCTACTCGGGAGGCTGAGGCAGGAGAATCACTTGAACCTGGGAGGCGGAGGTTGTGGTGAGCAGAGATAGTGCCATTGCACTCCAGCCTGGGCAACAAGAGCGAAATTCCAACTCATAAAAAATAAAAAACAAAACAAAACAAAAAAACGTGGGAGGAGGGTAAATAAAAAAAGAAAGAGGCCTTTGAGGCCAAAGGATACAGTGTGCTATGAATTAAGAAATATGTTTACCTCAATTCTCTGTACCTGAAGCTGAAAAATAAAATAATATAAGCCATGTTTCTCATGGAATTTTTCTATTATTATGTATAAAAGGAAAGCAGGTAAGTTCTGAAATGGATTTCTAAAAATCCCTTCCTCTTCTCTTTGGCCTCTACCCTCCTTTGGGCCTTGGCTTCTCTTACCTGGACTCCTGGAACACTTTTTTTTTCTTTCTTTGAGATAGTCTCCCTTTGTTACCCTGGCTGGAGTGCAGTGGCACGATCTCGGCTCATTGCAACCTCCACCTCTCGGGTTCAAGCGATTCTTCTGCCTCAGCCTCCCCAAGTAACTAGGACTGACAGGCACATGCCACCACCACCACGCCTGGCTAATTTTTTTTTTTTTTTTTTTGTATTTTTAGTAGAGACAGGGTTTCACCATGTTGGCCAGGCTGGTCTTGAACTCCTGACCTCAGGTGATCTGCCCGCCTTGACCTCCCAAAGTGCTGGGATTACAGGTGTGAGCCACCATGCCTGGCCCCAATGAGAAGTCCTTTCTTTGTGCCCCCACACCCCTCTGTATTTATCATGCAGTATTGTCAATTTCTGTTTACCTAATATGCAGAATTTGGCACATGATAGGTATTCACAAATATTTTTTAAAAAACTTCTTATTGATATATAATATGTATACAGCAAAATTAAGATATTACAAGCATATGGCCTTGATAAACTTTGCAAAGTGAACACACCATATAACATGCATTCAGATTTTTTTTTTGGGGGGAGCGGCTGGGGACAGGATCTTGCTTTGATGCCCAGGCTGTGGTGCAGTGGTATGATCATGTCTCACTGCATCCTCAGTCTCCCGGGTTCAAGTGATCCTCCCGCCTCAGCCTCCCAACTCCGCAGTTGCTGGGACTACAGGTGCTTGCCACCACACCCGGCTAATTTTTGTATATTTTGTAGAGACAGGGTTTTGCCATGTTGCCCCGGCTGGTCTCGAACTCCTGGGCTCCAGCAAATCCACCCGCCTTGGCCTCCCAAAGTGCTGGGATTACAGGTGTGAACCACTATGGCTGGCCTGCCCCCAGAATTATAAACAGAATATTTCCAGGACTCCAGAAAGCTTCCTCATACTACTTCCAGTCACTGCTTCCCAAGACCCCAGTCCTGATTTCTGAAAACATAGATTAGTTTGGCCTGTTTTTTATTTTATCTAAATAGAATCATATAGAATGTACTATTTTCTATTTGGCTTCTTTCACTTATCATATGTTTCACTCATCAATATTCCATATTTTTGTGTGTAATTGTAGATTGTTCATTCTCTTGCCATATGTATGCTATTAAATTGTGCAAATATGCTACAATTTGTTTAACCATTGTACTGTCGATGGGCACTCAATACATATTTCTTGGATGAATGAAGAAATCTGTCCATCCTGCTACACTGTGAGTTCTTTGAGGAATGAGATAAGGTTTTATTCATTTCTAAGTCCTCGGTATCTAGCATGGTGCCTGGTACTTGGTGGGAGCCCAGTGAGAATTTGAGGAATGAACTGATGTATGATTCCCCTGAGCCTTTGTAATTAACTGGTCATTTCCCCATCCTCGGTGGGGCCCCAGCTTCAGATCCCTGGGTGATGCAGGTGAGTTGCTAGGCAACAGCATGAGATTGGCTCTGGGGTCACAGTGGAGAGTGTGCTGCTGAGGCCAGCCTGATGGTAATTGGAAACACTTCTATTCAGCAGCCTCTGGTTCCTCCTCTCCAGCCCATCCCCTCCCGCCGGTCCCCTCCCCCTACAGTTGCAAGAAGGATTGTTTTAAAACAGGCATCAGATCCCTGCACTTCCCTATTCCAAAATCTCTTGGCGCTCATGGAAGAAACCAAGGTTTAGAGAGTTAAAATTACTTGCCAAAAGTCCAGAAAACAAGTAAAGTTCAGAATCAAACCCAGGTTTGTCTAAGCTCTTTCCACTATTTTGATTTTGGAAAAGTTGAATTTGAGGTCCCCACTGGTGGAGAGATCCAAGCTGGACTCTATTGTGGTCACCCTGCTGCTCTCCCCAGCAAAGTTCTCCATGGAGTAGGTGCTGCAGTAACAAACAAGAGCCCGGAGGCCAGGAGGACAGTTTCCCATGGGAGAAAGGATAACCTTGAAGGTTCTCTCCAACTTGGCATCTGAAATTTGGGATTGGTGGGCTTTGATCTATAGAGCAGCAGCACCAGAACCCCAGAGCCTCTCTGCCTGACCTCACTGATCCCCAAAAGGCACAACAGATCAGTAAGCACTCGACCCAAACTATAGGAAGAACGGAAGGCTGTCAGAAAAGGATTCCAGGACAAGGGGATATTTTGAACAATGACTAGGAGGCAGCCAGGTAGAGACAAGAGGAACGTGATAGAGGCAGTTCAAATGACATGTGATGTGGGTTTAGGAGAGATTTAATAATCTGCTTGAAGCCTACTTTCCTGGGTGAAAATGTTACCAGTTGAAGGTATCCAGGTTCTTGGTGTCTTGAACAAAGAATTGGACAAAATGCACAAACAAAGCGAGGAAAGAATGAAACAACAAAAGCAGAGATTTATTGAAAACGTACACTCCAAGGGGTGGGAGCAGGCCCAAGCACAGGGGCTCAAAAGCCCCTTTACAGAATTTTCTGGGATTTAACTACCCTCTAGAGGTTTCCCTTTGGTTACTTGGTGTACACCCTATGTAAATAAATTAGTGGCCCACAATCAGTCTGATTGGTTGTGAAAAGCAACCAGTTAGAGGCTGAAGTGAAGTTACAAAATTAACACTTCTATGCAAATACTTGGCCCGAAATTAGTCTGACTGGTTGCACGAAGCAACCAACCAGAGGCTGAAGTGAAGCTACAAAGTTACACTCCTATGCAAACGTCTGATTGGTTGCAGAAATACTTTCAGTTTTCCAACTGCCACACAGAAAAAAAGGCGGGGCGGTGGGGGGGCGGTGGTTTGCAAAGGGATTAGCCTCCAGTCCTTTTGTTACTTAGGTGTGGAAAGTTGGGGTTTTCCTTTTGATTTGGTTCTAGGAAGTCAGCATGAATCTGCCTTAGGTTCCCTGCCTCCAGGCCCTATTCTCCTGCCTCAAAATTACAGTACTTTCAAGAATTCATCCATTCATTCATTTATTCCACAAATATTTATTGTGAGCCATGTACCCTATGCTTCAACCACACTGAAGTTCTTATTTCTTCTCATATGATGAACAAAAACTCTATCCTCCTCCAGCTTTTGCATACATACACAGTTCCATGGAAAGCCATGACATTAAGTCTGTAATCTGCATGTAGAATGGGGAAAGGGCATGTGAAAGAAGGCTTCCAGGAGGAAGTGCCACTCCAGCTGATACTAGAAAGATGTGTGGTTTTACTCAGGTCAGGAAAGGGGAAGAGGGAACTGGTCTAGAGAGAGGAACAACACGTGTTAAGACAAGACAGCGTGGTGCATTTGGACAAGCAAAAGAAGCTTCTCATGGCAAATTTTTACACATTCTTTAAGTCTCCACTGAAACATAAGCCTTCTTTGTGGGGTCATTCCCCATGGTTCCACATGGGTGCCATGTCCCAGGGAGACTTCTGTCCTCTCCTGTTCCCTGAAGCCTTACAATGTCTTTTCTTAGAGAGGATTTATTACATTATATTATCATTTATCTGGGTTGTAATAATTCGTTTACATCTGCCTTCTAAAGACTAGAAGTTCTTGAAGACAGAGAACTATGTCCAATTCTGCTTTGCAACAGCAACTAGTGAATAGTGGGCACCTAATAAATATTATTGAAGCTGGATGCAGTGGCTCACACCTGGAATCCCAGCACTTTGAGAGGCCAAACAGGGAGAATCACTTGAGGCCAGGAGTTTGAGACCAGCCTGGGCAACATAGCAAGACCCCATCTCTACAAAAAATTTTAAAACTTAGCCAGGTGTGGTGGTGCCCAGCTATAGTCCAAGCTGCTGAGGAGGCTGAGGCAGAGGGATTGCTTGGGCCCAGGAGTTCAAGGCTTCAGTGAGCTGTGAATATGCCACTGCACTCCAGCCTGGGTGACAGAGCAAGACCCTGTCTAAATAAGTAAATAAATAAATAAATATTGTTGAAAAACTGAATAAATGAACAAACTATTTCCGTGTCTTTCTCCTCCACTGAAGAAGGAGTTGCTCAAAGGCAAGAATCCTAGTCTCTAAGAACTCTCATGGCTTTTCCTATTGTGGAGAGTGCCCAGGCTTTCAGGAACAAAAAACAAAGGGAAAATCTCAGTTGAACCCCATACTAGCTTGTGACTTTGAGTAAATTACTTCACCTTCTTTGACTTCAGTTTCCCAAGGGTCAAGTGGAGTGATAGTTCTAACCTCACAGGATTGTTGTGAAGGCTGAATGAGAAAATGCTATATATGCCTATCACAGTACTTGGCACATAGTTAGTGCTGGCTGAATGAGTGGACAGATGGGTTGCATAGCAGTGGCGGAAGAGAAGAACAAGTAAAAGACAGTTCCCCTTGGCCAGGCACGGTGCTCAGACCTGTAATCCCAGCACTTCAGGAGGCCGAGGCAGGTGGATGGCTTGAGCCCAGGAGTTTAAGACCAGCCTAGCCAACATGGCAAAACACTGTCTATACCAAAAAAAAAGCAAAAATTAGCATGGTGGCGCACGTCTGTGGTCCCAGCTACTTGGGAGGCTGAGGTGGAAGGACTGCTTAAGCCCGGGAGTTTGAGGCTGCAGTGAACTAAGATCATGACACTGCACTCCACCCTGGGCAACAGAGTGAGACCCTGTCTCAAAAAAAAAAAAAAAAAAAAAAAAACCGGAAAAGAAAAAACAGGAGAAAAGATAATAAAGACAATTCCCCTTTATCTCCAGATAAAGAGGATTTTTTTTTCCTCCACCTCTTTTGGGAGAAGACTAAAGAGCTTCCCACTTTTTCCCACTCAGGGAGCCCAAATTCCAATTTGGAACCCCCTAATGGCCGGGCGTGGTGGCTCACGCCTGTAATCCCAGCACTTTGGGAGGACGAGGCGGGCAGATCACAAGGTCAGGAGATCAAGACCATCCTGACTAACACAGTGAAACCCCGTTTCTACTAAAAATCCAAAAAATTAGCTAGGTGTGGTGGCGGGCGCCTGTAGTCCCAGATATTCAGGGGGGTGAGGCAGGACAATTGCTTGAACCCAGGAGGCTGAGGTTGCAGTGGGCTGAGGTAGCGCCACTACACTCCAGCTTGGGCAACAAAGGAAGACTCCATCTCAAAAAAACAAAAACAAAAACAAAAACAAAAACCAAAAACCTCTAACTTGGTGTTGTGTGCTCACTCCTTAGACCTTCTCACTTTCCCCATCCTTTTATTCACTCCCTTGTAGCTCTGCGAGTACCACTCTATTTTATCCCCAGACTGGAAGCCCTTGAAGGCCAAGGATCAGGATAGATTCATACCCTTGGCTCCTCAATGCCTGGTACATGGGGGAGCAGTTCTCATTAACCACATGTGAAGTTGAAATATAAGGAACAATGAGTCTGAACAGTACATTCAGGACGACTACAGACTCTATTTCCACTCAAAGACATGCATTCAAAAAAATATATATTGTTTTACTGCTTCCTGGTGCAATTTTCTTTTTCTTTTTCTTTCTTTCTTTTTTTTTTTTTGAGATAAGAGTTTCCCTCTGTCACCCAGGCTGGAGTGCAATGACGCGATCTCAGCTCACTGCAACTCTGCCTCCCGATTCAAGTGATTCTCCTGCCTCAGCCTCCCAAGTAGCTGGGATTACAGGCCTGTGCTACCACGCCTGGCTAATTTTTATATTTTTAGTAGAGACAGGATTTCACCATGTTGACTAGGCTGGTCTCCAACTCCTGACCTCCGGTGATCTGCCCACCTCGGCCTCCCAAAGCTGCTGGGATTACAGGCATGAGCCACCGTGCCCAGCCTAAAAAAACTTTTACAATTGATTCTCCTATAAACACTCAAATAAAGAATGTCTATTCTGTGGCCAGGCTGTGACTGACTCTGAGAATAAAGTGAAGGTCTCTTAATTGTAAAGACATGAAATGTCTGAATCTTCTTGCTTACTTATTTGGAGTAATTGGCAATAATTTCCCCCTCCCCCACCTCCTGATTGAGAGACAGCTCACTTCCTACGAGAAGAAAACCAGATCACTAACCTGGGAACCCGAGTCTTGGAAAGAGTTTATTTTACCAGAGCATGCTTCCAGAGGGAGCGGAAAGCAGGAAGCCTGCGTTTTCTCTCCGTTTCAGTCCACCTGGTACCTGGACTTATCACCATCCTTGTGATTGGTCTCAGCTTTCCCCCCTCCCTCTTGGGACACTTTGCAGCCTCTGAAATATTTGGGCAGATGTTTCCTGTGGAAAATATTCCATAGTGCTGCCCTCTGTTATATGGGTTTCTGGTAGAAGTATCAAAGGTCTGAAGCTGGGCCCCATGTTGAGATGCTAGGAGGTATACTGTGCTTGTAAAGAATCTTATATGATATTAGAAAATTCCTTCCTAGAAATTTATTTATGTTGTCAACAATTAAAACCTCTTATTTTCTTCCGCTGGCAAACTTTGGGATTTATCAAACTTTTAGCCCTACCACTGATTAACTACATGGCTCTGGACAAGTTTCTTTCTTTTTTTTTTTTTTTGAGACGGAGTCTCGCTCTGTTGCCCAGGCTGGAGTGCAGTGGCCGGATCTCAGCTCATGGACAAGTTTCTTAACCTCTCTGGAACTCAATTTCCTTTTCTAAAAAAAAAAATTGTGGGGGGAAGTAACAGTTCTCACCTCCAAGGGTTATGATGAGGTGGGGAGAGAAGGTATATGAAATCCTGGCATATAGTAATTGCTAGTAAGTTTTAACCATTATTACTGCTCTACCCGTGAACCAAAGGCTCAGCTCTGCCTAGTTTTTTAGCCAATCCTGGCCAACATGGGGGCAGACAGCTTCATCTATAATAGCAGGCAGGGCCAGTCAATTAGACTGGTTTGGGATAGACCAGGTGTGACCCCTGGTTCAGTTTGCACAACTGGTCTTTAGCTGAAATTCTCCCCCTTAATACACCTGCCCATGGTCATCAGCCTGTGTAAGTCTTACTAATCCTAACCCAGGTAGGGAGTGGGGATGGATCCTGCTCCTTATGTAACCGGCTAGCATATGGCTGTGAGCAGACGGATAACTGAGAACCACAATGTTTCCCTACATCAGACTCTTTTTCCATTCTTTATTTTTTAAAAATAATAGAGATGGGTCTTGCTATGTTGCCCAGGCTGGTCTCAGACTCATGGACTCAAGTATTCCTCCTGTCTTGGCCTCCCAAAGTGCTGAGATTACAGGCGTGAGCCACTGCACCGTCCCAGACTCTTATTAGTATAACTTACTGCCTAGACTCTGGCTTCTGTCACCTAGACAATGTATCCAGAGCATGTCTGTGCTCATCACACTCTTTGAACATTGTGCATTGGCCCAAGAAGTTCTTAAGCCCCCTCCTCACTAGGTTTCCACTTCCTCGCTCTTCCCACCGCCCAAGAGAAAAATAAGGATTTCAACACTTATTAGATGTTAGGCATCTTTCTTACTTAATTTAATCCTAACAACTACATGAAAGAGGTATTATTTTTCATTTTTGCTTTACGGATTAGAATATGGAGGTCCAGAAAGGCTAATTTGCCCACTTATGCATTGAGTAAGTGATGGGGTGAGATTTTGAATCCAGATCTCTGCTGCTGACGTCCTGGATCTCTCTGTTATAGCCTATGTATTCATTCCAAGACTCACAGTCTTGGGGCCCATATACATACTTTCATTGGTGCTAAGGAATTCCCCTAGGCTTCCAGTCTTACCTTCTGCTTTACACCTCCAAGTCCACTTTTTCCTAGGGTCCTGCTTGGCTTCACACCTTGACTCTTCCTTCTTGTCTTGCCCTATTTGCATATTATAATCTTATTCCAAAGCCTATTTGCACATTATAATATTATTCCAAATAATCCAAATTATTTCCTTTGTGGCTGACTAGGAAATAATTGATTCATCCATTGAATCAATCATTAAATGTTGTCAGGGTTTGTATTAGTTTTCTAGGGCTGCCATAACAAAATACCATAGACTATGTGGTTTCAACAACATAAATTAATTTCCTCACAGTTCTAGAGGATGGAAGTCCAAGATCAAGGTGTTGGCAGCTTTGGTTTCTTCTGAGGCCTCTCTCCTTGGCTTGCAGGTGACCTTCCTCTCCATCCTTCTTCATATGGTCGTCCCTCTGTGCATGTGTAACCCATAGCATCTCCTCCTATGTCCAGATTTCCTCTTCTTCTAAGAACACCAGTCAGATTGGATTAGGACCCACCCTAAAAGCCTCTTTTTAACTTAATCACCCCTTCAAAGGCACTTTCTCCAAATACTGTCACATTTGGAGGTACTGGGGCTTCAGGCTTCAACATACAAATTTTGAAGTAGGGGTGGACCCAATTCATCCTATAACAATGCTATAAGTAGTAGGCAACAGAAATGGACTCTAATGGATTTCAGCAGAAAAATATACTCAAAGGGCACTGAAGATTTCACAGAATCACAGGGAAGCCTTGGAAAACAGGCTGGAACCAGAGAGGCAAGGCAGTGAGTACCAAGTCCACAACCCAAATCACACGACCAAACCAGACTGGAAAGGTTGCTGCCATGACCATTACCACTGCCTTCTCTGGGCCCTGCATGTTGCCACTGCTCCCTGGAAACCACCATAAGAATGGATTCTCGATGGTCACCAGTTTCTGCTTCAAAGTTTTGGTTGGATGCAACTAATTGGTGGGTACATGCTTAGGAAAACGAGCATCTTGCGCTTTCTGCTTCTGTATTAGCTTTCTATCTTTCACCAAGACCCATAAGGAGTCTCCCAACATAGAGAAGAGGTTCAGTTGTGGGGCATTCAGAATTGCAGCTGTCCTCTACACTCAACAGATAGTTATTGAACTTGTAATATTGTGCCTTGAGAATACAAAGGTGACCAACACACAGCATCTGCCTTTGAGAATTCCAGGTCTGATTTGGTAGGAGACAAGTGAGTAAATGGACAATTTGAATGCACTGTGATAATGGCCAGGATAGAAGAAAGCAGAGGGGACTCTGAGATTACAAAGGAGAGGAACTGTTTCTCATAGGAAATCAGAAGACATCAGGGAAGATCTTCTGCAAAGATGACATCTGAGACCTGAAGAACAAAGGAGTGTTAGCCAACTAAGAATTACACGCTGTCTTAAAAAATTAGCCAGGTGTGGTGGTGCCCACCTGTGGTCCCAGCTTCTCAGAAGGCTGAGGTGGAGGATCGCTTAAGCCTGGCAGGTTGAGCCTTCAGTGAGCCATGATCATGCCACTGTGCTACAGCCCAGGCGATAGAGCAAGATCTTGTTTCAAAAAAATAAAAAAGAAAATAAAAAAGAATTACACCTGTCCACCTCCCATCCCAGGTACCTATTCTCAAAGCCTTCAATATAAGGCACTTTGTTTGGCACCTGGTATCCAACCCAGAATTGGAGACATCATTGGCCAGGTACCCCAGCCTCCTGATATGAGGATGGAGACTGAGCACAAGTTTCTACAATACAGAGACATATTCCCATAGGCACTGCATATATTCCTTCTTTCCTTAATATTACCAATCACTTTAGGAAGTTTCTTGGGGGCGCGGTGGCTCACACCTGTAATCCCAGCACTTTGGGAGCACAAGGTGGGTGGATCGCTTGAGGTCAGAAGTTCAAGACCAGCCTGGCCAATATAGTGAAACCTCGTCTCTACTAAAAATACAAAAATTAGCTGGAAATGGTGGTGTGAGCCTGTAATCTCAGCTACTCGGGAGGCTGAGGTAGGAGAATCACTTGAACCTGGGAGGCGGAGGTTGCAGTGAGCCAAGATCACACTACTGTACTCTAGCCTGGGTGACAGAGTGAAACTCCATCTCAAAAAAAAAAAAAAAAAAAAAAAAAAGGCTTGGCTGGGCACAGTGGCCCAAGCCTGTAATCCCAGCACTTTGGGAGGCTGAGGTGGGCATATCACAAGGTCAGGAGTTCAAGACCAGCCTGGCCAACACAGTGAAACCCCATCTCTACTAAAAATACAAAAAGTAGCCAGGTGTGTTGGCATGTGCCTGTAGTCCCAGCTATTTGGGAGGCTGAGACAGGAGAATTACTTGAACCCTGGAGGCGGAGGTTGCAGTGAGCTGAGAATATGCCATTGACTCCAGCCTGGGTGACAGAGTGAGACTCCATCTCAAAAAAAAAAAAAAAAAGAGGAAGTTTCTAGAACTTCCTAGCCCTGTGCTAGGCAGAGGTAGGAGATGAAAAAAAGAGAGAGAAGTCATGGCTTCTGCTCTTAGAGTTTACAGTCTGAGATGGATACAATGGTACACGCTATAGTCCCAGCTACTCAGAGACTAAGGAAGGTGGATCGCTTGAGCTCAGGAGTTTGAGGTTGTAGTACACTATGATCGTGCCTGTGAATAACCGCAGCACTTCAGCCTGGGCAACATAGTGAGATCTCATCTCTAAAAAAACCCAGAGCTTACAATCTGGCTGTTTTGCCTTCTGATATGTAACTTGCTTTTTCTGTTTGAAGAAATAATTCTTTATATTTGAAATTCAATAATAACCAGGATTAATCTGTCTTTTGATGGTATTGCTGGAGAATTTATTACTTGTCTAAAATTTGCTGAGTAACCTGAGGAAAAGCCTCAGTCTCTGGACCTCATGTTTCTCAACTGTATGAGGAGGGGGATAATGAGTCTTGTCAGTGTTGTCGGTCTATACTTCCCTGACTGGATTTATGAATGAGCAAGCAGAGCAGAAAGTTTGAATTTTATATGGGCTGTGAGCAAAAAGTTGCATGAAAACTGAGTTTGAAGAACTGTTTATGAAGGCTACAGCAGGACTTCAAGCTCTTGAGGGAAGGTGGATTACAATAACCACCTTCAATTCGACTCAAGGTTCTTTTCCATCCCAGAAGTGAATCTGTGATGATAGTGCCTTGTTATGTTTCTATGATTGGTGCAGTTGGCTAAAGTCTGATGTTTCACAGAAGTTTAGAGTGGAAGTCTATCTCCAAGCCCTTCTAAACCAGTGCTATCATTGTACACAGTGGCAACTGGATGATCAGACTTATTCAAGGTCACACAGTGCGTTGGTGGCGCAGCAAGGACTGGAATTCAAACTTTCTAATTCCCCATCTATACTTTTCCCTTAGCAGTGTAGTATGATAATGGGACTAAAAACACAGATCTAGAGCCAGGGTAAGACCATTAGCTTGACACTGCCTTGCCACTATCAACTGATGCCAGTGGGTCATTGATCTTTTCAGTGGAAGCCTCTGGTCACTTCCAGTGGGGCTGCGGGGAAAGCATAAAAGCAGACAGATACCCCCTTCTTTTATTAACTCCATATTGATGCAGTTATACAACATGCAAGTATTATTCACAAAGAACTGTGAGTAAAGGAATAGGGTGATTGGCTATTCAAAAGAACTCTCCTACTGTGTTCTCCACAAGAGAAGGTTACCATATGAATGTGACAGTTATAATGTCCCTAGAGTGAGAGCTGGGCAACCAAGTTTCCTTTTTCCTTAGAAAACTGCTTACCACCTACAAATAACTATGAGTGACTAACAATAATCTTTACAATTGATAGCTCTATGGCTCTCAGGAATAACACAGAGGATGAATCAAACAAAAGGCTACTCTTAAGCCAATTGTTGGCTAGCACAGTGACTCACACCTGTAATCCCAGCACTTTGGGAGGCCGAGGCAGGCAGATCACCTGAGATCAGGAGTTCGAGATCAACCTGGGCAACATGGCGAAACCCTGTCTCTACTAAAAAATACAAAAATTAGTTGGGTGTGGCGGTGCACGCCTGTAATCCCAGCTACTTGGGAGGCTGAGGCACGAGAATCACTTGAACCTGGGAGGCAGAGGTTGCAGTGAGCTAAGATCAGGCCATTGCACTTCAGCCTGGGTGACAGAGCAAGACTCTCTCTCTCAAAAACAAAACAAAAACAAACAAACTAACAAAAAAAAACTGCTGGGCGCAGTGGCTCATGCCTGTAATCCCAGCACTTTGGGAGGCCGAGGCAGGCAGATCACAAGGTCAAGAGATCAAGACCATCCTGGCCAATATGGTGAAACCCCCGTCTCTACTAAAAATACAAAAATTAGCTGGGCGTGGTGGTGCGCGTCTGTAGTCCCAGCTACTCAGGAGGCTGAGGCAGGAGAATTGCTTGAACCCCGGAGGCAGAGGTTGCAGTGAGCCGACATCCCACCACTGCGCTCCAGCCTGGGGACAGAGTGCGACTCCATCTCAAAAACAAACATACAAACAAACAAACCACAATTGTTAAAATAAACAACCAGAATTATATATATCAACCAGGTTAAATTTCAAAAGCAAATGTTGAACAAAAAAAATCAAGTTGTAGAAAACTATAGTACGAAATCATATATATGTTAGAAAACATGCAAAGTATCAGTATCAACTCATGTTTTAAAAACACATATACACAAATAGATACAGAAATAAATAGAGATGTGAATGTATATGTGTGTGAGTCAGTACACAGACAAATATTTCCTAGCTCTGTTCCCTGACAGGGCCTAGAAGCAGTGAGACCCCAGTAGCAATGATCACACCTAGTGCCTAGGACTTGGTTGCTAAATAACAGTATTCAATAAAAGGAATCGGGGTTCCCTGGAGAAGCGATTGTTTCCAAGGTTGAAGCAAGGAAAATACAAGATGAGCCCCTAAAGCATCTTGTGATGCCAGGATGGGAAGATACCAAACAAACATAGAAACCATTCCAAAAGAGCTCCTAATGGCCAAAATTGAAACAATCTGAGCAACAAAATAAATAATCATGGTATTGGACTATAATCCAAAGAATAAAATAAATATCACTGAGTCTTTATTGATGTAAATAAATGATTAGGCTAGGCACAGTGGCTCACGCCTGTAATCCCAGCACTTTGGGAGGAGGAGGCAGATGGATTACCTCAAGTCAGGAGTTCAAGACCAGCCTGGCCAACATGGTGAAACCCTGTCTCTACTAAAAATACAAAAATTTGCCAAATGTGGTGGTGGGTGCATATAGCCCCAGCTACTCAGGAGGCTGAGGTAGAAGAATCACTTGAACCCAGGAGGCAGAGGTTGCAGTGAACCAAGATCACCCCACTGCACTCCAGCCTGGGGGACAAGAGTGAAACTCTGTCTCAAAAAAAAAAGCAAAGTAAATAAAAATTTTAAAAATACATGACTAAATAAATAAGCAGGAGAAAGAGCAACTCTTCCTTACAGAAGAATTTAAATTAATAAAAAAAAGGAATTAGGAAATTAGAAAATCACCATTAACACCATAATATTAATTACAGCAAGCAAGATCAACCAATGAATGCTAAAAACTAGTGGATGAAAGTTTAAGACAAAATAGGATATTTGCATGCTTCAAACTATGTCTCCTCAAATATTATTTTTACCAAAAGAAAATAGTAAGGTTATAGTGGAGAAACTTAGCAGCCCCATCTTAACTACCTGATTAAGGTTAATATGACAAGTAATAAGGCATATTACTATAGTACACCCGCTGAAATGATGTGCTGAAAAGGGTACATCACTTCTGTTATATTTCCCCCCTAAATCCATGTCTCAATCTAGCCATGAGAGAATATCAGACAAACCCAAACTGGGGAACATTCTAAAAATATCTAACCAGTACTCTTCAAATGTGCCAAAATTACAATAGAAGAGCAAAGACTGGAGGAACCATCACAGATTGGAGGAGACTAAGGAGACAACAAAATGCAAGGTGAGGCTGGCCACAGTGGCTCATGCCTGTAATCCCAGCACTTTGGGAAGCCAAGGTGGTGGGTGCTTTGAGCTCAGGAGTTTGAGACCAGCCTGGGCAAAGTGGAGAAACCCTGTCTCTACAAAAAATACAAAAATTAGCCAGGCTTGGGGGTGCACCCAGCTATGTGCGGGGCTGAGGTGAGAGGCTCACTTGAGCCAGGGAGGTCAAGACTGCAGTGAGCCATGATTGCACCACTGCACTCCAGCAACAGAGCTAGACACTGTCCCAAAAAAACAAAAACAAAAACAAACAAACAAACAAACAAACGAATGCAATGTGAGACCCCAGACTGGATCCAAGATTAGAAAAAGGACATTATGGAGAAACTGGTGAAATCTGAATAAAGATTTTAGTTTAATTAATAATATTGTGTTAATGTTAATTTCTAAATGTTGATAATTATACCATGATTGTGCAATATATTAGCATTAAAAAACGGGGGCTGGGTGTAGTGGCTTACATCTGTAATTCCAGCACTTTGGGAGGCCGAGACGGGTAGCACTTGAACCCAGGAATTCAAGACTAGCATGGGCAACATGGTGAAACCCTACTTCTACAAAATACAAAAATTAGCCAGATGTGGTGGCATGCGCCTGGAGTCCCAGCTACTTGGGAGGCTGAGGTGGGAGAATCACCTGAGGCTGCAATGAGCCATGAATCCGCCACTACACTCCAGCCTGGACAACAGTGTGAGATCCTGTCTCAAAAAGAAAAAAAAATGGGTAAAGGATATATATAACTATCTGTAGTGGTTTTGCAACTCTTTTTAAAAAATTATTTTAGGCCGGGTGCGGTGGCTCAAGCCTGTAATCCCAGCACTTAGGGAGGCCGAGGCGGGCGGATCACAAGGTCAGGAGATCGAGACCATCCTGGCTAACACGGTGAAACCCCGTCTCTACTAAAAAATACAAAAAACTAGCCGGGCGAGGTGGCGGGCGCCTGTAGTCCCAGGTACTCGGGAGGCTGAGGCAGGAGAATGGCGTGAACCCGGGAGGCGGAGCTTGCAGTGAGCTGAGATCTGGCCAGTGCACTCCAGCTTGGGTGACAGAGCGAGACTCCGTCTCAAAAAAAAAAAAAAAAAAAAAAAAAAAAAATTATTTTAAATTAAAGAGTTTAAAAATACAAAATAACACTATATATTTTTCAGGGGTACAAATACATATTGTAAGTCTAGAAACACCCATAGGAATGAAAAACAAATTCAAGACAGTGGATACCTCTGGATGCTTGGGAAGAGAGGATTAGACAGTTGGGGAGGAGTACACAGGGGCTTCCATTTTATTGGTAATGTTTCATTTCTTAAGGTGGGTGATGGGAATACAGTATTCACTGCATTGTTTTGTATAATTTTGTGTATACCTGAAATATTTCCTTTAAAAACTGAATATAAAACTCAATGCCAAAATGAACATTTGTGATAAGGCCTTACCCTATTCCTTTGCATAGATTTCCCATTGGACAACCGCCAAAACCCGAGCCAAACTTGAGAAAGGTGAGTTGGTCAGCACATTGTAAAGGACCTTGAATGCCTGCACTTTATTCTAAGAGTAACAGATGCTATCAGAGGTTTTCAGCAGAGGAGGGATGTGGTCAGAGTTGTGTTTTGAGAAAATCACGGCCGGGCGCGGTGGCTCAAGCCTGTAATCCCAGCACTTTGGGAGGCCGAGACGGGCGGATCACGAGGTCAGGAGATCGAGACCATCCTGGCTAATATGGTGAAACCCCGTCTCTACTAAAAATACAAAAAACTAGCCGGGCGAGGTGGCGGGCGCCTGTAGTCCCAGCTACTCGGGAGGCTGAGGCAGGAGAATGGCGTAAACCCGGGAGGCGGAGCTTGCAGCGAGCTGAGATCCGGCCACTGCACTCCAGCCTGGGTGACAGAGCGAGACTCCGTCTCAATAAAAAAAAAAAAAAAAAAGAGAAAATCACTCTGGTTACTGTAGAGAATGGATTGAATGGCATTTGAAAATAGAAACGAGGAGATAATTTAGGGAGGCTGTTGCAATAGTCCAGAATAAAGTTTATGAGGTCTAACTCAGGACAGTGATGGTGGGCATAGAGAGAAAGAGACAGATACAAGCGCTAAAAAGAAATAGAACAAGAATTGGAGAGGGATTGGATGTCTGGTAAGTGAAAAGGAAGACTCAAGGGTGATGACTCTTCTTTTTTTTTTTTTTTTTTTTTTTTTGAGGCGGAGTCTCGCTCTGCCGCCCGGACTGGAGTGCAGTGGCGCGATCTCAGCTCACTGCAAGCTCCGCCTCCCGGGTTTACGCCATTCTCCTGCCTCAGCCTTCCCAGTAGCTGGGACTACAGGCGCCCGCCTCGTCGCCCGGCTAGTTTTTTGTATTTTTAAGTAGAGACAGGGTTTCACCGTATTAGCCAGGATGGTCTCGATCTCCTGACCTCGTGATCCGCCCGTCTTGGCCTCCCAAAGTGCTGGGATTACAGGCTTGAGCCACCGCGCCCGGCCGGGTGATGACTCTTCTAAACTTCTTTATCAAAGAGGAAATACCCTTTGTGTCTTCAATAGATTGGGAGCAGCTTGAGGGTAGGAACTGTTCTTTCTTTGGCTCCTCCACACACCCAAACTCTTGCCTTATGCCAGAGCTCACTAGTAAGGAAGTTGGTAGGATCTGAAGAGGTGTTGAGTAAGATAGTCTGGGGCCAGAAGCAGTAATATTCCACTGCCTGGGCAAGGCTGTGGAGGAAAGGTGGCTCCTGGTGCTGGCTGGATGGGACAAGCCTTTGAAGATCCAGGAAGTGGAAGACCTGGAGCTAGAGATGAATTGAAAGCTAGTATAAGTAAAGTAAAGCCAGGTGCAGTGGCTCATGCCTGTAGTCCCAGCTACTCAGGAGGCTGAGGTGGGAGCATAGCTTGAACCCAGGAGATTGAGTCCAGCTTGGACAACATAGCCAAACCTATTCTCTAAAAAACAAACGTAAGCCTAGGAATGAATTTTGATAGCAAGGAGAGGATCACCAGAAAGAACAGAGGGAAGGCAGGATGCTGTGACTCATGCCTGTAATCCCAGCATTTTGGAAGGCAAGAGGATCACCTGAGGTCAGGAGTTTGAGACCAGCCTGGCCAACATGGCAAAACTTCGTCTCTACTAAAAATACAAAATAGCCGGGCATGGTAGCAGGTGCCTGTAATCTCAGCTACTTGGGAGGCTGAGGCAGGAGAATCGCTTGAACCCGGGAGACAGAGATTGCAGTGAGGTGAGATCCCTACTGCACTCCAGCCTGGGCGGCAGAACAAGACTTCGTACCGCCG
Source organism: Rhinopithecus roxellana (assembly GCF_007565055.1). Taxonomy (NCBI): domain Eukaryota; kingdom Metazoa; phylum Chordata; class Mammalia; order Primates; family Cercopithecidae; genus Rhinopithecus; species Rhinopithecus roxellana. The sequence goes on from NC_044560.1 coordinate 56,379,511, forward strand.
ACAAAAAAAAAAAAAAAAAGGAGTAGAGGGAAGAAAGTGGTGTGAACAGAGGGCTACCTAAATCTTCTTGGATAGGCATTGTTGCCTCAACTAGTTGCTCTGCAGAGCAACAACCCTGATTCTTTTATTAATATTACTATTTTTGAGACGGAGTCTCGCTCTTTCGCCCAGGCCGGACTGCAGTGGCGTGATCTTGGCTCACTGCAAGCTCCGCCTCCCGGATTCAAGCCATTCTCCTGCCTCAGCCTCCCGAGTAGCTGGTACTACAAGCGCCGGCCACCACGCCCGGCTAATTTTTTGTATTTTTAGTGGAGACGGGGTTTCACCGTGTTAGCCAGGATGGTCTCGATCTCCTGACCTTGTGATCCACCTGCTTCAGCCTTCCGAAGTGCTGGGATTACAGGCGTGAGCCACCGCACCCAGCCTTTTCTTTTCTTTCTTCTTTTTCTCTTTCTTTATCTTTTCCTTTTCTTAAGTGGAGACAGGGTCCTGCTATGTTGTCCAGGCTGATCTCAAACTCCTGGGCTCAAGCTATCCTCTGCCTTGGTCTCCCAAAGTGCTGGGATTCCAGGTGTAAGCCACCACACCCGACCACAACCTTGATTCTTAATGGTGCATGGGAAGTGCTTCTAGTACTAAATCACTACATGGTGATTCACTGATTTGATTAGTTTTTTTTTTTTTTGAGACAGAGTCTCATTCCGTCACCCAGGCTAGAGAGTGTGGTGGCATGATCTTGGCTCACTGCAACCTTCGCCTCCCAGGTTCAAGTGATTCTCCTGCCTCAGCCTCCCAAGTAGCTGAGACTACAGGTGTGTGCCACTATGCCAAGCTAATTTTTTTTTTCTTTGTATTTTTAGTAGAGATGGGATTTCACCATGTTGGCCAGGCTGGTGTCAAACTCCTGACCTCAAGTGATCTGCCCACCTTGGCCTCCCAAAGGGCTGGGATTACAGGCATAAGCCACCGCGCCTGGCCCTGGTTTGATTTAATGATTTTAATTAATTCCAATCTACCACGATACCACACAGAGATTCCTGAAAACTGAGCCACTAAAATCATACTTAAAAACACATAGTAGGACTTTATTCATTTTTTCAGTAACTTATTCAAAATAATTTTTATTGAGCATCTGTCTTATATGCTCTAGCCCAAGTGCTGAATTGTGAAACTTACTATCTAAAGGAGAGAGAATGATTAAGTATTTACAGGTATGATAAATGACACCAAAGAAAAATATAGGGCATTAAAGGCCATTTAACAGGAAAGTCTAGTTGTGTCTTCAGGTCAGGGAAAGCTTCCTTTAGAAGTAATGTTTAAGCTAAAAGCTGAGTAGAAGTTAGTTAGATGAAGAGCTGGGAAATGGGTGGGAAGACAATGGGAGTGGCATTGGATGGGTGAAGGCCTAGAGGCTTTAAGCAGCCAAATTTTGCCCAGGGAACTGAAAGGTGTTTAATATTGGCTGAAGCACAGAGTATGGGACACAAGACAAAACTGAGCTTGTTGGAGGTCAGTTCATTTAGGACTTTGTGGTCATGCTGGAATATTCACAGATCCTCTGGGCCTGGCTTTGTTCTCGGTATGAGGAATGCATAGAATCGAATCAGATCTTAATGCTCTTTAATCCAAGGCCTTAAATAGCTCACAATCAGGTAGGATAGACACACTTTGACAATGGTAGTGCAGCATGATAAATTTGATAATAAAGAAGGGATTTTCATGGGAATTTATAGGAGTGATAATTAAGAAATAACATTATTCTATCATATTGCCTTTTAAGTTATTTCATATTGCTTCCAAATTCTTACTAAACAAGCCAATTGTAAGACTAAGTTTAGATTAATGTTAATTTTAGACACACAGAAAAATGATATAGCCATTTAGGCTACAAAGCAATTTCTATTACAGTTCTTGCTCTTGCTTTTCGCCTCTATACTACACCTTTCTTTCTTTCTTTTTTTTTTTTTAAGACGGAGTCTTGCTCTGTGGCCCAGGTTGGAGTGCAGTGGTGCGATCTTGGCTCACTGCAACCTCTGCCTCCCAGTTTCACGCAATTCTCATGCCTCAGCCTCCCGAACAGCTGGGACCACAGGCATGTGCCACCATGCCCGGCTAATTTTTGTATTTTTCACAGAGACAGGATTTTACCACGTTGGCCAGGCTGGTCTCGAACTCCTGACTTCAGGTGATCCATCCACCTCAGCCTCCCAAAATGCTGGTATTATAGGCATAAGCCACTGCACCCAGCTAATACTACATCTTTCTTTTCAAATCTCACTCATCCTTTAAGACTCTGCTGAACTTTCCCCCTTCCACTTTACCCCAAGTAGAGTTAGAAATCTTTCCCTCTGTGTCCCTGAAGGACCCTGGGATATCTCTATTAAGCACTCATCTCAATATACTACAAGTGTTTATTTTCCTGTATCCCCTCTAGGCTTTTTTCCCCCCAATAGACTTCTGTATTTTTTTATTTTTTAAGAAACAGGGTCTTGCTCTATTGCCCAGACTGGGGTGCAGGGGCACAATCATAGCTCACTGTAATTACTCATGGGCTCAAGAGATCCTCTCACCCCAGCCTCCTAAATAACTAGGACTACAACCACACACCACTATGCTAGCTAATTTATTTGTTTTTGTAGAGATGGGGGGGTCTTGCTATGTTGCCCAGGCTGGTCTTGAACCTTTGGCCTTAAGTGATCCTCTTGCCTGGGCCTCCCAAAGCACTGGGATTATAGGAATGAACCACAGTGCGTGGCCTCCCACTAGACTTAAGCATAGAGATTTTCTTTTGCTCGTGCTTCAATCTGTCATTCAATAAATATTTGTCAGGTACCTGCTATATGCCAGACATCAGGCTAGGTGCTGCAGATTCAGTGACAACCTGGATAGACTCAGTTCTTGCTCTTGTAGAGCTTATAGTCTAGTGCAGAAGGTGGACGAGCAAATGGGCAAGAGGAGTAAGTATGAAAAATGTTATGATGAGGAAAGTATCAAGTGCCATGGAAAGCCCAGAGCAGGTGTACCTAACTTTCTTTACGGGGCTAATGGAAGTCTTTCAGAAGGAAGCAATTTAAGCTGAGAATTGAAGAAAAAGCACAAGTTAGCTAGGCAATGTGGCAGTCATGGGTCAGAGCTGGGAGAGAGCACAACACATTCCAGAAGCTGAAAGAGGACTGGGCACGGTGGCTCATGCCTGTAATCCCAACACTTGGGGAGGCTGAAGTGGGAGGACTGCTTAAGTCCAGGAGTTTGAGACCAGCCTGGGCAACATAGCTAGACTTTGTCTCTCCAAAAAAATATTAAAAACTAGCCAGGTGTGATGATGAGCACCTGAAGTCCTAGGTACTCAGGTTGGAGGCTGGAGGCTGAGGCAGGAGGCTCATTTAAGCCCAGGAGTTCCAGGCTACAGTGAACTATAATCATGCCACTGCTCTCCAACCTGGGTGACAGAGTGAGAACCTGTCTCCAGAAAAACAAAACAAAGAAATTCACAGACCAGTCGAGGTTAGGGGCAAGCAGTGAAGACTGGGTGGGGTGTGGTGTGGTTGGGGTGGGGAAAGCAATTAGAGATTGGTGTTTAGTGTGATAATTCTACACATAGAAAGCTCTATGTAAAATGTTTGTTAAATGAATGAATGAGCCATTCCAAAACCTGAGAAACCAAGACATTTGGGAAAAGCAAATTTGTGATCATTCGTTCCTTTGTGCACTGGGAGGCATTGTAGTGTGTTGGCTAAAAGTCTGGACTCACACCAACTGCTTAGGTTTGAATCCTGGCTTTGACAATTAATAGCTGAGTGACCTTAGACAAATTACATAACTTTTCTATGTGCCATTTTCCTCATCTGTAAGAGAGAAATGATAATAATTCATAGAATTGTCGTGAAGATTAAACAAGTTAATAATATTTGTAAAGCACTTGGAATAGTGCCTAGAATTAAGCACTGTGTGTTTGCTATCATTATTCCTCCATTCATCAAAACATTTATTGAGGGCCAAGTACCATGCTAGGTGCTGTGAAAATATGTGGCTTCAGCCATGGAGGAGGACCATAAAATCTGGTGAGGGAGAAGATTCATAAATAAGCAATTACAACACAATGTGATCAAGTGAGGTGATAGTGGTAAATGTGCAGAACTGAACAAGAGAGAGTGATTCATTCTCTCCAAAGAAGCCAAGAGAAGCTTCAGAGAAAATAATGTATTTAAGTTGGGTGACGCAGAATGAACAGAGTTTGGCAGCAGACAAAAGCAGTAGGGTTTATCAGGCCAAGGAAGCACCGTGTTGCAAAGGTTTAGTAGGATGCAAGTCTAAGGCATGTTTAGGAAATGGCAAGGGGGTCTTGAGCACCTGTTATGTTCCAGGGTCTGTGCTAGGCACTTTTTATAAGTTCTTCTACTTTCCGTAAGAACTTAAGAGGTGAGAATTATGTTCCAAATTTTTTATGAGAAGGTGATCTGAAAGACTGAGAGACTTGCTCAAGATCATGGAAAGCAGTGGGTCTAAATTTGAATCCAAATCTATGTGACTCTAAGGTTTGTGTTCTTTGAGGAAAGGATGGGGCCTGACAATGACTTTGTAAGTTTTTAGCGTAGCTAAAAGTACAATACTTTTATTTTTAATTTTTTTAGAGTGAGGGTATTACTCAGTTGCCCAGGCTGGAGTGCAGTGGTACAATCATAGCTCACTGCAGCCTCAAACTCCTGGGCTCAAGCGAGCCTCCTATCTCATCCTCCCGAGTAGCTATGACTATAGGCATGCATCACCATGCCCAGCTAATTTTTTATATTTTTTTGTAGAGACAGAATCTTGCTTTGCTGCCCAGGCTTGTGTTGAACTCCTGTCCTCAAGCAATCCTTCCTCCTTGGCCTTCCAAAATGCTGAGATTACAGGCGTGAGCCACCAATCCTGGCCCAATATTTTTATTTTAAATTTTAATAATGTTGGATGGCAGTCTTGTTAAGTAGGCACTTGGTATTTCTCAGTCTTCATAAATAGAAGAAACTGACCTTAAATTAAACTGTTTTTTTCAATATTCAATTTCTTTTAATGATCCCCATCTCCTTAAAGAACAGGTGCAGGCAGCAAGGCAATGGCAAGAGCTGTTTATTTGAAGATCTTGCCCTGATTGAAGGCTTAGTCCACCTGCTGGAAGGCCCCTTTCCAGGAACAGTACTCACAAACCAGTGTCTGGGTCTCCTCACTGCCAGGATCCAGTTTCTGCCACGTGTATGACTCGAAGTCCACCTGCCAATCTGGACTCAGGGTCAAGGCAAGCTTCTGGCCTGTGAAGACCCAGGCTCCAGAAATGGAACTGATATTGTTGCTTCCAAAGAGGATTGCACTGGCAGAGGCATTTTCCTCAGTTTGTTCAGTTGCTGGAACATTCCAGCGATGAGACTGCAACTCCAGAAGGTCTGGGTGAGCTTCTCAGGAAAGCAATACTCAGACCAACTATCCTTATTACAGTGCTCCTGAAAATACGGCAGCACCACATTGTGTCCTTATTGGACTACTTGTGCTTAAACTCATCCAACACAAAGGTACTCTTGGGCAAGTGAGCAAAGGGGTCTTGGCTTTGGGCTCAGCAGCCAGTGCCTGTTCACATTCATCCATCTCCTCAGGAGCAGGAGCAGCCGCCTTTTTCTCCTTTCTGTTCAGCCTAGGGCTTCTGCTTCTCTTCTCGTGAACTTTTCTCCCGTGGGGTGTCCTTTTTTTAAGCCTGCTGTCTGCAAACATTTTAGCATCAAATAGGGCCATTTTCTCATGTCATTTTACTTCCTCCAAGACAGCCTGGAACTGGGGCTGGTTAATGCAGGTGAAGAAGTTATTATCAGGACCACTATTTGTGATTCTGTGATGTTCTGTGTTAATATCCTGAGGATTTGTTATGGGATTTCCCTTTTATACATGTGGTTCCCAAACTGCCTTTTGAGGAGCCCTGGGGTGCCCTAGCTAACTCAGGGCTCTAGAGGATATTTTGACATTTTAAGAGAAATACAAGCTGGGTGCGGTGGCTCATGTCTGTAATCCCAGCACTTTGGGAGACCGAGGTGGGTCGATCATTTGAGGCTAGGAGTTCTAGACCAGCCTAGACAACATGGCGAAATCCCGTCTCTACAAAAACTACAAAAATCAGTTGGGCATGTTGGCGCACACCTGTAACTCTAGCTACTTGGGAGGCTAAGGCATGAGAATGGTTTGAACCCAGAAGGTGGAGGTTGTAGTGAGCTGTGATCACGCCACTGCACTCCAGCCTGGGTGAGACAGCGAGACTCCATCTTGGAGAGAGAGAGGGAGAGAGGGGGAGAGGGAGAGAGGAGGAAAGGGGGAAAGGGGGAGAGGGGGAGAGGGGGAGAGGGGGAGAGGGAGAGAGGGAGAGAGGGAGAGAGGGAGATTCAATATATGTCTGATACCACACAAGCTTGAGTTCAAGGTTTAAACATGCCTCTGGATGATGTCTTTTTGAAGCTGAGTTTTCAGAGGCTGCTGTAATAAAAAGCAAGTACCAAGTGAAAATCACTGTGGAACAAGAAATGACTGTAGCATTATACAATGAGATCCCAAAGTTTGAGAAGGGAATTGCTAAACAGGCACATATATTCCTTAGTACACAATTATGAATATTTAATAATAAAAACTGGCTGGGCACAGTGGCTCATGCCTGTAATCCCAGCAATTTTATTACCAGTGGAAGGTGCCCAGGTTCTTGGCTTCTTGAAAAAATTGGACAAAACACACAAAGCAAGGAAAGAATGAAGCAAGAAAAGCAGAGATTTACTGAAAACGAAAGTAGACTCCATAGGGTGGGAGCAGGCCAAGCATAGGAATTCAGGAAACTGGTTACAGAATTTTCTGGGATTTACATACCCTCTAGGGGCTTCCCATTGGTTACTTGAGGTATACCCTATGTAAATGAAGTAGTGGCCTGTGGTTAATCTGATTGGTTGCAGAAAGCAACCAATCAGAGGCTGAAATGAAGTTACAAAGTTAAACCGATTTGATTGGTTGCAAAAAGTGACCAATCAGAGGCTGAAGTGAAGTTACAAAGTTAAACCCATGGAAACATCTGATTGGTTGCAGAAAGTGACCAATCAGAGGCTGAAGTGAAGTTACAAACTTATACTCCTATGCAAATAAAAACTTGGCCCGAGACCAGCCTGGATTGGTTGTGGACAGGGACAAATCACAGGTACTTTCAGTTTTTCATCTGCCACGCAGAAAAGTGGGATGCAAAGGAATTAGCCTCTGGACATTTTGTTACTTGCGTGTGGAAAGTTAGGAGTTTTCCTTTTGATTTACTTCTAGGAAGTCAGCATGAATCGGCCTTATGTTCCCTGCCTGCAGACACTGTAGTGTGTAGTGCCTCACTTTGGGAGGCCAAGGCGGGTGGATCACTTGAGGTCAGGAGCCGGAGAACTGCCTGGCCAACATGGCAAAACCCATCTCTACAAAAAGGGGGAGGTTGCAGTAAGCCGAGACTGCACCACTGCACTATAGCCTGGGTAACAGGGCAAGACTCTATCTCAAAAAAAAAAAAAAAAAAAGGCTGGGCATGGTGGCTGTAATCCCAGCACTTTGGGAGGCCGAGGCGGGTGGATCACCTGAGGTCAGGAGTTCGAGACCAGCCTGGCCAATATGGCAAAACCCCGTCTCTACTAAAAGTACAAAAATTAGGTGTGGTGGCGCATGCCTGTAATCCCAGCTACTCGGGAGACTGAGGCAGGAGAACCACTCGAGTGAGGAAGGCAGAGGTTGCAGTGAGCTTAGATGGTGCCACTGCACTCCAGTCTGGGTGACAGGGCAAGACTCCATCTCAAAAATGAAAGAAAATTAAAAAAACTTATATACTTATTATTTCAAATGGTTAGTAAATTATTAGGATGTAAATACTTATTAAGTTGTTTGGACTTAACTACTTAATAAACAGAATTATTACTTTGGTTTTTTTGTGGCGGGGGGAGGGCATGGAGAAGGAACCATGAAAAAATTACTGAGACATTAAAAGCGCCTTTGAGCTGAGAAAGTTTGGGAACCTCTGTCTTACACAGTTGGATCCTAGATTGCTCTGTTTTCACCGCTGTTTTTGGTTGGTTTGCTTCTTTGCTACATCTCATCACTACTGTTACCAATGTGCCCTCTCTATACTCATATAGTACTTACAATTGCAGGCACTTCATATACATTAAATTATTTAATCTTTATGACAACTGTGCAAAATAGCTACTATTATTTTTCCCATTTTACAGATGAGGAAATTGAAGCTAAAAGGTTAAATACGGCCGGGCGCGGGGGCGTAATCCCAGCACTTTGGGAAGCCGAGGTGGGCGGATCACGAGGTCAGCAGATTGAGACCATCCTAGCTAACACGGTGAAACCCCGTCTCTACTAAACATACAAAGTTTAGCCGGGCGTGGTGGCGGGCGCCTGTAGTCCCAGCTACCTGGGAGGCTGACGCGGGAGAATGGCGTAAACCCGGGAGGCGGCGGAGCTTGCAGTGAGCGGAGATTGCGCCACTGCACTCCTGCCTGGGCGAGAGCGAGACCCCGTCTAAAAAAAAAAAAAAAAAAAAAGGTTAAATACTTCAAAGTCATACAGTTAGGAAGCAGCAGCACAGGATTCAAAGACTCAATTTGACTCCAGAATCTGTGCGTTTGACTAACTTATTCTGGCCTCTCAACCCCCACCCACTAATTGTTAATTTTGATCTGCTATAGACATGGAAACTAAATATCCAAGCTTGTTGGAACTACATGTAAAGCAAGAGCTGAAAGTCACCACTGGGAGAAAAGTGCATAAACTCTATACAGTATGTGCGGTCTGCACAAGACTGAGCAGCATAAAATGCTCAAAAATAACTTCTTCCGGTCGCGCACGGTGGCTCACGCCTATAATCCCAGCACTTTGGGAGGCCGAGGCGGGCAGATCACCTGAGGTCAGGAGTTCGAGACCAGCCTGGCCAACATGGTGGAACCCTGTTTCTACTAAAAATGCAAAAAATTAGCTAGGCATGCTAGCGCATGCCTGTAATCCCAGATACTCAGGAGGCTGACACAGGAGAATCGCCTGAACTCAGGAGGCGGAGGTTGCAGTGAGCCGAGATCATGCCATTGCACTCCAGCTTGGGCAACAAGAGCAAAACTCCGTCTCCAAAACAAAACAAAACAAAACATAAAAATCCTCATTCCCTCTGACTTCCCCAGCTGCTGTAGCCAGCAAAGGTGGGGGTGGGAGTGGGTGGATATTTACTGAATTACACAGGATGTCTCAGGCTCTCCATATTTCTCCAGGTGTCCATGTTAAACTCGGGTCTTCCAACCAGCAAGTTACTCTTCTATGGAAACAAAAAAGTTTAAAATGCTCTTTTCACTGTAGGAGAGGACAAAAGTGGGCAGAAAATGCAATACAGATACATGACAAAAACAGGATTACTTAGAGGTAGGCAGGCCCATATTAATTCACAAGGAGAAATGTCATTTCAGAGGCAATAGGAAATAAGAAGAGGAAGTTTTGCAGACCTACTGGAGAAAGCAAACTTCCTCAGAAATAAGATTAAGACTGTACTTAAAGTGAACCTTGAACATATACAACCATGGTGACTTAGATGAATATCCTGGACAGAAAAGAATCAGCAGAATTTGTATAGTGGAAGAAGGAAAGTCCAGCTCAGATCAGAGGAACTCATATTGGTTAAGAGGTTTCCCTAACTTTCTAGGGAGGAGGAACTGAAAGTTTAAAACAGAACCTACTAAGCCACTTTTGGAAATCTTTATACAGATTTCTGCATAAATCAGTCAATGGGTAGTAAACTGTATGCTTTCATTTCAGACTTGGGTTCAACCTTTCTCAGTGAAAGATTTTTTTTTTTTTTTTTTTTTTTTTTTTTTTGAGATGTAGTCTCGTTCTGTCACCCAGGCTGGAGTGCCATGGCATGATCTCAGCTCACTGCAACCTCTGCCTCCTGGGTTCAAGCGATTCTCCTGCCTCAGCCTCCCAAGTAGGTGGGATTACAGGTGCCTGCCACCATACCCGTCTAATTTTTCTATTTTTAGTAGTGATGGGGTTTCACCATGTTGTCCAGGCTGGTCTTGAACTCCTGACCTCAGATGATCCGCCCCCCTTGGCCTCCCAAAGTGCTGGGATTACAGGGGTGAGCCACTGTGTCCGGCCTCAGTGAAAGACTTTTGTGAGCTTCATAAAAAGCTCAAAAAAACTTTTTGTGAAGAATCCCCCTATGTGGTGATTTCTAGATAGCAACCTGGATAGCTAGACCCCACCTGATGTGCAGTCAAAATTCTGATTCCCAGAATGGACAAAATGAGAGGAAAACCTTTTTTAGTCTGAGCGTAATATACAAACTTCCTGACAATGCTGAGGATGTTCAGTGCTTGCTTATGAAACTGCTTGAGAGCTGGATTCTGGATAGGTGGCATTTATAGCAACATTATGTCCCAGATTTTCGAGGACAGCCCAGATTTCAAATATCCTATCTTATTGTAATTATAAGTAGGCTTAGACTTCTGCTCTTATGTATCCTGATTTGGATAGAATGAGGAAAATATGGGCATAATATAAGTGATCATTTCTTGGAGTGTATGATAAGGATAAATACCAGAAGGAAGTCATGGTGGGGTCTAGAACGATTAACAGTGGTCTACTAAGATTATTCCTTGGTAACATGGTATGAAAATAAAAGCTACATTTGTCGTGAAACAGGCAGAAAGAAACTCCTGCAAATTCAGGGATAGTATGTGTGCCATTTGAAGAGAATAGAAGAGCCCAGGGGAGAGAAGTTTGGGGACAAAAAAAGAGGCTACTCCTAGGAAAGGTCAGCTGTGTCCCCTTTGGAGAGAAGGAAAGGACTAAAAGTCTGAGACAATTAGAAGGACAGTGGGGTGGGGTTGGGGGAGTAGAAAAAAGGTACACAAAGACTCAACCAAGAGAGAGGGGAGAGAGAGAAAGGGAGAATATTAAAAGTAAAGCTTAGAAAGAAATTTACAAGATAGACTCAGGAAGGCACACTTAGCAAGAGGAGAGAGACAGTTGGGTGAGGAGAGGAAAAGAAGAGACGCTAGGGAGAACAAGAACAGGAGAGAGAGCGAATAAAGTGGGGGGAGCTGGAGCATGTATGGGCAAGAGAGAGATGGAGAGAAGCTTGCAATTTCTCTTGAGATTGTGGATGTCTGGAGGGCCCCAGAAAAACGTTGGGAGAAATCTAAGGCTGGGATCTCTGGAACTAGATGAAAGACTGTCCAAACAAGAAAAATTTAGAGCTGCATCCACCGTCTGCTGGAACTGGGGATCCCTTCAGGGATCCCTTAGATATCCTCCCTCCAAAGCTGTGAATGATCTTATTCTCTGGGGAATTTTAGAGACACCCAAATGTTGTATAACTTTAAGGAAATTCCTCTTTAAAATATTGTTGGCTTGCAAGGTGGGGGTACTTAGCTGACTAAAAGGTATGTTTCTCGGGTTCTTGGGGATGTCAAGGGAAGTAAAGTGTGTGAATCTCTCCCTGCAAAATCTGAGACTTTATGCTACCAGGCAATATTTATGTTTCAAAGGAAAATACACGTGTGGATGCTATAGCCCTTGCCCAGAGATTCTGAGAAGCTTATAATTTTTAAAGCTTAAGAATGTTTAGTTGGTTTTCTCTCCCACATAATAGTGTAAGTGGAATTTAGTACAAACCTCTTAAAAAGCAATTTGGCAGTACATATCAGGAACCTTTTAAATTTTCACACTACTTGATATAGAAATCCCACATCTGAGAATTTTCTCTGAGGAAATAACCTTATAGTGCTTTATGCATTTATGCAAAAAGCATTATTTATAATAGCAGAAAATTAGAAGTAACTTAAATGCCCAACAATAAGGCCTGGTTAAGTAAACTCTGACACCTTCTCTTAATGTAATATTTTGCAGATGCTAAAACTGTATTTATAAAGCATTCTTAAGGATATGAGAAAATACAGCAAAACATTAAGTAAAAATTATAGACAAAATATTATCTCAACCATGTTAAAGAGCATTCAAAAAAAGAGTGGAAGGAAATATGCCAAAAGGTTATTTAAGTTGGTGATCTTAAAATAATGGAGTTACGCATTATTGTTATCATTATTTTTTCTTTATGTTTTCCTATGTTTTCCAGATTTTCTGTAAAAGACCTTTAATACTTTTGTAATCAGAAAAACAGTTTAATTTTAAAAGTTTAAAAACATCAGGCAAGTAAACATTTACAAACATAAAAGTCATTTTGCTAAAAATAATTTTTTTAGGCTGGGCACGGTGGCTCATGTCTATAATCCCAGCACTTTGGGAGGCGAGACAGACGGATCGCTTGAAGCCAGGCATTTGAGACTAGCCTGGCCAACAGGGTGAAACCCTGTCTCTATTAAAAATATAAAAATTAGCCAGGCGTGGTGGTGCATACCTGTAATCCCAGCTACTTAGGAGGCTGAGGTATGGGAATCACTTGAATCTGGGAGATGGAGGTTGCAGTGAGCCAAGATGGTGCCACTGTACTCCAGCCTGGGTGACAAAGTGAGACTCTGTCTCAAAAATAATAATTTTTAAAATTTTATATTTTTGCATTGCTATAAGTTAAAAATAATTTTACAAAAGATTTAGGAGTAAAAGGCTAACGAAAAGAAAACAAAAAATTGTTAAAAGGAATAAAATGAAATTTAACCTCTGGAAAAACAGGTATTTATGAAAGCTATAGAACAACATGGGAAATGGTTATGATTTAAGGTGAAATGAAAAGAGGCGAAAATAATTATAGTTACAACCATCCAGTTTAGCACCATTAAGCAATCATACCCAGCCCCACAACATGCAGTAGGCACCCAGTAAAAGGAATTTCCCCACACATATCACCATCCCTGCTGTATTAGTCTGTTCTTACACTGCTAATAAAGACATACCTGTGACTGAGTAATTTATAAAGGAAAGAAGTTTTTCTTAAAAATATATATATATATTATTTTAGATGGAGTCTTGCTCTGTCACCAGGCTGGAGTGCAGTGGTGCAATCTTGGCTCACTGCCACCTACACCTCCCGGGTTCAAGCCATTCCCCTGCCTCAGCTTCCCAAGTAGCTGGGACTACAGGTGCATGCCACCACGCCTGGCTAATTTTTTACATTTTTTTTTAGTAGAGATGGGGTTTCACCATGTTGGCCAGGATGGTCTCGATCTCCTGACCTCGTGATCTGCCCGCCTCGGCCTCCCAAAGTGCTGGGATTACAGGGGTGAGCCACTGCGCCCAGCCAGGAAAGAGGTTTAATTGACTCACAGTTCAGCGTGGCTGGGGAGGCCTCAGGAAACTTACAGTCATGGCGGAAGGGTAAGCAAATCCTTCTTCACATGGCAGCAGCAAGGAGAAGTGCCCAGCAAAAGGGGAAAAGCTCCTTATAAAACCATCAGATCTTGTGAGAAATCACTCATTGTCACAAGAACAGCATGAAGGTAACTGCCCCCCATGATTCAATTACCTCCCAATGGGTCCCTCCCATGACACATGGGATTATGGGAACTACAATTCAAGGTGAGATTTGGGTGGGGACATAGAGCCAAACTATAACATCTGCCATGGATAGCTCTCTGTCTTAGTCTGTTTGGCTGCTGCAACAAAATACCTTAGTCTGGGTATTATAAACAACAGAAATGTATTGCTCACAGTTCTGGAAGCCATAGAATCCAAGGTCAAGGTGTCAGCGGATTCAGTGTCTGAAGAAGGTTTACTCTCTCCTTCAAAGATGGCACTTTCTTGCTGCACCTTCACATGGTGAAAGGAGCAAGACAGTTTCCTTCCACCTCCTTCTATAAGGACACTAATCCCATTCATGAGGTTGAAACCTTCATGACTTAATCACTTCCCAAAAGACTCCATCTCTTAATACTATCTCATTGGGTATTAGATTCCAAAATATGAATTTTGGGGGGACACCAACATTCAGCCTATAGCACTCTTTTTTATTTTTAGAGATGGAGTCTTGCTGGAGACTGCAGGCTGGAGTGCAGTGCACAATCACAACTCTCACTGCAGCCTCAAACTCCTAGGTTCAAGGGATCCTCTTGCCTCAGTCTCCTGAGTAGCTGGGACTACAGGCACATGCTACCATGCCTGGTTAGCCTATAACACTAATTTTTAATTTTTGTGGGTACATAGTAGGGGCATATATTTGTGAGTCACCTGAAATATTTCGATACAGGCATGCAATGTGTAATAATCATACAGGGTAAATGGGGTATCTATCACCTCAAGTATTTATCCTTTGTGTTATAAACAATCCAATTTTACTCTTTTAGTTATTTTTAAATGTACAATTGAATTATTTTGACTATAGTCACCTTGTTGTGCTAGCAAATACTAGGTATAAGCCATTCTTTCTATGTTTTTGTATATATTAATTCTCTCCACTTCCCCGGCCCTTTCTATAGCACTCTTGAAGTTTTCCACCTTTGTATCTTTGCTCTTTGCCTCCTTCTTTTTTTTTTCCCCTACTTGAGACAGGGTCTCACTTTGTGGTCCAGACTGAAGTGTAGTGGTGCAATAATAGCTCACTGTAATGAACTCCTAGGCTCAAGTGATCCTCCCGCCTCAGCCTCTGGAGTAGCTTAAACTAGGGGTGTGCCACTACACCCGGCTAATTTTTTACATTTTTATTTAGAGACTGGGTCTCGCTATACTGCGTAAGCTGGTCTCAAACTCCTAGGCTCAAGCAATCCTCCTGCCTTGGCTTCCCAAAGTGTTGGGATTACAGGCAGAAGCCACTGTGCCTGGCCCGCTTGCTCATTTTGACACATATTTCTGACTTGGTTTTTATTTAAATTTTGTCTTGCTCCTGCCAAAATAAGCTTAGTGACTACTGTTGGTTATGTCTCTCCAGATCTGACCTAGACCATGGTACTCTCCTATCAGCATAGGCCAGTTGCCTCATCTTGAAGAGCTGTTAAAAAGAAAAAAGAGAATGGTAGGAAATCCAGTATACCAAACAGTACTATGGTGGGATTGTGGGTAATTTATGTCATTTTTCTATGGGTTCAAAATTTTGCAATGTGGTTATTTTATTTATTTATTTTGAGACGAGTCTTGCTCTGTTGCCCAGGCTGGAGTGCAGTGGTGTAATCTCCGCTCACTGTAAGCTCTGCCTCCCGGGTTCACACTATTCTCCTGCCTCAGCCTCCTGAGTAGCTGGGACCACAGGCACCCGCCACCACACTGGGCTAATTTTTTAAATTTTTAGTAGAGACGGGGTTTCACTGTGTTAGCCAGGATGGTCTCGATCTCCTGACCTCATGATCCGCCCACCTCGACTACCCAAAGTGCTGGGATTACAGGTGTGAGCCACTGTGCCCGGGCAGTTATGTTATTTTAAATAAAAATATTTGAAGTTTACTGAAGTCATTCATCAAGTGCTTTCATAGGTAACTATTGAATTCTCTTCCCTTTCATGATTTCCAAGGATTAATATAAAACTGATATTCCTCTAGCCAACAAGATATAGGGTTTGAGATCCTACCTGGGTCAGAGAATCTGTTCTCCATCTTCCTCCCTTCAAAGCCGACTCTGCACTTCCCCCAGTTTACTTTCCAAAACAGAGATACAAGCACATATTTCCCCTACTTCAAAACTTTGGATGCTCCCCCGAATGTTTGCAGGATCAAGTCCAAAGTCCAAGTGACTTAATATGGCTCCCAAGACCTTTTTTTTTTTTTTTTTTTTTTTTGCAACTGAGTGTTGCTCTGTCACCGAGGCTGTAGTGCAATGGCGTGATCTCAGCTCACTGTACCTCCGCCTCCTGGGTTCAAGTGATTCTCCTGCCTCAGCCTCCTGAGTAGCTGGGATTACAGGCGCCCACCATGACACTCAGCTAATTTTTGTATTTTTAGTAGAGACAGGGTTTCACCATGTTGGCCAGGCTGGTCTCGAACTCCTGACCTCAGGTGATCTGCCCACCTCAGCCTTCCAAAGTGCTGGGATTACAGGTGTGAGCCACGGCATAGACCCTTTTACAATCTATTGTCATTCCATCTCTCCAACTTTATCTCCCAGTTTTCTGCAAACCATTTTTTTCTTCCTCTCTATATGTGATATCAGATTACTTGCCATTCCTTAAACATTTATTATATGTTTAACATGTAATAACTATTAACATTTTTCACTTTTTTTTTTTAGACGAATTCTCGCTCTGTTGACCAGGCTGGAGTGCAGTGGCGTGATCTTGGCTCACTGCAACCTCTGGTTCCTGGGTTGAAGCGATTCTCCTGCCTCAGCCTCTCAAGTAGCTTAGACTACAGGCCTGCGCCACTACGCCTGGCTAATTTTTGTATTTTTAGTAGAGACGGAGTTTCACCATGTTGGCCAGGCTGGTGTCAAACTCCTGACCTCAAGTGATCCACCTGCCTCAGCCTCTCAAAGTGCTAGGATTACAGGCGTGAGCCACCATGTCTGGCCCATTTTTCACTTTTTTATTGACATAAAACATTTGTACAGTGAGGAGTATAAAATTTAAGTGTATAACTCAATGGATGTCCACATAACTATACACATGTGTGACCATGACTCAGTAAGATCTAGTTAATTTCCAACTCTCTAGAAGGTTCCCATATCTTTTCCTGTCCATATCTATACCTCCACAGAGGTTGTAACCACTATTCTGACTTCTATCAACAAAGATTAATTTTTCCTGTTCTTGAATTTCAAAAAATGGAAACACATCATATGTATTCATCAAAACACAGTACCTTCTTAAGTTTCCCCTGCCTGAGAATAGGAGTGTTAAGTATTTGTCATGTGTCAATGCTCTCTTATTCTGCATCCATTGTGGACATTACTAATTCACTATTTTTTCTTGTTGTGCCTAGGTTGGGCTTTAGGCTCTTTTTCTAAACTGCACACCAGGAGCCACTACTGGCTGTTCAGAATTGAAACAACTAGTTGGTACTAGTGAAATCTTCCTGGAGAATGACCCTCTTCTACATGAAAACCTTCATCTCCACTACCCACAACACATTTAATAAATTATTTGTCTTAACTGATTCTATCACTAATCTCTCTCTAATCTGCCCCTTTTTCCACTCCTACTGCTTCTTTTTTTGGTTTGTTTGTTTTGAGTGCAGTGGCGTGACCTCGGCTCACTGCAACTTCTGCCTCCTGAGTTCAAGTGATTCTTGTGCCACAGCCTCCCGCGTAGCTGGGATTACAGGTGCACACACCATGACTGGCTAATTTTGTATTTTTAGTGGAGATGGGGTTTCACCATGTTGGCCAGGAGCTCAAGTGATCCACCCACCTCGGCCTCGCAAAGTGTTGGGATTACAGGCGTGAGCCACCGTGCTGGCCTACTGCTTCTATTTATATAATCTCTCACCTGATTTTCTGCAATAATCCCTTACTGTTTCTCCCGCTTTCAGTTTGGCTCTTTTATTCTTTTCCACACACTGCTGTTTCCTCTCCAGAAGAAAACAGCATATTTTAAATACTCAAATATAACTACATCATTATCCTTGAAGGACTACCTTTCCAGTTAAGCATAAGTGTATTACTGGCCTCATGATCTTGCCCTGCTCATCTCCTCAGTACCATTTCCTATACCTTGCCCCCCCACCCCCAGATGCCAACTATCTGCAGGTTCCTGAATTGTGCCTTGCCCCTTTTCTCTTCTGCGTCTTGAATGCTGTTTCCTCTACCTGGCTAAGTCCACTCACCCTTCAAGACTCAAATGTCTTTTACTATCTTTTTTTTGGAGACAGGGTCTCACTCTGTCACCCAGGCTGGAGTGCAGTGGTACCATCTTGGCTTACTGCAAGCCTCTCCATCCTGGGCTCAGACGATCCTCCCACCTCAGCCTCCTGAGTAGCTAGGACCACAGGCACATGCCACTATGTGCCTGGTTAATTTTTTGTATTTTTAGTAGAGATAGGGTTTCGCCATGTTGCCCAGGCTGGTCTTGAACTCCTGGACTCCAGTGATCTGCCCTGGCCTTGGCCTTCCAAAGTGCTAGGATTACAGGTATGAGCCATCGCACCAGGCCCCAAATTTTTGTTGGTCATTCTTTCACTACTAAAGTTATTCTCTCCCCCGCAAAATCAATGATCTCTTATTTGTGTACTCATACTACTTTAAACATATCCTTATTGTGGCAATTATATTATTATCTGTTTACACTTCTGAGAGATCCTTGAAGGGATAGAACTTTATAGCTCCAGAACTCATCAGACTGCATCCTCTCATTTAAAAAATTGTGATAAGGGCCAGGTGCAGTGGCTCATGCCTGTAATCCCAGCACTTTGGGAGGCTGAGACCAGAGGATTGCTTGAGCCCAGAAGTTCAAGACCAACCTGGACAACATAGTGAGACCTTGTCTCCTATCCAAAAAATTAAAAAATTGAGGTGAGAGGATGGCTGGAGGCTGGGACATCAAGGCTACAATGAGCTGTGGTTGTGCCTCTGTCTGGATGACAGACCAATACCCTGCCTCAAAAAAAAGTGGTAGAAATACACATAATATACAATTTACTATGTTGGCCGGTGCAGTGGCTCACGCATGTAATCCCAGCACTTTGAGAGGCCGAGGCGGGCAGATCACCTGAGGTCAGGAGTTCAAGACCAGCCTGGCCAACATGGTGAAACCCCATCTCTGCTAAAAATACAAAACTAGCCGGATGTGGTGGCACATGCCTGTAATCCCAGCTACTCAGGCAGGAGAATTGCTTGAACCCAGGAGGTGGAGGTTGCAGTGAGCCGAGATCGCACCATTGTACTCCAGCCTAGGCGACAAGAGTGTAACTCTGTCTCAAGAAAAAAAGAAATTACGTTAATCATTTTAAAGTGTACAGTTCAGTGATGTCAACTATATCCATATTGTGGTGCAACCATCACCATCATCTATCTCCAGAATTTTTTTAAATGATTTTTTTTAGAGGCAGGGTCTTGCTCTGTCATACAGGCTGGAGGACAGTGGCACAATCAGAGCTTACTACAGCCTCAACTCCTGGGCTCAAGGGATTCATGTGCCTCAGCCTTCCAAGTAGCTGGGACTACAGGTGCATGCCAGCGTGACTGGCTTATTTTTAAAAATTTTTTTGTAGAGATGGGGTCTATGTTGCCCAGGCTGGTCTTGAACTCCTGGCCTCAAAAGACTCACTTGTGTCAGCCTCCTAAAGTGCTGGGATTATAGGCATGAGCCACTGCACCCAGCCCACTTTCTTCATCTGATAAAACTGAAACTCTATGCCAATTAAATGATAACTCCTTAGTCTCCCCTCCCCACAGCCTCTGGCAACTACCATCCTACTTTCTGTGTCTATGATTTGGATTGCTATAATCACCTAATAAAAGTGGAATCATACAGTATATATATTTTTGTGATTGGCTTATTTCACTTACCATAACATCCCCAACGTTCATCCACGTTGGCATCCATGTGGCATATTGCAGAATTTCCTTCCTTTTTAAGGCTGAATATGTGGATATACCACATTTTGTTTATCCATTCATACACCAATGGACACTTGGGATTGTTTCCACATTTTAGCTATTGTGAATAATTCTCCTATGAACACGGATGTACACATATGTCTTTGAGACCATGCTTTCAATTATTTTGGGTATATACCCAGAAGTGAAATTGCTGGATTGCATGGTAAGTCTTTTTTTTTTTTTTTTTTTTTAAAAACAGAGTCTCACTCTTTTGCCCAGGCTGGAGTGCAGTGGTGCAATCTGGGCTCACCGCAACCTCCACCTCCCAGGTTCAAGTGATTCTCATGTGCCAGCCTCCCAAGTAGCTGGGACTACAGTCACATGCCACCACACCTGGCTAATTTTTGTATTATTAATAGAGACAGGGTTTCACCATGTTCGCCAGGCTGGTCTCAAACTCTTGACCTTGAGCGATCTGCCTGCCTGCCTTGTCCTCCCAAAATGCTGGGATTACAGGTGTGAGCCACCACACCCAGCTGGTAATTCTATTTTTAATGTTTGGAGGAACCACTATACTGTTTTCCACAGTGACTGTATCATGTTACATTTCCACCATGAGTGTACAAAGTTTCCAATTTCTCCACATTCATACCAACTCTTGTTATTTTCTGTGTTTAGGTAGAGACGGGGGTCTCCCTATCTTGCCCAGGCTGGTCTTTAACTTTTTGTTTTTATAGTCATCCTAATGGGTGTGAAGTGGGATCTCATTGCAATTTTGACTTACATTTCCTTTATGATTAGTGATGATATCTTATATCTTCTTTGGAGAAATATCTGTTCAAGTTATTTACACATTTTTCAATTGAGTTTTTTTGGTTGCTGAGTTATACTTTCTCCCATCCCGCGGGTTGCCTTTTTACTCTGTTGATCATATCTTTGTTTTTTCTTTTCTTCTTTTCTTTCTCTCCCTTCCTCACTTCTTTTCTAGATAAGTCTTGCTGTGTTGCCCAGTCTGATTCCTGGACTTAAGCCATACTCTCACCTCAGCCTCTTGAGTAGTGGTGACTACAGGTGCACGCCAGTGCCCCCAGTTCTGATAGTGTCTTTTGACGAACAAATGTTTTACATTTTCATACAGTCCAATTTGTTTTGCTTTTGTTGCCTGTGCCTTTGGTGTCATATCCATGAAATCATTGCCAAGTCCAATGTTGTGAAGCTCTTGCCCTATGTTTTATTCTAAGAGTTTTATAGTTTTAGGTCTTGTGATCCATTTGAGTTAATTTCTGTGTATCGTGTAAGGTCAGGGCACAAGCTCATTCTTTTGCATTCGGGTATTCCATTCTCCCAGCTCCATTTACTGAAAAGACTGTCTCTTATCCATTGAATGGTCTTGGCATCCTTGTTGAAAATCATTTGACCATATATGTGGAGACTTATTTCCAGAGAGAGGGCATTACATTTTGTAGGGCACAGAAGTGCATCAGAGTGCAGACTGTTCTAATACATTAGAATTGGTCAGAGGGAGATTGTTTAGAATCGAGTTGGATCTCATTTTTGTTTCAGAGAAAAAGGAGAGAGATTTGACTTCAAGGGAGGTAAATTAGCTGCCTTAAAGAAAGTTCATGTCAGAATTATAGATTTTTAGAGCCAGGTGTGGTGGCTTATGCCTGTAATCCCAGCACTGTGGGAGGCTGTGGCTGAAGGATCACTTGAGCCCAGGGGTTTGAGACCAGTCTAGGCAACATGGTGAGACTGCTCCACCTCTACAAAAAATAAAAAATTAGCCAGGCATGGTGGTGTGTGCCTGTATCCCCAGCCACTCAGGAGGCTGAGGTGGGAGGATGGCTTAAGCCCAGGAGGTGAAGAGTGTAATAAACTATGATCATCCCACTGCACTCCAGCTTGGGTGACTGAGTGAGACCTTGTCTCAAAAAAAATAGAAAAGAATTGGCCAGGTGAAGTGGCTCACACCTGTAATCCCAGCACTTTGGGAGGCTGAGGAGGGCAGATCACCTAAGGTTAAGAGTTTGAGACCAGCCTGGCCAACATGGTGAAACCCTGTCTCTACCAAAAATACAAAAATTAGCTGGGCATGGTGGTGTGCACCTGTAGTCCCAGCTACTCAGGAGACTGAGGCAGGAGAACCGCTTGAACCTGGGAGGCAGAGGCTGCAGTGAGCTGAGATCGTGCCACTGCACTCCAGCCTGGGCAACAGAGCAAGATTCTGTCTCAAAAGAATAAAATAAAATAAAATAAAGAATTATGAACTTTTAGACTCCTTTCCCGCCCTATTTCATCTGGTTCACACCCTTTTCTTTCTCTCTACATTTAAGAGTCAGGGTCTCACTCTGTTACCCACCCTGGAGTGCAGAGGCACATTCATAAGTCAATGAAGCCTCGGCCCCCTGGGCTCAAGTGATTCTCCCAACTCAGTCTCTCAAGTAGCTAGGACTACAGACATGAACCACCATTTCTGGTTAAATTTTTAATTAACTTATTTTTTGAGACAGAGTCTCCCTCTGTCATCCAGGCTGCAGGGCAGTGGCTTGATCTTGGCCCACTGCAACCTCTGCCTCCCGGGTTCAATTGATTCTCCTGCCTCAGCCTCCCGAGTAACCGGGACTACAGCATTGTGCTATGCCCAGCTAACTTCTGTATTTTTTAGTCGAGATGGAATTTTACCATGTTTGCCAGGCTGGTCTTGAACTCCTGATTGCCAAGTGATCCAATTGCTTTGGCCTCCCAAAGTGCTGTGATTACAGGTGTGAGCCACAGTGCCCAGCCAAATTTTATTTTTTTTAAGATGGGTCTCACCATGTTGCCCAGGCTGGTCTCAAGCTCCTGGCCTTGATCCTCTTGCCTCAGCCTCCCAAATTGCTGAGATTACAGGTGTGAGCGATCATGCCTAGCTCCCTTGTTTTTATGTATAAAGAAGGCTGATGTTACTCCTGAGGCCAGGATTACCAACAAATATGTATCACAGAAGGAAAAGTTCAGCTCTGTTGAGGAAGTACTTCTATTTCCTAGAATAGGCAGATTTGGTAAGGAATGAGCTCTCTATAGCTACGAATGTACAAACAGAAGTCAGATGAACACCCGCTCTATCAGGCAAGTCTGAACATCTCTCTTCTTGTTTACAGATGTTCCGTGATTGCCCATTAACTTCAGAATAAAACCTTGCTTTTTAAAAAATGATGTGGTTAGTCTAACTTTATAGCATCATCTTCTGCCACGTATATATGTTCTTGATATCTCTAACTTTATGAACGCTAATGTCCTTTTAAATTCTAAAATCTTACTCACAAAAATGCCACCTTAAGAAAAACTGACTGTTTCTAATGTTTCAATGAAGTAAGCTACAGGGTGTGGCTGTAGTTTAAAATTCCACACATAGAATCCTCAGGACAGATGAAATGGAATCAACAGGTAGCAAGTACACACATGTGCTAGTGTGAGTCTAAGGGCACATGAAATCCAAATGGGGCAGATGAGAAGAAACTAAATTTTAAGAAGAAAGGGAATTCATTTTTGTGAAACATTTACTATGAAATAGGCATTTTTACACATTTTTATCTTACTGACTTTTAAGAATGCAAACAGACAAAGAGAAGTAAATCCTTTACACTATCTTGAGGTGAGCACACACCTTAAGAGCTTTGGTATTGTCATGATCTTTGCAAGAATCACAAAAATTTTAAACACTGACCATATCTTATGCTTTACAGACAACTTAAGAGTGTCAACAAGCAATTTCTGAGTGCTTTCTCTGTGTGTCAGGATTACGCTGGGTGCTGAAAATACTAAGGTAAAGGAGACTTTTGGTTAGGACCACATCATGGGGGTGATGCACTGTTTTTCACTAGAGATCATTATGACCCAGGGTCTATAGTCTCTCTCCTTGGAGAAATCGAATACACAGGAAAAAAAAAAATTGGGGCTCAGAGAAACAGCTTAGCAGGTCTGATTGTATTTCTCTCTTGTTTACAAGTGATCAGTGATTCCCCAATAACTACAATATAAAGCCTTTTTTTCTAATGGCATACAGGGCCCTTTATGATCAAACAACAGAACTTGGTTTGAACAGACTTAGGCACCTTTCTTTTTTTTTGAAATGGAGTCCTGCTGTCACCCAGACTGGAGTGCAGATGCATGATCTCAGCTCACTGCAACCTCTGCCTCCCGGGTTCAAGCGATTCTCCTGCCTCAACCTCCCGAGTGAGTAGCTGGGATTACAGGCACCCACCACCATGCCTGGCTAATTTTTGTATTTTTAGTAGAGACGGGGTTTCACCATGTTGGTCAGGCTAGTTTTGAACTCCTGACCTCAAGTGATCTGCCCGCCTCGGCCTTCCAAAGTGCTGGAACTAGGCACCTTTCTTCTTATAATTTTACTTACCAAGTCACCTTTTCATTCAATATGATTAGTTTTTTACTAAGTTTTCTTATTCACCTAGGAAGACAACAGAATATGAATATTGATCCACTGAGTAATTATATTCCTCATGAGATATAATGAAATAAGATTTTTGCTGCAAGTTATTTTCACCCGGGTTTGGATGAAACTAAGTTTTCAGAACTTCCAGACTGGAGGCTTAACCACAATCATGAGATTTCCCTTGAAAGTGTAAGTCCTGGGCCGGGTGCGGTGGCTCAAGCCTGTAATCCCAGCACTTTGGGAGGCCGAGACGGGTGGATCACGAGGTCAGGAGATCGAGACCATCCTGGCTAACACGGTGAAACCCCGTCTCTACTAACAAAAATCCAAAAATCTAGCTGGGCAAGGTGGCGGGCGCCTGTAGTCCCAGCTACTCGGGAGGCTGAGGCAGGAGAATGGCGTAAACCCAGAAGGCGGAGCCTGGGCGACAGAGCGAGACTCCGTCTCAAAAAAAAAAAAAGTGTAAGTCCTCAGAGTATTTTTACATAGAGATCAGACATTTACCAATTTATATCTCAGAAACCTGCGGTTCAAAGGAAAGAATACAGGGCTGGTATTCTAGTCCAGCCTGTGACTTACTGTATGACCATGGGCATGAATTACACCTTATACTCCATAAATTTCCTTATTCTTTTTTTTTTTTTTTTTTTGAGACGGAGTCTCGCTCTGTCGCCCATGCTGGAGTGCAGTGGCCAGATCTCAGCTCACTGCAAGCTCCGCCTCCCGGGTTTACGCCATTCTCCTGCCTCAGCCTCCGGAGTAGCTGGGACTACAGGCGCCCGCCACCTCACCCGGCTAGTTTTTTGTATTTTTTAGTAGAGACGGGGTTTCACCGTGTTAGCCAGGATGGTCTCGATCTCCTGACCTCGTGATCCACCCGTCTCGGCCTCCCAAAGTGCTGGGATTACAGGCTTGAGCCACCGCGCCCGGCCAATTTCCTTATTCTTTGTGTCAGAACCATAGTTGCTCTAGCTGTGATGATCAACAAAATTATAGTTGCCCAAATTTTCAACTTGTCAATTATGTAGGTATCGTGAGGAATCTTATAAGTATCTGTGCTCAAGTGTACAATCTATTGGGGTCACAGAATTCAGAGAATGGAGGGATCACATTCAGTGGAGTGCAGAGGAGGGGTGGTAATCAGGAAGATTTAATAAAGAAGGTAGAGGTTGAGCTGGGTCTTGGGGAATAAGCAAGATAGTAGAAGAGAGTTATCTGGAGGGGATAAGGGCAGAGAGGCACTGAAATTTTCAGTCTGGCCCCAGCTTTCTTTTGCAGACTCATTATCTTCTGTACACTCCAGACTCAATGCTGTCCTCTGAATCGACATGTGTCTGGCACACAGCAAGCAAATCTTCAAGGTCCAGCTTCTAGTTCTTCCACTGAAGTCTCAGCGAAGTGGAATTTATCACACTCCCCTCTGGATTTGCCCAGCCCTTTGTTAGTAAGACCTGTTGCTTTTATAGTAGCTCACCTGCTTGCTCAATGGTGAACTTTTTGGAGACAGGAATCAATGATTTGTCTGTCCCTAGGCACCTAACAACGCTTTGCTCTTAAGTAATCAGGAAATATTTACTCAATTGAACTTGTTCTAAGGACACTGATATCACTGAATTGAAGGGCATGTCGGTATCTTCTTAGTGTCTCTATAGACTTTAGGCTTTCAGCCTGGTGAAGTAGGGATTTTTTCTTTGTTTCTAGGCTAGTCAAGCGAAGCAGGGATACAGATTAAGAATTTGCAGATGAGGAAACTCAGAGGGTACATTTGCTGAAAGGCATCTTGTTGATAAACGCCAAAACCAGTAGGGCTCTTTTGACTTGAAATCCAGTCCTTTATCCATTATACCTGGGTCTTGTAGCATCAGCCAGATCGGGGTAAAATGCACTAACTCTGAATCCTAGTTTTTTCATCCGTAAATGGGAGCAACAGTACGTATCTCACAGGGCTATCGTGAAGTGGAGCGTCCCTCTGTAACCTCTAACCAGTTCCAGCCTGAGTCACATTATAAGAAAATTTATAAGGCACTATTTTGTAAATACTTAAGATTTAACATCTTCCCTTCACCCCTACGTCCACTCTTGTCATACCTTTTTCCTGCCTAGCATGTGTCAAACTCAAAGGACTGGGCACCGAGCACAGAGGTTGTGTGCTTTGTCCAGCTTTGAGGTCAGAGGTTGGCTAAATAATCTCTGAGGCTGGGGTCTTAAAAAAAAAACAACAACAAAAAAAACAAAACTAACAAAGCCTTAAGTTCGTTCTGCCCGTGACTTTAACTAATTATGTAGAGGAATGTAATACGTTAAAAGCAAGGGGAGGAGAGGACCCATTGATGGTAGTTGGTTTTATGCCCGCCTGCAGCTAAAGAAATGATTTCTAAAACCTCTTTTGGGGGTGGGAGAGGGACTGCTCCCGAGATTTCTCTTTTGAGAAATTCCTGAACTGACTGCCTTTTAAAAGGAAAAAAGGTCCAGCTGTGGTGGGCTGGAGGCCGTGGTGAGTGGGTGGGGGTGGACCCCGGCGGCTTCCTCTGTCCCGCTCCCTGCCGCTGCTCCGAAGCCCGCTCGGGCTTCCGAGGGTCCACCGAGGCTCGGGCCGGGCCCAGTTCGAGTGCCAGGCCAGAGGGTACCCATTCCAGGCCGGCGTTCCTCCCCGGGGGGACAGCCTTGGGAGCGAGGCGCCGAGGCGGCTCTCGGGCTCCACTTCCAGCTCGGGGGCCTCGGCAGAGACCAGGAACCAGACTGGGGCTGCACTGGGGCGCCCGCCACCCCCACCCTCTCCGGCAAGCGGGCGAATCGGCGCGGCTCCCCCGCGGCGCCCAGGAGGGCTGCCGGACCTCGCGACCTCCGCTCGGGGGCCCCGCCCCTGCCCGCGAGCCCCGGGTGGCTCCCTCCTCCCCTCCGCCAGCGGCCCGCCCCCTCCTCGCGAGCTAACGAGTATCTCGCGCGCGCTCCCTTCCCTCCGCGTGGGTGTGAGTGCGCGATCCTCCTACCTCGGCCTTCTCCCCATTGTTTCTTCGCGGCCACCACGAGCCCCCTCCCCCCAGTGCTGTTTCCCCCCCTCCCCCGCCCCGGTGTAAACGGTGCCTGGGGGGCCCCCGAACGAAGGGAGGGGGCACTCCTGAACCCCTTCCTCTGCGCGTAGCTCCTCCTCTGCCAGGCCGGGACCCCATTCCAGGCTCTGTCCTCTCCCCTCCCCCTCTCCCCCAGCTACCCCTCTCCCTCGCCCCCTCCCCTCAGCGGGTCCTCCTCTTTCTCTCCCTCCTCCTCCCCCTCCCCATCCCTTCCCCCCCACAATGCAGTTCGCGGCGCGGCGGACATGGCGGTGGAGTCCTGAGCTCGTCGTGTCCCGGCCTCCAGCGGTGGCAGCGGCGACGGCGGCGGCAGCAGGAGGCGGAGGGAGAGCGGGAGCCACTGAGATGAGGAGGCGTCGCGCGCGCCTGTAGCTCGCGGGCCTCGCAGGTACGAGGTTCCGGCCGCGGGGCAGCGCCGGCTGCCGAGGGGGTGTGCTCGGGAAGGCCGGGCGGCCCCCGGTTCGCCCTCCCAGGTGCCGCGCTTCGCAGGTGTCGGGGGCCTGGCCTGAGAGTGTCTCAGCTGTCCCCTTGGGGCCTGACACTTTTTTCTTTGCTGGAACGGGCTTCGGGTGTCCCAGGGGAAGACTGAGATAAGGGAGGTAGGGACGGCGGCCTGGGCGGCCTGAGGAGAGCATTGGGGCGCTTTGGGGACGAACTCCACACTGTGACTGGGGCTCCGGGTCCCGGACCGAAACCTGTTGTAGACCAGCGGGGCGGATTTTGAGTTAACGGAATTGGTTTGAACATTTCTCTTGGGTCCAGTTACGATTCCCTGTCATATGTACCTTTTTCTTTCACCCTTGCTTAGACATAGGGGACTACATAATGTATATAAATGTATACACGCATATAATACATACTGAATGTTTCCCCGGGCTCGTCCTTGTAGGGAGAAGGCAGAGAGGTCCGTGTGGATTTCGTTTCTTGCTCGCCCGCCTTCTCTCTCCCCCGCCCCCCAGTCGAAAGGTGGTAATGCGCGGTTTTGACGTGGGTAACTGAGATTCGTATTTGTAAACAGACAGCGCTCTCCTAGTGTGTTGCACGCCTCTGCAAAGTGTTTCAGACTCCTGTTGGTATCTGGATTGCGAAAGAATGAGATGTTTAGACCTGCAGGAAGCACATCAGCGGGATTTCTAGTCGTACTTGAATGGGATGAATTACTGTTGTATTAACGACGTTGATTACACATTTTCTTTTCAGAAGATTACCAAGTCTTAGATGAATTTTGCGTGAGATCTTAGATTCCGTTTATCTGCTTCTTCATTTTGATAAAAGTAGTTCCTTACACATTTGACCTGCCCTATCGTGATCTTAATTTGTGTCCAGAAATGCAATTGGAATTGTGTATTGTTGGCATGCATTTAGTAATTAGCTCGAGTGAATCAGATTAGCTTTTATTTCCAAAGGATTTTTTTCCCTCCAGTCTTATAGCAGCGAAATGTTTGTAGCACTTGATGAAACAGAACATATCCTGTTTCTGTTTTTAAAGTAATGAGAACTGTTAGCTAATAAAATTGGATAATCCCAGCCGGATATGATAATTTAGAGAGAATGCCACAGAGGTGTTGAATTGTGGGGTGGTTTAAAAAGCAAAGCCGACTTTGTGTGTATGCACGTGTGTGTGTGTGTCTGCGCGCTGAAATTTTCTTTAGGCTCAGAACTCATGTCACTACACTGCATCGTAGTACTGATTAGTCACAACTTGTAAAATTATGAAATATTGATTCGCTTAAAAAGCTGTGCTTAAGATAACTCTTTAGTGTCTAGTGTGCTATGTTGCTTTTATAAACAAATTTTTAAAGAGTGCTTCTTAGAAACCATATACTTTGGGGAGGATAAGAATTTTAAGTCGTTTTATGCTTTACAAATATTTATATTTAATATAAACAAAAGAAACTTTTAAAACTCTTAGATAAATTTTCCTGCTGCTTGCAGTTTTTCACTTGGCTAATGTGGAAAATGAAAAATGAAGTTTTCTTAAAATAATTCAGAAATGGAAGTGAAAGTTAATGACATTTGATGTTTTAAATCCAGCAAACATTTAAATACAGTAAGGAAATTTAAAGTATTTTCATTGTCATAGGCCAAGTTGTTAGTAGTACCGATAAATTAACAAGATATTGTACATATAAGTTTAGTTCAATTTTATAAATTCTAAGTGACACCTAAAATTACATTTATTTTTAGTTGCTGGAGCTAGAACAGTACAGTGTCTACATTTTAATTTTAGACTTTTTAGAATCAAAATATATAATTATAAATTTCTCTGATTAACAAAGAGCTGTTTAAAGATAGTTTTTATTGTTCTCAGCAGATTCATTTTAGAGTAATTAGAATTTTTTTTAACCTCAAAGTTAACCTTGACATACAAAATAAGTACCATTAATTATGTTATATTCTCTGCAGAATGTCAAATCAGGATCTGTTGGTCAAGAAAGGTGTTTGAATTTATTTACTGTAGAAAGTTTCTAGTTTCAGAGAAACAAAATAACCAACACTTAACCTGTAGGGCCTGGCCAGGTGGCTCACGCCTGTAATATCAGCACTTTGAGAAGTGGAGGCGAGAGGATTGCTTGAGTGTAGGAGTTTGATATCAGCCTGGGCAACATAGTGAGACTTTGTCACCACCAAAATATAAAACAAATTAGCTGGGCGTGGTCACGGTGCATGTCTGTAGTCCCAGAAGCTGAGGTGGGAGGATTGCCTGAGCCTGAGAGTTCAAGGTTGCAGTGAGGCACAGTTGCGCCACTGTACTCCAGCCTGGGTGGCAGAGTAAGACCCTGCCTTTTTAAAAAAAAAAAAAAAAGAAAAAAAAAAAAGGCAGTACTTACCTGTTAATGTTGATGCCAGAACGTTTTGTTCGACAAAAGAGAACTCAATGAGATGTGTTCCTTTTTCAAATACATTACAGATACTTGAATTGGTTAAAAAATATTACATTCAGTTAAAGCCACTGCTGCAGGATAGAAATATGTTCTAAAAAAGAACAATTCTAGAAAGACCTAAAAAAGACAAAGGAAAGGGACACCATAGTTTAAAACAGGATAGGTAGACTTTTTCTTAGTAATCTTAGAGCAATTAGAGTTGTTTACATGGTACTAACTGAATTGTCTTAATTCTAGAATCCTAAATAATTACATAATTTGGGGAAATGTTTAAAAACCAGCATTTCTGCAGAGTATTTATTTCCTTTTTTAAATCTTTTATTATGTACAGACTGTATTCAAATAAACCACACACTCCGAAAAAGCAGGTTCTGACTTTTCTTCCAGAGTATTTCTTACAGACCCAAAGAGAGGAAAGGGTATATAAATGCAAAGATTAATGTTAGGATTTTTTTTCCCCTTAAGTGAGAGATTTGTGTGGTGTCTTTTGTTCAAATTATTTTTATGTCAAATCATCTCATTGGATATCTATAATTATGAGTTGAAGAGGGAGAGAGAAGGGAACCAAAATTTTTTAGATTGCCTATTTTGTCCCAGGCACTGTGCTAGATACTCTTTATGCATTTTTTTTTTTTTTCACTTGTTTGGTGTAACAACCCTTTGAAACCTGTTTATAGGCGAGGAATCTTTGACTCACACAGGGTAGTGATTTGCTGAAGATCATAGAATTAGATTTCAAAGCAGATCTCTCTTCCTAATGTAATGTATATGTGATGTTGCTTTTCAGGTGTATTATTTTCTCAATTATTTAGAATTGGAAACTGCCTAACGTTGCTCATTCGTTCATTCATTTAAACATTCATTTCATCAAACATTTGCATTTGTCTCAGTCTACATATAATACAGTAAATTACAGCACACTAGATTGTGGGAGTTGAGAGGAAAGAAACTGGCTCTTGAAGGGTGAGTAGGAGTTTGCTAGGTGGAGAGGAGGATGGATTGGAGGTTGGAGATCATTCCAGACCTAGGGAATAACATGCAAAGATGATAAATTGTGGCCGGGCGCGGTGGCTCAAGCCTGTAATCCCAGCACTTTGGGAGGCCGAGACGGGCAGATCACAAGGTCAGGAGATCGAGACCATCCTGGCTAACACGGTGAAACCCCGTCTCTACTAAAAATACAAAAACTAGCTGGGCGAGGTGGTGGGCGCCTGTAGTCCCAGCTACTCGGGAGGCTGAGGCAGGAGAATGGCGTAAACCCGGGAGGCGGAGCTTGCAGTGGCTGAGATCTGGCCACTGCACTCCAGCATGGGCGACAGAGCGAGACTCCGCCTCAAAAAAAAAAAAAAAAAAAAAAAAAGATAAATTGCAATAAGCCTTGGGGAGTGAGGGAGAGTGAGAAATTCAGTGTGGTAGGAATTGATATAGATAGAATGGTGAGATAAATGATAGGAAGTAGCAAATTGTGAGGGACCATTTATGTTAAGGTGTTTGAATTTTTATCTTGTGAGATCACCAAGTGAGGTAGTGGTTGAGCTGTGATTAGAACTATGTTTTCTGACTCCTAGTTTTGTATTTCTTTTCTCCTTGGCTTTCTTGCTAACAGAGTTTACCTGTTTTTAGTGGATAGGCAGGCCTTCTTTTCCATACCACTCTTCTCTCCTCTCCCTGTATTGTAGACTTTTATCTTGAGGATTCTGTGATCCAAATCTTATTGTCCAAGAACTTTTAATTTTTTAGAAAATTCTTTTGAGATGAAAACACCTCTCGGGGAAATCACCTTGTTATACTACTTAGGAAGTTTTTTCACTTGTTGGCTTGGATTAGTTGACTGTTTTTTAGTTTAGCACTAGAAAATAGTAGCTTAAGGCATTGAAGAGCATGAGCTGGAAGGAAGGAGAAGCTATTCATGCAAGTTTGATGTTCACCACTATAGATGGGCAAAGTCCTAATCTTTACATAAGGCATCATGTACTTTCAAAAAGAAATAGGTATGTTTGTTAATCACACAACAATCTGATTGCTTTAAGTGGGTATTTGATTTACCATGATAATAGATAACTTATTGCATAGTTACTACAAGCTAATTTCTTTCTCAAAATCTTTAAAGTGTTAACTTAGTCCTCAAAACAACCTTTTTTACAGTATTCTCATTTACAGATGGGGAAAGTCCATGTAGAAGGGTTGACTACCTTGGACAATATCTCATAGCTGGTTTGCTGCAGTCAGGATTTGAGCCCAAAGTGTCTGAGTCTAGAGTCACACTCTTCGCCACTATACTGTGTTGTACCTTTAAGCTTAGGGTGTCAAAGTTTTGTGTTCAGAGAGTGTTAAATTCTGTAGTCACATAGGTTGTCAAAAATATTTTGCAAGTATGCAAAGTATGAATTATAAAGAATAACTAAACCTGATTGCATTTTGTCAGTGTGTAG
Source organism: Rhinopithecus roxellana (assembly GCF_007565055.1). Taxonomy (NCBI): domain Eukaryota; kingdom Metazoa; phylum Chordata; class Mammalia; order Primates; family Cercopithecidae; genus Rhinopithecus; species Rhinopithecus roxellana. The sequence continues at coordinate 56,411,762 of NC_044560.1, forward strand.
TTTAATAATATAATTATTAAATTAAATATGTAACACCACTGTAGTTTAGATAATTTAATTGACCAATCATTAAGTGCTAGTCATGTGCTGAGTATTAGTTTAGGCCAGTGGTATTCAAACTATGTTTGGGGACCTTTTGGAGAGGGGTGTCTCTGAGTCAAACTGTTTTCATGGTAATGTTAAGACACAATTTGACTTTTCCTTTATTCTCTGGTCTGGAGTGACATGTGAAGACTTTATTGCTTTGATGGCTAATGTAATGTGTAATAGTGTATTATTTTTTTCCCTTTTTTCTTTGAGATATAATTTACAATACCATAAAATTCACACTTTTAAAAGATACAATTCAGTGGCTTTTAGTGTGTTTATAAGGTTGTGTAACCATCACTATTTAATTTTGGAATATTTTTATCCAATAATGAAACCCAGTTCCCATTAATCACTCCCCATTCCTTCCTCCTTCAAGCCTTTGGCAACCACTAAGCTACGTCTCTAGAAATTATGGACATTACACATACAAGGAATTAATACAGTATGTGGCTTTTTGTGCCTGGCTTCTTTCACTGAACTTAATGTTTTCAAGGTTGGCCATAGTGTAGCATGTATTAGCTTTTTTTCTGGCTGAATAGTATTACCTTCTATGGAGATACCATGTTTTGTTTAACCATTCATCATTTGATGGACATTTGGGTTATTTCCACTTTTTACCTATAAGGAATAGTGCTGCTGTGAACATCGTTAAGAGTTTCTGTGTGGATATACGTTTTCATTTCTCTTGGGTATATACCCAGATTGTAATTGCTGGGTGTTTTGATAAACTTATGTTTAACTTTCTGAGGAACTGCCAAACTGTTTTCCAAAGTTGTACCATTTTACATTCCCAGTGGCAATGTATGGAAGGTTCCAGTTTCTTTACATCCTGACCATCATCTAGTGGGTGACACTTTACCCACTACCTCACTACCTCATTGCGGGTTTGATTTGCATTTCCCTAATGATTCGTAAGATGTTGAGCATCTCTTCATGTGCCTATTGTACATTTTTCTATCTCCTTTGGAAAGATACCTACTCAAATCCTTTACCCGTTTTTAAAAATTGTTGAGTTTTAAGAACCCTTAATATATTCTGGATATTAGACGCCCCCCATTTTTTTTTTTTTTTTTTTGAGACAGTCTTGCTGTGTCACCAAGGCTGAAGTGCAGTTGTGTGAACACAGCTCACTGTAGCCTCTGCCTTCTGGCCTCCACCTCCTGGGCCTTAAGTGATCCTCCTGCCTTAGCCTCTTGAGTAGCTTGGACTATAGGGGCGTGCCACCATGCCCAGCTAATTTTTTTGATTTATTTATTTATGTATTTATTTTTGTAGAGACAGGGTCTCACTGTGTTGTCTAGGCTGGTCTCAAACTCCTGGCCTCAAATGATCCTCCTTCCTCAGCCTCCGAAAGTGCCAGGATTACAGGTGTGAGTCATCTCACCCAGCCTAGACCCTTTTTAGCTATATTATTTACAAAAATGCTGTCTCATTTTGTGGAGTGTCTGTTCACTTGATTCTAAAAATGGTGAAAAAATGTACATAACAAAATTATCCATTTAACCTTGTTTCTAACATAAAAATTGCAGTAAAATATACATAACACAACATTTCTTAATGATTTTTAAGTGTATCATTCAGTGGTATTAAGTACATTCATAGTGTTGTGCAGCCATCATCACCATCCATCCCTATAACCCTTTTCATCTTATAAAACTGAAGCTCTATACCCATTAAGTGATAATTTCCCATTCCCTTCTTCCCTCACCCCTGGCAACCACTATTCTGTCTTTACTATTTTGCCTACTCTAAATACCTCATATAAATTGAATCATAAAGTATTTGTCTTGTGGCTTGTTTCACTTAGCATAGTGTCCTCAACGTTCGTTCATGTGGCATATTGCAGAATTTCCTTCTTTTTTAAGGCTGAATCATATTCCATTGTAAGGATATACCACATTTTGCTTCTCTCTTTGTCTATGAGTAGACACTTGGATTATTTCCATGTTTTAGCTGTTGTGAATGATGCTGCTGTGAACATGAGTGTACGGTATCTCTTAGCCTGCTTTCAATTTTTTTGGTATATACCCAGAAGTTAAATTATTGGATCATATGGTAATTTTATTCTTCTTCTTCTTTATTTATTTATTTGACAAGATCTGGCTCTGTCTCCCAAGCTGGAGTGCAGTGGCATGATCTTGGCTCACTGCAGCCTCTGCCTCCTGGGCTCCATCCATCCTCCCACCTCAGCCTCTTGCGTAGCTGGGACTATGGGCGCTTGTGACCACACCTGGCTAATTTTTTTTTTTTTTTTTTTTTGGTAGAGATGCAGTTTCACCATATTGCCCAAGCTGGTCTGGAACTCCTGAGCTCAAGTGATCTGCCTGCCTCAGCCTCCCAAACTGCTGGGATTACAGGCATGAGCCATCGTGCCTGACCTATTATTATTATTATTTTTGACACCTTAGGATCATTGAGTATATTTTTAATTTTTTGAGGAACTACCGTATTGTTTTCCATAGTGGCTGTTACTGTTTTACATTTTACTTTCCTACCAACAGTGCACAAAGGTTCTAATGTTTCCACAGCCTTGCCAACACTTGTTATTTTCTATTTATTTAATAGTAGTCCTGTCCTATGGGTTGTGAGTTGATATCTCATTGGAGTTTTGATTTGCATTTCCCTAATGATTAGTGATATTCAGCATCTTTTCACGTGCTTGTGGCCATCTGTATATCTTCTTTGGAGAAATGTCTGTGCAAGCCCTTTGCCCGTTTTCAAATCAGGTTGTTTTTTGTTCATTTTTTTGGAGTCGCTATATATTCTGGATGTTAGTTCCTTATCAAATACATGATTTATAATTATTTTCTTCCATTCTGTTCTGTGGGGTTACCTTTTTTTTTTTTTTTTTTTTTTTTTTTTGAGACAGAGTCTCACTCTCTGTCGCCCAGACTGGAGAGCAGTGGTGCAGTCTTGGCTTACCACAACCTCCAGCTCCCAGGCTCAAGTGATTCTCCTACCTCAGCCTCCTGAGTAGCTAGGATTACAGGCGCTTGCCAGTATTGCCCAGCTAAATTTTGTATTTTTAGTAGAGATGGGATTTCACCATGTTGGCTAGACTGCTGAGGTCTTGAACTTCTGACTGCAAATGTTCCACCCGTTTGGCCTCCCAAAGTGCGAGGATTATAGGCATGAGCCACCATGCCTGGCCTTTACTCTGTTTCTTTTCTGGTTTGTTTGGGTGTTTTTTTTTTTTCTTTTTTTTTTGAGACAAGGTGTCACTCTGTCCCCTAGGCTGGGATGCAGTGGCGCAATCATGGCTCAATGCAGCCTTGACCTCCCTGGGCTCAAGAGATCATCCCACCTCAGCCTTTGGAGTAGCTGGGACTATAGGCACGTGTCACCACAACACTCGAATTTTAGGATTTTTGTAGAGACAGGGTCTCACTATGTTGCATAGGCTGGCCTTGAACTCCTGGCCTCAAGTGATCCTCCTGGCTGGGCCTCCCAGAGTGCTGGGATTATAGGTGTGAACCACCATGCCTAGCCTGGCCACCATTTTACTCAGTTGATAGTATCTTTTGAGTAACAAAAGTTTTGAATTTTCCGCCAGTCTTGTTTGTCTATTTTTTCTTTTGTTGCCCATGCCTTTGGTGTCATACTCAGCAAATAATTGCCAACTCCAGTGTCGTGAAGCTTTTCCCTTCTAAGTTTTCGTCTAAGAACTTTATAGTTTTATGTTTCTTAGTTATGGTTTTATAGTTACAAGTTTAGGTTTCTTAGCTCTTTGATTCATTTTGAGTTAACTTTTGTTTATGGTCAAAATTCAGTCTTTTGCAGGTGGAACACCCAGCTAAGTTTTTGTATTTTTAGTAGAAATGGGGTTTCACCGTGTTAGCCAGGATGGTCTCATCTCCTGACCTCGTGATCTGCCTGCCTCAGCCTCCCAAAGTGCTGGGATTACAGGCATGAGCCACCGTGCCTGGCCTGATTACTGTAGCTTTGTAGTAAGTTTTGCAACTAGGAAGTGTGAGTCCTCCATCTTTGTTTTTCTTTGTCGAGACTTTTGGCTGTTTGGAGTCTCTTGAGATTCCATATGAATTTTAGGATTGATTTTGGTATTTCTGCAAAAAATATCATTGGGATTTTGATAGGGATTGCATTAAATGTTTAGATTGCTTTTTAGTGTGGACATTTTAACAATAGTAAGGCCAGGCATGGTGGCTCATGCCTGTAATCCCAGCACTTTGGGAGGCCAAGGCGGGTGGATCACCTGAGGTCAGGAGTTCGAGACCAGCCTGGCCAACATGGTGAAACCCTGTCTTTAGTAAAAATACAAAAATTAGCTGGGCCCAGTGGCAGGTGCCTATAATCCTAGCTACTCAGGAGGCCGCGGCAGGAGAATCGCTGAACCTGGGAGGCGGAGGTTGCAGTGAGCCGAGATTGCGCCGTTGCATTCCAGCCTGAGAGGGAGAGCGAGACTCCGTCTAAAAAAAAAATAAATTTAAGCCTCTGTGAACATAATGTGTTTCTGTTTATATATTTCTAAATTTCTTTCAGCAATGTTTCATAGTTTTCATTGTACATATATTTCACTTCTTTAGTTATGTAATTCCTTAGTACTTTATTTTTTTTGATGGTATTGTAAATGGAATTTTTTAAATTTCCCTTTAGATTATTTATTGTATTTAGAAATGCAACTGGTTTTTTGTTTGTTGACTTTGTATCTTGCTTCTTTGCTGAATTCATTTATTAGTTGTAGTGTGTGTGTGCATGTATAATCTTTAGGATTTTCTACATATAAAATCATATTATTTGCAAACTGAGATGATTTTACTTCTTCCTTTCCAATTTAGATGCCTTTTGTTTCTTTTGCTTAATGGTGTTGGCTAGAACTTCCAGTACCGTGTTCAGTAGAAATGGTGAACACAGGCCAGGCATGGTGGCTCATGCCGTAATCGGAGGCTTAGGTGGGTGGATCACCTGAAGACAGGAGTTCGAGACCAGCCTGACCAACATGGAAGAACCCTGTCTCTATTCAAAATTCAAAATTAGCTGGGCACAGTGGCACATGCCTGTAATCCCAGCTATTTGGGAGGCCGAGGCAGGAGAATCGCTTGAACCTGGGGGGTGGAGGTTGCGGTGAGCTGAGATCATGCCATTGCACTCCAGCCTGGGCAACAAGAGCAAAACTCCACCTCAAAAAAAAAAAAAAAAAAAAAAAGAAAAGGTGAAAACAGACATCTTTCCCTTGTCCTGATGTTAGAGGAAAAGGTTTTCATTTTTTACCATTGAGTGTGATGTCTACTATAGGTTTTCCTTAGATAGCTTTTATTATATTGAAGTAGTTTCTTTCTATTCCTAGATTGTTGAGTGTTTTTATCATGAAAGGGTATTGAATTTTGTCAGATCCTTTGTTTGCTGGAGATGATCATGTGGTTTTTCGTTTTGTTTGGTTAATATGGTATGTTACATTGATCTGTTTTCAAATGCAAGGATGGTTCAACATCCTTGCATTCCAGGAATAAATCCCATTTGGTCGTGGTGTATAATTCTTTAACTGTGCTGCTGAATTCAGTTTGCTAGTATTCTGTTGTGGATTTTTGCATGAATGTTTATACTATTTTCATTTTAAGCCTCAGCCTCCCAAGTAGCTAAGCATACATTCAGTAACATTAAATATATTTACATTATTGTGCAACTATCACCACCATCCATTTCCAGAATATTTCCATTTTCCCAAGCTGAAATTCTGTACCCATCAAACAATAAATTCTCATTTCCCTTGCTTCCTAGCCTATAGCAACCACCATTCTACTTTATTTCTCTGTAATTTTGACTGCTCTAGGTACTGCATTATCAGTAGGCTCACATAATATTTGTTGTGACTGGCTTCTTTCATATGGCATAGTGTCTTCAAGGTTCATCCATGTCATAGCATGTGTCAGAATTTTCTACCTTTTTAGGACTGAGTAGTAGTTCATTATATGTATGTCCCACATTTTGTTTATCCTTTCATCTGTTGGTGGATACTTGGGTTGCCTTCACATTTTGGCTGTCGTGAATAATGCTTCTTTGAACATTGATGTTCAAATACCTGTTTCTGCTTTCAGTTATTTGGGTATATACTTAGAATTGGAATTGTTGGATCATTCTATGTTTAATTTTTTGAGGAGTTGTCATACTGTTTTTTCATTTTCGTGCGTGCTCATTGAAATACAGAAGTTTTAAATTTGATGAAGTCCCGCTTATCTATTTTCTTTAGTTTTCTCTGCTTTAAGTGTCATACCTAAAAAATCATTGTTGATCCAAGATTATGAAGATTTACTCCTATGTTTTCTTCCAACAGTTTTATACTTTTAGCTTCTACATTTAGGTCTTTGATCCATTTTGAGTTTTTTTTTTTTTTTTTTTAATGTGATATAATGTAGAAGTTTCTTTCTTTCTTTTTTTTTGTTTCGTTTTGTTTTCTTTTTTGTTTTTTGGCAGTCTTGCTCTGTCACCCAGGCTGGAGTGCAATGACGTGGTCTCGGCTCACTGCAACCTCTGCCTCCTGAGTTCAAGCAATTCTCCTGCCTCAGCCTCCCAAGTAGCTGGGATTACAGGTGCCCGCCACTATGCCCAGCTAATTTTTGTATTTTTAGTAGAGATGGGGTTTCACCATGTTGGCCAGGCTCGTCTTGAACTCCTGAGCTCAAGTAGTCTGCCACCTTGGCCTCCCAAAGTGCTAGGATTACAGGCGTGAGCCCCCGTGCCCAGCCTGATGTAGAAGTTTTACTACTTTTTTTTTTTTTTTTTTTTTTTAAGACAGAGTCTTGCTCTGTGGCCCAGGCTGGAGTGCAGTGGCGTGATCTTGGCTCACTGCAACCTCTGCCTCCTCCCAGGTTCAGGCAATTCTTGTGCCTCAGCCACCCTAGTAGTTGAGATTACAGGCGTGCACCACCATGCCCAGCCAGTTTTTGTGTTTTTAGTAGAGACAGAGTTTTACCATGTTGGCCAGGCTGGTCCCTAACTCCTGGCCTCAGGTGATCTGCCTGCCTCGGCCTCCTAAAGTACTGGGATTATAGGTGTGAGCCACTACGTCTGACCAGTATATTCTTGCATTTGAAAAATTTCTCAGTTTTAATAATCTAATGATGCATGTATCAAATAGATACAACACACAAAGACAAAGGTTCTTTGGATCCTCAGTATTTTAACAGTATAAAGGTATTCTGAGACCAAAAAGTTTGAGAATTACTGCTTTAGGCTCAGAGACATACTCTAGTACGTAAACTTGGACCAAAAATTGGGAGTCATGTTTCTTGTAGTCATATACCAGTCCCGTTTGTGTTATCTTAGGCAAGTCATAAACTCAGGGTACCTCATTAATGTATAAAATGGAAATACTACAAGACTATAATTATAGCAACTTCACAGATGTGTAAGGATAAGTGAATGGGCATACTAGACAGGTAGTAGTGAAAACTGTATTCTCAAAAATGTTGTCTTTTTTTTTTTTTTTTTTTTTTTTTTTTTTGAGTTGAGTCTTACTCTTTCAGCCAGGCTGGAGTGCAGTGGTATGATCTTAGGTTACTGCATACTCTCTCTCCTGGGCTCAAGTGATTCTTCTGTCTCAGCCTCCATGAGAAGTCGGATTACAGGTGTACGCCACCAAGCCCTGCAATTTTTTTGTCTTTTTAGTAGAGATGGGGTTTCGCTGTGTCGCCCAGGCTGGTCTTGAACTCCTCGTTGCAAGTGATCCCCCTGCCTCGGTCTCCCAAAGTGCTGGGATTTTAGGCGTGAGCCACCGCGTCTGGCCAATTTTTTTTTTTTTTTTTTGGAGACAGAGTCTCACTCTGTTGCCCAGGCTGGAGTGTAGTGGCGCAATCTTGGCTCACTGCAAGTTCTGCCTCCCGGGTTCACGCCATTCTCCTGCCTCAGCCTCCCAAGTAGCCGGGATTACAGGTGCCTGCCACCATGCCTGGCTAATTTTTTTGTATTTTTAGTGGAGGACAGGGTTTCACCGTGTTAGCCAAGATGGTCTCGATCTCCTGACTTTGTGATCTGCCCGCCTTGGCCTCCCAAAGTGCTGGGATTACAGGTTTGAGCCACTGCGCCTGGCCTTTTTTTTTTTTTTTTTTTAAGACGGAGTCTTGCTCTTGTCACCCAGGCTGGAGTGCAATGGCACAATCTTGGCTCACTGTAACCTCTGCCTCCTGGTTCAAGTGATTCTTCTGCCTCAGCCTCCTGAGTAGTTGGGATTATAGACGTGTGCCACCACTCCCAGCTAATTTTTGTCTTTTGGTAGAGACAGGGTTTCACCATATTGGTCAGGCTAGTCTTGAACTCCTGACCTCAGGTGATCCACCCGCCTCGGCCTTCCAAGGTGCTGGGATTATAGCGCCCTACTCTGCCATCTTTTTTTAAAACTGAAAATTTATAAGAGCTCCAGGACTTTTTGTGGGAACTTGTGGCATTGTTAATGTGGGTAATGTCTTGAATGTTGCTTTTTCTCCCATACCTGCTTCCTCAAAGCCAGGAAATTTTATCTGTAGTTTACTACCTACTGTCTGTTCTTCGTTTTCTTGTAAGACGGGTGTCCTGCTGGCTATATTTCTTGTCTGACATTGTCATTTCAATCTAGGAATCTCTAGGTCACCCATTTATATTCACTGATACTTTAGTGTAATTCCTGACATCCATGTTGGGCAATCAGAAGCATAACATTGAATGTATCTAACACTTAATTTCCATCTTCTAGTGATATTCACCTCTATTTTCTTTGGTAGTTCCTATTCATATGATTCAAAATGATTCTTCTAACCAGAATTTTCTGAATTATCTATATATGTATGTTTCTTTCGTTTTTTTTTTTTGTTTTTTAAATCCCTAATTTCACTGTAAAGCCTCTTTTTGGCTTTATCCTTTCCCTTCATCAGCATGATTACTGTTGTGTTCCTTACCCTATTGAAATAGTGATTCTGTAACTTTGCAACCCAGTACAAATTATCTACAAATTGTATAACTAGTGGTGCCTCACACCTGTAATTCCAGGATTACTTTGGGAGGTTGAAGTGGGAGGATTGTCTTGGCGCCCTAAAGTGTTGGGATTACAGGTGTAAGCCACTTTACCTGGACACAGCACTGTCTTTTCTTTAACTTGGTGACAAGTAAGGCAGGAATGAAAGGAAGAGGAGATATGAATTGCACTATCTTTCCCTTTCCTTCTGCATCATCATTTTTAGAATAAGTGCTTAATTCAGGGAAGTAACATTAGTAAGGAAAGATATGATAGGATTCTTTGATCATTCATGTTTCTTTTATTTTTCTTTTCTTTTCTTTCTTTCTTTTTTTTTTTCTTGAGACAGTCTTGCTCTGTTGCCTAGGCTGGAGTGCAGTGGCGTGATTGCAGCTCACTGTAGCCTTCCCCTGCCAGGTGCAGTGATCCTCCCACTTCAGCCTCCTGAGACTGGGACTACAGGTGCCTGGCTAATTTTTTATTTTTTGTGGAGATGGAGTCTCCTGTGTTGCCTAGGCTAGTCTCAAACTCCTGGACTCAAGCGGTCCTCCCACCTTGTCCTCCAAAAGTGCTGTAATTACAGGCATGAACCATGGCACCCAGCTCCCTTTTTTTTCCTCAGTTGCCAAAACAAGAGCATTTATTTGTCTTTCATGTTACATGCTCATTGTGGATAGAACGTATATTCTGCTGATGTTGGATAGAGGCCTTTATATCTGTTAGGTCAAATTATTTTATTTTATTTTTTTGAGATGGAGTCTCACTCTTTCACCCAGGTTGGAGTGCAGTGGTGTGATCTTGGCTCACTGCAGCCTAAACCTCCCAGGTTCAAGTGATTCTTGTGCCTCAGCCTCCCAAGCAGCTGGGACTACGGGTGTGTGCCACCACACCCGGCTACTTTTTCTATTTTTAGTAGAGACAGGGTTTCACCATGTTACCCAGGTTTTTCTTGAACTCCTGACCTCAAGTGATCTGCCCCCTTTGGCCTCCCAAAGTGCTGGGATTATAGGCATGAGCCACCATGACCAGCCGGTCTGATTTGTTTGTTTGTTTATTTATTTTTGAGACAGAGTTTCGCTCTTGTTGCCCAGGCTGAAGTGCAGTGGCCTGATCTCGACACGGCAAACGGCCTCTTCGGTTCAAGCGATCTTCCTGCTTCAGCCTCCTGAGTAGCTGGGATTACAGGCATGCACCACCATTCCTGGCTAATTTTTGTATTTTAGTAGAGATGGGATTTTGCCATGTTGGCCTGGCTGGTCTCCTGACCTCAGATAATCCACCTGCCTTGGCCTCCCAAAGTGCTGGGATTATAGGCGTGAGCCACTATGCCCAGCCAGTCAAATTAGTTTATGGTGTTACACAAATCCTCTATTTCCTTTCTGATCTTTTGTCTGGTTGCTCTGTTATTGAAAAGTGGGGTGTTGAAGTCTCCCAGTATGATTATAGAACAATTTCTCTTTTCAATTATGTTAACTTTTGTTTCCTATATTTTAAGTCACTGTTGTTAGGTGCATATGTTTATAACTGTTATATGTCCTTGCTGGATTGAACCTTTTATCAATATATAATATCCTTCTTTGTGTTTTGTAACCTTTTTTGACTTAAAGTGTTATTTTATCTGATAACAATGTAGCCCCAGCTCTATCTTGGTTACTCTTTGCATGGAATATCTTTTTTCATTTTTTCTTATAATGCCTTTCTCTTTGTATCTAAAGTGAATCTTGTAGATAGATGATAATGTTTTCCACTTTGCCAATCTCTCTTTTTATTTTTTGTTAATTTTTATTTATTTTGAGATGGAGTTTCACACTTATTACCCAGGCTGCTGGAGTACAATGGCACGATCTCAACTCACCACAACCTCCGCCTCCCGGGTTCAAGCAATTCTTCTTCCTCAGCCTCCCAAGTAGCTGGGATTACAGGCACGCGCAGCCACGCCTGGCTAATTTTGTATTTTTAGTAGAGACAGGGTTTCTCCATGTTGGTCAGGCTGGTCTCGAACTGCTGACCTCAGGTGATCCACCAGCCTCAGCCTCCCAAAGTCCTGGAATTACAGGTTTGAGCCACTGCCAAGCTTATTTTTATTTTTTTAATTTAATTTAATTTAATTTTTTCGAGATGAAATTTCACTCTTGTTGCCCAGGCTGGAGTGCAGTGGCGCAATCTCAGCTTACTGCAACCTCTACCTCCTGGGTTCAAGTGATTCTCCTGCCTCAGCCTCCCAAGTAGCTGGGATTACAAGCACCCACCACCACACCCACTTATGTTTTTGTATTTTTAGTAGAGACAGGGTTTCACCATGTTCTCCAGGCTGGTTGTGAACTCCTGATCTCAGATAATCCACCTGCCTCGGCCTCCCAAAGTGCTGGGATTACAGGCATGAGCCACCGTGCCTGGCCAATCTCTCTTTTTAATTGGAAAGTTTAATTCATTTACATTTAAAGTAATTACTGGTAAGGAAGGATTTACTTCTGCCATTTAGCTCTTTCTTTTCCGTATGTTTTTTATGTTTTTTGTTTCTCTAATGCTGCCTTTTTATGTATTCAGTTGATTTTTTATAGAATTATAATCCTGTTTTGATTTTGTGTGTGTGTGTGTTGCTTTCTTAGTGGTTGCCTTGAGGATAACGATGTAATTAACATCTTAAATTTAAACAACCTAGTTTGAGTAATGCCAGCTTAGTTTAAATAGTACGCAAATACTCTGCTCTTACTCATCTTTCTCTCTTCCTTTATATTTTTATTGTCACAGATTACATCTTTATACAGTATGTGCCTATTAACATAGGTTTGTAATGAATTTTTATGCATTTGTCTTTTAAATCATGTAAACGGAAAAACCCAAGAGTTACCAAAATTACAATAATATTGGCTTTTATATTTACCTATGTAGTTATTTTTACTAGTGTTCTTTATTTCTTGTTACGGATTTGAGTTACTGTCTAGTGTGTTTTCGTCTCAGCATTAAGAATTTCTTTTAGCACTTGTAGGGCAGAATGAACTTTCTCACTTTTTGTTTATCTGGAAATATAATTTCTTCTTCATTCTTGAAGGGTGGTTTTACTGGTTAGAGAATTCTTAGTTCACAGCTTTTTTCTTTCAGGACTTCAAATATGTCACTGCATTCCCCTCTCATTTCCATGGTTTCTTATGGGCAATCAGCTGTTAACTTTTGTGTTTGATGAGTTAAACTCTCTTGCTTCTTTCAAAGTTCTCTTTGGTTTTGACATTTGACTCTGTGTCTCAGTGTGAATTTCTTTGAGTTTATTCTGCTTAAAGTTTATTGAGCTTTGTGGAGGTATATACTGTGTCTTTCATCAGACTGGGGAAGTTTCTAACCATTGTTTCTTCAAATATTTTTCCTACACCCTTCTCTTCTTTCTGTGACTTCTATTATGCATATGTTAGTATGCTTGGTAGAGAAGATAATAAACAGTATTGCCCAGGGAACAAAATGCCAGAGAACAAAAAATACAGAGGGCAGAAAAGAGTTTGAGAAAAAATTTTAATGTTCTGAATATTAGTGGTCTTTAGAAATATGAGATTATAACTATGAAACAAGATCAGAGTGCTGTAAAAAGGAATAATTAGAGTGTGAGAGTTCTTAGAAATAAAAATATGATAGAATAGTTGGAAGATAGAGTTGAGGAAAACCTAGGAAGGAGAACAAAAATAAAGGTGGAAGAATGGAGAGCAAAGATAAGAAAATTGGAGGATCAATTTAGGAGGCCCAAGTATAATTAATAGGAGCAATAGAAAGAGAACAGAGAAGATGAAAAGGAGGAATTTATAGTAGATAGAAGAAAAAAATTTATAGAAGTGAATGATGTGAATTACTGATGAAAAGAGCCAGCTTGACTATGCAACAAGACAAATGAGGAGATATCTACAGCAGGCTTATCGCTTGGAAATTTCAGAATACCAAAGCAAAGAGATTATCCTAGAAGTTTTCATAGAGAAAAGGTCAGTAAAAAAGGTAAAGAGTAAGAATGGCATAATTTTCTCAGTGGCAGTCCCAGAAACTAGAAATCATTGAAAAGGAACCTGTGACATTTTGAATGAATAATTTCTAACCTAGAATTTTATTTTATTTTTTTGAGACAGAGTGTTGCACTGTCGCCCAGGCTGGAGTTCAGTGGCACCATCACGGCTCACTGCAGCCTTGACCTCCCGGGCTCAAGTGATTCTTCTACCTCAGCCTCCCGAGTAGCTGGGATCATAGGCATGCGCCACCATGTTTGGCTGATTTTTTTGTTGTTGTTGTTAGAGACAGGGTTTTGCCATGTTGCCTGAGCTGGTTTTAAACTTCTGAACTCAAATGATCCTCCCACCTCAATCTACCAAAGTGCTGGGATTGCAGGCATGCAGTCCCACCGTGCCTGGCCCTAACCCAGAATTTTATACCTAACTAAATGAGGTGTGAAGATACAATAAAGACATTTCAAATAAGCAGTATTATAAAATTTACATCTGGTTGGAGTTTACAGGGGTCCAATAAATAGCACCCCTTTTGCTTTCCTGAATTTTAAACAAATTGGGTGAAACGAAGCATATGGAGACCAGAATATAATTTTATTTTTATTTAGTTTTTATAATTGTGTTTTTGATATGGTTCAGTTTGGAGAAGGCAGCTTATACATTCAACTGGTTTGCTAATACTGAATGCCAGAATTAGGCAGACTTAGCCCTCAGGAACTGGCAGAGCCGAACAACTGCAGGCCCTATGTGAGGCTTACACCTGTAAATGTTAGGGTATGATGGAACAGAATGGGAAGGAGAGGGGACGATGCTAAGTTTTGTCTGGATTATTTTCCCAAACTCACTGATGAAATAAGTTACCTCTTCTCCTTAGGTAAGGAATGAACGAGGGGAGTGGAAAGAGGTCAGGAATGTTATGATAACGGGTATCCCTCTACATAGAATGAAATATTGGAAGTGGGGCATAATTATTTTCTTCAGTATCTTTCATGTTTTCTTCCTTTTTTTGAGACCGAATGTCACACTGTTGCACAAGCTGGAGTGCAGTGGCGCAATCTCAGCTCACTGCAATCTCTGCCTCCCTGGTTCAAGTGATTTACAGGTGTGTAATCCCAGGTGTGTGCTACCACACCTGGGTAAATTTTTTTTGTATTTTAATAGAGACGAGATTTCACCATGCCAGGCTGGTCTTGAACTCCTGGGCTCAAGTGATCTACCTGCCTTAGCCTCCCAAAGTACTTGGATTACAGCCGTGAGCCACTGTGCCTGGCCTTATGTTTCCTTTCTTAGAAAGCTACTGGGGGATGTGTTCCACCAAAAACAAGGGAATGAATCATGGAAGAGGTAAAAAGAAGAGTCAACATGAGAGAGTGTAAGGGAATTGGTAGGATGATAGTGAAAGGAGGTCTCAGTATAACGACAACTGTAGTGAAAGTATAGTAATGACCAGAAAGCTCCCAAGAAGGGATATCCAAGGAGAGAACAGCAACAACAAAACCAAATTACTTGATGTGTTTGATCTTTCTGAGAGGATATTTATAGTTCTGTCAATGAATTATTGATAGGTATGCACAAGAAGCTTAAGAAAAATGAAGAAGTGATTAATTTCAGGTAAAACTGAAAAGTATACCAAAAGGGAAATGTGATTAAGTATATATCTTTCTTAAGTCAAAAGCTAGATCCAGTAATAGAGTGGCTTAAAAAACAAAGAGTTTTATTCCTTTCTTATGTAATAGTTGCTGGGTAAGTGGTCAGGAGATCTAGATGAGTAGTTTGTTGCATGTGGTCAGGGGCCCAAGTTACATTGGTCCTGCTGTCTTACCAAAAGTATGGCCAAGGACTAGCTCAGTGGACATGACCTGGGCTTGTTGGAAACGCAGAGTATCAGATCCCACTCCCAATCTACTGAATCAGAATTGCATTTAGTTGTTTATTCCTATACATAAAAGTTTGAGACTCACTGGTCTGGATTAAAACATGATGGTTGGTAGAGTGATTGAAGCTGGGCAGTTGAGAATTTTATTCAGTGAAAAAAGAAAGAGAGCACGAGGAAGTGAGAACTTTATCATAAGGCCACACCAAACTGCAGAGAAGTTTGTGAAATGTAGACTATTCATGTGTTCAGGAGAAAGGAGAAAGTGAGTTTTTATGGGCATCTGGGAAACTGTGCTACAGTATAGTTGGCTTAACTGTGAAGACTATTGGCATATCTTACTAAAATCATCCTAGGAGGATGGTGGTAGGGTGGGGAGATACGTTGCACAATTATCTATGTTTTTAGGGGGAATATTTGAGATAGGCAAATCCATATCTTTCATGTAGGAAGTTAGCAGATAATAGCTAAGGCCGGGTGCGGTAGCTCATGCCTGTAATCCCAGCACTTGAGCAGGCCAAGGCAGGAGGATCACTTTAGCCCAGGAGTTTGAGACAGCCTGGACAACATGGTGAGACCCTGTCTCCATAAAATTTTTTTTTTTGAATTGCCAGGTGTGGTCATGTGTGCCTGTGAGGCTGAGGTGGGAGGCTCGCTTGAGCCCAAGAGATCAAGGCTGCAGTGAACCATGATTGCACACCACTGCACTCTAGCCTGGGTGACAGAGTGAGATACTGTATCAAAAAAAAAAAAAAAAAAAAGGCCAGGCGCGGTGGCTCAAGCCTGTAATCCCAGCACTTTGGGAGGCTGAGACGGGCGGATCACGAGGTCAGGAGATTGAGACCATCCTGGCTAACACGGTGAAACCCCGTCTCCACTAAAAAATACCAAAAAAAAAAAAAAAAAAAAAAAAAAAAAAAAGCCAGCGAGGTGGCGGGCGCCTGTAGTCCTAGCTACTGGGGAGGCTGAGGCAGGAGAATGGCGGAAACCCGGGAGGCGGAGCTTGCAGTGAGCCGAGATCCGGCCACTGCACTCCAGTCTGGGCGACAGAGCGAGGCTCCGTCTCAAAAAAAAAAAAAAGCTAAAACAAAACAAGAAGTATTATCTTAAGTATGTTATTTAGAAATACGGAGATAGGCCGGGCGCGGTGACTCAAGCCTGTAATCCCAGCACTTTGGGAGGCCGAGACGGGCGGATCACGAGGTCAGGAGATCGAGACCATCCTGGCTAACACGGTGAAACCCCGTCTCTACTAAAAATACAAAAACTAGCCGGGCGAGGTGGCGGGCGCCTGTAGTCCCAGCTACTCGGGAGGCTGAGGCAGGAGAATGGCGTAAACCCGGGAGGCGGAGCTTGCAGTGAGCTGAGATCTGGCCACTGCACTCCAGTCCGGGCGACAGAGCGAGACTCCGCCTCAAAAAAAAAAAAAAAAAAAGAAATACGGAGATAAAATAATTGAAAGTAGGTCAATTATTTTATGGTATAATAATTGGTAAAACATGGTAAAACCCCGTATCTACTAAAAATACAAAAATTAGGTGGGCGTGGTGGCACATGCCTGTAATCCCAGCTACTCGGGAGGCTGAGGCAGGAGATTCGCTTGAACCCGGGAAGCGGAGTTTGCAGTGAGCTGAGATTGTGCCACTGCACTCCAGCCTGGCAACAGAGTGAGACTCTCTCAAAAAACAAAATAAATAAATAAAAATAAAAAAAGATGAGAAAAGACAGTCTCTGCTGTTCAAATAGGAAGTAAAAGCGTAAATAGGTTTAAGTGTTAAGTGCTGTGAGAAAAGTAAAAAGTTCCTTAAGAAGAGGCATACTTATCTGAGCCCACCCTGGGTAGGAGGGTGGAGGAGTAGGTTATGGAAAACTTTCTGAAAGAGAGAGATTTCCTGGTTACGTTGTAGACAACATAAAGTATGATGCAATTAAACATCTTTTGGATTTCATATATTTTTTAAGTGTGAATAATTAAAAATAATTCAGATTACTTTAAAAAAATCCATTTAATGCATTTATTGGGTGCCTACTTTGTATTAGGCACTGTGGTAGGCCCAGAAGACGTAATGATAAGCAAAATCAGAAATGATTTCTTACCTCATGGACTTTAGAATCTCATGGGGAGACTGACATGAATCGGATTGTTCACTGTAAGACTGTACAGAAATCCCTTCATTTCTGCTTTCAGGATCACTTTTCACAGCAGTGGTTCATTAAGTGTGGTCCCCCAGTCCAGCCCCATCAGCTGGAAGGATCGCTTTAGCCCAGGAATTCGAAGCTGTAGTGAGTTAGAATGGCATCACTGCACCCCAGCCTGGGTGACACAGGGAGACCCTGGCTCTGAAAAAAAAAAAAGTGCATTTTCTTGATAATTATTAAGATATAGTTGGTTACTTAAGGTTAGAATTTCATTTAATACCCATTTACCATATTCTAAAAATGTAACCAGGAACTAGAAGTTAGTTCTGATATTATTTTTTTCCATGATTTGAGGTTATTTGAATTGTATTATTTTTATTTGTTTCAACCAAATAAAGTGTGCAGGGGAAGCAGTGAGCCTTCGTTTGTTTTCTTTTTTCGAGACAAGGTCTGGCTCTGTAACCCAGCCTGGAATGCAGTGGTGCTATCTCAGCTCACTGCAACCTCTGCCTCCCGGGCTCAAGCCATCCTCCTACCTCAGCCTCCCAAGTAGCTGAAACTACAGGCACATACCACCACACCTGGCTAATTTATGTATTTTTTGTAGAGACAGGGTTTTACCATGTTGCCCAGGCTGGCCTCGAACTTGTGAGCTCAAGCAATCGGCCTACCTCAGCCTCCCATACAGCTGGGATTACAGATGTGAGTCACCGTGCCCAGCTGAGCCTTATCTTCAAAACACTCTTTCCTCAGAGAGAACTTCATTTCTAGGAATTACAGCTTTTTGGGGAAAATTTCGTACTCTGATAGCTTCAAAGAAAATGTTGAAAATAGCAATTTTGCGATAAAATTTTTGAGACAATAAGACATTGGCTACTCTTACAAGAAAATATGTGGGGCCGATTATCGTTAATTGTAACTTAATTGTACTTTTACAAATAAAGAGTGTAACTGGATTGTTTATAACTCAAAGGATAAATGCTTGAGGGGATGGATACCCCATTCTCTATGATGTGCTTGTTTTACATTGCATGCCTGTACTGAAACATCTCTTGTACCCCATAAATATATATACCTACTATGTACCCTTGAAAAATAAAGAGTAAAGATGAGGAAGAAGCGAAAATAGTCTTTTTCATAACACATTCCTATTAGCAATTTTTTTTTTTTTGAGATGGAATCTTACTCTGCCACCCAGACTGGAGTGCAATGGCATGGTCTCAGCTCACTGCAACCTCCTATTAGTAATTTAAATGTATTTTTAGTTATATGAAAAATTACCCAAAGTGGCTGACGCAGTGGCTTATGCCTGTAGTCCTAGCAGTTTGGGAAGCCAAGGCAGGAGGATCGCTTGAGCTCAGTAGTTCGAAACCAGCCTGGGTGACACAGCGAAACTGCCTCTACAAAAAATACAGAAATTGGCTTGGCATGGTGGCACCCACCTGTAGTCCCAGCTGCGTGGGTACCTGAGATAGGAGGATTACTTGAGCCTGGGGAGGTCAAGGCTGCAGTGAGTCGTAATTGTACCACTTTACCCCCTGACCTGAATGACAGCACAAGACCATCTCTCAAAAAAGAAGGAAAAAAAAAAAAGATTACTCAAAATGAAAACCTGTCAATTTTTGAACTCTCCAGGTACATTGATCTATATTAGGTACATTAATTTTTTTCTTTTTTTAATCTTTGTAGCTTTTGTTTATGTATACAAACTTGATTTATGGCGTATTTTTTGAGTGGATGAATAAATTGTCTAAAATGTTTTACAAGCAAAATTGTGGATCAGCATTGTTATTTCAAATCTTTATTTATAGCTTTTGTCAGATGACATCTACAAAATTATTAAAGAATCGTTATAGCAGACTAGCTTTAAAAATTTAAAGATATTTTGGTTACTAGACAAGGTAAAACTAATCTTTTAGAAATATGACTCATTTTAATTTTTTAAATAGAGCTCATTTGTAGTTTTTAAAATGAGGACCCTGCAGCAGTTCTCACAAGAATTTAGAAATTTAGAAATACGTTTTGACAACTTTTTTGACAGTTATGTAAAACACTTTATCAAGAATAATAAAAGCAGAATGTATTAATTAAATTCATATGTATAAAAATTAGGAGCAAAAGCATTCTTTTACAGTTGTAAGTTTCTATAGCTTTTACTGGAAAATGTTAGTCAAAGTAGTAATGGTGAAAATGCAGTGTGGCTTAAAAATTTTTTTTATTAAAAAATTTTTAAAAATACTTTGCTAGACTCCAACTGACACTATATCTAGTATGGTTTTGATTTTAATTATTATTATAATTTAGAAAGAAGAACCTAATACATTTTTGAAGTAAAAGACAATATTACTCTGGACAAACAAGGCAGAGAATGTAGAGGACTGCACTATAAAGAAGAATTATTGGCCAAGTATGGTGGCTCATCCCTGTAATTCCAGTGCTTTGGGAGACTGAGGTGGGAGGGTCACTTGAGGCCAGGAGTTTTAGACAAGCCTGGGCAACATAGTGAGACTTTGTCTCTACAACAACAACAAAAATCAGCCAGGTGTGGTGGTGTGCGCCTGTGTTCTTAGCTGCTTGGGAGGCTGAGGCAGGAGGATCATTTGAGCTCAGGAGTTCCAGGCTGCAGTGAGTGATAATTAAAGAGTGAACTCTCTATTTTAGGTAAGATTATTGTGTTTATATAATGTAAAGTTATATGATAGAGAGGTTTACCTAAATTTGTAATTTAGTAAATCAACCAGGTAAAATCAAAGATGGTACATTTTAATTCTATGCAGTTTGCTTTTGCTGGCAGAAGGACTCTAATTTTTATTCATATTATTAATCTTTGTTTAGAAACGGATCTGAATTTAAGGTGTATAGGGCAAAGTGAATAGTAAAAAACATCCTGATGTTTTAATAAAATCACTTTTTTTTTTTTTTTTTTTTGAGACAGGGTCTCACTCTGTTGCCCAGACTGGAATGCAGGGATGCAATCTTAGCTCACCGCAACCTCTGCCTTCTGGTCTCAAGCGATCTTCCCACCTCAGCCTCCTAAGTAGCTGGGACTACAGGCGCACGCCACAGTGGCCGGCTAATTTGTTTTCTTTGTAAAGACGGGGTTTCGCCATGTTGTCCAGGCTGGTCTTGCACTCCTGTACTCAAACAATCCGCCCACCTTGGCCTCCCAAAATGCTGGGATTACAGGTGTGAGCCATTCCCCTGGCCTTGACATTATTATTATTATTATTATTATTGTTATTTTGAGATGGGGTCTTGCTTTGTCACCCAGGCTGGAGTGCTGTGGTACAATCTCAGCTCAGTGCAACTTCTGCTTCCTGGGTTCAAGCAGTTTTCCTGCCTCAGTCTCTTAAGTAGCTGGGATTTTACAGGTGCCTGCCACCGTACCCAGCCAATTTTTGTATTTTTAATAGACGTGGGGTTTCACCATGTTGGCCAGGCTGGTCTTGAACTCCTCACCTTGTGATCTGCCCACCTTGGCCTCCCAAAGTGCTGGGATTACAGGTGTGAGCCACCATGCCTGGCTGACATTTTTTAGAACACTTTTAGGTTCACAGCAAAACTGAGCAGAAAGTACAAAGTTGCCACACATGCATAGCCTCCCCCACTTTCAACATCTGGCACCAGAGTAGCATATTTATTACAGTGGATGAACCTACATTGGCCCACATTGATACCTTATCATCCCCCAATGTCCGTAGTTTACATTAGGGTTCATTGTTGGTAATATGCATTTTGTATCATTATACAAGTTTATAATGACAGGTATTCACTATTATAGTGTCATAGAGATTATTACTATTATTATTATTTTTTAAACTCTAAGTTCCTTTTTTTGTTGTTTTTGAGACAGTGTCTCACTCTGTAACCCAGGCTGGAGTGCAATGGTGCAATCTTGGTTCACTGCAACCTCCGCCTCCTGGGTCCTGGTTCAAGAAATTCTCCTGCCTCAGCCTCTCGAGTAGCTGGGATTACAAGCATCTGCCACTATGCCCAGCTAATTTTTGTATTTTTTTTTTTTTTTTTTTTTTCGAGACAGAGTCTCGCTCTGTCGCCCAGGCTGGAGTGCAGTGGCCGGATCTCAGCTCACTGCAAGCTCTGCCCCCCGGGTTTATGCCATTCTCCTGCCTCAACCTCCCGAGTAGCTGGGACTACAGGCGCCCGCCACCTCGCCCGGCTAGTTTTTGTATTTTTTAGTAGAGATGGGGTTTCACCATGTTAGCCAGGATGGTCTCGATCTCCTGACCTCGTGATCCGCCCGTCTCGGCCTCCCAAAGTGCTGGGATTACAGGCTTGAGCCACCGCGCCCGGCCTAATTTTTGTATTTTTAGTAGAGACGGGATTTCTCCATGTTGGTCAGGCTGGTCTTAAACCCCTGACCTCGTGATCCGCCCACCTTGGCCTCCCAAAGTGCTGGGATTACAGGCGTGAGCCATTGCACCCGGCCCCTGTTGGTTTTTAAAGTATACTTCAGCGAATTCATTTGAACCCGTTTTTACTTCAAGGTGGAGAAAGTCTACTGTTTTCCCATATTTAGAGAGTCCAGTTTGAGGTAAGTTTGAGGTAGGTTAGAGGTACAAATAGATGCTAGTTAGTGGAAAAGTCTTGTGGGCAAGATTTTACCATTTAGGATTCCATAAACTGATTCCTTTATAGCACAGAAGGATTAGAATTCTCCATCTTTGAGATGGAGTTTCGTTCCTTTTTGTTGCCCAGGCTGGAGTGCAATGGCGCGAACTCAGCTCACTGCAACCTCCACCTCCCGGGTTCAAGTGATTCTCCTGTCTCAGCCCCTGAGTAGCTGGGATTACAGGTGCATGCCACCATGCCTGGCTAATTTTTGTATTTTTAATAGAGATGGGATTTTATCATGTTGGTCAGGCTGGTCTCGAACTCCTGACCTCAGGTGATCCACCCGCTTTGACCTCCCGAAGTGCTGGGATTGCAGACGTGAGCCACTGCACCCAGCCAAGATTGGAATTCTTGTGTTTTCTTTATTCTTGTTACCTTTCATCTTAATTGTGATATATTCAATTGCAAGTTTTAGTTTTCTGTTGAAATTCTTAAAGGAATATGAAACAAATTTTACTTGTAAAATTCTTTATTTTGGTGCCGTATTACCATAATTACATTAGAATTCCCTTGATGAGCATTTGGTTATTTATCTAGTGCGCTGTAACTCCTTCTCATACAGTTTTCTGAGTTTTGTCTTTTTTTTTTTTTTTAGCTATGTCTTCAGTTTTTATAACAAGTTTAAAAAATTGTTTTTTAATGTCTAACCACAAAAAAATGGTTTTTGCATTTAAAATAACAGATTTTTTTTTTTTTACCCAATAGTTTGCTTGCCTAAACTGGATTTGAAGCAATTTAAACTACTGGAGATCTGCCATTTTATAATATCACAATTGGAAAGAAGCAGATTTTCAAATAATGGAAGATTCTAAGACCTTAAAAAGTGAAAATCATGAACCAAAGAAGAATGTTATTTGTGAAGAAAACAAAGCAGTTCAAGTTATAGGTAATCAAACATTGAAAGCTAGAAATGATAAATCCATAAAAGAAATTGGGAACAGCTCTCCAAATAGGAATAGTAGTAAAAAAAATAAGCAAAATGATATTTGTATAGAAAAAACAGAAGTTAAATCATGTAAAGTAAATGCTACCAACCTTCCAGGTCCTAAAGATTTGGGGTTAGTCCTTCGAGATCAAAGTCATTGCAAAGCAAAAAAATTTCCTAATTCACCGGTGAAAGCTGAAAAGGCACCCATTTCACAGGCAAAATTAGAAAAGGCAACCAGTTTACAGGCAAAAGCAGAAAAATCACCAAAGTCACCTAATTCAGTGAAAGCAGAAAAAGCACCCAGTTCTCAGATGAAGTCAGAAAAGGTACCGAGTTCATCAGCAGAAGCAGAAAAGGGACCCAGTTTACTGTTGAAAGACATGAGACAGAAGACAGAATTACAACAGATTGGAAAAAAAATTCCAAGCTCCTTTACTTCTGTGGACAAAGTGAATATCGAAGCTTTAGAGGGAGAAAAATATGCTCTGCAAAACTCACCACGATCTCAGAAGCAGCAAACATGTACAGATAATACTGGTGATTCTGATGATAGTGCTTCAGGAATTGAAGACGTATCGGACGATTTAAGTAAGTCATTTTTTGGAGGGATTTTTATATATTAATGTTCCTCAGATTATCCCTGGTTTAACCATTTTAATTACAAAAAGTCATGTTTATACATAATTGTTTAGCACTTTGGTTCCCGTATGAAAACATCCAAATTAATAATACTTGAATTAATGGTTTCTTATTAGATTGATCCTTGGTGAAGCTAAAAAAAAAAGCCTTTTCATTTATTATGATAGGTACAAAGACTGCGCAAATAAAAATTTAGTGTCTTCTTTAGTTGGTACACGTGCTCGTACACGTACATACTCTGTTTAAATGGTCTTGATAATGTATTGCTCATTCATTCACCAAATATGTATGTATTGAGTGTGTGTGTGTGTGTGTGTGTATATATATATATATATATATATATATATATATATATATATATCAAGCATTTGTTTACAGTGGAAAGCCAAAACAAACAGACAAAAAAAAAAAAAAACATAGCCCTAAACTTCAAGGAAGCTTCCAGTCTGATAGGAGGGTGATACAGATAAACAATGATTTTCAGTGCCAAAAACTTAAAGTTGAGAGGGCACATGATTAAATAGTGAGATTTAGACTTTGGGCAGACAAAATAGGTGACATAAATTGTGAGATTGAGTGTTACTGAGACTTAGTATGGCTGGAGCAGAAAGTTGAGGTTGAGAATGGCAAAGATGCAACTGAAAGGGAACACAGGAATATCAGTTCCTTCTAAGCCATACCAGAAAGTTTGAACTTTATCCTGAGTATTTTCAGAAGCCATTGAAGAGTTTTTTTTGGTTTTTGTTTTTTTTGAGACGGAGTCTCGCTTTGTTGCCCAGGCTGGAGTACAGTGATGCGATCTCGGCTCACTGCAACCTCCGCCTCCCGGGTTCAAGCGATTCTCTTGTCTCAGCCTCTCAAGTAGCTGGGACTATAGGCATCTGCCACCACGCCCAGCTAACTTTTTTATTTTTAGTAGAGGTGGGATTTCACCATGTTGACCAGGCTCTTCTCGAACTCCTGACCTTTTGATCCACCTGCCTCAGCCTCGCAAAATGCTGGGATTACAGGCATGGAAGAGTTTTAAGTAAAGTAATGCTGTGATCAGATTTTTTAAAAAATCCTTTTGAGTATAATGCAGGAAATTCTTCGATAGGAACAGGACTGGAAGCAGAGATTGGTTAGGACACTTAGAGTTCACTTGAGAAGTGTTGTAAAATTCATTTTGTTGTGGGATCCTGATTTTAGTTTTAATTGTTTAGAAATATTGTCTGTCTTTTGAGTAACTTTAATTCTGATTTTGTTTAAATGATTTCTTTTATAATCTTTTTTTCCTAGTGTTTTCATGGCTGGAAGAATACGGCATTATCTTGATGTAGAAATAAAAAGAACCTGTTTCTGAATCATTATTTGCCACACTTTGAGAAGCAATGGTAAAGAATTCAGAAATAGCTTATTTTGATTTCTCGTGGTACACAGATGGTGCTGTATCGACAGACTTAAAAGAATTTTAAAAGAGTTGACTTTTATGTGTCTCAGTCTCATAATTGTATATTAAGGCTGAGGACAAGGCCAAATTTAAAAACTAAGTCAGTTTAGAGACAGAATCAAGTAAGTGATAATACTGGTAATGTTTAGATATGGGAAAAATGTAAACATCATGGTACTTGAATGATTCAGGAAATAGTGGTGGTGGTTTTGTTTTGTTTTGTTTTTGAGACGGAGTTTTGCCCTGTCACCCAGGCTGGAGTGCAGTGGTGTGATCTTGGCTTCACTGCAACTTCTGCCTCCCATGTTCAAGCAATTCTCCTGCATCAGCTGGGTGTGCACCACCATGCCTGGCTAATTTTGTATTTTTAGTAGAGACTGGGTTTCACTATGTTGGCCAAGCTGGTCTTGAACTCTTGGCCTCAAGTGATACCCCCACCTTGACCTCCCAAAGTGCCGGGATTACAGGCATGAGCCACTACATCTGGCCAGGAAATAGTGGTGTTTAAGGTCACTTAATTGGCCAGGCACGGTGGCTCATGCCTGTAATCCCAACACTTTGGGATGCCGAGGTGCGTGGATCACCTGAGGTCAGGAGGTTGAGACCAGCCTGGCCAACATGGTGAAATCCTGTCTCTACTAAAAATACAAAAATCAGCCAGGTGTGATGGCACATGCCTGTAATCTCAGCTACTCGGGAGGCTGAGGCAGGAGAATTACCTGAACCCAGGAGGTGGAGGTTGCAGTGAGCCAAGATCATGCCACTGTACTCCAGCCTGGGCGACAGAGTGAGACTCCGTCTCAAAAAAAAAAAAAAAAAAAAAAAAAAAAAAAAAAAAGGATGTAGGCTCTGGGGTGAAATTGCGTGGGTTTTGAATTCCAGCTTCTTTACTTACTAACTTTGTAACCTTCAATAAAATGCCTATCCCTGAAAAATACGTTTTCTCATTTTTAAAAAAGTGGAGATGCTGCTGCCTATGTTATAAAGATTAAGTGAAATAATCCAGTAGGAGGTTTCATGTAGTACCAGACACAGGAGGCATGCAGTGGCAATGACTATCACTTATTATATTACTCCAATTAAATGCAGTTTTTACTTGTTAATATGGAGAACAAGTTGAACTAGTTTCAGGAAGCTAGCTTAAGGAAGCTAGTAGACCAAGTAGAGGTTCTTTTGGGAAACTTGGTTTAACAAATTAATAAAAATGATTTGTAGTATACAGTCATTTTTCATAAGTAAGTGCTTCTCATGTTTTAATTCTCTTTAAATTCATGTATAGTATGATATGTATAATATTGCCTTGAAGTCATGTTTATACATAATTGTTTTAGCACTTTCTTCCCATATAAAAACATCCAAATTAATAATATTTAAATTAATGATTTCTTATTAGATTGATTCTTTGTGAAATAAATACATAAAAACCTTTAGATCATTATCTTTTTTTTTGGAGACAGAGTCTCACTCTGTTGCCCAGGCTGCCTCAGCCTCCTGAGTAGCTGGGATTACAGGCGCATGCCACCACACCTGGCTAATTTTTGTATTTTTAGTAGAAACGGGGTTATACCATATTGATCAGGCTGGTCTGGAACTCCTGACCTTGTGATCCACCCGCCTTGGCCTCCCAAAGTGCTGGGATTACAGGCGTGAGCCATTGTGCCCAGTCGTCTTTTTTTTTTTTTTTTTTTTTTTTGGAGACAGAGGCACTCTGTCGCCCAGGCTGGAGTGCAGTGGCGCGATCACAGCTCACTGTAACTTCCACCTCCTGAGCTTAAGTGATTCTTATCCTTCAGCCTCCCGAGTAGCTGGGACCACAGGTGTGTACCACCACACCCAGCTAATTTTTGTATTTTTAGTAAAGACGGGGTTTCACCATGTTAGCCGGGCTGGTCTCGAACTCCTGACCTCAAGCCATCTGCCTGCCTCGGCCTCCCAAAGTGCTGGGATGATAGCCATGAGCTACCATACATGGCTAGATCATTATCTATTTGGACTTGATAGGTTGTATAGAAATTTGATTGATCTCAGTCTTCTCCGTTAGGCCTAACTTTAGCTCCCACCTAGCACTTACATCATTTTTCTTTTTGTCATTTATTCATTTATTCAATAAAATTTTGTTTTTTGGTGTCCACTACATGCCAGGAATTGAACTAGTGATTAGGAATATAGAAGTGATGGAACCAATAATTCCACTCTTACGGAGTTAATTTTCTAGTGGGATGAAGCAGATAACAAACAAAATAAATAAGAAAAATATGTAGTAAGTTGGCCAGGTACGGTAGCTCACGCCTGTAATCCCAGCATTTTGGGAGGCCGAGGCAGATGGATCACCTGAGGTCAGGAGTTCAAGACCAGCCTGGCTAACATGGTGAAACCCTGTTTCTACTAAAAATACAAAAACTTAGCCAGGCATGGTGGTGCGTGCCTGTAATGCCAGCTACTTGGGAGGGTGAGGCAGGAGAATCGCTTGAACGTGGGAGGTGGAGGTTGTGGTGAGCCAAGATGGCGCCGTTGCACCCTAGCTTGGGCAACAAGAGCAAAACTCCATCTCAAAAAAAAAGAAAAAAAATATATAGAGAGAGTAAGTTAAATAAGGTGGTTTTAAATCCTTTGAAAAAAATAAAATAGGAACGATATAGGGAATGATACTACTATTGGTAGTGGTGGAGTTAAAGTATCAATGAGAGAGTCATATTAGAGCAAATACTTGAAGGAAAGAGGTGAATGAGCCAGGTGAATATTTGACGAGAGAGTATTCCTGATCTGCATTTCTCAAACTTGAATATGTATATAAATTGTTTGGGATTCATATTGAAATGCAGAGTCTTGGGCCTCATTTCCAGAGTGTTATGATGCAGAAAGCCTAGGGTAGGGCCTGATAAATTGGATTTCTAATAAGCTCCCAAGTGATGCTGATGCTGCTGGTCAAGATTATGCTTTTGAGCAGCATGCACCAACTCATCTTACTTTCACTTATATCACCGTTCATTGTGTTTTCAGTATACAAGCAGAGTGATCCTATTAAAATGAGTCAGATCACATTACTAGTATTTAGAATGTTTCAGTGGCTGCCCCATCCATCAGAGTAAAAGCTGGTGTTCTTACAGTGGCTAGTAGAGCCTTGCACGATCTGTGACACTCCCCTATTTTTCTGCCTTGCCCTCATTTGTTTACTTCTCACCCTTTCTCTCTGCTCCATTCACATGGCTTTCTTGAATTTCCTCAACTGAGAAGGTAGATATCCAGATATCCATCTGAGGAACTTTGCATTTCTTTTTCCTCTGCATTAAACACTCATTTCCCAAATGTCCATATGGCTAGTTCTCTTAAACTTCCTTACTTCCTTTGCGGCCTTTTTTTTTTTTTTTTTTTTTTTTTTTTGAGATGGGGTCTCATTCTGATGCCCAGGCTGGAGAGCAGTGGTGCAATCTCAGCTTGCTTCAACCTCCGCCTCCCGGGTTCAAGCAATTCTCCTGCCTCAGCCTCCCAAATAGCTGGGATTTATATGTCATAAAATTCATCCTTTTAAAGTATATAATTCTGTCTTGCTGTTGGGTCAATTTTTTTTATTTAAAAAATCTAAGTATTCAGTAGTTTTTATTATATTCACAAAGTTGCGCTACTATCAGTATCTAATTCTGAACATTTTCATCACTCCGCAAAGAAACTCCGTACCCATTAGCAGTCAGTATTCATTACCCCCTCCTCCTCACCACTGACAACCATGAATCTACTTTCTTTCTCTTTAGATGTGCCTATTTTATGTAAATGAAATAATATAATACGTGGCCTGTTGTGCCTTCCTTATTTGGCTTAGCATATTTTTTTCAAAGTTATTTCATGTTATGGCATGTATTAGTATGTCATTCCCTTTTATTGCCAAATAGTATTCCATTATATGGATATATTATGTTTTGTTCATTCATCAGTTGATATTTGGATTGTTTCCATCTTTTGATTATTCTGAATAATGCTGTTCTGAACATTTGTGTAAGTTTTTGTGTGGATGTACGTTTTCAGTTTTTCTGTATATCTATTTAGAAGAGAATTGCTAGTTGTATGCTAACTCTGTATTTAAATTTTTTGGTGATAAATACATATAAGATTTACCATCTTAACCGTTTTAAAGTATACAGTTCAGTGGCACTAAGTACATTCACAGTGTTGCACAATCATTACTACTGTCTAATTTCATCATCCCAGAAGGAAACCCTATGCCGATTAAGAGTTACTCCCCATTCTCCCCTTTCCCTAGCCTCTGGCAACTATTAATACACTTTCTATTTCTATGTATTTGCCTATTCTAAATATTTCATAGAAATGAAGTCATACATTATGTGGTCTTCTGTGTCTGGCTTTCATTTAGTGTCATGTTTTTAAGGTTTATCCATGTTGTAGCATGTATCAGTACTTCATTCCTTTTTAAGACTGTTGCTATGGACTGGATTATATCCCCTCCCAAATTCATATGTTGAGGCCCTAACCTCCAACATAATTGTATTTGGAAACAGGGCTTTTAGGTGGTAATTAAGGTTAAATGAGGTCATAAGGGTGAGGTCCTAATCTGGCCTTATAAAAAAGAAGAGAGAACCTCTCTCCTACAAGGAAAGGCCATGTAAACACACAGCAAGAAGGTGGCTGTTTGCAGTCTAAGAAGAGAGCCCTCACCAGACAGTGACCCTGCCAGCACCTTGATCTTTGACTTTCCAGTCTCCAGAACTGTGAGAAAATAAATTTCTGTTGTTTAAGCCACCCAGAGTGTAGTATTTTGTTGTGGCAGCCTGAGCTGACTACAACACCTGAATAATATTCCATTGTATACATATGCCACGTTTTGTTTATCCATTCATCAGAAACGGGTTTTTGGATTGTTTCCACCTTTGGTTATTGTGAATATTCTATGAACATTCATGTACAAGTTTTTGTGTGGATACAGGTTTTCAATTCTTGTTCTGTGAGAGTATTAACATGTAATGAACTAGTGTTTTTGGAACACAATTTAGGACATTCTGCCTGATATTATTTTGTTTTATATGTTGATTCCAGAAAATTAAATAATTTCATATATTTCTGACTTTTAAAGAAAGCTAGGCGGCTTTTTTAGTTCTTTATATTAGCAGAAACGATAGTTTTACAAGATTTGCTGATGATGGTTACCTTGTCACACAAGGCCCGTTATACATATAGAAAAGAGAAAAGGGTTACATTATTATATTGTCTTCTTACTATCCTTTTTCATGAAAAGTAGAAATAATACTAGGATTTCATCTTTTCTTTTACATTTCCATAATAAAATGGTTGCTAAAAAACGAAATTTTTTTTCCAAATATTAGGACATAATTGCAAATTGCTTGTAGTGCATCAATGTTCCTCCAACTGTAATTTAAGAAACACTTATGTAACCTAGCCGTACTTCTTGTGTTTGAATCCTTTTTATAACATCCTTATCTGAGTTTGCCTTCCTAGTCTAGAAATTCCTGTGTTCTTGTGGTAGGAAATGCACCATCTCCAGAGGCATACCATTTCTTTCTTCAGAAAATTAGTGCTATCAAAAGGTAGGCTTGACTGTCAGTGTTCCTCTAGATGCCATGCAGTTGGCTTTTGAGGACAGAATGGAGAGATTTATTGATGATCTATGAGCATTTCTTTTTCAAAATGCTTATAGATACATCCAGATTCATTTGTTTATTCAGCATGACACAGAGCATTAGCTCGGATCTAGGCGTTGTATTAAAATCTGAAGGTAAAAGTAAGACCCTGGTCATCTAATATAGGAGATAGATAAATGAATACAAATTTGATTACTCTGTAAATGTGAGATAGTAGAGGGTAATAGAATAAGAGAATATCAGACTGGCTTATGGAAACAAGTGGTGCTTAAGCTGAATTTTGAAGGACAGGTAAATATTAATTTAATTGGGGAGTGTCAATGGAGAAGGGAGTGGCATACGTAAAGACATTGAGACTCGAAACAGCTTTGGTGATTAATTCTAGCATGTTTAATATGAAGTGAAAAGTGTTACGGCAGGATCTGAGGTTAGAGTTACAGGCAAGTTAGCTAGATTTTTTTCTTTAGATTTTGGCTTAAATGGTATCTCCTCAGAGAAACCTTCTCTGGCTCCCATATTTAAAGTTGGTCTCCCTCACAGTTCCTTGCTTTTTTCCTTTGTAACATTTATTACAACTTGGAATTGTTCTGTTTACTGCCTTCATGAGGGCAAGAGACTGTGTGTAATATGCTAGGGAGTTAAAACTTTGTTCTGAACTCTTCAGAAGCCATTTATGTGTTTTAAGCAAGAGAATAAGGTGATTTGGTTTATATTTTAAAAATCACACTGGTGGAGGAACCTACTGTAGATTAGATACATACTGCTAGATGCTGCAGATGCCAAAGGTGAAAACATAGTCTATGCCTCAAAGAGATTAGAATCTAGTTAGGAGGCAGAGAAGCAAAGGAAAACCATTAATGTAGTGGAGATATCCAGGAGTTCTGTGGAAGGAAAGAAGAAGGAGCCTTGTGTAGGTTTGTGGTCTGGAGTATACCTATGTTGTTTTAATTGCTAGTGAATTTAGTTCAGTGACTAATCTTCTTTGAGTGGTACTCCAAACAGTTTTTTTATCAGATTGACTTGAGAGATTCTACAAGATGATTATGTTATATTAGCTTTGTGTAATATAGTCTCAGTTATGGATCTCTTGATGGGTAGGTTGGAAGAACAGGCTAGTCATTTGACCCTTAAAGGTTTTTCTTTGTGACTTTTGATACCATGTATATCTCTTACCTGTATTTTATATATGCATACCAACTTGTATACTTTCCTAAGGAAAATATAAGGAAATAATATTTTTCTGTGTATAAATTTAATGTCTGTTTTCCATTAAAAATTTTAAAATTTACCAGTTCTAATGATAACTGAGTGATTGGTTTCTTTTCTAGGTAAAATGAAGAATGATGAATCTAATAAAGAAAATTCTTCAGAGATGGACTATTTAGAAAATGCCACTGTGATAGATGAATCTACATTGACACCTGAGCAGAGGCTAGGGTTGAAACAAGCAGAAGAACGCTTAGAAAGAGATCACATCTTTCGACTTGAAAAAGTATACTATGTTGTTTTAGTTATTTGGGGGGAAATGTGTGTTTCATAACTGTTTTCCCCAAGTATAGCTCTTTTTATTTTTCTTTATTCATAAGACAAAGGTAGCATTCATCTTTCCTTACTTCCCTCTTCTCTACCTTTCTTCTTCTTCGCCTCTTTTCTTCGTTGCCTCTCTTTTTCAGCAGTTACTTATTATCTGTGAGTCTGACTTCATTCATCCCAAGGGTTAGCACACTATGGTCTATCCCTTGTTTTTGTTTTTGAATGTGTTATAATACACCTAGCCTCCCCACCGTTTTTGGTAAACATTTTATTGGAATATAGCCATGCCTATTTGTTTACATATTGTCTATGGCTGCTTTCATGCTACAATGGGAAATTTGAGTTGAGTAGTTGTCACAGAGCTTATATGGCTTGAAAAGCATAAAATATTTAGTCTTTGCCAAAGCATAAAATGTCTACCAAAATATTTATTCGCCCCTTTACAGAAGAAACTTGCTGACCTCTGATTTAATCACTCATCAAATAGATACTGAGCACTTGTTTTGTGCCAGGTATTATAATAGGCACTGGGGATGTATTGGTGAAAATGGTAATTTCTTCCCATTAGAAGTTAAAAGTCCATTCAGATTGATGGAAATAAAATAGCAAACACCATACAACACACTAGACTTCTTCCTTTTTCTCTTTTCCTATATTTATTGAATATTTACTATGTGTCAGGAACCATCCTAGCCATTGGTATCTTATTCCTGTGTATTAATTTCTTCTTTTTTTTTTTTTTTTGAGACGGAGTCTTGCTCTGTCCCCAGGCTGGGGTGCAGTGGCCAGATCTCAGCTCACTGCAAGCTCCGCCTCCTGGGTTTACGCCATTCTCCTGCCTCAGCCTCCCGAGTAGCTGGGACTACAGGCGCCCGCCACCTCGCCCGGCTAGTTTTTTGTATTTTTTAGTAGAGACGGGGTTTCACCATGTTAGCCAGGATGGTCTCGATCTTCTGACCTCGTGATCCGCCCATCTTGGCCTCCCAAAGTGCTGGGATTACAAGCTTGAGCCACCGCGCCCGGCCTAATTTCTTAACCTAGAAATACATATTCCTGGCCTCAATAAAAACACTGCTAGGTTTTGAAGGAAAGAATCACAAATCACGGCCAGGCCCAATAGCTCACGCCTGTAATCCCAGCATTTTGGGAAGCTGAGGTGGGCCGATTGCTTGAGGTCAGGAATTCGAGACCAGCGTGACCAACATGGTGAAACCCTGTCTCTACTAAAAATACAAAAATTAGCGAGGTGTGGTAGTCAGTACCTGTCGTCCCAGCTGCTACTTGGGAGGCTGAGGTGGGAGAATTGCTTGAACCCAGGAGGCAGAGGTTGCAGTGAGCCAAGATAGTGCCACTGCACTCCAGCCTGGGCGACAGAGCAAGACTCTGTCTCAAAAAAGAAAAAAAAAAATCACAAATGAAACTATTGACAAATAGATACTTGGGTTATTTGTAAATATGCTTACAAGGAAATAGGTCATCATTCTTGATAAATAAGGAAAGAAATGGTATGATTTTGTATAGTTTAGAAAAATGAAATTGTATCTAGATTGAAAAAGAACAATCGTGGGTTATTAATAGAATTTACAGCAGAGTAGTCGCCACATGAAAAGAGAAAGGAATATCAAGGAGTAGAGGACCATAATACAGGAGAGAGTTTGGGTTGTATAGTTAACCTTACCAGATCCTAGTTAAAAGGAAGTCTTTTTTGCAATTTGCTCTTTTGCTTTTTTTGTGTTGTGTGTGTGTGTGTGTGTGTGTGTGTGTGTGTGTGTTTTGAGACGGAGTCTCACTCTGTTGCCCAGGTTGAAGTACATTGGCATGATCTCAGCTCACCGCAACCTCCACCTCCTGGGTT
This sequence comes from Rhinopithecus roxellana, assembly GCF_007565055.1. Classification (NCBI taxonomy): domain Eukaryota; kingdom Metazoa; phylum Chordata; class Mammalia; order Primates; family Cercopithecidae; genus Rhinopithecus; species Rhinopithecus roxellana. Next base: position 56,445,407 of record NC_044560.1, read on the forward strand.
CAAGCAATTCTCCTGCCTCAGCCTCCTGAGTAGCTGGGATTATAATTGTGCGCCACCATGCCCTGCTCATTTTTGTATTTTTAGTAGAGACAGGGTTTCACCATATTGGCCAGGCTGGTCTTGAACTCCTGACCTCAAATGATCCCCCCACCCTGGCCTCCCAAAGTGCTAGGATTACAGGCGGGAGCCACCATGTCCGGCCTTTTACTTAGTTCTGTCTTTACTTAGTTCTCTCACTTTTCCTCTGGGATTGGTAAATTTCTGGATGACATCTCAACTGACCTTGGATAAATCTCTATCACTGGAATCTGATTCTGTCTCCTTATTTATAATATAATAAAGATTGACCTACCTGGTAAAATAATTCAATTCTGTTCATCTTTATTTAGTACTTAATACATAGCAGATTTTGTGCCAGAAACTTTACTTGTGTTATCTTATTTAATCCTCATAACAGCTCTATGCGCTAGGTGTTATAGTTTTGTCCATTGTCAGAATAAATATTGAATGCCTTTTATGTGCCATGATCTAGTACCTGACATTTTAGAAAACATGATTGCTTTTCTAGGAGTTCACTAGAGAAAGACACATAAGCAAATACTAGTGATAATAACAGTATTTTTTGAAAATGGTATCATAGACAAAAGAGTGACCAATTTAAGTCGTGAGTATAGAGGCATTAATTTGGAGAATGCTTTATAAGGTGACATTGGAGCTGTCTCTCAAGAAATGTCTAGGAATTGACCAGGTAGGTAGGAGAAAGGTGGTCAGTTGTTACTGAAAGAAGGAAGAAGTTGGGATGGAATAGGTATTTGATGGTAGTAGGAAAAATGGCCTGGGGTGAAAATAAAGCTTGGAAGCATTGGAAAACATTTTATTTGTTGTTGAATTTATATAGTCAGTAATGATGTAAAGTTACTGTGCCAGAACCAGTGTAAATATTTGTAATCCCTTTGCTTTCTGACACCTCTTTATTTCTCATGCCCTCCAAACTTACTTTCAATTCATTGTGCTCTTTTTTTTTTTTTAAATTATTTGGCCTCTTGAACTTGGTGCAATTCATTGCACTCTTTTTTTCTTTTTTCTTTTTGAGACAGGGTCTCATTCTTGTTGCCCAGGCTGAATTGCAGTGGTGCAATAATGGCTCATTGCAGCCTCGACCTCCCAGGCTCAGGTACCTCAGCCTCCCGAGTAACTTGGGAATATAGGCATGTGCCACCAACCCTGCTAGTTTTTTATATTTTTTGTAGAGATGGTGTTTTGCCAGGTTGCCCAGACTGGTCTCGGCCTCCCAACGTGCTGAGTTTACAGGTGTGAGCCACAGTGCTCAGGCAAATTCATTGTACTCTTTTTTTTGAGACAGGGTCTCATTCTGTCTCCCAGGCTGGAGTGCAGCGGCACAATCTCGGCTCACTGCAACCTCTGCCTCCTGGGTTCAAGTGATTCTTATGCCTCAGCCTCCTGAGTAGCTGGGACTACAGGCATGCGCTACCACAACCAGCTTGTCCTCTTAATTAACATTTTTCTTTATCAAATTTAGACACTCATTAAGAATATTCACAGGTGTTTTTTTAATTTTTTTTTTTTTAATTTTTTATTTCTTCAGGTCCTTTGGTTCACAGTGTTTCCATAGATTACCTAATTGAAGAATAAAGATGTAGACTGTAGATTTTTGCTCTGTACCAAAGAAGAAATAAGTGCAAACCATTAGATCAGAAGGGTAAATTTTCCTATGATTGAATGTTAAATATTGAGTTGGAAATACCCAGAAATCTTTGTTCTAGCTTGTTTGCAGAAAGTTAGAGATTTACTAGTCGGTTTATTTAATGGTAAAATAAAACTATAATAAAAAATGTTAACTTTTTTATGTATTTTTTTTCTGTGAAACTAAAAAGTTTATGATGAAGAGAGCAGTTTTGTCTGATTTGATATTGTGCCCAGTACATGCCTTGCACGAAGTGATTGGTTGATAATTACAGTGTGCACAGTGGTCAAGTGTATGGATTTTGGAGTCATTGGGTCTAGCTCTGCCACTTACTGGTTGGATAACCTTGGATAAATTATTTAAATTCTTTAAACATCAGTTTACTCATCAGTAAAATGGGATTGATGACAATTATAACACCTAGCTCACAGGACTATTATGAGGATTAAATAAAATAATACAAGTAAAGTTTTTAGCACAAGACCTGGTATGTAGTAAGAAATAAAGATGAGCTACTTGTAGAACTGAATTACTTTACCAAATAGGGCAATTTTTATTATAAATAAGGAGATAGAACCAGGCTGCAGTGATACAGCTTTATCCAAGGTCAGTGGAGACGTCATCCGAGGCCTTCTGACTCCCTGTTCAGTGTAATACCAAAATTTTCTTGATAGACATGTCTTTGGTCTGCTAACATTTTACAATTGAAAAGTTCACATAATTGATTTCATGACTTCCTTAGTGACCTCATCAGTACACAGGGCTTTAGGTATTTTGTATATATGCTTTCAACTCCTGAAAACAACCCTTTTTACTGCCTTCACCACTCTCACCTTGAACTAAGCCAACATAATCTCTTTTTTGGATTATTGAATTAATTCTGTTAACTGCAGTAGCTTTTTCCTGCGTCTGTTCTCAATATAGAAAGCAAATGATCCTTTTAAAATATAAATTAGATCTTGTAATTCTCTGTTTGTAAACCTTCAATGGCTTTCCTCAATACTTAGAATGAAAGCCAGAGTCTTCACAAGGGATTTTGTGTTCTGTCCCCTATTAGCTCTCTGTTCCAGTTATGCTAACATTTTGTAGTTTCTCAAATATTTTAGGTACCTTCCTGCCTCAGGGCCTTGGCATTCATTTTTCCCTCTGCTTGAAATGTGTCTTTTCAGATATCCACACAGCTTTATCCTTCACTTCCTTAAAGTTACTTTATCAGTAAGCTCTTAAATGATGTCTCTACTTTTAAAAAGCAGTAACTCCACCGACCCCATGCATATTTGTGCATTTGTTTATTACCTGTCTCCTTACACTATAATGTCATTTCATACAGACAGGGATTTCTATTTTGTTTACTGCTCTTATCCCCAGCTCCTAGAAAGATGTTTGCTGTATAATATGAACTCGGAATATATTTGGCGAGTAAAGAAGTAGTTGTTTTGAAACTAAGAGGTAGCATTTTCTTTGAGGACTTAATTCATTCTCCAGTAGGAACTGATTTGACAGAATTTTTATGCTAGAGAATTGAAATAACTAGATTGAGCCAACTTTTCTTACTTGTTGCCTTGGGCAAATTATTTAATCCCTGAGTTTTAGTTTGCCAATAAAATGGGGAATTCTGATAGGGTTGTTGAAAGGTTAATACTATACTGCTGTGGCTATATTTATTTTTAGTCTGTAGCAGGATTGTTGCTAAATTTGGAGCAAGTTTCTCGTTTAAAAGAAATCATGTAATTTTCTGAAGTGAAAGAATCTTTTTGTCAGAAGCTGAAGCCTGTTGAATATCGTAAATCAATCTGAAATAAAAACTAAGCAGTGCTAAAGTTTCAGTGTAAGGCATTAGAAACTTTAAAAATTCCACATGCATTTATTGTGTGTTTGTAATTTTTTATTGCATAATCTGTGTAGAATGTTGGCTTCAGATTCATATGTACAGGAATTTAAATTCGATGTCTTCCACTTAATACTGCTACATCCTTGTAAAAGGTGCAGGTTCTGTGGGCTTTTGTTTTCACAACTATAAGATGAAAATAATGGCAATTTAATCGGATGATTAGAGGAATTAAAATGACAAATTGTATGTCAAACACCTAGCATAGTGCCTGGCACATAACAGGTACTCAGTAATTACTAAGTTTTATTAGTATTTAGAGAATACATATATGAAGTATGAGTGACGTTCTGTGACTGATAGTTTAGTGTATTAGAATTATTCCCTTCAGTAGTGACCTCAGGAGGTTGTTCATTTATTCCCATGATATTGTGATTGGAGTGTTTTTCGAACTCAGCTTTTGAAATTTCTTCCATATTTATGGCCCATTCTTTTGAAATCCCCAATTCGAGGGCAGATTTTATTTTTTTATAGTAATCAAAATGGCTGCAAGTTAAGTTTGAAATCAGTTTTAGGGACAACATTGGAATAAGACTAGCAGGACCTCATTTCTTTCTTTCTTTCTTTTTTTTTTTTTTTTTTGGTTGAGACGAAGTCTTACTCTGTTGCCCAGGCTTGAGTGCAGTGATGCAATCTCGGCTTGTTGCTGCAACCTCTGGCTCCCAGGCTGAGATAATTCTTCCACCTCAGCCTCCAGAGTAGCTGGGATTACAAGTCTGCGCCACCATGCATGGCTACATTTTGTATTTTTAGTAGAGAATGGCTTTCTCCATGTTGTCCAGGCTGGTCTCCAACTTCTGAGCTCAAGTGATCCGCCAGCCTCGTCCTCCGAAAGTGCTGGGATTACAGGCATAGCCACCACACCCGGCTCGACTTTACATTGGATTCTAAAGATGATATTAGATGAATATTAAACATAATTTAGCATTACCATGATACTGTTAGATATTGTATGTAATCTCCTATGATGTATGTAGTATGTAATCTCCTATGATGACTATTTTGAAAAAGGACTACTGTCTCTTTGGTATATAAGTTTATTAAAAACTATTACTTTAGAAGAAGGAAAGGATAAGGAGAAAACCTTCAGTGCTTATTTTGTCTACTTACGTAATTGTATTATTAACTTACATAGTCAATAGTTTACTCCTCTGTTTTCTGAATAAAATGAATTTTTTAAACTTGTCTCTTCAGCGATCACCAGAATATACCAATTGTCGGTATCTATGCAAACTTTGCTTAATTCACATTGAAAATATCCAGGGAGCTCATAAACATATAAAGGAGAAACGACATAAGAAAAATATTTTGGTAAGTTCTTTTTTAAAAATACTTTTATTTATTTTTCAAGTTGTAAAACCGTATCAAATATTTTTTATTTGTGAAACTAAAAATGAAATATTTGTCCAATCTTATATTAGTAACTGAAGTGATAGCTTTGGAAGCTATTATTGCCTTCCTTATCTGAGTTAATCAGGAAGGAAGGAACCTTGTTGAGACCAGTTTGCTCATCCTGTAGAATGTTGATTCCTAAGTTTAGAGCCGTTAGGTACAATCAGTCCATCCAACTGATGTTTATTGAGTTCTTGTGTGCTAGTTCTAGGCAGTGTCGAATAACATAGTTGTGGTTCCTGCCCTCAGATTATCTAAGAATTGATGAGGGCATGCGTTGAATAAAGATTTAAATATAATGAGTTTTGTTAGAGGGGGAAGAGTGTGCTAAGGAGGTGTACGAGGATATTTTACTTCATCTAGAACAGGGGAGGTTTCTCTGAGAAAGTAATGTTTGAATTGAACTTTGAAGTAGTAGTTTAAATGGCAAAAAGGTGAGTGGCCTAGAAGGGTAAGTGGGAGAGCACTTTACACAAAAAGCAGCATGAATTGAAAGCCTTTAGGCAGGAAAAGGCATGGCGTGTGAGTAACTGAAAGTCTAGTATGATTGGAACAAAGAGCTGGGGAAAAATGGTGTGATATGAAGCTGGAAAACTGCAGACCATTAAGAAATTTATAAGCTTTGGGAATTTGTAATTTTTCAGTTTTTCCATTAAAATATCCTGTAGACGTGGATATGAATAGAGTTCTTTTAAAAATGTATTAGTAAATTAGCTATTTAATTTTTTCTTTTTAAAGCTACAACAACAATAATAATGCTGTGTAACCTCTTACTTATCTCTAAGTCTTAGCTCGTATATCTTCTTTAAGAAATTTTCTACCTGACCCTCTCAGCAAGTCTGGGTTGGATACTCCTTCTCTGTGCCCCCATAACAACTTTTACATATCTTGATGAGAAAATCTAACACATTGTATTCTGGCAGTCTACCTTCTCTTCCCTTCTAGACTTCAATATACAGTATTCTAGAAGGCATATTTAGTTATTTTTGTTTCTGAGTTGCTTAGGATAGTGTCTGACAACAGTAGGTGCTCAACATAGTTTTCTTGAAAAAATGAATGAACTGAAACAAATAGAACAGGGACAAGGGAGTAGTTTAGGTGATAGTAATTAGGAATTTTCCAAAAATGTCGGAAGATGCCTATCATTAGTTCCAGGAAGTTTGGACTTGCAAGCAAGAAAACTTTTTTGTTTTGTTTTGGAGACAGTGTCTCACTCTGTCTTCCAGGCTGGAGTGCAGTGGCACGATCTTGGCTCACTGTAACCTCTGCCTCCCAGGTTTAGCGATTATCCTGCCTCAGCCTCCCAGGTAGCTGGGATTACAGGCACACCATGCCTGGGTGATTTTCATATTTTTGATAGAGATGGGGTTTCACCAGGGCAAGCAAGAAACTTAGAAAGAAAATCATACCTAGGCTGAGTGCAGTGGCTAAAGGTCTGTAATCCCAGCACTTTGGGAGGCTGAGGCAGGTGAATTGCTTGAGCCTAGGAGTTCAAGACCAGCCTGGGCAATGTGGCGAAACCCTGTTTCTACTAAAAATACATAAAAATTAGCTGGCCATGGTGGCATGTACCTGTAATCCCAGCTGCTTGGGAGGCTGAGGTATGAGAATTGTTTGAACCCATGAGCCAAGATCACACCACTTCACTTTAGTCTGGGCGAGGGAGGGAGACTCTATCTCAGAAAAAAAAAAAAAAAGAAAAGAAAAAGAAAACTATACCTATACACATTACAGATTGAGTATACCTTATCCTAAATGCTTGGGACCAAAGTATTTTGGATTTTTTTAGATTTTGGAATATTTGCATTATACTTTAATGAGCATTTCCTTTGAGCATCGTGTTGGTGTTCAAAAGTTTCAGATTTTGGAGCATTTCACATTTTGGATTTTCAGATTAGGGATGCTCAGTCCGTATAGGGAAACTTTAGAACATTACAGAAACAAACAAAAAGAAAGCAAACTTGAATGCAGCCATGTAGGACTTATACTTTTGATGAAGTTAGAGTAACAGTGGATTTACTTTTCCCTTGAAATGACCAAAAAAAAAAAAAAAAAAAAAAAATACAGAAATATGAAGCAGTGGTTTTCAAGAGGCAAAGGACAGTCAATGAATGAAAAACAAATGGCCTGAGCCCAATGTTGGCTCCAGCTTGAGAGTTTCTAGATTGCACTATAGGGAAGGGAACCCAGTGGACTCTCACAGTTGAAGAGAGGGAACTTAGAGTCCACTAAGTCCAGGATAGCTAGAATTCACAGGACAGTGTAACTAAAATGAGAAAACTGCACAAAAAGAAATCCAGAGAGCTGTAGATGGTCCTCTTAAAGTATTCAGCACAATGCTGGTTGGTGCATGCATGTGAAATAGCTTCCTGAACCCAGGGAAAGAACTGTCAGAGGAAATTAGAACAGTGCTTGGTGCTCACACGGGACTTTTTCCTGTCCAGACTGGAAAGCCTCATACTTCATGAAGCACTCGGTAGAGTACTCAGAAAAATCTTGTTTCAGTAGTATAGATATTTAGTACTAAACTAAATGTGGTCTGGTCCTATATAAAATATTTTAAAGGCAAGATTCAAAATGATAAATGGTTTCCAAGTATTTAATGTCATTACAGAACAAAGCTTAAGGATATTACAGAAATACAAAAATACTCATCACTGAAAAAAATTCACATAATGTGACATTTAGTCAAAGATTATCAGGCATGCAAGGAGACAGGAAAATACAAATCATGATGAAGAGAAAAGTCAGCTATAATAACTGACCTTGAACTGACCAGCCTTTGTTAGGATTAGCAGAGAAGGACAGTAAGACAGTTAATACAACTGTATTCTTGATGTTCCAGAGATGAAGTAGAGACATGGAAGATATGAAAAAGATATGAACAGGACTTTTAGAAACGAAAACTACAACATCTAAGATTAAAACTACATTGGGTAGGAATAATAGTACATCAAACATTGCAAAAGAAAAGGTTAGTGAACTCTTGAAGATATAGCAATGGAAACCACCAGAGTGAAACACAGAAAAAAATTAAACAAAAAGGAAAAAGAAAAAAGTCATTGAGCTCTGGGATGATTGATCAATATACATGTACCTGTTCTATACAAATTCTTCCAGAACATTGAAGAGGAGGAATACTTCCCAGTTCAGTCTGTGCGTATGAGGTCCACATAACTCTGATACTCAAACCACAGAAATACATTACAATAAAGGAAAACGTTATTCTTAACTTGTTGACTCCGATGGGAGAAAAAAAGGAAGAAGGCCGGGCGCAGTGGCTCAAGCCTGTAATCCCAGCACTTTGGGAGGCCGAGACGGGCGGATCACGAGGTCAGGAGATCGAGACCATCCTGGCTAAAACGGTGAAACCCCGTCTCTACTAAAAAATACAAAAAAAAAAAAAAAAAAAAAAAAAAAAAAAAACTAGCCGGGCGAGGTGGCGGGCGCCTGTAGTCCCAGCTACTCCGGAGGCTGAGGCAGGAGAATAGCGTGAACCCGGGAGGCAGAGCTTGCAGTGAGCTGAGATCCGGCCACTGCAGTCCAGCCCGGGCGACAGAGCGAGACTCCGTCTCAAAAAAAAAAAAAAAAAAAAACTTTAGACCAAAGCTCCTCATGAACGTAGATGCAAAAATTCTAAATATAATTTTAGCCAGTTGAATCCAACAGCATATTAAAGGAATGAATATGGCATGATCAAGTGGGGCTTTATTCCAGGAGTGCATTGTTAATTTTACATTAAAAAAGTCGTTCATTGGTTAGGCACAGTGGCTCACGCCTGTAATCCCAGTTGTTTGGGCGGCTATGGAGGGCAGATCACCTGAGGTTAGGAGTTCGAGACCAGCCTGGCCAACGTGGTGAAACCCCATCTCTACTAAAAATAACAAAAATTAGCCAGGCATGGTGGCTCATGCCTGAAATCTCAGCTACTTGGGAGGCTGAACCCAGGAGGTTGAGGTTGCAGTAAGCTCAGATTGTGCCACTGCACCCCAGCCTGGGCAGCAGAGCAAGACTTCATCTCAAAAAACAACAAAAACAACAACAAAACCTGCTCATTGTAATTTACCATGTTAGCAAACAGAGAAAACTATGTGATTATCTTAGTAGATGCTGAAAAAGCATTTTCAAAAATGTTTTGATAAAAATTCTAAGCATGGCCGGGTGCGGTGGAACATGCCTGTAACCCCACCTCTTTGGGAGGCTGAAGCAGGCAGATCACCTGAGGTTGGGAGTTCGAGACCAACCTGGCCAATGCGGTGAACTCCCCCTCCACTAAAAATACAAAAATTAGCTGAGCGTGGTGACACACACCTGTAATTCCAGCTACTCGAGAGGCTGAGGCAGGAGAATTGCTTGAATCCTGGAGGTGGAGGTTGCAGTGAGCTGAGATGGTGCCACTGCACTCCAGCCTGGGTGGCAGAGTGATACTCTGTCTCAAAAAAAAAAAAAAAAAAAAAAAGGGTCTGAGCAAACTAGGAGTAGAAGACGACTTCTATAACATGATAAAGACATCTACAAAGCTGGGTGTGTAGACCCAGCTCCTTTGGTTGTTTGAACCTAGGAGTTTGAGACCAGCCTGGGCAATATAATGAGCCCCTGTTAAAAAAAAAATTCTATAAAAAACTAACAGTTATCATCATACTTAAGTATTAAAAACTAAATGCTGTTCCCCCAAGATTAGGAAAAAAGACAGGTATGAAAGTAGTGTAGCTGCAAAGAGTATGGTGGTTCTTCAGCAAATTAAAAATAGGAACTACAGTATGATCCAGTAATTTCACTTCTGGGTATATACTTAAAAGAATTGAAAACAGGGTTTCAAAGAGATATTTATACACCCAGGTTCATGGCAACATTACTCACAATAGCTAGTATGTGGAAGCAATTCAGATACCCAATGATGGATGAATAGATAGGCAAAATGTGCGGTATTCATACAATGGAATGTTAGCCTTAAAAAGGATGGAAATTCTGTAATATGCTACAACATGGATGAACCTTGAGAAATGCTAAGTGAAATAAGCCAGTTAGAAAATGAAAAATAGTGTATGATTCCATTCATATGAGTTTTTTTAGAGTAGTCAGAATCAGAGACAGAATAGTGCTTGCCATAGGCTTGGAGGAGGGGGAAATGGGGAGTTATTGCTTGACAGAGAGTTTTGGTTTTGCATTTGTGTTCTGTGTTAGAGTATTTGGATTTTATTTTGAGCATTATGGAGTTTAATAACATGTTGTTTTCGAGATAGAGTCTTGCTCTGTCACCCAGACTGAAGTGCAGTGGCGGGATCTCGGCTCACTGCAAACTCTGCCTCCTGGATTCAAGCAATTCTTCTGCCTCAGCCTCCCGAGTAGCTGGGATTACGAGTGCGCACCAGCATGCCTGGCTAATTTTTGTATTTTTAGTAGACACAGAGTCTCACCATGTTGGCCAGGCTAGTCTCGAACTCCTGACCTCATGATCCGCCCACCTCGGCCTCCCAGAGGGCTGGGATTACAGGCTTGAAACTCTGCGCCTGGCCATAACATGTATTTTTGCAAGGTCACTCACCCTGGCCTCTTTGTGAAAGAAGCCTGAGAAGGGTCTGTTTGGGGAGACCAGTTAGCCTTTCATAATAATCTAGTAAGCTATGAACACTGACCTGAAGTAGTAGTTAGTGAGAATGGAGTTGAGTTTGAAGAGAGATTCAGGATGTAGAATTGTGGGAATAGAGGCCCACGATGTCTTGAATGATCATAAGGTATCTGATTTGAGATGTTATCATAGATTGTGATGTCATTTACTTAGAAGTAAAAAATGTTTCATAACATTCTGAGTTTGAGACATTTATGGAACATTTCAAGTAGAGATGTCCCACAGTCATTTGAATATAAGGATCTGGAACTTATGTTAGCAGTTGGAGATTCAGGTTTGGTAAACTTCAGCAGTTGAAATCATAGATGTGGATGAGGTCACCAAATGAATAAGGACAGAATGTCAAGGAATACAAACATTTAATGGACTAGTAGAGGAAGAGCAGTGAATAGATTGGTGAATGAGTAGAATAATAGGAAAAATAGAGAAAGGTGTTAGAGAAACTAAAAGAAAGTTTCAAGATGGTAGTCGAAAATGTGATAATATGGATAAAAATAATCTAAAAGCTTAAAGATGTCTGATTTGGTGCCTGTAGTCTAAGCTACTCAGGATACTGAGGTAGGAGGATTGCTTGAGCCCAGGAGTTGGGGTACATACTGGGCAACGTAGCAAAATCCTGTCAATTAAAAAATAAATAAACAAAAATTTAAAATGTCAGATTTGGCAACTAAGGAGGTTTTGATAATCCTGGGAAGAACAGTTTCTGTTTTAGAACTAAAAAATACATAGTTTTGAGTGAGGAGGTATAAGGAGGTAAAAGGAGAATAGACTCAACTTTCAGGAAGCTTAATTGTGCAGAAAAGAAAGGAAGATTGGTAGTAGCTAGAGTGGCACACAATTTTTTTTTTCTTTTAATTTGGCAGAGTAAAATTCTCATCACAGTTTTAATTTTTTAATTTAAATAATCATTTAATCTTTCTCTCTCTTGAGTGTAAGCTCCATGAGGGCAGGGATTATATGCATTATTTTTTCCCATCTTAGTACAGTACCTGGCATATAGTTGTTCCATAAATACTTGTTGATTAATGATTTAAATGGAGTGGAAAGAGCATACGCTTTGGAGTTAGAACTAGATTTAATTCTCAGTTCCACCTTGTAGTTGTAGGATGATATTTAACATCTATAAGTCTCAGTATTCTTATCTATAAAATGGTTTTTGTAGTATCTATCTGGGGAGTGATATTGTAAGAATTAAGTGACATAACAGCTGTAAAGCACTTGGCACGGTGCCAGGTCCGTAGTAGGTACTCAGTAAATGGTAGTTGTTGCTGTTAGTGTAGAGGTAAAGAGTGCTTACTTAATGTGCTGGGTGGCTTGGTGACTCACACCTGTAATCCTGGTACTTTGGGAGGCCAAGGTAGGTGGATCTCCTGAGCTCAGGAGTTCGAGACCAGCCTGGGCAACATAGTGAAACCCCATCTCTACCAAAAATATAAAAAATTAGCTGAGCGTGGTGGCATGTGCCTGTGGTCCCAGCTACTTGAGAGGCTGAGGTGGAGGAGCTCTTGTATCCGGGAGGTGGAGATTGCAGTGAGCAGAGATTTACTCAATTGCACACCAACCTGGGTGACAGAGTGAGACCTCGTCTCAAAAAAAAAAAAAAAAAAAAACAAACTTAATGAAAACACCAACTAGTAGATTGTGTAATGTTTAAAATAAGGAGAAGGAGATTATTACTGAGTAGGTAAAGAAGGATGGAATTCAGAGCATAGGTGATAGTATTAATCATGATTTCAATGGAGCATTTCATTATGTTGGAAAAGAAAGGTATTAAGAAGGGTTTGCTGAATATTTGACTTTTAAGCTATACCTTGAAGGATGATTACTTTTACCAGGTGGATACACATAGGGGACAAAATGATTAAAGGCATGGAGGCCCAATAGCACATAGAGTATTTGGAGACTGGTGACTATTTACATGTGGATGTCTATTGGAGAGGTTGGAGGAAGACCTGGAAATGCAAATTGAGACCAAAATGCTTTATATTCCATGTTAAGAAGATGTTGCATTGTCTTACTGGCGCATTGAACTTTTTTTCTTTTTTTGAAAGTTTTTGTTGTGGTAAAATATATATAAGATAAAATTTACCATTTTAACCATTTTTAAGTATACAGTTTAGTGACATTAAGTACATTTATATTGTTTTGCAATCATCTCCACTGTCTACCTTCATTCAGAACTTTTTCATCATTTTATACTGAAACTCTGTATCCATTAAACAGTAATTCCCCATTCCCCTCTCCCTGCAGCCCCTGGTAACCACCATTCTATTTTCTGTTTCTATGTGCTTGTCTATCATAGGTACCCCATTTAAATGGAATCATACATTATTTATCCTTTAGTGTTTATTTCACTTAGCATGTCTTCAAGTCAACCGTGTTGTAGCATCTATCAGAATTTCTTTCGTTTTTGAGGTTGAATAATATTCCATCATATCTGTATGCCATGTTTTGTGAATCATTTCATCCGTGGATGGACATTTGGGTTATTTCCACCATTTGGCTGTTGTGAATAATGTTGCTATGAACATCGATGTACAAATACCTATTTGAGTCCCTTTTTTCATTTATTTTTTGTATATACCCAGAATTGGAATTGCTGGATCAAATGGTAAATCCATGTTTAATTTTTTGGGATTGCCATGCTGTTTTCCACAGTGGCTACATCATTGTACATATTTACCAAGCAATGCACAAGGGTTCCAATTTCTCCACATTCACACCAACTCTTGTTTTCTGCCCCCGCCCCAATAACAATCCTGATGGATATGAAGTGGTATTTCATTGTGTTTTTGATTTGCATTTCTCTAATGATTAGTGATATTTAGCATCTTTTCATGTGCTTATTTGGCATTTGTGTATCTTTGGAGATATGTCTATTCAAATCCTTTGTTCACTTTTGAATTGGATTGTTTGTTTTCTTATTGTTGAGTTTAAGGGATTATTTATATGTTCTGGATATTAATCCCTTATCAGATACGTGATTGCAAATATGTTCTTTCATTTTGTGGGTTGTCTTTTTACTCTGTTAGTAGTATCTTTTGATGAACAGAAGTTCTAAATTTCATCCAGTCTAATTTATCTGTTTTTACTTTGTTGCCTGTGTCTTTTGTGTCATGTTCAAGAAATCATTGCCAAATCCAATGTCATGAAACTTTTCCCTTCTGTTTTTTTCTAGGAGTTTTGTGATTTTATGTTTCTTAGTTACGGCTTTATAGCTGTAAGTTTAGGTTTTAGCTTCTTTCTTTTCTTTTTCTGTTTTTGAAATGAGGTCTCTCTTTGTTGCCCAGCCTGGAGTACAGTCATGGCTCACTGTAGCTTCTACTTCCTGCGCTCAGGTGATCCTCCTGCCTCAGCCTTCCAAGTACCTGGGACCACAAGCGTGTGCCACCATGCCTGGCTAATTTTTTATTTATTTTTATTTTTTTGAGACAGAGTTTCACTCTTGTTGCCCAGGCTGGAGTACAATGGCACAATCTCAGCTCACTGCAACCTCTGCCTCCTGAGTTCAAGCAGTTCTCCTGCCTCTGTCTCCCAGGTAGCTGGGATTACAGGCATCTGTCACCATGCCCAGCTAATTTTTTGTGTTTAGTAGAGATGGTGTTTCACCGTGTTGGTTGGGCTGGTCTTGAATTCCTGACCTCAGGTGATCCACCCGCCTCAGCCTCCCAAAGTGCTGGGATTACAGGCATGAGCCACCGTGCCTGGCCTAATTGTTTATTTTTTGTAGAGGTGAAGTCTTAAGTATGTCACCCAGGCTAATCTCAAATTCCTTGGCTTCAGCAATCCTCCTGCCTTGGCCTCCCGGAGTATTACAGCTGTGAACCACTATACCTGGCTTAGTTTTAGTTTCTGGCATTTAGGTCTTTGATGCATTTTGAGCTAATTTTTGTAGATGATCTAAGGTCAGAATCCAGCTTCATTCTTTTACATGTGGATATTCAGTTTTCCCAGCAACATTTGTTGAAAAAACTGTTGTTTCCCCATTGAGTGCTCTTGGCACCCTTGTCAAAAATCATTAGACCATACATGCCAGGGTTTATTTCTGGGCTCTCTGTTCTTTTGTATTTTTTCTTTCTTTTTTTTTTTTTTTGAGACAGAGTCTAGCTTTGTTGCCCAGGCTGGAGTGTAATGGCACGATCTCGGCTCACTGCAACCTTCACCTCCCTGATTTAAGCAATTCTCCAGCCTCCCGAGTAACTGGGATTGCATACAGGCATGCTCCACCACACCCGGCTGCCATATATATGTATATATATATTTTTTTTAGTGGAGACGGGGTTTCATCATGTTGGCCAGGCTGGTCTTGAACTCCTGACCTCAAGTGATCCGCCCACCTCTGCCTCCCAAAGTGCTTATAGGCATGAGCCACTATGCCTGGCCTGGGGTCTCTGTTTGATTCCATTGGTCTATATATCTCTTTATTTTTATTTTTATTTTTTTTGAGACTGGGTCTTGTTTGTCGCTCAAGCTGGGGTGCAGTGGGTGTAATCTCAGCTCACTGCAACCTCTGGGGCTCAAGCTATCCTCACTTCAGCCTCCTGAGTAGGTGGGACTGCAGGCAGGCACCACCATGCCAGGCTAATTTTTGTATTTTTTATAGAAACGGGATTTCACCATGTTGCCTAGGCTGTTCTCTAACTATTGGGCTCAAGCGATAATCCCACCTCAGCCTCCCAGAGTGCTAGGATTACTGGCGTGAGCTACCATGCCCAGCCATGTCTGTCTTTATGCTTATACACATACTGTTTTGTTTTGTTTTGTGTTTTGAGACAGTCTTGCTCTGTTGCCCAGGCTGGAGTGCAGTGGCACGATCTCGGCTCACTGTAACCTCTACCTCCCGGGTTCAAGCAGTTCTGTCTCAGCCTCCCGAGTAGCTGGAATTACCATTGTGTGCCACCATGCCTAGCTAATTTTTGTATTTTTGGTAGAGACAGGGTTTCTCCATGTTGACGGGGTCTGGTCTCGAACTCCTGACCTCAAGCAATCCGCCAGCTTTGGCTTCCCAAAGTGCTGGAATTACAGGTGTGAGCCAGCTCGTCTGACTATGTTGTTTTGATTACTATAGCTTTGTAGTACGTTTTGCAGTCAGTAAGTGTGAATCCTCCAGCTTTTTTCTTTGTCAGGATCGTTTTGGCTATTTGGGGTCCTTTGAGAGTTCATGTAAGTTTAGGATTGATCTTTATATTTCTGTGAAAAATGTCATATATGTATATATAAATATATGTGTATGTATGTGTGTGTGTGTGTGTGTGTGTGTGTATATATATATATATATATATTTTTTTTTTTTTTTTTGAGACGGAGTCTTGCTCTGTCACCCAGGCTAGAGCGCAGTGGTGTGATCTTTACTCACTGCAACCTCCACCTCCCAGGTTGAAATGATTCTCCTGCCTCAGCCTCCCAAGTGGCTGGGATTGCAAGTGCCTGGTACTATGCCCACCTAATTTTTATATTTCTATTAGAGATGCGGTTACACCATGTTGGCCAGGCTTGTCCCCATCTCCTGACCTTAAGTGATACGCCTGCCTTGGCCTCCCAACGTGCTGGGATTACACATGTGAGCCACTGCGTCTGGCCTTTTATCATTTTTTCATTAAGTCTGTTGCTATTAGTTCTTTGGATGGATCCTAAGAAAATAGTACTGAAACTTAGATGCTTCTCTAAGACTTAGATTGTAATTAAGAATTGCAGAAATGGTCACAGAGACTTAGAAAAATGAATTTGACTTACCCCTAAAGCTGTACCTGAGGTAAGCTTTACTTAGGTTACGTCTGAATATGGTAACAGTTAGTGAAAATAGGAATGGACCAAAGTCTTTTAGTATATTTGGTTGGGTGGGAAAAACAACTAGCTTTGGCTATTATATCTGATGGGAGCGTCGTGTTTCAAAAGATAAGAGATGGTTTCTTGACTGAAAAATGTTAATAGAAAATGCCTGTGTTATAATACTAAATAAAAGAGAACGATTGTGGCTCAGTTGTGTTAAAGAATGAAAGAGATAGTAGGATATGAAATTGTGGGTTATTTTCTTCTTTGTATTTTCCTGTGTTTTATGTAGCTTTTGTAATTAACATTTTTTAATCAGAAAATACATTAATTTATAAAAGTCATTGCATATATATAGCAAAGTGTCTTTTTAGCTCCTAGATTTAAATTGGCTTTCAAACTTTTAGCAGAATAGACGTTTTTTGAACATTTTGCATAGCGTTGGATGAAATCACAAAGAGAAATCACTGGTAAATAGTAGGCAGGAAGTTTTCCTGTGACCATTTAACTTGATACTGTATATGCTGATTAGATAGGATTCAGGACTTTTCTGCTACATCTAAGACAGTCTGCCTTGGTGCAACAAAATCATCAAGTAAGTATTGTACTTAAGGTACTTTGGCTTTAATGTAGCATTTCAGAATTTACGCAGACAGTACAGTGGAACAAATTTTTAAAAACTTAGTAGCATCCCTTCCCCACACAGTACCTCTTATTCTTAAAACCCTGCTTCCCAAAGGCAGAGGTCTCTCTTTTGTTCACTTCCATATTGTAGGTATCTGGTAGATGGAAGGTGAATATTTGTTGAGTTAGTTTATTTCTGTCTTTCCCTGCTAAATATAAGAACATTAAAATAGAAACTTTTTTTTGTTTTTATTGTTGTGAATCATTACATTAATAGGAAAAACAAGAAGAAAGTGAGCTTCGTTCTCTGCCACCTCCTTCCCCTGCCCACTTGGCTGCTTTAAGTGTTGCAGTCATTGAATTAGCAAAAGAACATGGAATAACAGATGATGACCTCAAAGTCCGTCAGGAAATTGTGGAGGAAATGTCAAAGGTTATAACGACATTTTTACCAGGTAGAAATGCATTTCATGTTTGATTTTGAAAATCACAAAACTCTTCCCCTTGCTCCTCTTGAACTAGGGTACGTTTCTTAATGTTTTTCTTCTCTTTTCTTCTTAAAAGTAGATAAATTTTATTGTTTTATGAATTTTTGAGGGAAATATTTCACACAAGGAAATTGAGAATTATGGCACAGCACACTTTTGTGCTAAGAAAAAAAGATTTTAAAAATGCCAGATGTAGAATTATTTCTTAGTGGTCAAATATTTTAGTTTTTCAGTATCACTGATTTCTGAGTGGACTATTTTGTTATACTATTTTCAGTATAAACATTTCATCCAGTCACTGAACTAAATTTCTGTTGCCTGATGGTGGGGAAAAATCAATTTACTTTTAATAGAGCCTTTAGAAAACGCTTATTGTTTGGTACAAGGGAGTGTCAAATTTATTTTAGATATTTATATATGGACTATTTGCTTAGCCCATATCTTTTTTGCATCAGTATAGGGTTAAAGTAAATGTATCTGACATAAGACTTATTTCTTCCCACCAAAGGGATTTTGGAAAGTTGATAAATTATACTTTCATATAGATCCATTTTGAGATTTATAAGAAAGAATATAAAATTGAAATTTAAAAATGGAATTTTTAAAGTATTTATATTATAATATGGCTTTGTACCTAAAATACATTGAATCCTTATTTAAGTTACATGTAAAAATTATTTCCTATGATAAGAAAAGGAATGAAGTTTTTATGGGTTTAGTGACTTGAATGACATTCAGACATTTTATGAACTTGAAAAGTAGACTTTCATATATATGTAACTGAGGATCAAGTTCAACTTTCTAAGAAACTAAATCTGCCTGATCTGTCCCAATCATATTATTTTCAAATTGGCGTCTGATGCGATCCTTTTAACATTTGCCTTATTATGATTTTTGATTTTTGGAATAACATGTTTCATAGTCTGGGAAAGCTGTAAGTAGTGTATTATTGCTTTTTTTATTTTTATTTTTTTTCTATAAATTCTTGAGAACCACAGTGTTTTGGATTTTAGGTTTACAGAATTAATCGACTTGACTTCACTTCATATTTTATAGAAGCATTGGCATTGAATGTTTATGATTCTTTCCCCGAAGTGCTCTTACATAAATATTTAAGAATAAGTAAATGTAGTTTGTGATAGTAGCCATAGCTAAGTTGGTACATTGGTTACTGTTATATATTGAATGCTAAACATATTCTCAGTCGTTTTTAAATGAACTATTACTGCAATTTTATTTAAACACTAAACTTCTATGAGTAGTTTCTCTCTCCCTTCTCTGTTCGTGTACTCCATAAGAACCATTTTTGTTATTTTATAGATCAGTTAGAAAGGGTGTCCTTCTTATATAATTGTCTTACTAGAAATGGAAGACATAGAACTGAAGTGTGTGAAATTTTCCTGTCGCTGTTTTTTTACATCTGTCATATTTGCATGCTGTTTCATGCGTTGATGTTTTTCCTTTATTCCAGAATGTTCACTTAGGTTGTATGGCTCATCTCTGACTAAATTTGCTCTGAAAAGTAGTGATGTTAATATAGATATAAAATTTCCTCCCAAGGTAAGTAATTAGAAAAGAGTCTTTTCTGTGTGGTTCTTAACTAGTACTTAGCAGTTTTTATGGATTATCTTTGTAGAGAAAGGATAGGGGAATATAAAACTCTGGTTTGTGTAGTGTTACCATCATGACTAAACAGTCCTTTTGGAAATTACTATTACATTTCAGACAAAGGCAGGATAAAAGAAATAAGGGACAAGGGCAGAAGGAAGCAGAAGAGGAAAGCTGGAAAAAGGAAAAATGTTTATATTTGAACATGTTGAATAGTTAATACTTCTGGTAAGCAGTATAGAAGGTGGGAAGAGTTTTGAAATCAGATACCTAGATTCACATCTTGGCTGTGATAAGCAAGTTGCTTGAACTTTTTGAGCTTCAGTTTTCTCATTTCCAAACAGGAATAATAATTTTTATATTAAATGAGATAATATATGTCAGGTGTTTTAGTATAATATCTGGTACATATGGGTACCTTTAATAAATAACACCTAGAATCATTAAAACAATATTGGTATTGTTCTAATATTGTTATCAGCATTAGAACAATATTGTTTAGCACTGCTGACATTATTGACATATCAATCTTTTAAAATAAGTCAATATTTTATGTTTCAAATTGAATAATATGTTTATGTTCAGGGAGGTTTGGTTTGGGTGAAAATTTGGTGTTTTTAGGCTGATACATTTACTTTATAATTCATGTATGGTTATTAAATGTTTTTGTTGTTTGTTTTTTGAGACAGAGTCTCACTCTGTTCCCCAGGCTGGAGTGCAGTGGTGCAATCTCGGCTCACTGCACCCTCCACCTCCTGGGTTTAAGCGATTCTCCTGTCTCAGTCTCCTGAGTAGCTGGGATTACAGGCGTGTGCCACCATGCCTGGCTAATTTTTGTATTTTTAGTAGAGACGGGATTTCATCACGTTGGTCAGACCAGTCTTGAACTCCTGACCTCAGGTGATCCACCCGCCTCGGCCTCCCAAAGTGCTGGGATTACAGGTGTGAGCCACCGCACCTGGCCTAAATACTCTTAAATAGCAAAAAACACTTTAAACATTTGACAAGCTTGTTACATAAAATAGTATTTTTATTCTAAACCATTTGACTAAGCTGCCAGTTATCTATATCCCTTAAAGTTTTTATCTCAACAATTTTCTTTTTCACAGTCATCTGGTCAACTTATTTCTTTTTTGTTTTGATGGTAAATTCCAGAACCTTTCCTTGCTTTAAGAAACGATTAATTGTAAGAGTGTTCCTGGAATAAAAGTGCTACATCATTTATTGTATTCTATTACTTTGAACAAGATTTGTTGACATAAAAGTAAAACATGGCCGGGCAAGGTGGCTCATGCCCATAATTCCTGTGCTTTGGGAGGCAAAAGTAGGAGAAATCCTTGTTGCCAGGAGTTCAAGACCAGCCTGGGCAATATAGCAAGACCATGTCCCTTAAAAAAAAAAAAATACTAGCTGGATGTGGTGGCATACACTTGTAGTCCTAGCTACTCAGGATGCTGAGGCAGGAGGAGTCCTTGAGCCCAGAAGTTCAGGCTGTAGTGAGCTATAGTCATGCTGCAGCCTGGGCAATACAGGGAAACCTCATCTCAAAAAACAAAACAAAACAAAAAAACACTGTTCTGTTTTCATTATTTAAAACACAGAGCATGATTATATTTAAATGTTTTTCTTTAATGAAATTGAGTTCTCTTTAATGTTCTGCTGTCTGAACTTTGAAATTAGTATATTGATTTATTTTGAAACTTTTTTAGATGAATCATCCAGATCTTCTGATAAAAGTACTTGGGATTTTAAAGAAAAATGGTGAGTTTCTTTTCCTCTTTTTTTAAATTTGTCTTTCTAAAGTTACATGTGTTATTTATATATGGCTAACCAAGTTAAAACTAAACTGCTGGCATAGTTGAGTCATTGTATTACAAATGGAGATACACACACACACACACACACACACTTGTTTATAGGTATACTAGAAAATATAATTTAACTGTAACTTAGGTTAAAAAAAAAAAAAGCCATATTAAAATTGATACGTAGGCTGGGCACAGAGTTGGCTCACACCTGTAATGCCAGCATTTTGGGAGGCCGAGGTGGGTGGATCACCTGAGGTCAGGATTTCGAGACCAGCCTGACCAACATGGTGAAACCCCGTCTCTACTAAAAACACAAAATTAGCCAGTCATGGTGGCATGTGCCTATAGTCCCAGCTCCTCGGGAGACTGAGGCAGGAGAATTGCTTGAACCTGGGATGCAGAGGTTGCAGTGAGCTGAGATTGTGCCACTACACTCCAGCCTGGGCGAAAAAAGTGAAACTCCGTCTGGAAAGAAAGAAACAAACAAAAAACCTTCATATGTAAAAAGTGCTGCCTTTTGGGTAATTAAAACATATTTGCTTTGAATATTATGGGCATTTCTTATGTAAAAGAAGACAGAAAACCTATAATCATTATGAGATCATTACTGAAAGAAGATTAGGGAGAGAGTTGGAATAAAAATGTATGCATGCATTGAGTAAATATGTTTGTTGCCACCTAAAGCATCTATTAATTTAATCATTTATATTGCATCAGTTGAATCATACCTAGTTGAGTTTTTCATGTGTGCTTTGTCTGTCTGAATTGCCTTTGTAAACACATCATTCATATAGGTAAAAAATTTTTAAAAATTACAAGATTCTCAAACCAGGCTCTAGGTCATGTATTACAATCTACAGGCTTTTCTTGGTTTTTACTTACTGTTTTTCTTGTTATAAAGTAAATGCTTAAGATTAAGCTTAGAATCTGGAGCTAGACTTTCTGGGCTCAGATTTTAGTTCTGCCTCTTATTGTTTATGTGTCCTTTGACAAATTATTTGTGTTAATACTTTAGCTTTCCCATCTGTAAAATGGCAATATTATATTATATCTTTTTGATGAGAAAGTTGTTGTAAGAATGAGATAGGCTAAACTACAGTTTAGAAAAGCACGAGATATACAATAACCTCTTATTACATTTTTGCTGTTGTGATTGTTATTATTACCCTAAATTATATGAATCAAAAGTATCTGGCAAAAGTACTTGCAATTTGGGTTAGAAGAGAGAGCTTTTTTTTAAGCCATACTCTCTCACTGACTTTAATGTGAATTCTAAATTTCTTTTTTCTTTCTGTCCACACAATCAGCTCTTATTTATCAGTTTCTTGTTGGCCATTGTCTTAGGAAAGTAGTTTTCTAGGGATGAGTTTGGTACAGTTTATCCTATAAAGGTATTTTAATACAGTTAAATACTGTATTTTAATACAGTTTTCTTTCTTAAATGCTTGTTTCCAATTGCTCAAAAACTTTAAAGTTTACTACAGATAAGAGGTAGACATAGCATTTACCTCTTTAGACTTCCTAAAGTATATCATCCTAGCATAAATATTTAATATATGCCTTTTCCATCCAAAATATGTAAGTAGATCATCTTAAGTCATACAATGTAGGCTTATAAAACTCAGTCTGATTGTAAAATTGATTATTTCTTCCTTTATGTTCTTACTGTGTCTTCTACAGGTCACCTACAGGATTTATTTGTTTATATATTTGTGTTCTAAACCCCTTATTGACCTTTTTTTTTTGCCTTACTCATTGTCATATTCATACCGCATAATGAAATTTCTGACATATAGGTCTTTAGCACGTGTTTTTTGACTAAATTAATCATTACAACAAGTACTATTGAGAACTTTTCTTTGAATTACAAGCTGTGGTAATCTTTCTGTTTTTTTTTTTTGTTGTTGTTGTTGTTATTTTTGTTTTGTTTATTTTGAGACAGAGTCTCACTCTGTCACCCAGGCTGGAATGCAGTGGCGCGATCTCAGCTCACTGCAACCTCTGCCTCCCAGGTTCAAGTAATTCTCTGCCTCAGCACCCCAAGTAGCTGGGATTACAGGCACGTGCCACCACACCCAGCTAATTTTTGTATTTTTAGTAGAGACCAGGTTTCACTGACTTGGCCAGGCTGGTCTTGAACTCCTGATCTCGTGATCTACCCATCTCGGCCTCCCAAAGTGCTGGGATTACAGGTGTGAGCCACCATGCCTGGCCAATCTATCTGTTTTTATTTAGATTAGACATTTATGGCATGGGGCTTACCCTTGGAGGTACAGAGAAAGATTGCAGGGTAGAAATGTGCTGCATCCAGTTAGTCCTTCCTTAGCAACTTTGATTAGGCAAACTCTTTATATGCTAACGGGAAATGTGGCCAGCAGAGTTAGGTTGCAATTATATTGGTGATTTAAAAGAACTAAACTGTCAAAGCATGATAGGTCCTCCTTTCTTGGCTCTTGTGGAACTAGCTCTCAGGAGTAAGGGATGTCCTCTCTTTGCTATATCTATTAAGGTTTAACAACTTTGACTAGATTATCTACTTACTTGGAAATATTAAAACTTTTAGGGATGTTAAGACCTTTCTTAAGGTGATTATAATTTTCGGACAGTATTTGGGACTGTACCTGTGGTTTGTGATATACAGCGAATGACACCAAGAGAGGTAAGAGATTCTGTTGGGTTGGTGCTCATAATGAGAAGAGTGGATTATCCCACAGAAGCAATGAGAATGATTTTCAGAAGGAAACTGTTACTTAATGTTTACCGCAGAGTACATATTTAGAGATGTTGACATTACCTTACTTTTTTTCCCCTTATTAGTATTATATGTAGATGTGGAATCTGATTTTCACGCTAAAGTTCCTGTTGTGGTGTGCAGAGATCGAAAAAGGTTGGTAACAACGAAGAGAAAATATTTAAAAAAAGAAACCCCAACAACCAAATTTGTAGTGAATGATGTCTAAGAAAGAAAGTTTTTGCTTTAGATTTCTCCTTGGATGAATATGACTAGGCCAGTTTCTATTCATTAAAAATAGCAAGCTTACCAAATGCATGTGAACAAGAAATATGTAGAACACCAGACAGTTGAAAATAAAATACTCTAGGCAAAACTTTAATTTTTTTTTTTTCAAGTCATTCAGTCATCCAAGAGTATTGCATTTACTTTTATGCAGGTACTACTTTGCTCTAGGGATACACACATAAATAAGAGCCTCTCTAGAGTCACTTGAGCCAAGGAATTCAAGACTAGCCTGGGCAGCATAGTGAGACCTTGTCTCCACAAAAAATAAAATCAGCCGGGCGTGGTGGGTATGTGTGCCCAGCTACTTGGGAGGCTGAGGTGGGAGGATGGCCTGAGCCTGGGAGGTTGAGGCTGCAGTGAGCCGTGATTGTGCCACTGTACTCCAGCCTGGGTGACAGAGTGTCTCAAAAAAAAAAGGAAAAAAAAGGCCGGGCGCGGTGGCTCAAGCCTGTAATCCCAGCACTTTGGGAGGCCGAGGCGGGTGGATCACGAGGTCAGGAGATCGAGACCCTCCTGGCTAACACGGTGAAACCCCGTCTCTACTAAAAATACAAAAACTAGCCGGGCGAGGTGGCGGGCGCCTGTAGTCCCAGCTACTCGGAGGCTGAGGCGGGAGAATGGCGGGAACCTGGGAGGCGAAGCTTGCAGTGAGCCGAGATCACGCCACTGCACTCCAGCCTGGGCGACAGAGCGAGACTCCTCCTCAAAAAAAAAAAAGGAAAAAAAAAAACAACCCCTGTCTTCTCAAGGATCTCACAATCTATTAGAATTTAAGTTTTTAGTTCACTTAAATTGAGTTGGTTTAAATTGAATAAACTTAAGATCAGTTCTAAATTGAAGACTGATCTTGCCTTTCTAGTTAGATGTCTGTAAGTCTAAAAGAGCAAAGTACCTTTGAAAGCAAAAACTAAATCCTATTTGAAAGTAGTATGAGAGATGTGGAAACAATACAGAAATGGTATTCTTTTATTGATTATTAACTTGTATTATATTTTAAGATCAAAGTATTTTTTTATTCAAAGCTAGATGAATCTGTGGTGATCTAGTTCAGATTTCTTACTTTCTAAACTAGAAAAATGAGACCTGGAGTGGTTTATCAGTTTGTCCAGATTCACATCATTTAGGAGAAAACTATAATTGGAAAATGGAGGCAAAGTGACTTTTAGTGTTTTTTCTGCCACATTGTGTTAAATTGCCTGTGTGTTACACCTGAGATTTATTCTCCCTGCTTTCAAAATGTCTTCATTACACTTCTGTCACCCCATTTAAGGTAGCTGCTATTTTCACTTATACAGAAGCTTAACTTGTGGGTTAATCTGCAAATCCTGTCTAATCTTTACTCTGAAAATAACATATTAGTACAGTTGTGAAAGCTTGGATAGGAAAAATTAGAGTCAAGAAGTATAGCCAGTCAGTTAAGTATTCATTTTTTGCCATTATCATGTACAAAGCAAGAGGAATGAACTAGGAAATAACCTTGCACTATTTGACAATGAAGAGATCAGTGCCCTGTCTCTCATGTATATCAGTTTTGGTAATTCATAATGCTGCTTTTGAAATTAATTTCTCATTAACTTAAATACTAAGTTTGGTTGAAATTTATTTCTGAAGTACAAATGAATGTTAAAAACATCTTTAATTCATATGGAACTCTAGTAATGGAATGACATGTAGTTTTCAGTTAGCTCTAAATTTATAAAAACATTTGTTTTTATTAGGGCTTTTAAGGTACTATATTACAATATGATAACTAGAAAGAATAGCCACAGGATTTGAAGTATTCTACTTTTAAGGGTATTAATACAATGAAATTTGTTTCTTTCTCATTCACAGTGGTTTACTTTGTAGAGTGAGTGCAGGAAATGATATGGCATGTCTCACTACTGATTTACTTACTGCTCTTGGCAAAATAGAACCTGTCTTTATTCCCTTGGTGTTAGCCTTTCGCTACTGGGCTAAGGTAAGTGAAAGAAAGGAGAACCACTTATTTATATTTTTAGAAGGAAATGTGTTTAATCTTCAAAATTAGGCCTTTTCTTGTAGCATGTAACATCAATCATAGCATGTGGGACAAAGTAGTTTCCTGTGCTTGACAGAAAGTGGTGTGGCAGGTTGTAATTTATGGACATAAAAAATAAATTTTTATAGACACATACACTTATTGATATATTTTAGAATTTTTGATTATTGTGCTTTATTCTCCTTTTATGTACTATAGAAGTGTTCTCTTTCATATCAGCATGTGAGGCTCAAGTTTTCACTCTTACCGTAAGTTAAACTTGTAAGGTTTTAAGATCTATATATGTTAAGATTCTTTTGTTGGCGTATTTTTTCCCCAGTCTCTAAGAATGCTGTTCTCTTTCCTCTAAATCATTGATAACATGTACCAATTTCTGATTGGGCAACTGCTGAGTATTTGTTATTTAAGTTTCCTAAATTAGAATTAATTTGTATATCTAAAGGCTGTGGTTGACCTGTGTTTATTTCTTTGGTGTGGGGATAGGGAGGAGTGTTTAATTATCAGTATCAGTCCAAATGACTAGAGAGAGAGATTTTTGCTTTTTGTTTGTGTATTCCTGCCCTATCTATAGAGTATTCATCACTTGTTAGACTGGTGATAAGTAAATTCTCAGTCGTATACAAAGAAAACCGATTAAGGGGATGGTGTTAGAGTGGTAACTTCATAGCAAAAATAGAGAAGTCTCTGGAATTTTTTGTCTGGACTCTGTTTAGAGAATTGCCCCCATGCTTGGGGCAGCACCAGCTGGCTGAGTGTGGAACAGTCAGAAAGCCTAAGGTTGGGGCTTCTTTATACAAAGCAAGACCTTTGTATTTGCTGTTTCCCTCCTCTAGAATGTTCTTACCTTAGGTATTTAGAATGCTTCACTCTTACTTTTTTCAAGTTTATGCTCACATTAATTACCACCTGCCATACATAAATTTGTTGCAGTCTGTTCTGTGAAACTGTAAACTCTTTGGCGGGGGGGGGAGTTAATGTTTTTTATATTCACGGCTGATCCCCACTTCCACTTATCTTACTGTGTCAGCACATAGGAGGCACTCAGTAAATGTTTGTTGAATAAATGACCTAGCTTCTTCAGAAAGGAGTTTGTTTGTTTGTTTGAAATAGAGATGGGGTCTCATGATGTTGCCCATGATGGCCTCGAACTCCTGGGCTCAAGTGGTCCTCCCACCTTGCCTTTCCAGGTGCTGGAATTACGAGTGTGAGGCTCTGTGCCTGGCCAGAAAGATTTTTAACCCATGGAAGTGAGTGGAGGCAGTAAAATAGGTTGAGGGAGGGTGACTACTTCCTCTCATTTATCTTACACTCTATGCCTAGCATACTATAGGAAATCAGTGCTATGAAATGGAGTAAACCAATTCCAGATCTAGTTTTTTTTTTTTTTTGCTAAGTTTTTTTGTTTTTGAGATGGGGTCTCTGTTACCTAGTGCTAGAGTGAGCAATCACAGCTCACGGTAGCCTCAACCTCCCAGGCTCAAATGATCCTCCCGCCACAGGCTTCCTGAGTAGCTGGAACCACAGGTGTGTACCACCATGCCTGGCTAATTTTTTTTTTTTTTTTTTTTTTTTTTTTTTGTAGAGGTGGGGTCTCATTTAGTTGCCTAGGCTGGTCTTCAACTCCAGGGCTCAAACGATCCTCCCACCCTGGCCTCCCAAAGTGCTGGGATTACAGGTGTGAGCCACAGCATCCAAGGCTTTTCTAAGTCTTCCAGCAAGGTACTTCACCTATCTGAGCTTCAATTTTTTTCACTTGGAGAGAATATTTTGGTAATGCTATTAGATAATTCATGAGAATATACTTCAGGCTCTAAAATTCTGCAGGAATATAAAGGACGACGGAATACACTTCTTTGTTGGTACTTTTAAATTATGCCCTAATTTTTTTTGCGGTCATAAAATCATGTCAGTTTTCTCCCAGACATTGTTCTATTCAGTAAAATAAGTAGTCTGTATTAGAAGATTATAAATGATACTCAAATACGTTCTTTTTATTTTGGGAAAAAATGTGGCCTATAAATTTGTTTCCTAAAGTGACTCTTGGAAAAGGTTGCTCATGGTGTTTTAGTACTTCATCCATATAGATTCTAAATACGCCAGTTGATGGACACTGAAACATATATTACAAAACTGGTTGTAGAGTGGTTCCTTTCTATTTGCAACAGAGTAACATGTCTCATTTTTGTCATTTGTGTTAGTTGCAAAGAAAGATTTTTCATGGTACTCATTTTCTTAAGAAACTTAGAAATAATTCCTAGTATATTTTTCTTCTAAAGATTTTTAAAATAGCTTTGTGTTTCTTGAAGTTTTAAGCCATATTGTACATTATCTAGTTAAGCACGCATTTTCCCATGATTTGGGGGTTCAGAACAATTCTAGTATATAATTTATTCTTTTAACTGATATGAGATTGCAGTTGATTATTCTCTGGCTGTCTCTTAAGTAGTTATAGTCTTTGCATTTTGGTAATAGGAAATAGTTTTCTAAATAAAGCTTCTTAACTCTAGGCAGCAGAACTCTTTAGCCTTATCATCAGTACATTATTAGTCAAGTTACCTGACTTAGAGCCACTTTTTGTGGTTAATATAAGAATTGCATTTTAGCACTATTTGACATCTGAAAGAGATATCTGGGTTTTAAGAGCTGTCTCTTAAACTGCCTTAATCTTGTTCATCTGTGAGATGTCTGGTAATGTTAGCAGAATGTATTGACAGTTCTTTATCGTTGCAAAGGAATTTTTGGTTAAGTTGAGTTATTCATTAGGCAGTTTACCCTTGTCTTAATATTTTGGATAAGTGAGAGTTTATTCTAGTGGAATGTTTCAAACTCTTTTTGACAAGTGTTTTTAGTTGTCTTTTATTTTGAGTTGTAATCTTAAATGTACCAAGATATTATACTACAGTATAATTACTCTATATTATTATTATCCTAAATCTTCATTGTCTACAGAAGAAAGCAATGATTTAAAAATGAATCCAACCAATCCAGTATAGACCAATCGTATATAGATGCTACAATCTAATGAAATGTAAGCAAATGAATTACATCCATGTATCAAAGGTTAATATGCCGTGATCATGCATGATTTACTTCAAGATTATAAGAATGGTTTAATATCAGGAAGTCTATTCACCTAATTTATTGTATTAACACATAAAGGAGAAAAAAAATCCTAGATGCCGAAAGGGCGTGTTCCCCCTAACAGAAACTTTTAAGTCAACTAGAAATGGAAGTTTATGATGAAAACCCTTTATTAAAAACACACACAAAAAACAAAGCCAAAACAATAAGAAACATAATTTAAGCCGTATATGTTAGGATGAAGAATATTGCAGAGAAGTTCACCATTAATGTTGTACATTGTTTTGGGATTTTTAGGAAATGCAATAAGAAAATGAAATAATTGAATGTAAATATTGGAAAAATGATAAAATTATCTCTTTGTGCTAATGATATGATTGTATGCCTAGAAAACCCTAGTAAAAAACTATGAGGATTAATTAATAAGAGAATTTAGTAAGACGACTGAGTATAAGACAAATATACAAAAGTCAATGGCCATTCTCTGCCATAAAAATAACCTGTTAGAATGGAAATGGGGAAAAATACGTACTATCATGACAGCAACATAAATTATAAAACACTAAGGAAGAGATTTAATAAGAAAGATATAAGAAGAAATTATATTATTGAAAGATGAAAGCAAAATATGAACAAATCCATCCATTCAGCAAACATTCATTAAATGCCTTCTGTGTGTCAGACCCTGTTCTAGAAGCTGGGAACACCTAACAGGACATACAGAGTCCTGCTTTCATGGTGCTCATATACTTCTGGAAGAGTCAGACAGTAAAGAAATATATAAATGATAATACCTGCTAGAGCTTAATGCTACAAAAATGAAATGATAGAATGAATGACATTACTGTGAATTGTCAGGAAAAGACTGTGAAGAAATGATATTTAAGCTCAGACGGGTAATAGCTAGCTACATGAAAATCTGATGGAAAACTCTCCAAGGGACAGTTAATCCAAAGCTTCCAAGGTGGGGATGAGCTCAGAAGGAGCAAAAAGGAAGGCTAGAGTGGCTGTAAAACTGCTTTAATCAGAAGTATGCCGTTGGCATAGAAATAGAAAAATAGATCTGTGGGACAGAATAGAATGCTCAGATAATCTAGTGTATAGATTTTATTAAATAGTGCTTTCACAAGTGTATCTTACTAGAAGAAAATAGTGTTGGACTCAGCATGCTAAATGCAAAAATAAATTTTACTTAAAATTTAAAATTTTAGAAGAAAAATGTAGGAGTATGTGCATGTAAACAATGGGATGGGGAGCTCTTTTTACTATGATAGGATACCTAGAAGGTGTATAGTTACCTCAGTATCCAATGTTGGGGGATTTGGTTCCAAGACTCCCAAGGATACCAAAATTTGAGGATGCTCAAGTCCCTTATACAAATTGTGTGTTATTTGTATCTAACCTTCACATAGACTCCAACATACCTTAAATCATCACTAGATTACTTATAATATGTAATATAGTATAAATGCTCTGTAAATAGTTGTACTATATTTTTTAATTTGTATTTTTTATTATATTGCTATTTTTAGTTTTTAAAATTTAAAATTTTAATTTTTTTCAGAGACAGAGTCTCACTCTGTTGCCCAGGCCGGAGTGCAGTGGTGCCATCATAGCTCACTGTAACCTTAAATTCCTGGGCTCAAGGGATCCTCCCACCTCAACTTCCTGAGTAGCTAGGACCACTGGTGTGTGCCACCGTGCCTAGCATATTTTTGTTTTGTTTTGTTTTTTCAAGAGACAATGCCTTTGCACCTGGCCTTTAACAAATTTTTCTTTTTGTTTTTTGTTTTTTTTTGAGACGGAGTCTGCCTCTGTCTCCCAGGCTGGAGTGCAGTGGCCGGATCTCAGCTCACTGCAAGCTCTGCCTCCCGGGTTTACACCATTGTCCTGCCTCAGCCTCCCGAGTAGCTGGGACTACAGGCGTCCGCCACCTTGCCCGGCTAGTTTTTTGTATTTTTAGTAGAGACGGGGTTTCACTGTGTTAGCCAGGATGGTCTCGATCTCCTGACCTCGTGATCCGCCCGTCTCGGCCTTCCAAAGTGCTGGGATTACAGGCTTGAGCCACCGCGCCCGGCCCAAATTTTTCAATTATATATATTTTTAGAGACAGAGGTCTTGCTATATTGTCCGGGCTGGACTCCAACTCCTGGACTCAAGCAATCCTTCTGCCTCTGCCTCTTGAGTAGCTAGCTGGGACTACATCAACTGCAGGTGATATGTGTCCATCACCACACCTGGCAATAAATAAATAAATACATACATAAATAAATAAATAATGAATTTTACTTAATGAAAAAAATGTATATATAAATTTTTTGATGGGGTCTTGCCCAGGCTGGAATGTAATCTCAGCTCACTGCAACCTCCACCTCCCGGGTTCAAGTGATTCTCCTGTCTCAGCCTTCTGAGTAGCTGAGATTACAGATGCCTGCCACTGTGCCTGGCTAATTTTTGTATTTTTTGTAGAGGCAGGGTTTCACTATGTTGGCCAGGCTGGTCTGGAACACCTGACCTTAAGTGATCCACCTGCTCTGCCTCCCAAAGTGCTGGGATGATATGCATGAGCCAGTGTGCCCAGCCTAAAAAATATTTTCAGTCTGCAGTCGATTGAATCTGTAGATGCAGAACCCATTGATATGGAGGGCTGAGTGTCTGAAATAAGCATATTTAAACTAAAGCATAGTAAAAATTAAAAAATGTTATATAGTAAAATATATCATAAATAGTATCAAAAGAAAAATAGTAGATTGGGAAAAAAATAACATCTTTCAAATGCATATATCAGACATAAAGGGTTATTATCCATAATTAAAACTCTTTTAAATTGATGTATTGCATGAAAATAGAAAAACTGGCAAAATATTTAATAGGCAATTTAGAAAAGAGTAAATCTCAGATGGTTAGTAAACATGTACAAATTTCATAATCTCTTTAAGGTCAAGGACATGCAAATTAAAGTAACTATCAGATATTACACTTCTCTCATCCCATTGAAAATTATTGAAAATTAGTTTTTAAGTGATAATACTTAGTGTTTGAAGGGGTGTATGCACTAGATAATACCTAGTGTTCGAAGGGTTGAACACACCTAGGTTCCTGGTGGAAAATACAAATTTTTGTAGTGATTTTGGAAAAACAATTCTTAACAATATATTTTAGGATTAAAATGTATCACTAATCTTTTAATTTAACAAACATTCATGGGAATACAGCCCATAGAAATAAGCACCAATACTTAGGAAACCCTATGTATAAGGATGAACATTACAGCATTATTTGAAGTGGCAAAACTGGGAGCAAAATGTGAATGTTCTTGAATGGGGGAACTATTGTGTAACCATCCATATCATAGACTATAAGCATTTAAAAGAATGTGTTTGCTGGGCATGGTGGCTCATGCCTATAAATACCCAGCACTTTGGGAGGCTGAGCGGGGAGATCATTTGAGCCCAAGGGTTCGAGACCAGCCTCGGCAACATAAATAAAATTTGTCTACAAATAGTCTACAAAATAAAAAAATTTGTCTACAAAATAAAATTAGCTGAGCATGGTGGTGCATGCCTGTAGTCCCAGCTACATGGAAGGATCACTTGAGCCTGGGAGGTTGAGGCTGCAGTGAGTCGTGAACATGCTACTGCACTCCACCCTGGGCTATAGAGTGAGACCCTGTCTCAAAAATAAAATAATGTGTTAGATCGTGCTAACTGACTTAAAGGGACTTTCTTGATGTATTGTTAAGGGAGAAGAGTAATATACAGAGAGATGTCTATAATATACTATTTTGGTAAAATAATGTTGAAAAACTTCTCCCTATACCTATATAGGAAATAGAAATGTATGTGTATTTGTATATGAGTATAGAAAAAGGCCTAGAAGAAGACATAGAAAGTTGTTAATTGAAGTAGAAGTAGAGGCAAGATGAGGAGAAAAAGGCCGGGCGCGGTGGCTCAAGCCTGTAATCCCAGCACTTTGGGAGGCCGAGACGGGCGGATCACGAGGTCAGGAGATCGAGACCATCCTGGCTAACACGGTGAAACCCCGTCTCTACTAAAAACTACAAAAAACTAGCCGGGCGAGGTGGCGGCGCCTGTAGTCCCAGCTACCTGGGAGGCTGAGGCAGGAGAATGGTGTAAACCCGGGAGGCGGAGCTTGCAGTGAGCTGAGATCCGGCCACAGCACTCCAGCCTGGGCGGCAGAGCGAGACTCCGTCTCAAAAAAAAAAAAAAAAAAAGAAAGATAAGGAGAAAATATTTTTAAAATGTGTCCACAGTAAAATAACTACACATAATATTATTCCTTTTAACAAAAGTATGTGTCTTTGTATGCGTTTAAAAAAGAATGAAAAAATGGTCACCAACATTTTAATGGTTATTATTTTAGAGTGATGATATTTCAAGTTATTTCTTACATTTTTCATTGTCATTTGAACTTTTTACAATGATTAGGGTAGGAAAAAATAAGCTACTTTTATCATGAAAATTAAGAAAGCTAAATGGTAGTACTTTTTTCCCCTTCATTTTGCAGTTGTGCTATATTGACTCCCAAACTGATGGTGGAATCCCTTCTTACTGTTTTGCTTTAATGGTGATGTTTTTTCTACAACAGAGAAAACCCCCTCTTCTTCCTTGTTTACTTGGAAGTTGGGTAAGCATGAGTTTGTGATATATATGTGCATATATATATATAGTTTGCTCTTGCAGAGAACTCTGCTCAAACATTTTAAGCTGGAATTCTGGTTTGTCTGTTTGTCCATCTTTTTTTTTTTTTAAATAATTTTTCCACTACCAATTTGGAATGCCTTTTTATATAGATTGAAGGCTTTGACCCAAAAAGAATGGATGACTTTCAGCTGAAGGGCATAGTAGAAGAGAAGTTTGTGAAGTGGGAATGTAATTCAAGTAGTGCAACTGAGAAAAACTCAATTGCTGAGGAAAACAAAGCTAAGGCAGACCAACCAAAAGATGATACCAAGAAGACAGAAACAGACAACCAAAGTAATGCCATGAAGGAAAAACATGGCAAAGTAAGCCTTTTTGTTTTTGTTTTTTTTTGGCTTTTCTATCTGTAGAATTTGTGATGCCTTCGATTGAAGCTATTTTAATTGTAGATTGACCTTGAGCAAGCCTCTTGGCCTCATTTTCCTCATCTGTAAAGTGAGGGGTTGATCTGGTTTAGTTTTCCAGTACCAAGATTCTCTGATTAATTTATACCTTGTTTTGGAAAACGTGTGTTGTTTGAATCATGTCAAGATAAATCTGTCATTTTTCATCTAGACAAGGAAAATTTCCTTTAAGAGTTGGGCTCTGACCAGACTTCAGCATATGGGAATTTTGTTGCCAGATTGGGTGGAGAAATAAAGCCCTTGTGCTCTAAGAGGGGGTAGCTCTGCTTATTTGATCATTCAGCATTCATTTATTAAGGACCTACTATGTGCTGGCCATTATCTTGAGTGCTACAGAACCAAAGGTACATGGACTATGTCCTCTAGAAGCTTGTAGTCTTCTAAGTGGACAGATGGCATTATGACAGAAATCTGAACATTTCTGAAATCATTGCTGTAGCTATACTGAATTTTTTGTAGTTTCCTGATATACTTGCCTGTTGTATTCAACTCTTCCACTTTCCTGGACTACTGTACACTCTCTCCTCAAACCACTAATACTCTCAGCCAGTGCTGGCTTATTACTTCTCTGGGAACTTGCCATGTTCTTATCTAAAGTCATTTTCTTCACTTGTGTATTCAGTCTCATCCTTTCTTGTGTTTTCCAGAATGTCACTCTAG
Source organism: Rhinopithecus roxellana (assembly GCF_007565055.1). Lineage (NCBI taxonomy): Eukaryota > Metazoa > Chordata > Mammalia > Primates > Cercopithecidae > Rhinopithecus > Rhinopithecus roxellana. The sequence continues at coordinate 56,480,223 of NC_044560.1, forward strand.
CAATTATGCCCTCATAAATTACCAATTTTTCATTCCCTACAAAATCAAACATGCTCTTATTTCTCCCACTGTAGGAAAAATCTGACAGCACTTCCCCTCCCAGCTATTCCTTTGCTCCCTTTTGCATAGAACTTCTTAAGAAATGTTTGTATTTACTATTTTTGATTTCTCTGTTTCCCCTTAGCTCACACTAATCAGGCTTTGATGTCACCCCATCAGTTTGCCAAAACTTGTATCATCAATGTCAGTAACCTCCACATTACTAAATCCAGTGGTCATTTCTCAGTTTCTGTCGTTTTTGATTTATTAGCAACATTTGCCAGTTAATTACTTCCCTCTCTGAAAATTTTATTCACTTGACTTTCAGGACACCAGACCCGTGGCTGGTTATTCCTTCTCAGTTTCCTTTGCTGGTTTCTTTTTTCCTCTGTAATCTCTTAAAGTTGAAGTGCTGTAGTTCATGATCCCTTTTTTCTTGTGTATGTACATTCCCTTGGTAATCCCAACTAATCCTGTGGATTTTAAGGACTAATCTGTATGAAGATCACTCTCAAATTCAAATCTCCAGCCAGACCTCTCTCCTGACTGCCATAATTGTATAACCAACTGCCCATTTACTGTCTCTACTTAGATGTCTAATAGATGTCTTAAAGTTAATGTGTCTAAACTGAATTCCTGATCCTCCCCTCAAACTTGCTTCACACTTAGGTTTTTCATCTTAATTGTTTGCACCGCATCCTTTCAGTTGCTCAGTTAACCGAAAATGATATTCCTTTCAGTTAACCTTGGAGTCATCCTTTACTCCTCTTTCATGCCCCATATCAAGTCTGTCAGGAAATCCTGTCATCTCTACTTCAATATATATCCAGAATTTGATTACCTCTCACTACCTCCACTGTTACCATCCTGGTCCTAGCCATCATCATCTCTGGCCTGGGATACTACTATAGCCTCGTAACAGGTTTCCATGTGTCTACCCTTTCCTCTTATAGTCTGTTCTTGACAATCAGAACAGTTCTTCTAAAACTTAAGTCGGATCATGCCCTTCCCTCTCCCCACACTCAAATGAACAAATGAGTTGTTCCTCATTTGGATAACAAGCCAAACAGCCCATCCTGGCTCTTTGCTTTCCTCTTTTACTCTTCTTGTCACTCTATCTTGGTTTTCTTTTTAAAACTGGTTTCATTGTTTGTTTGTTTGCCCTGTTTCCCATTCCTTTAGCACTTTTCCCTCTTCTTAAAACGTACCTTCTCAATAAGTCTTATCCTGACTACTCTATTAAACACTGTAACCTTCTCCTGCTTCCACACTCCCATCCTTTTTAGCGTACTCAACTCTCTTTTTTCTGTAGTACTTATCTTTTAAGTTACTATGTAATTTACTTATTAAATATGTTTGTTGTCTTTCCATAGAAAGTAAGCTCCATGAAGGCAAGAATCTTTGGGTTTTTTCCCCCAAAGACATATCCCAAGTGCCTAGAACACTGCCTTGCACATAGTAGGCACTCAATGAATAGTTGTAGAATTGAATGTGAGAATGATTATTTCATGTGTTTATGCTGCCTAGTGGTTGCTTTTAGCCAGGTTTCATCTAACTAATTCTTTGGAATTCAGGTGTTACCTCTTCTGTTATGATTCCCCTGATTTAGAGGCCCATCTTAGCATGTAGCCTTTACTATATAATTGTTAAATTGTCTCTCCCCCTCCTAATAGTCTCTGAAGTAGGACCTTATTTAAGTGGCAGTATAGTATAGTGATTCACTGCATGGACCCAGTAGCCAGGCGGTCTTGAGTCAAATCCTTGCCCTATAGTATCCATTTCATGGAATAGTTAGAATTAATTGTTAACGTATGTGCAGCTTTTAGACGAGTGAATGGTACATGGTAAACCTTATGTATAAGTGTGAGCTTTCATTATTTTATGACGTTCCCACCAATGTCAGGGACATAGGAGGTTCTAAAGAAATGTTTGCTGAATGAAGGAATTAAGTTTTTTTGAAAGCCGGGGCGTTTACCTATATTTTAAAAGTAATTATTGGAAAAAGGAGTTGTAGTAGTTATGCAATGGTTTGCAGCTTTGGCTGCACTTGAAAATTACTTTAGGGAGCTTTAAAAATGCCATTGCCTAGGCTGATAGCCTAGTCAGTTAAATCAGAATCTTGGGAGGGGTGTAGAAGGTGGGGGTGGTGCAGAATTCAGGTATTAGTGTATTTTACTGCTCCCCATATGATTCTAATGTGCAGCCAAGGTTGAGAATCACTGGTTCAGTGGAAAGAATGCAGAATTTCTAGGAGTCAGTAACCTGGGACTTTGTTCCCAGCTTTGCTTCAAACTGACTGCTTGTTGGCAAATTATTCCTTCATGCCTCAGTTTTTGAAAACGTGATCTCCAAGGTCTTCTCTAACTGAAAATTTGTTGATTTTATAGTTTTGTTAAGCTTAAATGAAAAGTATTTTTTCTTTTCCAGTCTCCTTTAACATTGGAAACACCAAATCGGGTATCCTTGGGACAGTTATGGTTAGAGCTGCTGAAATTTTACACACTGGATTTTGCTTTGGAGGAATATGTCATATGTGTACGGATACGAGATATTTTAACAAGAGAAAATAAAAACTGGCCTAAAAGGCGAATAGCCATTGAAGGTGAGATGATATGTTGTATTTCACTTGGAGAATATTTTTTATGTGCTACTCATTATCTAATTCAGTGTTAATAAATAAACCTTTGGCTTTGTAGCATTATGTATATGTCACTAGATTGTCATTCTTTATTTTTAATTTTTTTAGAGACAGGGTCTTGCCCTGTCGCCCAGGCAGGAGTGCAGTGATAGGATCATGGCTTATTGCAACCTCAAACTCCTGGGCTCAAGGGATCCTCAGCCTTCTGAGTAGCTAGGACTATAGGCTTATGCTACCATGCCCCGCTAATTTTTTTATTTTTTGTGGAGATGGGGGTCTCACTGTGTTGCCCAGGCTAGTCTGAAACTTTTGGCCCCAAGTGATCCTCCTGCATTGGCCTCCCAAAGTGCTAGGATTATAGGCATGAGCCACTGTGCATGGCCTCCATTATTTATTTAGATTCTTTGTCAAGTCTGTTACAGTTTTATAGAATTAGTATTTATTTAAAGGTTTCTGCTATATATGGTTAAGGTCAGTAATTAGCATTTTTTTAAATTTTGAAAACTTTATTTTTTAATTGTGCAAACTTGCAGAAATACAGAAAAATATAAGTTAGGAATACTATAAGATCTTTTTGAATGAATTTGTGTCATAAGATTATGAGAAAGTTTTCATTGTCTTCTAAAGTACCTCACCTAATAAATGTGGCTTCGCTAAAGGAGAAAAATAAAAATTGATGTTGACAAAGTTTCATATCAGATCCCAAGACCATTAAGATCTTTGGAGATACAGAAAACAATAGAGTGGCTCCTCAATTCTTAATCAAAAATTAAATTTCACAGCATTTCACTTACCTTTTGTAGATAAGAAATTGAATTTATGTTGATTTTAGTCTGTTCAGCCTACACATTATTCCATTCCCTCATTCCTGCTGGCCTTCTCTACTGTGAGTTCAACCCAGAAATATTCTGAAATATACATGCAAACATTTATACATATCTTGTACTCTTATATATAGTAAATAAATGAGCTCTGAAGCCTTCTAGCCATAATTTATCTCTGTTTTTTTCTTTATTTCCCCCCCTTTTTCATTTTCTTTGGGAAGTGAGGAAGAAACTAGAAAAATCTTTTTAAAGCTTGTGGATTTAGATAGCAGCAGAACGTAACAGATGCCTTAACTTCAACAGTTTGAAGCCTGGCCTCTTAATACCAAAAGGTCTTCAGTAGTGGAGAGCATATGTATTGTCTTTTTGGTGCACTCTTCTTTTTTCCTGGGCTTTTCTATATTTAAGACTTACAGATATTTTCAGAAATCTGTCATGTTATTAATAATAAGGATGCAGTTGTTTCAAGACTTTGCAGGGTAATTATTTTTGACTGGACCGAAGTTTACATATGGGTTTAAATTTTACTTTTTTAGGTCTGTTGCTTTTTTGCTCTTTCTTCCTACACTTTCTTTTACTTTTGATCTCACTAAAGTTAAATCTTAAAATCAGTTTTTTTTCCAAGTTGAAGCCTTGAGAGTGTTAGGTTTGTTTTACTTGTTTAAATTGCAAAGAGCATATAACTATATTAAAGAACACTCACAAAGAATCCTAGTCAATACGGATATTCCCGCCAGTTAGGTGTCCCTTGTTAACCATCCTCCGTGAAATCAATATCCCGCAGTGGCTCACGCCTGTAATCCCAGCACTTTGGGAGGCTGAAGCAGGCGGATCACCTGAGATTAGGAGTTCAAGACCAGCCTGGCCAACATGGTGAAACTCCATCTCTACTAAAAATACAAGAATTAGCTGGGCGTGGTGGCATGCACCTGTAGTCCTAGCTACTCGGGAGGCTGAGTCAGGAGAATTGCTTTAACCTGGAAGGCAGAGGTTGCAGTGAGCTGAGATCATAGCACTGTCTCCAGATTAGGGGATAGAGCAAGACTCCATCTTAAAATAAAAGAAAAGAAAAACAGTACTATAGCAAGATGAAAATCACTAATGGGTCCTGAAGCTTGAAAATTTTTATTCAGTGACAGGGTAGAGGGCGGTATTTCAGCATAACTCCTTTTTCCACAGTTTCATCATTGAAACTGATTACTGAGTTGGCCTTCTCAGCCATCCTGTTATTAGTTACCTTATTATTAGTCTTGTTTATTTTTCCTTTTAGCTTTTTATTTTATGAGAGAAAGGAAGAAAAAAAATGTTGCAATTGTATTTCCTCCCATTTTCAGGAACTTTCATTGGGACTCTAGCTTAGAAAAAACCCTTGGGAAAATGTATTCTCCTGACAGTGTATCAGTTAAGATCTACTTGTATGAGCTTGGAAATGTAGTTTGGAAGTAGAGACTTAGCTATTTACTATTTTCTCTTTTTGCTAGATCCATTTTCAGTCAAGAGGAATGTTGCACGGAGCTTAAATAGCCAGCTGGTTTACGAATATGTTGTGGAGAGATTTAGGGCAGCTTATCGATATTTTGCCTGTCCTCAGACGAAGGGTGGAAATAAGTCTACAGTGGACTTCAAGAAAAGAGAGAAGGGGAAAATAAGCAATAAGAAACCAGTTAAGTCTAACAATATGGCAAATAACAGTTGTATTCTGCTTGGGGAAACCACAGAAAAAATAAATGCAGAAAGAGAGCAACCTGTTAAATATGATGAATTGGAATGTACATCACAGAGATGTATTATTGACAACAACAATTTGTTGGTAAATGAACTAGATTTTGCTGACCACGGACAAGACTCTTCATCTTTTTCTACCAGCAATAGCAGTGAATTGGAGCCAAAATTAGTTAAGAAACAAGATGATTTAGCGCCTTCAGAAACTTGTTTAAAAAAAGAGCTCAGCCAATGTAATTGCATTGATTTGCCTAAGTCGCCTGACCCAGATAAATCTACTGGAACAGACTGCAGGTCAAATTTAGAAACGGAGAGTTCACATCAGAGTGTGTGCACCGACACATCTGCTACCTCTTGCAACTGCAAAGCTACAGAAGATGCTTCTGACCTTAATGATGATGATAACTTCCCCACCCAGGAATTATATTATGTGTTTGATAAATTTATATTAACCTCTGGCAAGGTAGGTAGGATACAGTTTGTAAATGATCTATAAGATTTTGTGGTGGTTGTGTGACTATGTATATTTTTTAGAATTAGAAATGTAAAAATAGCTTATATAGTGATGACTGTTGTTTTGGAATGATACTTTGGTATGTATTTTACCTTTTGTGTTTTTCATGTAGTTGCCTTTAAATAATGTATATAAAGCCTCAAAAGATTTCAGCATTGTATTACCAGTTGGTTTCCTTTACTTTCTCATATATGAAAGGATTCATCTGATATTTCATAAAAATCTTAACAAAGACAGCATGCATTTTAAATGTTGCTTATTTTGTATTTTTTCTTTTTTTATAACAAAAGCCACATTCAAGCTTATTTTTATACATAAAATTTTTCTTCCCCAAAAAATACAAGGTTTGTAAATTCTAAAAGTATTCTACTTTAAAGACATTTTAATTATATATATATATATATATATATATATATATATATATATATTTTTTTTTTTTTTTTTTTTTTTTAGACAGTGTCGCTCTGTCGCCCGGGCTGGAGTGCAGTGGCCAGATCTCAGCTCACTGCAAGCTCCGCCTCCCAGGTTTACGCCATTCTCCTGCCTCAGCCTCCTGAGTACCTGGTACTACAGGCGCCTGCCACCTCGCCCGGCTAGTTTTTTGTACTTTTTAGTAGAGACGGGGTTTCACCGTATTAGCCAGGATGGTCTCGATCTCCTGACCTCGTGATCCGCCCGTCTCGGCCTCCCAGAGTGCTGGGGAGATATTTTTAGAGGGGGGAAATATAGGCATACTAATGGTAGTTGAGGGAAACTAAGATTAGTAGTCAAAAAAATGAAGAATCCAGTTTCTGTTTCTGCTACTGAGCCTCTGGATTTCAGCTTATCCTGTATGAATTACAGAAATCCAAACTTTTCTACTTTTGAAGTAAGATAGTATGAACTTATTATTATTTTGAGACAAGGTCTGGCTCTGTCGCCCAGGCTGAAATGCAGTGGTGCAGTCCACCTCCCGGGCTCAAGCCATTCTCCCACCTCAGCCTCCTGAGTAGCTGGGACTACAGGCACACACCACCATGTCTGGCTAATTTTTGTATTTTTTTGTAGAGACGGGGTTTTGCCATATTGCCCAGGCTATTCTTGAACTCGTGAGCTGAAGCGGTCCGCCTGCCTTGGCCTCCCCAAGTGCTGGGATTATAGATGTGAGCTCCTCCAGCTGGCCAGATAGTCTGAACTTTTAACTCATAAAGGAAATCATTTAAAATCATAGGAAAAAACCTATTGAACAGGAAGTAAGCGATAACTGCTTTGCAAATAAAACAAAGTTTTAACCGAGTCACATTACTTCAAGTGCATTGCACAGAATTGAAATATCATTATCGGCCGGGCGCGGTGGCTCAAGCCTGTAATCCCAGCACTTTGGGAGGCCGAGACGGGCGGATCACGAGGTCAGGAGATCAAGACCATCCTGGCTAACACAGTGAAACCCCGTCTCTACTAAAAAATACAAAAACAACTAGCTGGGCGAGGTGGCGGGCGCCTGTAGTCCCAGCTACTCGGGAGGCTGAGGCAGGAGAATAGCGTGAACTCGGGAGGCGGAGCTTGCAGTGAGCTGAGATCTGGCCACTGCACTCCAGCCTGGGCGACAGAGCGAGACTCCGTCTCAAAAAAATAAAGAAATATCATTATCATTATCCATGTGAAAAAATGATTATACAGATCATACATAAGCCAAGTAGAATATTAAAAAATAAAAAAAAAGGAAAGTCATCTAGCCTTATCCAGGCTTATTGTTTTATCAGTAATTATTGACAAGCTTGAAGATGTTTAACCTAATTATTAAATAGTATTGCCTATTTTTAAAAAATCTGCTTTATTAAGGTATGACTAGCATTTAAAAAGCTATAGATATTTAATGTCTACAACTGGATGTGTTTGAACTTAAATATATATATATTATTATCACTGTCAGTGCCACAGAAAACCTCTCCATCCATCAGCTCCAGAAGTACCCTCCTCTTTTTTTCCTTTTGTAGTTAGAGAACTTAAGAGGTACCTTATTAGCAAATTTAAGAATATAATACAGTATTATTAATCTTAGGCCCTACTTTGTGCAGATCTCCAGAACTTATTTATTTTGCATAAATGAAACTTTGTACCCTTTGACGAGCACCTCCCCATTTCCCCCTCCTGATAAGCAGTATTTCTTCATTCTATATAAATATACATCTGTTGCATTTTATCTTGGTTGCAGTATTTAGGGCACATGGACTATTGAAAGCATCAAATAAATTGCAGGTTTTTAGAAAACTTAATTATATAACTTCAGTTTACATGTCTTATCCTTTATACTTTTTTCCCTGGAAACCTAGGGTAAGTACTGTTTCTCCAGTTTTCATTTTTACTATTTAAAGAGTTTCCTGCCTAAATATGTCATTTTTTAAAGAAAAAGCTTTGAAAAGCTGGTAGAGATTCTTGTAGTACTGTTAATTAGCCCACAGTGCGTCATTCTTACAAAAAGAGGTTTTCTTATATAATTTGTATCAGAATTTATGTCCAGGCTAACACTGGAGAAAGACACTTTAGGATCTAGGCATATTACAATAAAGAAAAGAGTATTGGTGTTTCTTAAACATATGTGTTTGTTTCATCGAGTTGGCATAAATTTTTGTGTTTTAACCACTTGTTTGGTGTCCACTGAAATACACTTAAAATGGTTATGAGGGTTTGGAGTTCATTTTGTGTGGTTGTTGAATAAGTTACTCTTCGTATGAAGCTAATTTATTTTTAGTGTTCAGTCTGTGGTTTGGTCTCTTGAGCAACTAATGTAATAAATTGAACCAACTAATTGAGGGTTCTGTGATTGATTCAGAAAATAGAAAATGTTTGGAGTGAAATGAAAGGTGCACCTTAAAATTTCTTTATAACCTATTTTGTTAGATCTCAGTAAGTTTAAAATATGATGCATATATTTTCCTTTGGGAGCTGTTTGAATGAACTCATACCTTCTGCATCTCCTGGCATTTTCTGTATCTTTCATTTTCAGGTAAATTTAATCCTTGATATAATTTTACTGGGGAAGAAAAAGTAGTTGACTCAAAAAAGTTTTTTGTAGCTAATGCTGCATTTTAACAACATGTTTTTTTTTTAAAATTACCTCCTGGAAGCACGGGTTATCAAAACTGAGTTACATAAAAGATTCTTTTTGAATTCACTTCATAAGTGATGAAGTCCCTCAAAAGTTTATTAAATTAGATTTCTTTTTATCGTTGTGTAGCCACCAACGATAGTATGCAGCATCTGCAAAAAGGATGGCCATTCAAAGAATGATTGCCCAGAGGATTTTAGGAAAATTGATCTAAAACCTCTGCCACCAATGACAAACCGATTTCGGGAAATACTCGATTTAGTATGTAAAAGATGTTTTGGTAAGTCTTTCATTACTACAACTATTGGAACTAGATTCCTTCTCAGATATTAAATATTAATTTTCTGATTTAAGAAGGTTGTTTACATTTTGTTTTGCTGGAGGTTTTTGAATAGATACCCAAGCACACATATTTACTAAATGATTACTGTGTGCAGGGCATCATGGTAAATACCAAGGGGAGTTGAGAGTCCATATATATTGCTTTTAAGGAACTTAGAATATGGATATGAACTGTCTAACATGGTAGCTTCTAGTCTATGTGGCTTTTAAATTTAAATCAATTAAAATTAAATTAAAACCAAGGTCTTCAGTTTTATACTAGACATATCTCAAGTACTCAGTAGCTACATGTGGCTAGTGGCTGCTGCATTGGATAGCATTGATAGAGAACATTTTCATCATTGCAGCATTCTTGGATAAAACTGTTCTAGATGGATTAATACTGGCATTTATGTAAATTGCCATAATTGGAAATAGAATGTGTTACGTGCTATAGTAGTGGTAAACGAAACGGAGTGTAAACACAATTTTTTCTGGGGTGGATTAGAGGAATCAGGATTAATGATGTGGTATTTGAGATGGATTGGGTTGCATTTTTAAACGTCAAAGATTATTCATAAAAGCATAGAGTGACTGGGCACAGTGGCCCACACCTGTAATCCTAGCACTTTGGGAAGCCAAGGCAGGTGAATCATGAGATCAGGAGTTCGAGACCAGCCTGGCCAACATGTTGAAACCCTGTCTCTACTAAAAATACAAAAATTAGCCGGGCATGGTGGCTGGTGCCTGTAGTCCCAGTTACTCGGGAATCTGAGGTAGGAGAATCGCTTGAACCTGGGAGGCAGAGCCAAGGTTGTGCCACTGTACTCCAGCCTGGGCAACAGAGTGAGACTCCATCTTAAAAAAAAAAAAAAAAAAAAGCATAAAATGCATAATTTGTTTGGGGGAATAATTGCTTTTGATTTGGTAGGGTAGGCCAGGCGCGGTGGCTCCAGCCTGTAATCCCTGCACTTTGGGAGGCCGAGACGGGCGGATCACAAGGTCAGGAGATCGAGACCATCTTGGCTAACCCAGTGAAACCCCGTCTCTACTAAAAAATACAAAAAACTAGCCGAGCGAGGTGGCGGGCGCTTGTAGTCCCAGCTACTCGGGAGGCTGAGGCAGGAGAATGGCGTAAACCCGGGAGGCGGAGCTTGCAGTGAGCTGAGATCCGGCCACTGCACTCCAGCCTGGGCGACAGAGCGCGACTCCGTCTCAAAAAAAAAAAAAAAAAAAAAAAGATTTGGTAGGGTATAAGAAAGGCAATAGAGAGAGATAAGGCTGTAAAGATATTTTTGGGAAAGCCTTGCATGCCTTTATTCAGCGAACGTTTACAGAGTACCCGGGAGTCACCTTTACTCAGCAGACATTTATGAATTACTTCTGTTTCCAGGTAAGATAAAATTTCTGGTTATAACGTTTAGTGCTTCATTGTAATCTCTCCTTTCTTCCCCATTTCCACTTCCCACCAGGCAACTACTTTTCTGCTTTTGTCACTATAGATAGATTGCATTTTCTAGAGGTCTGTATAAGTGGAATTATACAGAATGTATTCTTTTTTTGTCTGGCTTTTTTCGCTCAGTATAATTACTTTGAGATTCATTTATATGTTGTGTAAGAGTGGTTAATTTCTTCTTGTATCTGAGTAGTGTTCCATTGTATGGCTATACCACAATTTGTTTATCCATTCACCTGTTGATAAATATTTGTCTCATTTCAAAATTTTTGGCTCTGTGGGTCTGAGTATGGACATACGCTTTCATTTATCTTGGCTAAATACTTAGAATGACTGGGTCATGGCACATGTTTTTTTTTTTTTTTTTTTTTTTTTTGAGACGGAGTCTCGCTCTGTCGCCCGGGCTGGAGTGCAGTGGCCGGATCTCAGCTCACTGCAAGCTCCGCCTCCCGGGTTTATGCCATTCTCCTGCCTCAGCCTCCCGAGTAGCTGGGACTACAGGTGCCCGCTACCTCGCCCGGCTAGTTTTTTGTATTTTTTAGTAGAGACGGGGTTTCACCGTGTTAGCCAGGATGGTCTCGATCTCCTGACCTCGTGATCCGCCCGTCTCAGCCTCCCAAAGTGCTGGGATTACAGGCTTGAGCCACCGCGCCCGGCCGGCACATGTTTTTTTTAGCAGCTTGATTAAGATACAATTTACATTTATTTTTACTTATTTAGTCATTTGTCTCAATGTGGGCTCATAGATATTTGATACTTTGGGTTATAATGGGATATAATTTTCTTTTGTTCGGATTATTCCAGCTTTGGCCATTGGGAGCTGTTTTACTTGTCTTCCTGGTCCCTTTTATATATATCCATCAGTGTGTGGTTTTTTTGTTTGTTTGGGTTTTAACACTTTCATATTGTCTGGCACTATAAGATGCTCCTGGCACTTCGTGTATATTTTGTGCCCTACTCCTAGAATTAGGCATTTGTCCAAGGAGCAGTGATTCCTTTTGTTGGAGAATGATATTAGAAACTAAGACCTAAACACTAGGTGTGCTTGCTGGTACTGGGCTGTTGTTGCTTCGAGGCCATCTCAGAGCAAGAAAATGTGTGTGTGTATACTAACCTATGTATATAAACTTACTGTAAATATTTCTATATGTAGCCATCTTTTTTTTTGAGACAGAGTCTCACCCTATCGCCCAGGCTGGAGTGCAGTGGCGCGATCTCAGCTCACTGCAAACTCTGCCTCCCGGGTTCACACCATTCTCCTGCCTCAGCCTCCCGAGTAGCTGGTAATACAGGCATCTGCCACCACACCCGGCTAATTTTTTGTATTTTTAGTAGAGATGGGGTTTCACTGTGTTAGACAGGATGGTTTTGATCTCCTGACCTCGTGGTCCACCCTCCTCGGCCTCCCAAAGTGCTGGGATTACAGGCGTGAGCCACCGCGCACAGCCTATATGTAGCCGTCTTATCTGTATTAAACCAAACATGATTTCGTAATGGTATATCCAACTCTAACCCATTACCACATGGCTCATTTTAGCGACACGTATATGTAAACTCCCACTCCAGCAGTGAGAAACCTGTTTCCTACCATCTATTATTCATTTTTTAAGTTGTTCCATTTTAGTACATATATATAGCAGTATCGGAACTGTTAATCAATACCCCTGTGGGAAACAACTTTATTAGTTAGAGTACAGTGCTTATGTATCATTTCTTAGTCTTACTGATTCCACTCATTTTCAAATTTACTTAGGTCAGCACCTTTCCCCCCACCCCCTCATGTGAAGTTGTTTCGTACATTTATAATAGTTAGATATTTTGTCACAGTCTACATTACATCCTGAGATCCCCAACCTCCTAGTTGATTTTTTTTAATTGCATACATTAAGGCTAACTCTTTGTGCTGCAAAATTCTGTGGGTTTTGACAAGTGCACTGTGTCATGTGTCTACCATTAGAGTGTCATACAGAATAGTTTCACTGCCCTAAAAACAAATTAACACATTACATGAATTTCATTTATTTAACTCCCCTTAACTGCATTTATTTTTAAAAAGCTGAATATTAGTTTAATTCATTATAACAAATTCTTAATAAATTACTGCTTTGTTCCTGTTACTGTATTAACTTTTGGGGATAAGTCTGGAAGAGATAGGGAAAAAAAGACTTTGTTCTTAAGAAATATATGGACTTACTTGGAAAAATAAGATGAATATAAATGAAATAACTAGAAAACCAAAAGGACAAAATAAATCAGGTACTAGACTATGGCACACAGTTTGAAGAACTAAAGAAGTGAAACTAAGGAGAGATCATTGAAAGCTGTGGTTAGGCAGAACAGTTTATAGGGAAGATAGAAATTTTGACCAGGCATTTGAGGGAACTGTTAAGTTTGAATGGGCCAGATGCCTAGTATAGCAATATGAATACAGATCTTAACAGATGGGAAAATAAACATGGATATGGGGGAGAGTGAAGAAGTAAATAGGTTTGTAGATATACGGAAAATGATCATGTGAAATGTTCATATATATATATATATATATATCTTAAAAATTATTTTTCTGTTTCGTTTCTTCCCTTGGGTTGCTAAAACAGAAAAACAGTTTTTTTCCTTCTATCTCCCAGACCCTTCCCCAGTAACATTTCTGGTTTTAAAGTCAGAGAAGTCAACAAATAATGAACAAACTGTAAGTAAAATTTTTAGGGTAAAAACTTGAACATGTTTTCAGATTCTGTTTTCCTTACTTTTCTTTTTCCTTTTTTCTTCTTTTTGTAAACCCAGATGAGTTATCACCACCTTGTTCTGAACAACACAACAGGGAGCAAATTTTAATTGGCTTGGAAAAGTTTATTCAAAAAGAATATGATGGTATGTCATAGGTTAAAAAATTTATTGCGTTTTTGCTGTAGTCATGTCTTGAGTTTCATTTATTTAAAAATACTTATTGAATGTTATGTGTTAAGTACTATTCTAGTTGCTGGGAATACAATTCTAATGAAAGAGATGAAACCTCATGAAGCTTATGTTTCAAATGGGGAGACAAACAGTTGACTAATAAATATATAATATTATATCAGCAAATAATACATGCTGTTAAATGTGCGGGAGATAAAAGAAGTGATGGGGTGTTATGATAGGCCTCTCTCATAAGGTAGCATTTGAGCAGAATCCTGAATAACATGAAGGAGCAAGTTATATAAATATCCAAGGAGAAAACATTGTTGATGGAACAAGACTAGATGATGTCTGGCGTATTTGAGGAGTAGCCAGGAAGTAAGTGTGGCCGGAGTGGATTACTAGAGGTAGATTGTAATGTATGGAAGAGGTCAGAGAGGTGGTCTAGGAATTAAGTCATTAGTGCCTTATGGAGGTTGGTAGAAAGACTTTGGATTTTATTTTGAGTACCTAATGAGAATCTTTTAGAGGATTTTTAGTTAATTAATGACATGATCTGAGAGAATGGGTTGCTGGGCTATAAGACTAGAAGCAAGTAGAACATTTAGGAGGCTGCTGTGTGAGGCCAGAGTAGATGAGAAGTGGTCAGATTTGGGATATATTTTGATGTTAGAACCAACAGGATTTGCTGATGGAAAATGTGAGGCATGAAAGAAAGAAATCAAGGATGGTTTCAAGGTTTTTGCTATAACAGTAACAGTGGGTGGTCCTATATAACAGAGGCAGAGAGAGCAGGAAGAGTAAGTTTTGGGCATGGGGATGAAGAATCAAGATTTTTGTGACTAAATATTTTAGAAAAGGATAAAAGTTGACTTAAATCCGAATGAATTTGTACTTTTACAAGATGACCTGTTATGTGCTATATATTACATTTAAAAGTATTTGAAAACAAAGTATTTTTTAATTAAAAAATTATATTATCATTATTGTTTTTTAGAGACAGGGTCTCACTCTGTTGTCCAGACTGGAGTGCAGTGGCATGATCATAGCTCACTGCAGCCTCAAACTGCCGGGCTCAAGCAATCCTCCTGCCTTAGCCTCCCAAGTCGTTAGGACTACAGGTGTGTGCCACCATGCTTGGCTAATTTACTTTTTATTAAAAATTTTTTTTTGGCCAGGTGCAGTGGCTTATGCCTATAATCCCAGCACTTTGGGAGGCTGAGGCAGGTGGATCACCTGAGGTCAGGAGTTTCAAACGAGCGTGGCCAACATGGTGAAACCCGTCTCTACTAAAAATACAAAAATTTGCTGGGTGTGGTGGCACATGCCTGTAGTCCCAGCTACTCCGCCGAGGCAGGAGAATCACTTGAACCCGGGAGGCAGAGGTTGCAGTGAGCCAAGATCATGCCTTTGCACTCCAGCCTGGGTGACAAGAGCGAAACTCCGTCTCAAGAAAAAAAAAAAAAGAATACATACATACATACATACATATATATATATATGTGAAATAGGACATTGCTCTGTCACCTGGGCTCAACTGCAGTGGTGCGATCATGTCATCAGGGTTCAGCCTTGACCTCTGAGGCTCACGCGATCCTCCTAACTTAGTCTCCTGAGTAGCTGGGACCACAGGTACACGCCACCACACCCAGCAGATTATTTTTTGTAGAGATGGAGTCTCACCATGTTTTCCAAGCAGGTCTCAAACTCCTGAACTCAAGTGATCCACCTACCTCAGCTTCCCAGAATTCTAGGATTACAGGCATGAGCCACTGCACCCCGCCTTCTTTTTCTTTTTCTTTTAAAATTTTTTTGTAAAGACAAAGTCTCACCATGTTGCCCAGGCTGGTCTCAAACTCCTGACCTCAAATGATCCTCCTACCTTTGCTTCCTGAAACACTGGGATTATAAGAGTATATAAAGTATTGACCAAATCTAAGTCTCTATTATATAAAACTCATGCTCATTTTTATTTACTGATGAGTATAGTTTCTTTTTTGCCTCTCAGCTATCATTGAAATTTCAAGTAGAGCATCAGAACTGGATGGGGGTATTTAGTTTTGAAAGTATAAATGTCCTATCTAAATGTGTAGTCTACTTTAGAACTAATAGGAAGAGCCAGGCCCAGTGGCACACACATGTTATCCCAGCCACTTGGGAGATTGAGGTGGGAGTATTCTTTGAGGTGAGGGGTTCGAGGCTGTAGTGTATAATGATTGTGCCTGTTAAGAATACCCAGCGCTGCTATAGCCTGGGCAACATAGCAAGACCCTGTCTCTTAAAAAAAAAAAAGTGATAGGAAGAAAAATCCAACTTTGTTAAACCATAGCTTATTTGAAATGGTGGCTGTTATTAGATGACACTGAGTCTGAAGGGTAACCCTATCATAATTTGTATCACGTGGACTATAATTACTCATTTTTGGAAGAGAATCATATACTAAGGTGGTGTTTGTAAACCTACATGAATTGTGCTTTGAAAGAACTAATTTATTTTTAAGAGGGCAGTCCTCAAATATTGATCTTAACTATTGGTAGTGATGTTGAGACTGTATAAAAGCAGATGGATTTATTACGTAAGTCAGAAAAAGCTAAAAGTCTCAATGATTGTTTGGATGTGGACCTTGAGAGAGAGATACTAAGTATTGCACCTGTATTTCTGATGTGGGCAACTGAGTGCATGATGGTACTATTTGCTAAGAACAGTGATAATAGAAATAATAATAGATTTGGGGTGAAGTTGATAGTTCTGATGTTGAATTTATGATGTCTGTGGAAAATTGGAAAAAGCAGTTGGGTACATGGGTATGGGAACTTGGGCAAAAGCTTGAGCTCAAGATATTTTGGAATTTCTCAGTATTTCTTCCAGTGATAGGTAATTTAAATCATAGAAAATGGCGAGAGTATGTTGTATTAGGTCATTAGTAGATAATAGAAGACTCCTCCTCTCTGCTAATAATAAGACTTTGGACTTTGTTTTCCTTTGCTTAGAAAAGGCAAGATTGTGCTTATTTGGCTCTTCTAAGAATGGATTTGGATTTCGTGATAGTGATCTGGATATTTGTATGACCCTGGAAGGCCATGAAAATGCAGAGGTAAGAGTGTTTGGAAAGCGTTATGTAAGTTTATTTTCTCCCAGTGACGATTCTATTTTTATTTTTGTATGTGATAGTGATAAAAATGTGGTATCACTCTTTGTATAAATATATTAGCAAAATAAGTGTTTGAAATATGAAAACAATAGCATTTTCAATTTAGAAGACATTGAAATCTTAAAAGTGTTTCAGTAGTTTTATGATACAAAAACCATGTGACTGAGAGTTACAAGTGATTTGTAATGAATTTTGGGAAAAAGTTAATATACCACAAAGTTGGAATTTTTTCACCAGAGCCAATGAGAAGCTGATGCTTCAGTTTCGTAGTGAACAATGATCTTTCATACTTTGTCTTCTCATATCTCTTTCATTAGATGACGTCTTTGTATTACTATAGGTAGTAAATACAGGTGGTCATCTAATTTATAATTCGTTTTGTTCTAAAAGTTAGTTATAATTTTTGGCCACTCACATAAAATTTTTTCCATAGAAGCAATGTTATAAATGATATGCTAAGGGCTGGGCATGGTGGCTCATGCCTGTAATCCCAGCACTTTGGGAGGCCGAGGTGGGCAGATCATGAGGTCAAGAGATTGAGACACTCCTGGCCAACATGGTGAAACCCCGTCGCTACGAAAAATAAAAAAATTAGCTGGGCATGGTGGCACACGCCTGTAGTCCCAGCTACTTGGAAGCTGAGGCAGGAGAATCACTTGAACCTGGGAGGCAGAGGTTGCTGAGGTCGCACCACTGCACTCCAGCCTGGCGACAGAGTGAGACTCGGTCTCAAAAAGATAATAAATAAATAAATAAAATGCCAAGATAGCTTTTAGAAACTCATTTCGGGCGGGAAGGAGAACTAACATTTATTGAGTTCCCAGTATACACTTTTACATACATTATCTCATTTCATTCTTACAACCACCTTCGAGGTAGGTATTATTTCCCCCATTTTACAGATGAGGAAACTGAGGCTTTGAAAGATAAACTGACTTGTCCAAGTTCACACAGCTAGTAATTGTTGGAGCCGGGATTCGTAACCCAGGTCTGTCTGACTCCAGAATTCATGCTCTTTCCGTTGTATCTCACTGCCTCTCTGTAATTTTTTTAACCCATAATGTAGCTGAAATATAGTACTAATAGTACTGTAGAACCTAACCACTGCTTTCTGAAACTGATAGTTTTCTGAGTTCCACCGTGAGATGCCAGGAGCAGACCTTCCCCAAGTGCAATTTCAGCAGTGAGAGTGGGTACTTACGCTTTCCTTTTTTGTATACCAGGCTTAATAGTGGGAAGGAGATTGTCCAAGCTCCAGGGAAGAAAAGGACTGATTGGACAGGGAAGAAGTGTCCCAGGCCTTCTCAACGGCAACTAGCAAAGGAGGGTATCCTTGCAGATGTTCAGTCCTTTACCAGCCTAGCTATTGGTATTTATGTTTTAAAATGAGGGACTGCTTGCAAGATTGGGGTGAGGCCCAGCTTCTGGCATCTGTAGTGGTGTCAGTATCGCCTCTGTTACGTTATAAAAGAATTCAGCAGAATAGTGTGCTTTTCTAAAATCATTCTTTCAAAAGGTGGTTTTGGAATTGTTAGACCCGGAGTAAAGATGGCAGTGATGACTTATTTCTGGCCATAAGAGGTTGCTTCTGGTGTCTTATAAAGAAACTGAAAAGTTGCAAGTATTTTATTTGTTCTCCTTTACTAAATTCTGCTTAGAGCCACCTACTTGGAAAGTGGCTGCCCTTCTCCATTCTGAAGAGTAAGAATTGAGGGAATAGGAAATGATTTTTTTACCCAGGAAAGAGGTTAGAGTTTAGATATCTTCTATGTAAAATTTATTAATTAAACTTCTAATCACTAAGGGTTTGTATATTGTATATAATATGTGCCATTCCTACTGGGAAGTTGAAACAATGAAAATAATAAATCATTTTCTTTCAGATGAGCCATAATTGAAACTTTTAAGATTTAGCATAATTGTATTCTTGAATAATAAAGAGAAAAATTACCTCCTTTGTTAATTTTATCATATGTGAATTAGTAACTAATGGTTTCTTTGAAATCCTTTGGTTTAGCTGCAATGGCTCCTGCTCTCATGTAGCTAAAAAGAACATGTTGGAAAAATGGAAGTTACTTTATAACTCTTGGGATTGATGTTTATACCCTTCAGCTATTTCCAGTTAATTTTTAATGCCATAATCATTATGTATTATGATTATCATTACCATACCAAATCTGCTGTCTCTGGTTTTTACAACAGTAACACATTTACATTTACAGAGGTAAGAATTTCCTTGGAGAAATAGGTGCTGGTGATAATAGGAGTATCTTTCTTTTCCACATCAACATAATAATAATAAATAACTCACAGATTTAAAGGCTTATTTTGTGCCAGGCATTCTGCTGAGTGCTTTACATACATAATCTCATGTAATCCTCCCAACAGCTCTGCAGGACAGGAGTTTGTGATTGTCTTGATTTTATAGAATAGTAATGTGATGCTCAGAGAGGTTAAACATCTGGTCAGTCACACAGCTAATCAATACTTAGTTTAAGATTTGAATCCAAGTTTGTCTCAATTGAGAGCCTATGTCCTTTATCACTATATTGTTTTGCCCTCGCCAAACTCACCTGTAGTTGTTTATTCACTTTTTGAAAACCGTATTCTTCTCCTGTCTTTGTGCTTCCCAAACTTTAATCTGCATGTGAATTACCTTGAGATTCTGTTAAAATGCAGATTATGATTTAGTAGACTGGGGAGGGTCCTCAGATTCTGCATTTTTATGAAGTTTCCAGATTATGCTGATACTGTAGGTCTATGAATCACTTACTTGGAGTAGCAATGTTATTATAGGACTTTATGGCTGGAAATTTTAAGTGCTACTATTAAATGCCTAGATTAAAGTAGAATTTGCACAAGGTGAAATTGAGTCAAACCTTTATTTATTTGGTTTGTTTTTTAGAAATTAAATTGTAAGGAAATAATTGAAAATTTGGCAAAAATTCTTAAGAGACATCCAGGTATGAATTTTAAATCTTTAAAACAAAAGAATTTTTTTTAGCATATATGAAAATTATTTAACCTACTGAAGTCTTTTTTTTTTTTAAATTAGGTTTAAGAAACATTTTGCCTATAACTACTGCCAAAGTGCCTATAGTAAAATTTGAACACAGACGAAGTGGGTTAGAAGGCGATATCAGTTTATATAATACATTGGTAAGTTTATCTTTATGGGCTGTGTATATACTTTTCATTTTAAAAGTTTACAGATTACTGACTCTACCTTTATGTTTAAAACTTTCAAATGTGAGCAGTATAAGGAAAACGTATTTTACTAGTTATCTTGATACTTCCTTTAGATTGAAGGTCAGTTTTTGTTTGACTCACTAATAGGTATTTTACATTTTACATTTGTATATTCTGTATTTGGAGTGTATTACATTTTAAAATCTGATTTGTAGTTTAAGTTTAAGAAATTTGAAATGCTTTCAAATATGTAATTATTTTTCAGGCTCAACATAACACAAGAATGCTAGCTACTTATGCAGCTATTGATCCTAGAGTGCAATATTTGGGATATACTATGAAAGTGTTTGCTAAGGTATTTATGAAGAAATTAATGATATGCTTTGTAGTAATGCTCATGATAATTAAAGTGAAGCATACTAATATCAGATTTGTGAAATATATTGTCTCAATTTTGTTTATCTGAGCTTTTAAAAAAAGAAACTTTCAGTATTATATAGGTTGAATTGATACCTATCAGAGTAGGGTGGCTCTCAGTCTTTTTTCCTCTATGTGCTCTATTCCCATGTGCAACTGACTAGTCAGTTTCTCAGCAGTAAAATTTTTCAATGCAGTGATTTTCAACCCCAGGCATAGGAGTTGGCATATCATTCTAGTTAAGAATTTCTGAGTTAAGGAATCTTATATTTGAGTTTAGTGATTAATTTTTATGACCCAGAAAACAAAACAATACCAGTAATACCTTATGCTTCTCCTATTATAACACTTGTTACGACATTGAATTTAGTTTTCTTGTTCTTTTGCTAAATGTGTAAACTAGATGAGGACAGGGACCTCTGTTTCCCTAGTTCATTGTAGTGCCTGCTTTATGGTAGCTGCTCAGTAAAATGATTAATTTTATTAATGTGTTAGTGGAAGAGTTTTAGTAGGGGAGAAACTTGGTCAGATTTTCATTTCATAAAACTTCCTTTTTCTAATAGGAAGGCTCTTGTTATTGTTGCTGTTGTTATTGTTGCTCTTTGGCCCAGGCTGGAGTGCAGTGGTGAGATCTCAGCTCACTGCAACCTCCGCCTCCTGGGTTTAAGCGATTCTCCTGCCTCAGCCTCCCAAGTAGCTGGGATTACAGGCACTCACCACCACGTCTGGCTAAGTTTTGTATTTTTAGTAGAGATAGGGATTCACCGTGTTGGCCAGGCTGGTCTCAAACTCCTGACCTCAAGTGATCCTCCAGCCTCGGCCTCCCAAAGTGCTGGGATTACTGTGCCTGACTGGAAAGCATATATATATATATATATATATTTTTTTTTTTTTTTTGAGATGGAGTCTCGCTGTGTCGCCCAGGCTGGAGTGCAGTGGCGCGATCTCGGCTCACTGCAAGCTCCGCCTCCCGGGTTCACGCCATTCTCCCGCCTCAGCCTCCAAGTGCTGGGACTACAGGCGCCCGCCACCACGCCCGGCTAGTTTTTTGTATTTTTAGTAGAGACGGGGTTTCACCATGTTAGCCAGGGTGGTCTTGATCTCCTGACGTCGTGATCCACCCGCCTCGGCCTCCCAAAGTGCTGGGATTACAGGCTTGAGCCACTGCGCCCAGCCTGGAAAGCATATTTTTAAAGATATTCCTGTACATGTCTTTCTAGACAAGAGTGTATCTTAGAAAAGCATTCAGGCACATACTACATACAAGATTTGATATGCCTACTTTTCTAGATTTGCCTAACAAGGTAACTCTAACATGACAGTTTTGTTTTAACTACATAGAATTCTGTTAATGAAATCACCCCTTTCCCCTTTAAATATGGATGTAAGCTAAATCCTTGCTCAAGGGAAAAAGTCTGAAGATTGTTTCAGGTTTTGTTCCTCCCCTCTCCCCCTTCTCGTCACCCTCCCCTATTTTTTTTAATTTTTATTTTAATTTTATGTTTTTTTTGAGATGGGATCTTGCTCTGTCGCTTAGGCTGGAGTGCAGTGGCACAATCTTGGCTCACTGCAGCCTCCCACTCCTGGGTTCAAGCAGTTCTCCCTGCCTCAGCCTCCAGAGTAGCTGGGATTACAGGTTCCTGCTACCACGCCTGGCTAATTTTTGCATTTTTATCAGAGACAGAGTTTTGCCATGTTGGCCAGACTGGTCTCGAACTCCTGACCTCAGGTGATCCACCCACCTCAGCCTCCCAAAGCGCTGTGATTAGAGGCGCGAGCCATGTGCCCAGCCTTTATTTTTATTTTTGAGACAGGATCCTACTCTGTTGCCCAGGCTGGAGTAAAGTGGTGTGATTACGGCTCACTGCAACCTTGACCTCCTGGGCTCAATTGATCCTCCCACCTCAGCCTCTTGAGTAGCTGGGACTACAGGTGTGTGCCACCACGCCCAACTATTTTTTGTATTTCTTGTAGAGACAGGGTTTCGCCATGTTGCCCAGACTGGTCTTGAACTCTTGGGCTCAAGCAATCCACCCTCCTCGGCCTTTCGAAGTGCTGAGATGACAGGCATGAGCCACCATGTCTGGCTTCCTTGTTCTTTTTTGTTTATTTTTTATTTATTAAAAAAGATGTTTTTCCTAACCACTAGACCATCAGGGACTTCGTTCTTTTTTAATGGCTGCATGCCATTCCATTATGTGAATAGTCCTTAGTTATTTTAAACCTGTGCTTTACTGATGAACCTAAAATTATTTCTGATTTTTTGCTATTACAATAGTGCTACAATTAAAAAAACTTTCTTAGTCATTTCACATATTTTTTGGCACGTTTGTAGGGTACATTCTTAGAACAGGATTACTGGTTCAAAGAAAATGTGCTTTTGTAATTGTGATATTGTCAGATATTCTTCATAGTGGTTGTATTAATTTATACTCTCAACTGCAGTGTGTGAGAGTACCTATTTCTCCACATCATGTGTAGTAGTTTTTTGTTTGTTTGTACAGATGGAGTCTCACTGCGTTACCCAGGCTGGTCTTGACCTCCTGGGTTCAAGCTTTTCTTTCGCCTCAACCTCCCAGAGTATTGGGATTATAGATGGTGCAGTTTGTTTTTAATTCAGTTTAACCCAGTTCTATGGGTTAAAAAAAATGATGTGGCAGAATGTTTAATATAATTCTGCATGGAGTAAGACTCTGAAGTTTTGTTTTCAATCATGTTGTTTTTTAGCGATGTGACATCGGGGATGCTTCCAGGGGAAGTTTATCTTCATATGCATATATCCTTATGGTGCTGTACTTTCTGCAGCAGAGAAAGCCACCTGTTATCCCAGTTCTACAAGAGGTAGGTGTTTAAGAAAACTATGAACGAGTTTTTTTTTTAAAACAATAGATCTGAACATAGGAGATTTTGCTTGGTTCATGTCATCAATGTCCTAAGTTTTCTCTTTCCAATAATGCTATAATTAAACAATGAATCTTTTTGAAAAATTTATTATAGGAGAATATAGACTACCAGAAGAATATTAGATGAACAGAACCGTTCAATATCTTTTGTAACGTTTTTAAATTTTACAGTCCTAGAGTGCTGTGGATGATTGTGAAGTTCTTGTAGCCAGCCATAAACTCATATATTTTATATTCTCCAAGATGCAAGTACACAGGTTTCTTCTTTCTAGAATATTTTCCCTCCTGTTGCCTGGCAGTGAAGATTGATTTATTCTTATGTATGCTTTAGTCAACCTTGTGAATTTTGGTTTAGAATGAACCCAGGGAAACTCTTCCTTATCTCTTCTAAAGTCATATCAGTTACATTAAACGTAAGAATGTACATTGAAAGAAACAGATTATACTCATTCACTCAGAATTGGTGACTTACAAAGTTCCTTTTTGTAGTCAATTTATACTCTCTGAAATTGGTACAAAGGAGATATTAATCATCCATCTTTTCCTTCTGATTCTTGGCACAAAGTAGATTTGTAGGCATTAGGGAGGATCCAATTCAAATTTTTTAGAATGGTGACTATTTTTAGTTAGGAGACAAGCATCAGAATTTGTTGGAAGAGTCACATATTCTGGTTTCACATAAACGTGACAAAGAAGAAAATCACAAAATAGGCCAGGCGCGGTGGCTCACATCTGTAATCCTAGCAGTTTGGGAGGCCGAGGCAGACAGATCATGAGGTCAAGAGATCGAGACCATCCTGGCCAACATGGTGAAACCGCGTCTCTACTAAAAATATAAAATTTAGTCAGGTGTGATGGTGTGTGCCTATAATCCCAGCTACTCAGGAGGCTGAGGCAGGAGAATCGCTTGAACTGGGGAGGTGGAGATTGCAGTGAGCTGAGATCACACCACTGCACTCCAGCCTGGTGACAGAGAGGGAGACTCCATCTCAAAACAAAAGAGAAAAATCACAAAATTATAAGCCATATAGTAGGTGTCAGATAGCCTTAGTAAGTTTTAAGAAGTTCTAATGAATATATATGTTTTTACCAGCATTTCCTTCCCTCTTTTAAACAGTGGACGGGAAATAAAAATTTTAAATTTTTGTTTAAATCCTTTCCTAGCCAAAGATTTAAGTTGCTGAATCTGTGCTGGGTGATGTAAATTTGGGTGTGTGTTTAAAGTATTTTTTCAGAATCCTCCGTAACTCATTTTATGAGGCCAACATCATCTTGATACCAAAGCCTGGCAGAGACACAACAAAAAAAGAGAATTTTAGACCAATATCCCACCAGAGTGGTACATTTTTTACAACTGATGAACCTACATTGACATATAATCACCTCAAGTCCATAGTTTGCAATTAACATTTACTCTTAATGTTGTATATTCTAAGGGTTTGGGCAATATATAATGATGTATACATTTTATCATAATCAATGATATGTCAATATATGCTATTATAGTATCATACAGACTATTTTCAATGCCTTAAAAATTTTTGTACTTTGCCTAGTCATCCTCCCTTTAACCCCTGGCAACCACTAATCTTTGTGCTGTCTTCATAGTTTTGACTTTCCCAGAATATCATATTGTTGGAATCATATAGTATGTAGCCTTTTCAGATTGACTTCCATCACTCAGTGATATGTATTTAAATTTCCTCCATGTCTTTTCATGACTTGATAGCTCATTTCTTTTTCTTTTTTTAAATTTTTAAATGCTTAGACTCTTTTGTTGAACCTCTAAATCTATTTTATCATTTCCTTTTTTTTTTTTTTTTGAGACAGAGTCTCGCTTCGTTGCCCAGGCTGGAGTGCAGTGGCACGATCTCAGCTCACTGAAACCTCCGCCTCCGGGGTTCAAACGATGAAAGCCATTCTCTTGTCTAAGCCTCCTGAGTAGCTGGGATTACAGGCATGCACCACCACACCCTGCTGAGTTTTGTATTTTTAGTAGAGTGGGATTTCACCATGTTGGCCAGGCTGGTCTCTTTTTTTTTTTTTTTGAGACGGAGTCTCGCTCTGTCACCCAGGCTGGAGTGCAGTGGCCGGATCTCAGCTCACTGCAAGCTCCGCCTCCTGGGTTCACGCCATTCTCCTGCCTCAGCCTCCCGTGTAGCTGGGACTACAGGCGCCGCCACCTCGCCCGGCTAGTTTTTTGTATTTTTTTTTTTTTTTTTTGAGACGGAGTCTCGCTCTGTCGCCCAGGCTGGAGTGCAGTGGCCGGATCTCAGCTCACTGCAAGCTCCGCCTCCTGGGTTCACGCCATTCTCCTGCCTCAGCCTCCCGTGTAGCTGGGACTACAGGCGCCGCCACCTCGCCCGGCTAGTTTTTTGTATTTTTTTTTTTTTTTTTGAGACGGAGTCTCGCTCTGCTGCCCAGGCTGGAGTACAGTGGCCGGATCTCAGCACACTGCAAGCTCCGCCTCCCGGGTTTACGCCATTCTCCTGCCTCAGCCTCCCGAGTAGCTGGGACTTCAGGCGCCCGCCACCTCGCCCGGCTGGTTTTTTGTATTTTTTAGTAGAGACGGGGTTTCACCGTGTTAGCCAGGATGGTCTCGATCTCCTGACCTCGTGATCCGCCCGTCTCGGCCTCCCAAAGTGCTGGGATTACAGGCTTGAGCCACAGCGCCCGGCCAGTTTTTTGTATTTTTTAGTAGAGACGGGGTTTCACCGTGTTAGCCAGGATGGTCTCGATCTCCTGACCTCGTGATCCGCCCGTCTCGGCCTCCCAAAGTGCTGGGATTACAGGCTTGAGCCACTGCGCCAGGCCTGCCAGGCTGGTCTCTAACATCTGACCTCAGGTGATCCACTTGCCTCGGCCTCCCAAAGTGCTGGGATTACAGGCATGAGCCACCACGCGTGGCCTGTTATTTCTTTTTAGTGCTCAGTAATATTCCATTGTTTGGATGTCCTACAGTTTATTCATTCACATGTGGAAGAACATCTGTGTTACAAGTTTTGGCTATTATGAATAAAGCTGTTATAAACATCTCTGCAAGTTTTTATATGGACATAATTTTCAAGTCTTTTGGGTGAATACGAAGGAGTCACATTGCTGAATCATATGTACGAATATGTTTAGTTTTGTAAGAAATGACCAACTGTTTTCCAAAGTGACTGTACCCAGTTTGCTTTCTGCCAGCAGTGTGTGTGAGTTCCTGTTGCTCCAGAACCACCCAGCGTTTGAGTACTTGTCCATGTTCTGAATTTTGGCCATTCTCTTAGGTGTGTAGTAGTCTTTCTTTCTTTTCTTAGGTGTATAATCATCCGTCCGTCTGTCCGTCCGTCCTCCCTCCCTCCCCTCCCTCTCTCTTTTTTTTTTTTTTTTTTTCTAAGATAGTGTCTCGCTCTTTTTGCTGCCCAGGCCGGACTGTAGTGGTGCAGTCATGGCTCTCTGCAGACTCAACTTCCCAGGCTAAGGTGATTCTCCCACCTCAGCCTCCTGAGTAGCTGGGACTACGGGTGCACACCACCAAGCCCAGCTAATTTTTTATATATGTAGTAGAGACGGGGTTTTTGCCATGTTGCTCAGGCTGTTCTCGAACTCCTAGGCTCACGTCCACCTCGGCCTCCCAAAGTGTTGAGATTACTTTTAATGTCAAAACCACAATTTCTTTTGCATCAATCTAATATTTTGTTTTATTTATCTATTTAGTTTTGAGAGAGAGTCTTGCTCTGTTGCCCAGGCTAGATTACAGTGGTGCAATCTCCACTCACTGCAGCCTCCACTTCCTGGGCTCAAGTGATCCTCCTACATAAGCCTCCCAAGTAGCTGGGACTACAGACATGAGCTGCCATGCCTGGCTAATTTTTGTTTGTTTTATAGGGATAGGGTTTTTCCATGTTGCCCAGGTTGGTCTTGAACTCTGGGCTCAAGTAAGTTGCCTGCCTTGGCCTCCCAAAGTACTGGGATTACAAGTGTGAGCCACCTCACCTGGCCCATTGTTATTTTAATTTGCATCTCCCTGATGACATTATGTGGAAATCTTTTCATATGCTTATTTTGCCATTCATATATCTTCTTTGGTGAGGTTCTTTGGTCCATTCTTTAAACAGGTTATTTTCTTACTGTTGAGTTTAAGGAGTTCTTTGTGTATTTTGAATAATAGTCCTTTTTCAGATGTGTGTTTTGCAGCTATGTTCTCCATGTCTGTGGCTTTTTTCATTCCCTTGACATTGTCTTTTGCAGAGAAGAAAATTTCAATTTTAGTGAAGTCCATCTTGTCAATTATTTATTTCATAGCTCTTGCCTTTGGTGTTATGTCTAAGAAGACATCACTATACTCAAGGTCATATAGATTTTCTCTTGTGTTTTCTTCCAGGAGTTTTATTTATTTTACATTTGGGTCTGTGACCCATTTAGAGTTAATTTTTTGTGAAGGGTGTAAGGTCTATACCTAGATTCATTGTTTTGCATGTGGATGTTCATTTGTTTCAGTACCATTTGTTGAAAAGAATATTATTTCTCCACTGTATTGTCTTTGCTCCTTTTTTAAGGATCAGTTAACTATATTTATATACTTTAGGGCCCTCTACTGTTCCATTTATTTATTTATTATTTCACCAATGCCATACTCTCTTATTTATAGTAGCGTTATAATAAGTCTTGAGGTTGGGTTACGTCAGTCTTCCAGCTTTGTTCTTCTCCTTCAATATTGTGTTAGCTATTCTGAGTCTTCTGCCTCTCTATACAAACTTTAAATCAGTTTGTCAATATTCACAAAATGACTTGCTAGAATTTTTTTGGGATTGAATTGAAACTGTAGACCAAGTTGGAAAGAACTTGGTCTAGACAGTTTTGAGTCTTGACAATTTTGAGTCAATTATAATGGAGTATCTCTCCATTTATTTAGTTCTTTGATTTTGCTCATTAGAGTTTTATGGTTTTTCCTCATGTAGACCTTGTACATATTTTGTTAGACTTATACCTATGTATTTCATTTTCTGATGCTGACGTAAATGATACTGTATTTCTAATTTCAAATTCCACTTGTTCATTGCATGTATCTAGGAAAGTGTTTGAATTTTTTATATTAATCTTGTGTCTTGTAAACTTGATATAATTGCTTATTAGTTCTTGGAGTATTTTTTCAATTTGGATTTTATGCATAGATTATCATGTCATATATGAACAGTTTTATTTCTTCTCAACCTGTGAGCCACTGCACCTGGCTGGCATATTGTGTCTTTTAAGGAATTAGTTCATTTCATCTAGGTTATCAAAATTGTAGTTCATAGTATTGTTTTATTATTCTTTTAATGTCCATGAGATATGTATTGATGTCATCTCTTTCATTTCTGTTGTTAGTAATTTATATACCTTCTCTTTTTTTCTTAATTAGCCTGGCTAGGAGTGATTTATTTTTTAACAAATTTGTTCACTGGATGATATTTAAAATTTACCATAATTAGGCCTGCCAAGGCCAGCATTACTGTCTTATTATTATTATTTATTTATTTATTTATTTATTTTTTGAGACAGAGTCTTCGCTCTGTCACTCAGGCTGGAGTGCAGTGGCACCGTCTCGGCTCACTGGAAGCTCCTCCTCCCAGGTTCACGCCATTCTCCTGCCTCAGCCTCCCAAGTAACTGGTACTACAGGTGCCCGCCACCACATCTGGCTACTTTTTTTGTATTTTTAGTAGAGAAGGGGTTTCACCGTGTTAGCCAGCATGGTCTCGATCTCCTGACCTCGTGATCTTCCCGCCTGGGCCTCCCAGAGTGCTGGGATTACAGGCATGAGCCACCTCGCCTGGCCTACTCTATTATTCTAATGGTTGTTTAGGCTTTAAATAGGGATCATGTGTACTAATTCTCCGGTAATATAATTTGCCACTTTGCCAGAATACTATGATTAACAAAAATGGACCACAAATTTGATTTTCTTGGTGGTTTCTCTGTATTCTCTCCTTACGCAAGGATTAGGAGTCACTACGTGAAGTAATAGAAATAGCAAGGCATGGTGTTTAGAGCTAGAGGTAACTAGTCGGAACCCTAATTCTAACATTTTGGCCTTCAGCAATCTGCATAAGTCTGAGTTTCATCATCATTAAAAATGTAATAATGATAATATTTCAGTGTTGATATGAGGAACAGAAACATTGAATGCTTTTGAATGTAGTAGGTGCTAAAATAGACATTCATAAACAGTGCTTGCTTTTATTATTTTTACTATTATGATTTATGATCATTAGCATTATTACTATTATTATTGGAAAAATGTAGGTAGGACTACCATATTCAGCTTTAAAAACTCTTTCATTATCTGTTTAGCAGACATCTGCTTAATATTGATCAAATGAGAGACAGTTCATGGAATGTTTCCCATCATAATGAGGTTTGATTTCAGGGGACTTCGTGATATGTATAGACTGATGATACATGGATTTTTGTTTCTGGCCTTTTTAAATGGTTGTCATATGGGACCTCATTGTTCATTGCTCTGGTATCATTTAAGTATTGGCCATTGCCATCAATTATCTTTTAAGGGTAAGGATATGTTTAAAGAAGCTAATGATGTCTGCCTCCATTTGTGATTAAGCTTTTTTTTTTTTGAGACGGAGTCTCACTCTGTTGCCCAGGCTGCAGTGCAGTGGCGCAATCTCGACTCACTGCAAGCTCCGCCTCCTGGGTTCACCCATTCTCCTGCCTCAGCCTCCCGTGTAGCTGGGACTGCAGGTGCCCACTACCGCGCCTGGCTAATTTTTTGTATTTTTAGTAGAGACGGGGTTTCACCGTGTTAGCCAGGATGGGCTCGATCGACCTCGTGATCTGCCCGTCTCGGCCTCCCAAAGTGCTGAGATTACAGGTGTGAGCCACCGCACCTGGCTGTAATTAAGTTTTAAGTGGCTGGGTATTACTGAGGCACAGCTAAGAGCATTTTTTTGATGGTCAGCAATACGAAGTTCTTTGCGTCGAAAGGAGCTGTCCTAGGCAGAATATTTTTGCTCTACCCTAGCAAATCATAATAAGTAAATGCAAATTTTCACATAAAAATTAATTCCAAAAGAGATTTGGGAGTGTTCACACATGATTTTATGAAAAAAGTTTTTAACCCATATCAGCTTAAAAATTGCAACTTAATGGATGAACCTTGAGGACATTATGCTAAGTGAAATAATCCAGTGACAGAAAGACAAATACTAATTGATTCTACTTATATGAAGTACCTAGAGTAGTCGAATTCATAGAGACAGAAAATAGAATGGTGGTTGCCAGGGAATCAGGGAGGGAGAAATGGGAAGTAATAGTTTCATAAATACAGAGTTTTAGTTTTACTAGATGATAAGTATTCTGTGAATGGATGGTGGTGATGGTAGCGTGACAGTATGACTATACTTATGCCGCAGAACTGTATGCTTATGATGGTAAATTTTATATTTTGTTTATCTTAGCACAACTAAAAAATTACAAGTTAGGCTGGGCGCAGTGGCTCACGCCTGTAATCCAGCACTTTGGGAGGCCGAGGTGGGTAGATCACTTGAGGTCAGGAGTTTGAGACCAGCCTGGCCAATATGGTGAAACCTCGTCTCTACTAAAAAATACAAAAATTAGCTAGGCATGGTGGCACATGCCTGTAATCCCAGCTACTTGGGAGGCTGAGGCACGAGAATGGCTTGAACTGGCGAGGTGGAGGTTGCAGTGAGCTGAGATTGTGTCACTGAGCTCTAGCCTGGGCGACAGAGCGAGACTCTGTCTAAAAAGAAAAATGCAATATTGAGTATAGCAGTACATATTAGAATATCACAATAATATAAGAAATGTGGAAATGTTTAGGGTCGTTCTTTACATAAATATGATTGACTTATTTGGTGATCCTTATAATATGATTAGAGGGAGGACTAAGTGCTGAATGAGGGATGATTCGTGTTGAATGAGAGAGAACAGATAGGGAGAGGGAGAGAGAGAGAGAGAGAGAGAGTGAGAGTGTGTGTGTGTGTGTGTGTGTGTGTGTGTGTGTATGTGTAAAAGTGGATAGCATTAGTGCTTCCAAGGGCTGAAACAGAGTGGGGAGAATTAAAAACAGTGAAACATGAGAATTCAAAAGAATAGGCAAAATGAGTGATGATTAACGTTCCAAGGCCCACAGACCTACTCCACTGCGTTATCAGCCAACATAGTTGGGTTGGATCATGGATATTACTGAAAAGTATGAAATCTCTTAAAAACAATCAAGATCTAAAGAGTTGGATTGTTGTTACTCAGAAGTATGAATTATCTGAAAACAGGGTTCTAAAGAGGTAGTTTGTTCATTTTAATATCTAGCAAATAAATCTGTGTTTACAAAACATGAAATACCTATAATAGCGTCTGAATCTTTAAGGGTGAAATATTACACGTCAGCCCCTTTATCTTTACTTCTTTCTTGAGGTCAGAGATCCTGTGTCTTTTGTTTCAGATATTAATAGCTGTAATTGACTTTTTTTTTGAGGCAGAGTCTTGCTCTGTCACCCAGGCTGGAGTGTAATGGCGCAATCTCACCTCACTGCAACCTCCATCTCCTGGGTTCAAGAGATTATCCTGCCTCAGCCTCCCAAGTAGCTGGGACTACAAGCACGAGCCACCACGCCCAGCCAATTTTTTGTATTTTTAGTAGAGATGGGGTTCGCCATGTTAGCCAGTCTGGTCTTGAACTCCTGACCTCAGGTGATCCGCCTGCTTCAGCCTCCCAAACTTTGTGCTGGGATTACAGGCATGAGCCACTGCACCCGGCCTCAGTCTTTCACTTTTTGTTTTATGAAATGGCAGAATATGTGCTAGATGACTTTTGGTAAACTGTATCTGTTTAAGTAATATGTAAATGTAAAAAAGCAACTTACTAGCCCTAGTCCCTGGAAACTTGATTTCTGTGTAACATACTTACGTAGTAAATATAGTCATTCAACAAACATATATTAAGTGTTCTCTTCATGGCTTTGGTCTGGTAGGGTTCTGGGTTTCAGAGATAAGCCATAGTCCTTACCCACAAATAAGTTAAATCTGAGAATAAAATTGGAGGGGCCAGACATGTAGTTAATTTTATAAATCACTGTCACATCAAAAATTGAAATGACCATTGGGCCCAGGCCCACCTTAACTAGTGGATTTAAGTGGTATTGTGGTTTAATTGTATTCTGGGACCCATTACTCAGGGTGGAGGGTAAAGAGAAAGTGGTGTGGTATGTTTTCTCCATTTATAAACTACTGACTGACTAATTTGTGTAGCCTTTTCTTATTTTCACTGGGAAAACTGGACACTTAGGGAGAGGATTGTCTTGCCGAGAATCACTATTTCTCAGGATAGAGGCTAGAAATCGGCTCTGCTGACTGAATCTATTGCACCTTCCTTCTTTATTGCATCTCTTTCTTAAGCCTCCTTTAGAATAAAAGTCTCAATTACTTGTGGAAGTCAGTTACACAGACATCTTACGGGATACTTTTCTTGTGAAAATAGCATTTTTTCTCCTTTTTTCTTCTCCTTAAGACAGCAAATTATTATTCATAATTAATAAAGTTTATAATCTTTATCAAAATGTAAGGGAAAGCTTCCTAATTTTCCTTTTTTGTTTTGTTTTTTTGGTGAGACAGAGTCTTGCCCTGTTGCCCAGGCTGGAGTGCAGTGGCGCGATCTTGGCTCACTGCAGCCTCTGCCTTCTGGGTTCAAGCATTTCTCCTGCCTCAGCCTCCCGAGTAGCTGGGATTACAGGCATGTGCCACTGCACCCAGCTAATTTTTTGTATCTTTAGTAGAGGCTGGGTTTCACCATGTTGGCCAGGCTGGTCTCAAACTCATGACCTCATGATCTACCCTCCTCGGCCTCCCAAAGTGCTGGGGTTACAGGCATGAGCTACCGTGCCCGGCCCTAATTTTTTATTTTTACAAAATGATTGTCCAGTTGCTTTTTAGCCTTATCTGATACAGATAAATGATTAAAGGTACTAGGTCCCAAAACAGTTCTGTTGACTTCCTTTGGGTGCACCATCAGTAGGTGTTATCTATTTTGTATTTTTACATCTGTGATCCTTTTATGAAACTGCTGTTCATCATAACTGCTGTTTCTTTTTTTAGTTTTGCTTCATTATTCTTGTACTGGATATGTTTTGATAGTCTAAGTAGGTAACATCAGGTAACATCGAATGTATCATTTGGAGTTTGATTCTCTTAAGACATCCATTTCCAGCTTTGGTCTTTCAGGTACGTTTTATTCGTTAATTTCTTGGCATCAAATTATACCATCATCCTGACACGTTCTTTTTGGAAGAAGTATTTTAGTGTGTCTTATAGGTAAATTCTAAAATGGTATTAGAGTATTTGGGCCTTTGGGTTGGATCACTTGAAATCTAATGATACAATTAATTTTTTTATGCAGATCTTTGATGGAAAACAGATTCCACAGAGAATGGTTGATGGATGGAATGCTTTTTTCTTTGATAAAACAGAAGAACTGGTAATTTTAAAATAGTCTTTATGTTCTAGAATGCTCACTGATATATGCTAACATTTGTATGATTTAATAATTTTACTTGGATTTGCTGTCCATATTTTGGATAGTACTGTATAGACATTGTTCATTTCATTTTTTTATATGTAGAAAAAACGTTTACCTTCACTTGGAAAGAACACAGAATCATTAGGGGAGCTTTGGTTGGGACTGCTTCGTTTCTATACTGAAGAGTTTGATTTCAAGGAATATGTAATTAGCATTCGGCAGAAAAAGCTGTTGACAACTTTCGAGAAGCAGTGGACTTCTAAGTGCATTGCAATTGAAGGTAATCATTTAAGCTGATATTAATTCAGAAGCAACCAAAATTTGGTCAAGGAAATTGAGGGGAAAACTGAAATACGTTAGGATTTGGAAGATTCTTCCTCTAGATTTTTATCAGTTTTCATCCTTTAATCTGTAATTTTAGAGGAAGAATTTGCTGGTTTGTGTAGTCTTAGTACATATAAGTATTAGACTTTGGCAATGACTTCTGAGTATATTTTTATGGTACAGTGAATGTAATTCTTAATCATTGATGTATTTCCTTTATAGACCCTTTTGACTTGAATCATAACCTTGGTGCTGGAGTTTCTAGAAAAAGTAAGTTTTAAATATAGAGATTCTCTGATTTTAAAACTCTGACTCATTAATGTCTGCATCTTTATTGTTTTCTTCTTTCTTTAATAGTGACCAATTTCATCATGAAAGCATTCATCAATGGAAGGAAACTTTTTGGTACCCCTTTTTATCCACTCATTGGGAGAGAAGCTGTAAGTTTACATTATATGAATTGAGAATCTTTTCTTTTTTTAAGTAGAAAAGAAACTTAATCCTGTTTCCAAACTGATGTTAGATACAGGGAAAGAGATGGTCATAGCTTTGTATATTTTTTCTTACTGCATAGTCCATAATGAGATACATATTTTCAAAATTTTATTTGTTTAAACTATTTGTTAAATTCTGTATTTTCCACTAGACTGTAAACCCCATGAAGACAGGATTCATGTCTGTAAGGTTCACCTTTCTATTTCCAGTACATACATAGTGTCTGGCGCATTGGATGTACCAAATAAGCATTTGCTGAGTGAATGAGAATAGATAGTCAAGACTCTGGATTGTTGAATTTTAGGTGCTGCTCATTGTCCCTCTTTTATCTCCAGAAATCTTGATGAAAATGTACACATAGAAGACAAAATCAAAGAAATGTTTTATTATTTGTTGGGGCTTCTCTGATTTTTGTATAGCTTTGGTAAGCTGAATTAGGTGGCATGGAACGGAGAAGTTTTCTTCTGCCTGAATTGGGTGGGCGAGTGTCACACATTCCTCTTGGTCTCACTCTGGTTTTTACCTGCTTTCTTATGGTTAGGGAGACTACAGGAGGTTTCAGCTTCAGAGCAAGAGACTTAGAAGAAATCTCAAGAAATAGAACAAATGTATTAGGGTTCTCTTAGAGGGACAGAGCTAATAGGATATATATATCCTATTAAATATATACACAGACACACAAACACATATATATAGGAGTTTATAAAGTATTAACTTACATGATCACAAGGTCCCATAATAGAGTGTCCGCAAGCTGAGGGGCAAGGAGAGCCAGTCCAAGTCCCAAAACTGAAGAACTTGCCTTGTATTCACTGGAAGATGATTAAATTATTATTAAATTATGCCCACCAGATTAAGGGCGGATGTGCCTTCCCCAGCCCAGTGACTCAAATGGTAATCTCTTTTGGCAACACCCAACAGACATGCCTAGGATTAGTAGTTTGTATGCTTCAGTCCAGTCAAATTGACATTCAATATTAACCATCACAACAAACATGCATTTACATTGCATAGTGAATGTTCTTGAACTTGTTCAGTCCAATTTCAGGTGTCTTCTTTCTTGGGGGTAGAATAAGAAAAGCAGAGAGAAGTCTTATTTTCCCTTGGAGCACTGGTTCTCAGATACTTTTATTTTCTAGCCTCTTATGGGGTGATAATAATTACAATGGAGACAAATAAAGTAAGAGTAAAATTTGAAAATGTAAAAAAAAGTAAAAACAAAATGACTGAAAAAAGGAAAACGAAACAATTTTTTTTTTTTTTTGAGACGGAGTCTTGCTCTGTCACCAGGCTGGAGTGCAGTGGCACGATCTCGGCTCACTGCAACCTCCACCTCCTGGGTTCAAGCGATCCTTCTGCCTCAGCCTTCTGAGTAGCAGGGACCACAGGTGCCCAACACCATGCCCAGCTAATTTTTATATTTTTAGTAGAGGCGAGGTTTCACCATATTGACCAGGATGGTCTCAATCTCCTGATCTCATGATCCACCTGCCTTGGCCTCCCAAACTGCTGGGATTACAGGCGTGAACCACTGCATTTGGCCTAATTTGACTAATAATTTTAATTGAAATAGAAACAGTGAAAAACAGACCAAAACACCTATGATGATACACTCATAAAGCATTTTACCTGAGAATTGTGAGGAATTCAACTGTTTGTGTTTATATATGCATATGTTCAGTAGGAACCTCACAGTGTTGCATGCAGTCAGACCTTTTTGTTTATTTTTGTTTTTTTGATACAAGGTCTTGCTCTCATCCCCAGGCTGGAGTGCAGTGGTGCGATCATAGCTCACTGCAGCCTTGGACACCTGGGTTCAAGTGATCCTCCTGCCTTTGTCTCCTCAAGTGCTGAGATTTCAGGCATGAGCCACCATGCTCAGCCCCATGTAGTGACTTTTTTTTTTTTTTTTTTTTTTTTTTTTTTTTTGAGGCGGAGTCTCGCTCTGTCGCCCGGACTAGAGTGCAATGGCCAGATCTCAGCTCACTGCAAGCTCCGCCTCCCGGGTTTTTACGCCATTCTCCTGCCTCAGCCTCCCGAGTAGCTGGGACTACAGGCGCCCACCACCTCGCCCGGCTAGTTTTTGTATTTTTAGTAGAGACGGGGTTTCACCGTGTTAGCCAGGATGGTCTCGATCTCCTGACCTCGTGATCCGCCCGTCTCGGCCTCCCAAAGTGCTGGGATTACAGGCTTGAGCCACCGCGCCCGGCCTTTTTTTTTTTTTTTTTGAGATGGAGTCTCGCTCTTGTTTCCCAGGCTGGAGTGCAATGGCGCAATCTCAGTGCACTGCAACCTCTGCCTCCCAGGTTCAAGCGATTCTCCTGCCTCAGCCTCGCAAGTAGCTGTGATTACAGGCATATGCCACTATGCCCAGCTAATTTTGTATTTTTACTAGAGACGGGGTTTCGCCATGTTGGTCAGGCTGGTTTTGAACTCCTTACCTTAGGCGATCCACCCACCTCAGCCTCCCAAAGTGCTAGGATTACAGGCGTGAGCCACTGTGCCTGGCTGAGACTTTTTAGCAGAATACTAAATTAGAGTCCTCGGTAAACTGGAAGTGTGCCCATTTTAGTTTATGCATACAAATTTTTAGTAATTCTTAATAATGCAATTTATTATAATTATATATAGATGTCAAAATCTTTGGTCTTGAATGCCATTTGGGGCCTAGCAGAAGGGGCCCATGAGTCTGCTAATCATTTTTCGACTTACTTGATCTCTTTCAAAAGTCACTATATAGTATTCCATAATTTGGATATACTAGCTTATCTAACTTCTTTTGATGGACATTTAGGTTATCTTCCTTGTATCAGTGTTACAACTTAACACAGGTTAAGCATCCCAAATCTAAAGCCTGAAAATTACTGAGCACTGACATGACCCTCAAAGGAAATGCTCATACAGAGCATTTGAGATTTCAGATTTTCTGATTTGGGATGCTCAGCTGGTATAAATATAATGCAAGTATTCCAAAATCCGAAACACTTCTGATCTCAAACATTTCGGATAAGGGATACTCAACCTGTATGGTCGAAAATATCCTTGTATATAGTCTTTCATGCTTATACTTCATACCTATTTCACTCCTAGTTACTGAGATTATAGCAGTATGCAAGATAGATTTGCCTTATTTCCCTAAATTAATGAAAGATAAAGATAAGTATATTTCATGTTCTTTCATCTTTCTTGTTCTTTCAGTTATTTTTCTACATCATTATGTTCTCCTATATGTTGACCCATTTTGTCCATATCCATCAGCTGTCTTCTGTCATCTTTCTTCCCCATTTAACTTAGATTTTCTCTGCTCTCTAGCATATACTGTTGGTGGTGGTTTTTTTTTTTTGAGATGGAGTCTCACTCTGTCACCCATGCTGGAGTGCAGTGGTGCTATCCCAGCTCACTACAGCCTCTGCCACCCAGGTTGAAGCGATCCTCCTGCCTTGGCCTCCCTAGTAGCTGGATTTACAGGTGCAGCCACCATGCCCAGATAATTTTTGTATTTTTAGTAGAGACAGGGTTTCACTACGCTGGCCAGACTGGTCACAAACGATTGCTCACCTCGGCCTCCCAAAGTGCTGGGATTACAGGTGTGAGCCACTGTGCCTGGCCATCTAACATATACCTTGAATTCCTTTGTGCCACAGTCCTTCCTGTGCACTCTTCTGTATTGTGCCTTATATGAACTCAGCTATCCATCATGTGCCTGTCCTTGGGTAGCTGTACACTAATGGAAAAAAGTCAAAAAGCTAGACAGTTTTAAGTATATAGTATAGTCATAAACATTGACCAGCCTCCGCTGGACTTTTAGTACTGTGTGACAGTTATATTTGTTTAGTTACCTTTAGCTCCTATTCTATTAGAACTATTTCAAATTTACCTATTTTACTCAAAATGCAGTATGTTGACCGGGTGTGGTGGCTCACATCTGTAATCCCAGCATTTTGGGAGCCTGAGGCGGGCAGATCACAAGGTCAGGAGTTCGAGACCAGCCTGGTCAACGTGGTGAAATCTTGTCTCTACTAAAAATACAAAAAAAAAAAAAAAAATTAGCCGGGAGTGGTGGTGCGTGCCTGTAGTCACAGCTTGGGTGAGGCAGGAGAATCGCTTGAACCCGGTAGGCGGAGGTTGCAGTGAGCTGAGATTGCGCCACTGCACTCCAGCCTGGGTGACAGAGTGAAACTCTGTCTCAAAAAAAAAAAAAAAAAAAAAAGAAGTGCTGTATGCCCTGCACTTTGTCCCACCTTTTACCTCTGCCCTTCTCACTCCAGTGGATGCTTTTCCTCTGAGACGGTACATAGTATCAATAAGTAGTCCTTTAGCTTTCTGCTACTAGATCTATAAATCTACCTGCATCTGTAGGTATCTCTCCTTTATGAAAGATTAGTTCTTACATATGTACTCTAGATTATTCTGTCTACTCTGAATCTTCATCTGTGAAAAGCATTTTCAGTTAAATACATAAAATATCTTTGCAGATCAACATTTACAGATGAACAGTTGCTCTCAGTTTTAATGATAGGGAACACTAACTTTGAACCCTAATTGAGTGAACTATCATCTCCCTCCAAAATAATTCTGTTCTTCTTAGTAGTAAACTTATATTACAGAAGATTATATCTAATTATTACTATTAGCATATTTAACATTTCTTCAATAAAATTTTTTTGTGGAAATTTGCTTTCTCTCATTATGTAAGTACCTATATTACATCTTTAATTTTGTCACAACACCTAAAAGATGTACTACCTGACTCTTGACAGAATAAGTTTGCTGACCTCAGGTGTAGGCCACCCTAACTGGGGTGGAAGGATAGAGAAAAGTGGATTCAAGAGATATTCAGCAATAGAATGTATACAACTTGGTCATTAATTAGAAGTGATGGGTGAAAGAGAACAAGTTCAGGACGCTTCTTAGGTTTCTGTCTTAAGCAGCTGGGTGAATTAAGACCTTTGTGTTGTCCTGGCAAAAAATAGGATGATGATTTTAATTAGCTACATTGATTTATCAGTAGTGATGAAGAATTGTATCTTTCGTCTTTAAAAAAAAAAAAAAAAAAAAAAAAAAACAACAGGATGGGCATGGTGGCTCATGCCTGCAGTCTGTTACTTTGGAAGACCAGGTCAGGAAGATCGTTTGAGGCCAGGAGTTCAAGACCAGCCTGGCCAACACAGCGAGATGCTGTCTCTAAAAAACCAAATAAAACCAAACCAAACAGCTTCATTGGAATAGAGTTCACATTATATACAACTCATTGTGCAATTCAGTGGTTTTTAATATATATACAGGATTGTGCAATCATCCCCACAATTTAATTTTAGAACATTTTTATCTTCTCTAAAATAAACTCTTGTCCTCATTAGCAGTCAGTTCTCATCCCCTCTCTTCCCCTCTTCTCAAACCACTAATCCACTTTTTGTCTCTATAGATTTGCCTATTTTGGACATTTCATATAAGTTAAATGATATGATATGTGACATTTTGAAACTGGCTTCTTTCATTTAGCATGGTGTTTTCAAGGTTCCTTCATGCTGTACCATGTATCAATACTTCATTCCCTTTTATGGCTGAAAAATACTCCATTTTATGGATACACCACATTTCATTATCCATTCATCAGTTGTTGGACATTTGAGTTGTTTCTACTTTTTGGCTATTATGAATAATGCTGTTGTGAATATTTGTGTGTAAATTTTTGTGAGAATATATGTTTTTATTTCTCTTGGTATATACTTAATAGTGTAATTGCTGTGTCATTTTGATAAATTTATGTTTAACTTTTCAAGGAACTGTTTTCTAAAGTGGCTGTGCTACTTTACATTCCCACCAGCAATACATATGTGTTCTAGTTTTTCTACATCCTCACCAATACTTGTTATTGTCTTTTTAAAGCTATAGCCGTCCTATTGGGCGTGTCTGGTATACTTTTATCCTTGAATTTAGGTAAATGTGAAAACAGCTAAGTGGACATGTTCTCTTGCCTTCCAGAAGGATGGACACCATTAGGACCAACTAGTCTTTGTGACAGTGCAAAACTAAGCTAAAGTTTAGAAGGATAAGCATGGTGCAAAGATAAAGCAGAAATAAGTCTGGTTCTAAGACTTGGGAAAATTATTTACTTCTTTTTAGTTCCCTACCTTTTCTTTAGGTCTGTTCCTCTTTACATAATACATGTTACATGTTCTTAAAAAGCTGTATTAAGTCCAATCATATTTCACATAAACCAGAGAATTGCTTTTTTTGTTGTTATTTACTTATGTATTTTTAGTTTTTGGAGACAGAGTCTCACTACTTCATCCAGGCTGGAGTGTAGTGGCTGTTCATAGGCACAGTCATTATGTACTACAGCCTCAAACTCCTGGCCTTGGGTGGTCCTCCCATCTCAGCCTCCTGAGTAGCTGGGACTACAGACTTTCTTTGTCTTGCTGTGTCACCCAGACTGGAGTGCAGTGGCACGATCTTGGCTCACTGTAACCTCCACTTCCGGATTCAAGCAGCTCTCCTGTCTCTTCCTCTTGAATAGCTGGGACTACAGGCACACACCACTGTGCTCAGCTAATTTTTGTGTTTTTAGTAGAGACGGGGTTTCACCATGTTGGCCAGGCTGGTCTTGAACTCTTGACCTCAGGTGATCCCTCCGCCTCGGCCTCCCTAAGTGTTGGGATTACAGGCATGAGTCACGGCACCCAGCCTACAGGCAATTTTGTACAGAGAATAATTACTTTCCAAAAGTAGCCCGATATAGCAGAAAGCATGAGTTTTGTTGTGAGATGGACTTAGCTCTACATCTTTTATCTGAGACTTAACCTCTTTTTTTCTATGGGCAAATGACTTGAACTCCTGAATCAGTTTCCCCATCTGTAAAACGAGGATGAAAATAGTATCTACTTTATTGAGACTTTTCTTATTCATCTGTAGCATCTTTGTGTAAGGATGTAACTTGGTTAGTACTATTAGCAACTGTGATGATGATGATTGTGAATCTTATTTTCATATCATGGGTTTTACTTACAGTGAAACATTTGTTGCTATTATTTTCTTTGTAAAAATAAACCATGTTTGCATCTTGGTTTTCTTTCCATTTGGATTCAAAAGTTTTATAGTGATTCCTCCTAGTAAAATTGCATTTTCTCCCTAGGAGTACTTCTTTGATTCCAGAGTATTAACAGATGGAGAACTGGCTCCCAATGATAGATGTTGCCGTGTGTGTGGAAAAATAGGCCACTACATGAAAGACTGCCCTAAAAGGAAAAGGTTGGCAAATGAATATTTATCAACATTTCGAGGAAAATAAATGAGAGGCCAATTTGTAGCTATAATTATGTTCAGAAATGTTTAAGTGAGAAAGTTTAGGGTATTTAGTTATACCTAAGGTAAATGTTCATTTGAGTGGAATTTTGTAATAGGGTAAGATTTGTGTGTGGTATAATAGT
This sequence comes from Rhinopithecus roxellana, assembly GCF_007565055.1. NCBI lineage: Eukaryota > Metazoa > Chordata > Mammalia > Primates > Cercopithecidae > Rhinopithecus > Rhinopithecus roxellana. The sequence goes on from NC_044560.1 coordinate 56,522,144, forward strand.
ATCTTCTAACATTCATTTGTTCATTTATTCATTAATTCACTCAGTTTTTTGTTGTTTTGTTTTTGTTTTTGTTTGTTTTTTGAGATGGCGTCAAGCCCTGTCGCCCAGGCTGGAGTGCAATGGTGTGATCTCGGCTCACTGTAACCTCCGCCTCCTGGGTTCAAGTGATTCTCCTGCCTCAGCCTCCGAAGTAGCTGAGATTACAGGCGCGCACCACGATGCCTGGCTAATTTTTAGTATCTTTAGTAGAGACGGGGTTTCACCATTGTTGGCCAGGCTGGTCTCAAACTCCTGACCTGGTGATCCACCACCTTGGCCTCCCAAATTGCTGGGATTACAGGCGTGAGTCACCGTGCCAGCCAGTTTTGTCTTTTTTTTTAAATGAAGAAGCATTTATTGACACCAACTATGTGTTGGGAACTGTTCTAGGAGAAATAAAAGTGACCAAGACATTGGGTTCTTGCTGAGGATCTCACAGTCATGCAAACTGATAATTAAAATACAATTAATGGAATTCTTGAGATATATGCTGTGAGCTATACTTACAGATCTTGGGGAATGTACATCTTCTATATTCCCTCAGAATATATCTGTGAATTATAGTCTCCCAGGTTCTGTATACTGTAGCAGGTCAGGAAGATCTCTTTCTTTTGTAAAACTAATATAAAAACTTGGAACTTTTGAGACAGAACAAACTTCCAGTTTCCATCACTGCTATTTACTGACTATTAAATTTAGTCAAGAACTTACCTTCTCTAAGCCTCAATTTCTTTTTGAAACCAGAGATAATAAATATCAACCTCTAAGGATTGTTAAAGGTTTAAATTTTGGTATTTTAAAATATTTAATATAATGTTGTTTTACAAAACTACTAGAAAACCCAGTTCCTGCCAAAGGTGCAGGTATGCCATAATGTTTGTTCCCTTGCCTTCAAAAAGACGCATGAAGTGATAGGCATGCTAGTCCTTTTATTATCGTGAGAGTCCTGCATAGTTTAGTTTGTTTTGTGACTCACTTAATTTACAAGTCCCTAGCCCCACATTATTGGTATCAGCAGTTTACTGTTTAGACTAAAGAAGAAAGACAGTGAAGAAGAGAAGGAAGGGAATGAAGAAGAGAAAGATTCCCGAGACGTTCTTGACCCCCGAGACCTCCACGACACTCGAGACTTTAGAGACCCCAGAGACCTCAGATGTTTTATATGTGGAGATGCTGGACATGTACGAAGGGAGTGCCCAGAGGTCAAGCTGGCCCGTCAGAGGAATAGCAGTGTGGCAGGTAAATAGAAAAGACCAAACATAGTTTCTGGTAGAAACGAAGTCATTTATGTTGCTTGCATGCTGAAGGACCCTAATTCCTCTCTATTGCAAACCTAATTGTATGATTTTGGACCTTACAATTTCTTAGATAAAATTTAGACAATGAGGCTTTTACTTTGAATAGTACTTGGGTAAGTTCATTATCAAAGTCTCCACAGTCTGTTATATTCAATTATCTCCCTTTAAGTATTCTTTGGAGGTTATTATTTTTTTATTTTATTTTTTATTTTTTTGAGACGAGTCAGGCTGCAGTGCAATGGTATGATCACAGCTCACTGCAGCTTTGACCTCCCGGACTCAAGTGATCCTCCCACCTCAGCCTCCCAGAATACTAGGATTACAGATATGAGCCACTCCACCCAACCATAAAGTATTTCTGAAGTAAATATGTTGTCTCCTTTAGAAAAGCAGATGACATTTGTTCTTGTTTCTAGGATCAGTGTATTTTTTTTCTTGATCTGCTAGATTGAAAAATGGCTTTTGAAAGTAGCTCAGTTGCTACAAGTTCTTCACTAATATACTCAAGGTTTAAAAGTCTAAGTTTATAGAATTGCAGAGATATTTGAGATTCTTTTACATAAGAAGGGAGTTTATTTATTGTCATTTCTCTGCTACTTTCCTTATCTGTTGATTTTCTTTGTGATGCCTTCTCTTAGCAGCCCAGCTGGTCCGCAACCTTGTAAATGCTCAACAGGTGGCTGGTTCAGCTCAGCAACAGGGTGATCAGTCCATAAGGACTAGACAGTCCTCAGAATGTGTAAGTACTCTGCCTGTGAATGTGTTAGTCTTGACTGATGATAGCAGTATCTTTAATGTGTTTTCTCTCAGACTGGCAAATACAATCTTCCAGATTACATAGTGCTTTGTATATATGTCCTTGCTAGGCGCATAAGGTGGAATGAGCATTCCTTTTGGAATAATGTAGATCTGGGTTTCTGTCTACAGAGAAGCTACTTAATTTACATGAGCCTACTCTTCAGTTGTACGATAACTACCTAATAAGATGGATTAAAAATAAGGTAATGACTTTGAGGTTTCAGACTTTGCTTCGTGGAAAAATATCAGTACCATTAATAAAAATAGACATAAAAATTGAGATGTTTTAGGCATTTAGTGTTGTTAGGTCAATATATACATGGCATTTTGCTTGCATGAAACTTCTGTCTTCTCGTAGCTTGACCTGTGGATACCTAGTGAAATACACCCTGTAAAAAAACAGTATTGAATGAGAATTTACACTCATAAGTTTATTTTACTATTTTTTCTTTAAGAGGGAGTCTCGCTCTGTTGCCTAGGCTGGAGTGCAGTGGCGCATTCTTGGCTCACTGCAACCTCCTCACCCCTGGGATCACGTAATTCTGTCTCCGTCTCCTGAGTGGCTGGACTACAGGCAACGCTACCACTCCCGGCTAATTTTTGTATTTTTAGTAGGAATGGGATTTCACCATATTGGTCAGGCTGGTCTTGAACTCCTGACCTCAGGTGATCCACCTGCCTCAGGCTCCCCACAGTGCTGGGATTACAGGTGTGAGCCGTTGCGCCCAGCCCAGACTCATAAGTTTAATATTAAGTTTGCTGAGTTGCTCTTAACCTTTGTATAAATCTATATTCACCTTGTACCTCTTAATAGTTACTCTAAATAACACTCTAAATCTGATATAATGTTCAGTGCTTTGCACTTATCAAATTTAATCCTGCTAGTGGCCAAGTGAAGTGGTAGGTATTAGTATCATCAAATTTTACAAACTGGGAAACTGAGAATAAGAGAGTATAAAAATCAAACCGAGGTCTTTCTAGCGTCAAATCTGTTCACTGTTTAACATGCTAAATCTAATGTGATTTGTGTTTTAGAAAAAACTTTCAAGTATTTGAAGAGTATTAGGGAGAATCTTTGGAAAACATTTAGGAAATTTTCCACCCTCATCTGAAACACTCGAATACCTATTATGTGCCTGATACTTTCATAAACAACAATAATCACATTTAATGTAGTTAACATTTGTTGAGTGTAAACTATGTGCTTATATGTGCATTGCTTATGATTATAAAATATTTCAAAAGTACAGAAAAGTATAGAAAGTAAATCTCTATGTATCATTACCAAGCTTTAACAGTTTTTAACATTGTTATTTTAGCTTTATTAAAAAATTACCCTCAGTTGAAACCCCTGTATGTACATTCTTCTTCGATCCCATTCCTATCTTAAAAGCTTCTTTATCATCCTTCCGTTGTTACAGAAATGTTTCTGCTATCTTGAACTTGGTGGTTATATGTTCCACATGCATTGTTCAGTTAATCTTCTCAAAAACCTAAGGCAAATTCTGATTATACTTTACAGGTAAAGAAACCGAGGTTCAAGTTCCTTGCCTGACTTCAATAGACACTTGGAATCAGAACGTGAACCCTCAGGCTCTCTGTCAGCAAAACTTATGCTCTAACCACTTTTCTGTGCTGTCCTAATTTTCGTTTTATGCCGCTAGTCGTCACTTTTCTCTCACCTGTGCTTTCAGAAAGAATCTGTCTAATGGACACTGCTACTCTTATGTCTAACAAAGCACTGCAACATGTCTAAAATATAGTTAATCTTTCCTTCCAACCCCCAGGACTTGCTTCTTCCTCCTGTGTTTTATATCTCGTTGAATGATCCCATTTTCTGTCTAATTTCCAAAACTTTTCCCTCTCCTTCAACCTCTGTATTCAGTCACTAAGTCCTGTTGTTTCTGCCTTTAAAAAAGCTAGGTGTGGTGGCTCAGTCCTGTAATCCCAGCACTTTGGGAGACTGAGGTGGGCGGATCACCTCAGGTCAGGAGTTTGAGACCAGCCTGACCAACATGGTAAAACTCCATCTCTGCTAAAAATACAAAAAATTAGCTGGGTGTGGTGGCAGGCAACCTGTCATCCCAGCTAGTTGGGAGACAGGCAGGGGAATCGCTTGAACCCAGGAGGTGGTGATTGCAGTGAGCGGAGATTACACCACTGCACTCCAGCCTGGGCAACACAGTGAGACTGTCTCAAAAAAAAAAGTGTCTCACAGCCATTTGCTTCCCTCTATCCCTGTTTATATTTCCTTAGCCTAGGCTACTATCATCTCAGGACTGTTTTATTATAGCAGCCTCCTAATCAGTCTCAACAGCCTTTTAATTTTTACCTATTTATTCATTCATTCAGTTGTGAGACAGGGTCTTGCTCTATTGCCCAGACTGGAGTGCAGTGGCACAATCACAGCTCACTGCGGTCTCGACCTCCCAGGCTCAGGTGATTCTCCCATGTCAACCTCCAGAGTAGCTGGGACTACAAGCATGCACCACCACACTTGGCCAATTTTGTATTTCTTGTAAAGATGGGATTTCGACATGTTGCCCAGGCAGGTCTCAAACTCCTGAGCTCAAGTGATCTGCCTGCCTCAGCCTCCGAAAGTGCTAGGATTACAGTCTTGAGCCACTGTTCCTGTTCTCTCATCAGCCTTAAAAAAAAAAAAAACAAAAACAAATTCTCTATTTTATTCTCATTAAACCAGAATAATCTTTCTAAAGTTCAGATTGATCATATTCCTTACCTGTTTAAAACCCTTCAGTGGTTTACCACTGCACATAGGATATAGTCTAAATTACAAGGCTTGTAAGACACTTCATTGTCTTGCCCCTATTTAGCTCTTCAGCCTCAGCCATTCCCCTGCCATTATACTCCAGTAATATTAAACTTCTTTCAGATTCCAATTACTTTAAAAAGCCATGTATTTTCATACCTCTAGACCTTCAGTCATTGAACACACTCTTCCTCTCCCCTTGTCTCTCCCTTCTTGTATCAGACTGATTTCTATTTACCCTGAGTCTTAGCTAAAAGGTCACTTTTTCTGGGAAGCTTTCTTTGATTTCTCTTCTCCCCTTCTCCCAAAGTGGCTTTAGGTGTTCTGCTCTGGGATTTCATTATATAGTTGACCCTTGAACAAAACAGGTTTGAACTGCGTGGGTCTACTTCTACATGAATTTTTTCCAACAGATTGTGGTTGGAAAATACAGTATTCCCAGGATGCAAAACCCGGGTATTCAGAGATCCAACTTTTTGTATATATGGGTTCTGTAGGGCTGACTGTGGGACTTGAGTACAGGAGGATTGTGGGGGTCCTGGAACAAATCCCCTGTATATCCTGAGGGACAGCTGTACACTATACATTCTTTATCATAATACTCATTATACTTATTGTGATTGCTTATGTAATCTTTATCTGCTCCCCTCCTTACCCCCTTAAACATTGAGTTCAATCAGGGCATACTTGTTGGTTTTACATTTTTATTACCTAGAACAATACTCAGTACATAACTGACACAGTAAATACTTGTTGAGGGACTGAATGAAAGTGACTATGAGATATGTAGATGGAAGTCTTGAGTTTGCAGTGGTAAGTATGTGTTCTGCATGGTGGGAACTGTGTCTGGGTTCTCTTTTCTTTGGACAATAAAAAGATTTATGAGGCAATACCTACTTGAGAAGGGGGTTTGAGTACCTTGGGAAAAACTCATTATTTGTTATGATATACATCATAAAGTTCTGTTCTATAAAGTTTTTAATTTTGTATTTTATCTCTACTTTTATAAAATTAAGATGTTTATAAATTAATTTTAAAATGTGTGTGTGGTTTTTTCTGCAGTCTGAATCACCATCTTATTCTCCTCAGCCTCAGCCATTTCCACAGAACTCTTCCCAGTCAGCTGCTATTACCCAGCCTTCATCTCAGCCAGGATCCCAGCCTAAGCTTGGCCCACCTCAGCAGGGAGCCCAACCTCCCCATCAGGTCCAGATGCCACTGTATAACTTTCCCCAGTCACCACCAGCTCAGTATTCCCCCATGCACAATATGGGATTGTTGCCAATGCACCCTCTCCAGATCCCTACCCCGTCCTGGCCCATCCATGGCCCAGTGATCCACTCTGCACCAGGCAGTGCCCCCAGCAATATTGGCCTGAATGATCCCAGCATCATCTTTGCACAGCCTGCTGCCAGACCTGTGGCAATCCCTAACACGTCTCACGATGGACACTGGCCCCGTACTGTGGCTCCGAATTCCCTGGTGAACAATGGTGCCGTGGGGAATTCAGGTAATCCTTCCTTTTCTTCTTTTGTATCTGGCTGTAGAAATAATGTGAGGGAAAAGAAGGAAAGCAGTATTTGTGGAGGGACAGTACAGGATTAGATAAAGATTAAGAATATGGACTCTGGATTCAGACTGCCTGGATTTGAATCCTGGCCCTGTCATTTATTATGTAGTGTGGGCAATTACTTAATCTCTTTGTGCATTGGTTTCATCTGTAAAATAGGCCATCTAACTCACAGGGATGTTGTAAATGTTAAATGAGGTGTAACACACGTAAATGTTAGCTGTTATTTTAGTATTTTTAAAAATTTTCACTGCCACCCTGTTTGGTGTATTATTTATTATACAGTTGATGAAATTGGAGAGTTAAGTAACTTAACTGTCTTACTGTTATGGTTAATAATGGTAGGTTGGCCTGGCATGGTGGCTCACGCCTGTAATCCCAGCACTTTGGGAGGCTGAGGCAGGTGGATTACCTGAAGTCAGGAGTTTGAGACGAGCCTGGCCAACATGGTGAAACCCTATCTCTAGTAAAAATACAAAAATTACCTGGGCGTGGTGGTGGGCGCCTATAATCCCAACTATGTGGGAGGCTGAGGCAGGAGAATCACTTGATCCCAGGAGGCGGAGGGTGCAGTGAGCCGAAATTGCGCCATTTGCACTCCAGCCTGGGCAACAGAGCAGAAGTGTCTCAAAAAAAAGACCAAGGAAACCAAAAAAATTAATAATAATGGTAGGTCCAAGACTTAAACTCATTTCTTTGTTCAAAACTGTGCTGCCGTGCACCCTAGACACTATTACTTCTCAGTAAGGAACAATTCTTTAAAAAAGAAAACAGTATTAATACATTTAAAAAATAGTTTTTTTTTCTGATATCTAAGTAATACATGTTCATTATAGAGTATTTGAGAAATAAATCATCTGTCTCAATTCCTAGACATAAATACTAAAGAATATTTTGGTGTATTACCATTCAGTCATTTTTTTTTTAATTGCCTATTTAAGAAAATAGTTGATACGTGCTGTAAATCTAGTTTTATATCCAGCTTTAAGATATACATATACACACACACACACACACATGCATATACATATAAATACTTATACACACTTACACATATACACACAGGCTGGCACGGTGGCTTACACCTATAATCCCAGAACTTTGGGAGGCTGAGGTGGGCAGATCACTTGAGGCCAGGAGTTTAAGACCAGCCTGGCCAACATGGCAAAACTCTTGTCTCTATTAAAAATACAAAAACTAGCCAGGTGTGGTGATATACGCCAGTAATCCCAGCTACTCAGGAGGCTGAGGTGGGAGAATCGCTTGAACCCAGGGACACAGAGGTTGCAGTGAGTTGAGATCATGCCATTGCATTCCAGCCTGGGCGACAGAGTGAGACTCCAAAAAAAAAAAAAAAAACATATATATATATTCATACATATATGTATATTCATATATATATATATTCATACATATATATATATATATATATATATATATTCATACATATATATATTTAGAGACATAGTCTCAAAGTGTTGTCCAGGTTGGAGTGCAGTGGCTATTCACAGACCAATCTAGCACACTACAACCTTAAACTCCTGGGCTCAAGTGCTTCTCCTGCCTCAGCCTCCTGAGTAGCTGTGGGACCACAGGCACACACCACTGCGCCTGACTTATGCCTAACATTTTAGTGATAATTATTTTTATCTTAAGAACTATTATGGAAATTTTGAAACATACACAAAAGAGAGTAAAGTATATAATGAACCCCCCTTCCCATTAACCAACTTTGACAGTTACCAATAATTTACTATTTTTTTATCTGACTTCTCCTAACCATTACAAATTTTTTTTGACTTGACTGATCAAATCTCAGACATTGGATCAAATTTGCTTTTTAACTTCAGTTGTATCACTTAAAAAAAATCAGGCCAGGCGCAGTAGCTCAAGCCTCTAATCCCAGCACTTTGGGAGGCCAAGACGGGCAGATCACGAGGTCAGGAGATTGAGACCATACTGGCTAACACAATGAAACCCCGTCTCTACTGAAAAATACAAAAAACTAGCCGGGCGAGGTGGCGGGCGCCTGTAGTCCCAGCTACTCGGGAGGCTGAGGCAGGAGAATGGCGTAAACCCAGGAGGCGGAGCTTGCAGTGAGCTGAGATCCGGCCACTGCACCGCAGCCTGGGTGACAGAGTGAGACTCCGTCTCAAAAAAAAAAAAAAAAAAAAAAAAAAAAAAAAAAGAATCATGAGATCATTACCATAGCTAGTATCATCTAATACCCAGTCCTTGTTTATTTTTTCCTGTTTCTCTAAAAAGGTATATAGTTTATTGAGACAGTCTTGTTCTGTCGCCAGGCTGGAGTGCAGTGGCACAATCTCAGCTCACTGCAACCTCCACCTTCTGGGTTCAAGCGATTCTCCTGCCTCAGCCTCCCGAGTAGCTGAGACTACAGGTGCATGCCACTGTGCCTGGCTCTTTTTTTTTTTTTTTTTTTTTTTTGAGAGGGAGTCTTGCTGTGTCACCCAGGCTGGAATGCAGTGGCACAATGTCAGCTCACTGCAACCTCTGCCTCCTGGGTTCAAGCGATTCTCCTGCCTCAGCCTCCCAAGTAGCTGGGACTACAGGTGCCTGCCACCATGCCCAGCTAATTTTTGTATTTTAGTAGAGACGGGTTTCACTATGTAGGTTAAGCTGGTCTCGAACTCCTGACCTCAAGTGATCTGCCTGCCTCGCCACGCTGGGCCCTAATTTTTATATTTTTAGTAGAGACGGGGTTTCATTCACCATGTTGGCCAGGCTGGTCTTGATCTCTTGACCTCATGATCCGCCTGCCTCGGCCTCCCAAAGTGCTGGGTTTATAGGCGTGAGCCACTGTGCCCAGCCTAAAAAAGTATTCCTGTTATTGATTTATTTGAATCAAAATTCAAACTGTGTATTTGATTTTTATATCTCTTAACTGTCCTTTATAACAGTTGCTGCTTCTATTTTTTTCCCCCAATATTAACTATTTTTTGAAGGCACTGTAGAATTTCCCATATTCTGGAGTTGGCTGATTATGTCTTTGTGGCATCGTTTAACGTGTACCTCTGTCCCTGTATTTCCTATAAACTGGGATTTAGATTCAGAGACTGGATTAGATTCAGGCTCTTTCTCTTGGTAAGAATGCTGCTTGGTGGGTCCCATATATTTCCAGTTTCCTCACTTCGGAAGGAACTTACTGTCTGGTTGTTACTATTTTAGTGACTTAAGATTGATCTGTGAGTTAGGTTTTATCAGCCGTTATCCATTATGAAGTTCATCATTAATTTTTACTTAATAGTCTTAGCTGCCATTGATAATTGTTGCCAGTATCCATTATTTTGCTATCTCCAGCTTCTTTTGGAACAAAGCAAGTAAGGTGTTTTGTTGAGCAAAAGTACCAGAATATGGTAACTTAATTAGATTTCTAAGATCAAAGGATATATGGCATACATGATCCTTCTGCTATATCATTCAGCATGTTTATTGTGTATATGCCATGACATGCATTGTGATAGTCACTGAGTTATAGAACCATGAAGACAGACCCAGTGTTTTGCCTTTTGATGTATCTGCTCCGTTTTTATAATTTCAAGTCTTCCATCCCCCTGCCACTTGTTGTTCTCAATGTTTTAGTCACAATGAACTAATTAATGTCCCACAAACATACTGTACTGTGTCTTACTCCTGGTTGCTTAAGTTGTTCCTTCTGCTTGGAATGTCCTCTCCGTTACCTCTGCTGCTCACTCTCACCTTCTTCTGTGCTGCCTCAAAGCTTGGCTAACTCACTCATTTTCCATTTTTAAATTTAGATCACTTTCTTCAGGAAGTTCTCCTTATTTTCTTAATATCCATATCATAACATTTGTCTTACTCTGCTGAAATTGTCTGTTTACTCATCTGCATAACCCATTAGACTGAACTTCTAGAAGCAAAAAATTGTTTTTTGTGTGTCATTTTCTCTCTATTAGTAGTTTAGTTTTCTCTTTAGTAACCTGCCATATTAGATACATTATTCCTGTTATATAGTATAATTATCTAATAAACTTTACTTACTATTCATTGTATAGATACCCAATTCATAATTGATATTACAGCTACAGTTACACTGTGTTAAAAGTGGAAGGACTGAATGGAAATATATTAAAACAATAATCATAATTGTATCAGAGAAGGAGATTATTATATGTTTTTTCCCCCTTTTTTGAAATTATATTTAATGAGATCGTATTACTCATTTTATGGAAATTTTGGGTTATGAAAAACAGGTGAAGGGAATTGGAATATATCTTTTGAAAATACCCTTTTATGTTAAAACATCATTTCTCATTTGGTTATGACCTAATTCTGAACATACTGGTTTAATTTATTTTTGTACACCCTGAGCCCTTCAGCTTCAGCCCTTAGTTGTAGCTTGGCTTTATGAATTCACAGTCAACTAGCTCACCTCCTGAGAAGATTCAGCTTACAAGAATGCAGTTCACAAGGGCTTTAGGTTTTTTGCTGCCTACTCTTTCCTATCCCATACTTCCTCATTTGAGTTCCTGCTAGGAAAGTTTAGTGAATAAGAGCAGTTATTCCCTTTTATTCCCTAGCATATAGTGACTCTGAATGAGAAAAGCCACCAGAAATGATCCAGAATATAAACTGGGTACTGCACTTCAAAAAATGTACTTAAAGATACATTTGAAAGGGAAATAGAAAGATTTGGGGGGATAGTTAGCCATAAAAAGAATAGGACTTACATTTTTTGAGTACCTTACCTATACGCTAGCTCTTGTGCAAGCTACTTTCTTTTGGTTATCCAGTTTAAACCTCATAACAATCTGAGGTTCAAAATGGAACCTTAGTAGTTTTAGGAAATGAGATTTGAGCTTAAACCTGTTTGACCTCAAAGCCCAAGTTCTCAACCATTACGCCACAATGCCTCAAGCTTCTAATAGGATCTCCTTCCAGGCCAAGATATAATTGATTCTGGGATAGTTTGCATTGTCTTTAGGATAAAATCTTAAGTTCCTTTGCATGATGTACTAAGGTTTTTTGAAATGTATATCCCCACCTACCTGTCCCGCCTTTTCTCTTACCACTTCCTCCATCACTCCTGTCTCTATATTGCAGATTGTTCTGCAGTTCCCCAAACTCGATGTGCATTCCTGCTTTCATGCTTTTGTACATGATACTCCTTTTCTCTAAAATGCCCTTCACCCCCTCCCTATTTTGCCTAAATTTTTCCTTGTTTTTTAAAACTCAAATTAAGTCATTCATCTTAGGAAGATTGTCTCTAACCTTCAAAGACTGGGTTTAGCCTTCTCTTCAGAACATTTTGCCTGTTCTACTAGCAATTATTACATATTGTTGTGTGTGTGTGTGTGTGTGTGTATATCTTCTTGTATGTCTCTCATGACTAATTTGAGCAAATACCTATGCTCTGTTCTTTAAAAAAATTTGTTTGGTATTCTCTGCATTTAGCATTGTTCTTAGCCAATAGTAGGTACTGAATATATCTTTGTGGAATGAAGGGATATTTCAGTGAGTGAACTAATGTTTTTAAATGTCTTTTTCCCTTGTTGTTGAAATGCAGAGCCAGGCTTTCGAGGACTGACTCCTCCAATTCCTTGGGAACATGCACCGCGTCCCCATTTCCCCCTTGTCCCAGCTTCGTGGCCTTATGGTTTGCATCAGAACTTCATGCATCAGGGAAATGCCCGATTTCAGCCCAACAAACCTTTCTATACTCAAGGTACCATGGCATACAAATTAGTTAACAGGCTTGGGTGGGTTTCTGGGATAGAGAGCCTTAGTGAAGGCCAGGATCTGGGAGTGAAAATTCATGAATTCAGTAAACATTTACTGAGAGATCATACTGTGTGTCAGATAGTGCTAAGTGCTTGTTGCTCAAGCAAGAGTAAAACAAAATCTCCATTACTTGATGCACATTTTATTAGGAAAGCCAGACATGTTAAATAGAAAAGGAGTTCAGATGAATTAGTTAACATTACCCTAGCAAGTCCAAACAGGATGTGGATTTAAGAGATCATTACATCACAAGATTTTGACAGTTGAGCTAGATCTTGAAAGAGATGCAGGATTATTTTTTGCCTAGAGATGAGAGAGGAGGAGGAGGATGCTTAGCTGAGGGATTAATATATGCAGTCGCTGAGTTTTGCCTGGCATAATGAAAAAGAAGAGAAAATATTAGGGCTAGAGGACAGAGGTATATGGGAAAGATGGTGATAAAATAAGGCTAGAGAGGGTAGGCTTAGACCATATTATGGAGTTTGGACTTGGTTTACTGAGCAATGGGGATCTAATGAAAGGTTTTTAGTGGAAGGAAGACATAATCAGATTTGTTTAGTAAACGTAGGACTTGAATGACATTAAAATTTATTATGTTCTGCTGGTGCTATTATAGTACTAATAGTGGCTTTCACTGGGTAATGAATATTGTAAACTAAGAATTCCTAGAAACTTGGAGCATTTTATCTAACCTACTTGCCTCAGAGGTATTTGTTCTTATGGGCATTGTCTGAGTCTGGCCATATACTACTGGGGCATCCCTGTATTATAGAGTGGCAGAGCCTTGACTGTGGTTGAGCTCTTCTCTTGAGCAAAGAACTGGGACTGAAGGAAGTTATTATTAGTCATAAGCCCTTTTAGGAGGGGAGAGGTCTGCAACTCTTCTCTAGTGGGTTTTTCCCCTTTGATTCCTCCTCTCTGTCTTCCGTGTCCTCTCCTTTTTTTCACATACAGATATTTCCTTCCCTTCTTCCTTTTTCTCCCCACTCTCTCAAATGTTTTGCAGCATGCTTTATCTCCTCCTATTATATAAATAGAAAAAAAAGAAAGCTAACTAAAAATTAATTCTAAGGTGTTGTCAGATAAACAGGCACAAGCCTTTCAGTTTCCTGTCTGTGTTGTATCCAACAGACAGATGTGCCACCCGTCGGTGTAGAGAGCGTTGTCCCCACCCACCAAGAGGAAACGTGTCGGAGTAATGCGAGTCCATTTTCTTTCAGCTGGTCTACCGATGCACAGCAACCAGCCAATCCTGCTGTCTCAAGGGTATCCGTACCTCAATGTCAGTTACATTCAGCAGAAAAAGTGACATTTAATGGAAAGCAAACAAATCAGGTCCTGATTTAAAATTTTAACACGTTTAGATAGCTTATTTAAATTCTAAGACTGTTTTTACAGACTGTATTATTTGTATATAAATATGAACTATAGTTTTTACTAGTATCACCAAATTGAGTGATACAAATTTCATCTATTTTATTACCCTATTTTTAAGGGAATTTTATGTTTTGTTTAACCTTGATGAATTGTATAAAGAGAGAATTTAAAAAATTACATTCTTTATTTTCTATTAGCTGTATTCATACTTTGGTTGCTTCAGACTTTATATATTGTTCTTAAGAGTTAGGAAAGAATTTCATGTGTTTTAAATTTGTCACTTCTATTCTTTACAGAACCTTGTAGTGCCAAAAACTTTTTAAAAGGTAAAAAAATAAAATAAAATTACAACATGAAGATTCAGATTTTTTTTTCTTTTCCATACTTGTATATTGAACATTCAAACTTGAACGGAAAGTTGATTTTGTCTGTATTTGAAGTACTTCTATTTTAAGTTAATAAATCTTTTTGACAAGAGTTAAATTTGGTTAATTCATCTGTTGTATAGATGATGGAAATATTATGTAACGAGATTTCTTTTAATTTCAATGAATAGAGCATTCTAACTCACAGATTTTAGTTTTAGAGATTCAAATATCATTTCATGTCCTTTATTTGGTTGAATGTTCACAACACCCATTATGAAGTTGATAGAAGCAGAAGCCATTTCCATTTATCTTTGAAAATAAAAACTGAAATGCAAAGCAGTAGATTCCAAAAAGCAAATTTACATGCTGGAGTCTGAATTGAAAAGTATTTGGAGAGTTTTAAAACACTGAGACTAATATTGGCAATTAGAGTGGAGGGAAGATAACTTTTTTTTTGTTTTCTTTGAGACAGAAGCTGTCTCTGTCGCCCAGGCTGCAGCGCAGTAGTGGGATCTCGGCTCACAGCAACCTCTGCCTTCCGGGTTTGAGCGATTCTCCTGCCTCAGCCTCCTGAGTAGCTGAGATTACAGGCATGCGCCACCACACTTGGCTAATTTTTGTATTTTTGGGAGAGACGAGGTTTTACCACGTTGGTCCAGCTGGTCACCTGTCTTGGCCTCCCAAAGTGCTGGGATTGCAGGCGTTGAGCCACCGTACCCAGCCCAGACTCTATTCATTTTGAATCCTATACTTCTACCTGGAAAGCACACTTGCCAAGGTGATAATTATTTACCAGTAATATTTGGAATTTATTCTTATTGGGTATTGGAATTCAGACTCGAGTTGGTGGTGGTATAATGTTTCAGCTGTTTTAGCAGTGAGGTGAGGTAATTTTCTCTAACCCCTTAATTAGCCTGTCCAGTTGCCTGGGATTTTAGGCTAAATGATGCTATAGATCTATTTGGAAATGTGCAGAATAAGTAGATAAAAATGTAAGGACAATGGGCTATCTTTGCTGTGCTTCCTCTGATACATACTACTTTAAAATAGGAGACTGCTTGGGCCCTTTCCATATTTTGCAACATGGAAGACACTTGAAACCTATTGCAGGAGATTGAGGGTATTTGTGCTGTATTTACAGCCCTGAGTTAAAGTTAGGTATATTTAATATTTTTTCTATTAAAGCGTCAGCATCCTTCAGAATCCTATTAAGTGGTGGATTTAAATCATTTGTTAACAAGATACCTGACCCAACTATGCATTTATGTTAAAATGACTTGGAGCATTCAAGATTTAAATTAACATTCGGTACTTCGTGTCCTTCCACATCTTGGAGAACAGGTAATGATGTATACAGTGGTGTTTATTATTCTCTTTACTTTTGTATGT
Source organism: Rhinopithecus roxellana (assembly GCF_007565055.1). Lineage (NCBI taxonomy): Eukaryota > Metazoa > Chordata > Mammalia > Primates > Cercopithecidae > Rhinopithecus > Rhinopithecus roxellana. The sequence continues at coordinate 56,537,516 of NC_044560.1, forward strand.
ATCGTAGGCCCTCCATATCCATGGGTTTTGCATCTATGGATTCATCCAACCACGGATTGCAGATATTTAAAAAAATTGTGTCTGTACTGAACTTGTACAGTTTGTTATTATTTCCTAAACAATACAGTATAACACCTTTTCCCACAGAATTTCCATTGTATGAGGCATTATATGTAATCTAGAAATGATTTAAAGTATAAAGGAGGATATGCATAGGTTATATGCAAAGACTACACTATTTTATATCAGGGACTTGAGCATCCTTGGATTTTGGTATATCTGTGGGAGGTCCTGGAACCAATCCCCCACCAGATACCAAGGGGAGGATTGTATTTGAAATAGTCATTAAAAATAAAACAACTTCCAATAACAGAATGCCCCTACCCTTCAGCCTTTCTTCCTTAAGGAAGGCAGTATAACACCACTTGGCAAAAGCTATTAACTGGCAACCTAGTAACCAATAGCCTAGGTTTTACTTATATGATAGTGTTACAGATACTAGTTTTCAGCATCTCATCTGCCCCTCCTTCAGTAACTGCCAGTGTTCAATAATTGGCAAAACTGTTCTGTGGAAAAACAGAATGTAGTTTAAAATTGATACAGTAGAAGCTCGGATTTTAAGTCTGCAAAGTAGATTATGAGTTCAGATTCATTGTAGAGCCGTTAAGTAGAAAATTATCAATCTTACACAGGGAGAACACACACATTTAAGACCAAATTGTTTTGAAATATTGTTTAATAACGGGGATTAGTATTTTCCCTTGACATTGGGATTATTGAAAATATGTACTGTGTATTTGTTTATATTCCGTACAGATGGACATTTTTGCTGTTTCTAGTTATTCTCATATAAACATATATATATATATAATGTGTAAAATGATGATGGGATAAAGCTATTTGTGTGTACATGTAATTATTCTATTAGGGTGAATTCCATAAGTGGGATCACTGGGTAAAAGGATCAAAAGTTCTAAAGTTCCTGTACATTGCTACATATTGCCAAATTGCCCTTCATAAAAGTGGTTATGAGTTTGTAGTTCCAGCAAACAATATGTAAAATGTGTTGGTATGCTTATAAAAAAGCTTTCAACTCCCAGCAACTCATTTCTTCCTTGTAGAAATTAACATGTTTATTGTAAAAAGAAAATAAGCATTATATAAAAGTACAAAGTTTAAAAATCACTCAAAAGTTCATCAGCCAGACAGAAGTACTATCTGGTGAACTTCATTCATTCCAACCATCTCTCTTAGTCACATAGGCACATATATACAAATAGTTTTACAAAAGTGGGCTCATACGCTATATTTAATAAATACAGGAAATTAACAAAAGGAAAACAAGTGTGAAACTGAAAAAATGCTCAATTTAAAAACACTTTTCCCACGAGAGAATCTAGTCTTGTAAGATTCCTCCTAAAATTAAGGACAATTATGGAAAACAATAAAGAGGCTTTTTTTTTTCTAGCTTCATGTATGTTTTAGAGACTGTATGTGATTACTGCTGTGAAAGATGAAACCAGCACTCTACTTATTTCTATATAGACAGTATTCGTAATATTTAATTTTGACTTTATAATCACTGCCCATTATTTTTAAAGTTTCCGAAGTGTTTACTAACACTCCTTTTACTGATTCTTTGTTCCTAAGTCCTTAATTTGATTCATTTCTTCTTTAGTTGAATTTCATTATTGGGCAGTTTTTTTCTCAAAGGCTCATGATTTGTACTTTCAAGTTTTTACAAACTTGAGAACATCTATAGCCTTTGTATTTTAAGACAACTTTGGCAAAGTGTAAAATTTCTGGCATGCTTTTTCTTAAATCTTTAGAGCCTTTTGCTTCATTGCCTTCTTGTTACAGGATCTGAGACCATCCTGACCCCAGTTAATTCTTTTTATTTTTTGAGACGGAGTCTCACTCTGTCGCCCGAGCTGGAGTGCAGAGATGTCATCTCAGCTCACTGCAAGCTCCACCTCCCGGGTTCACACCATTCTCCTGCCTCAGCCTCCCGAGTAGCTGGGACTACAGGTGCCCACCACCATGCCCGGCTAGTTTTTTGGTATTTTTAGTAGAGGTGGGGTTTCATCATGTTAGCCAGGATGGTCTCGATCTCCTGACCTCGTGATCCGCCCGCCTCGGCCTCCCAAAATGCTGGGATTACAGGCGTGAGCCATTGCGCCCAGCCGATTCTTTTTAAACCATCAGAATATTTTATTCTATGTATTTCTCTTTTCTATTTTTTATTTCCTCCAGCCTATTTTCTCTGTGCTGTTTTATGTTTTGTGGTTTCTAGTAAGGCCTTGAAACTCCACCAATCTTATTTTCCATCTGTTTTGAACCTCTGTGCTTGTTTAAAAGTTCATGTCTGCTATGTTTTTTGAATGTGTGGAGAATTTGTCATATTAACCTTTCTGAGGGAGTAGGCAATCTGTGATGATTCTTCTCTACTGAAGAATAACAGGAAGAGGTTAGAGGAATGAGCTTTAAGTTGGGTTGTTATATTGGAACCCTCTCACCAAACCTATTTTTTTTTTTTTTTTTTTTTTTTTTTGAGATGGAGTTTTGCTCTTTTTGCCCAGGCTGAAGTGCAATGGCACGATCTCAGCTCACCGCGACCTCCACCTCCAGGGTTCAAGCGATCCTCCTCCTGCCTTAGCCTCCTGAGTAGCTGGGATTACAGGCATGTGCCACCATGCCTGGCTAAATTTTGTATTTTTTAGTAGAGACAGAATTTCTCCACATTGGCCAGGCTGGTCTCAAACTCCCGACCTCAGGTGATCTGCCCTCCTTGGCCTCCCAAAGTGCTGAGATTATAGGCGTGAGCTGCCGCGCCTGGCCAAAAATCCATTATTTCTTTTGCCCCTTGGAACACATCTCCCTTAATTTCTTAGTATTAAAAGGCGATTGTGCCCTAGGGCAAAGCTTTTAAGGCAGTGTATTTCAAATTATTGGAAGTGAAATCGATTAAGTGGTTTGCATCCAGTATTAAAAACTGTTATCAAGTAGGAAGTACCAGAATTCACTTTGCATAGTAAGTATTCTTTACTGAAATTTGTCTCAGTACAGAATATAGATACGTGTGTACAAAGATAAGATGTAAAATACGTTTTTAAAATGTATGCTGTAGTCAAAAAGTTTAAAATGCTTCATCCATAGGCAAGCACGTAGATGACAGAAAGAGCCTTACAGCAAGGTTTGTCCTTAAGCTCCATCTCCTGTGTAATTTTATCAAAACGATACCTACAGACATTCAGCACGCCTTCCTCTTACCTCCTTCTTCTAATTAAAGAATAGGGATGTTCTCCTTCCTGCTGTTGGTTGGCTGTGATACCTCAGTTTTGGTCCACATTTTACCATATGTCTAAACAAGTATGTTTTATTTAATGTTTGTTTAGGGAGGTTTATTACTAAAATTTGTTGGGCTTTGTGTGTGGGTTTATTTTTACTTAAAACATATTTTAAGATAAAGTTTTAAGAGTGTACTGGATGACAGCTTGGTTGGTCCATGGGTCATTTAGCCAGAAGACATTTCTTTCTACCTAGATCACTTTCATAAAGAAATAACTGCTAGGACACTGTAATACATTTACATAGAGATGCTTATATTTAATCCTAAAAGGTAGTCCTATGTAGTTGTATCAGAAACCGTAAGAGCTCTTTAAGACCACTTTTATTAACTCAGGTATTATGAAAGGAATCACTGAATAGTTGAAATAAGCTCAAATGAGATTAAAAATAAGCTCAAATAAGATTAAAAAATGTTTTAATACTGCTGGAGAAGTCTTTCAGTTCAGGAGCAAGCAATAGAATGTATAGAATGTTTACCTTATGACCAGATACAACCTCCCAAGAAAAACTGGATCCTGCAGGGCAGCTGGTCTTCACAGTTCCTACTGGGACTATAGTTGCAGGACGTCATCGACTTTTCTCTTTTTAAGGTAGTTAAGTACAGGTAAAGGAACACTTCTAGCAAAGATCTTAATAATCTCTTGATTATCAATGTCCATGGAGGCTTTTTAGTCCTTCCTTTGCTTCTGCGTTCTTGACCCTTGGCTGCTTTCACCTCTCCTAATTCTCCTGTCTTTCTGAATGGGCCATTCCAGTTTTCAATAGGTGTCTTCTACTTCTTCCTGTCACCAGTGTTGGTGCTGCCTGTGGTTCTGTTGTGTGCATTTCTGATATATATAAGCACTCTGGGGAGTCTTATTGGCGGATTCCACAATTACTGAAACGTTGTCCATTCTGGCCTAGACCGCTGTGTTCAATTCTGGTCCCTATCTCCAACTTCATGGGCTTTTGTTTTTAGCTATGCCAAAGCTCCAACTTGTGAAACTGAATGCGTCATTTTCATTACTACCACAATTCCCTAATTCTCTGCCCTTCTAAAAGCTGTCTCCTCCTGTGGTGTTTTCTGACTTTGTGAATGGCACTACTGTCTAGCAATTTAGGTCAAAACCATGACTCATATTAGATAGATACTTTCCTCTCCATCAACTCTTTTTCAATCCTGTTACCCTACTGCTACTGACTAGGCCTGGGTAATGTCAATGCTTATATGATAAAGGCTGGATACCTTAACCTGGATTTCCAGCTTGTGGGCAAGAACAAATGAAACTAAGAAAAAAATGGGCTGTATAAAGGGTATTAAGTGCCGCTCTCTGTTGAACTGTTGGATGAAACTGGCTTTAATGATCCAGAGGAAGCCTTACAGTTGAATGCGTTCTGTTCTTTCAAAACTGCTAACCAAGTTTCATGTTTATTACCACTTGCTGCTGCTAGGAAAAAGTTAGGAGCTACTATGTTTTACTCCTTTGATCTTTAAATAATAGCAGCAGCACAAATCCCAGGATTCTCAAAGCAGTTGCAACCACAACAAACCAAAAACTAAACTACAGCGAAATGGGAAACAGGTGTGTCTGGTTTAATAAAAAGGGAAAGGGTCATCAGGTGGCCACATCCTTTCCTTGTCATTCATATCCCCAACCTCCAGATCCTTTCTACTCTTGTAAGTTTGAATACAGTCAAGGTTAGTTGGGTCAAAAACTGATGTTGATTATGATTACAAAGAGATACAAAACTCAGCACCTCCTTCATTAAAAATAAAGGTTGAGAAATTTGATAAGAAAAAAACTAAAATATTCTTATAGCTGCCTGGGGGAGGTCTTAATCCTTTCACATAGACAGATACCCTCATATCCACAGGAGGCCATGTGGACTAAAACCAAACAGTCCATTACTCATTCCCTCTCCGGCTCTTCTTGTGGCTCTTCTTAGACCTGAAATGGCAACACATATAAATAATTATATTAAGAAGCTGGGCAGCCGGGCGCAGTGGCTCACACCTGTAATCCCAGCACTTTGGGAGGCCAAGGTGTGCAGATCACCTGAGGTCAGGAATTTGAGACCAGCCTGGCCAACATGGTGAAACCCTGTCTCTACTAAAAATACAAAAATTAGCCAAGCATAGTGGCAGCTGCCTGTAATCCCAGCTACTTGGGAGGCTGGGGCAAGAGAATTGTTTAAACCTGGGAGGCGGAGGCTGCAGTGAGCCAAGATTGGGCCACTGCACTCCAGCCTCAATGACAGAGTGAGACTCCGTCTCAAAAAAAAAAAAAAAAAAAAAAAAAAAGACTCCTGAGAAAGACCTTGGTATGCTAACATTGATGGGGATGGAGCTGACACTCAATATTCATTAAACTGCTTGGTAGTTTTTTGGTTCAGAGCAACACTCTTGAGTCAGGCATTAATATCCAAATTTTGCCACTGAGGAAATGACCTCTCAGAGGTTAAGAGTGCACCCAACAGGCCAGGCACAGTGGCTCGAGCGCCTGTAATCCCAACACTTTGGGAGACTGAGGTGGGTGGATCACAAGGTCAGATTGAGACCATCCTGGCTAAAATAGTGAAACCCTATCTCTACTTAAAATATAAAAAATTAGCCAGGCGTGGTGGCGGGCACCTGTAGTCCCAGCTACTCGGGAGGCTGAGGCAGGAGAATGGCATGAATCCAGGAGGTGGAGCTTGCAGTGAGCCAAGATTGTGCCACTGCACTCCAGCCTGGGTGACAGCAAGACTCCATCTCAAAAAAAAAAAAGGGGGGGGGTGCACCCAACAGTATATGGCACATGGGGGTTTCTAATGAAATCTTATCAAATGAAAGTGACTTGTCCCAGGTCACTCAACTGTCAAGTTTTAAAACTTGGGACTAAACCCCATGTTTTCTGAGCCCAAAACTCATCCATTATCCAAAGGTGCAATCCTGTAAAGCAAAACAAAACAAAACAGGTTGTCTCGCTTGAACCCAAGAGGCAGAGGCTGCAGTGACTGCAGTGAGCCAAGTTCACTTCACGCCACTGCACTCCAGCCTGGGAGACAAGCATAAAACTCAGTTTTCACAAAAAAGAAATAAAGTTATCTAACCCCAGTAATTCTCAAAGCAACAGACCAATTTTGTCTTGTAATGAAGGAGAATTCCTAACATCCCCCAACAAAACAAGAAAATTTCAGGTCCAATTAGTTGTAATTGGGACTATTTCTGAATAAAGTTAAAATAGAAGTCAATTCATTACCTTTCGGGAGACTTTGAGTGGCTCCTGTGTCTGTGACTACGGTGATGACCTGGGGAAGAAAAGGCCATTGTATGAGATCTACCCTTCTCTTATTAAACTGTCACTCTCACCTCCCCTAATACCTGCCATTGGCTTAGTATTATTATTATTATTATTTTTTGGCCTATGCAGCGGACACCTCTTAGTGGAAGCAACTCTGAATTAGTGGAGGAAGAGGGAGCAAAGAAAGGAGTAATGAAACCAGTTCAAATACATATACATTCAAGGGCTTCATGGCTAATTTCACAAACATCATATTGGGTTTTCACTATTATATTAGATCTTATTCCTATAATTTCAGATGAAAAAACTGAAGCCAACCTTATCACCAAAGCTTCTAAGTGGCAGTCAAGCTGTGAACCTTAATTTTCAAATTCTATGTCCATCTCCTTTTCTGTTAGGCAGTACAGTCAGGCACTCCTGTACTGCAAGAGGCTTAACTGCTCCTTTTCCATTTCTTTGTTAAGACAACCTGTGGCAAAAGGCCCACATGCTCTACCTGGGGACTTGGAACGGGATCTGTGCCGCCGATCTCGGGACCTGCTGCGGTGACGTCTTGGACTCTTGCTCCGATGCCTTTCTCGGCGGGGGGAGGGGCTATAGAAAAGACTAGTCAGACTACCAGATCTGGTTAGCAATATACATACAACACCAATACTACCACTCCCTCCCCAAAGCTCTATCCTTCATCACAAACGACTGAAGGCCTACCTTCTCCTTTTGGGAGATCGACTCCGCCTATAACAAAGAGAGGAAGAAGAAAGCCTAGGTTGGTGCACTGGATATTGTAGATTGCAAAAATGGCCCCAGTCTTATCCTTCACCCTTCTCTGTATCACCCTTCTCTGTATCCATGTCTTTTGTCATGTAACTCTAGCACCCTCCCATTCTAACTTTAGGACTGGCCACGTGACTTGCTTTGGCTAATGGGATATTTGCAAATATGATAAAAGCAGATAGTGGAAAAACATTTGCATGACTGGGTTTGTTTGCTCTTGAGTTCTGCCACTACCATGAGAATATACCCAACTTAGCCTGCTGGAGGATGACACAGAGAAGAGAAATTTCCCCTGTCATCCAAGCTAAGGCAATTCCATACCAGCCAGTAGACAGCAGACAACAGAACAGGTACTTAAAAAACTGTCTATCCAAGCTCTGCTTAAATCACTGACTGCAGACTTGTGAACGAAAGAAATGGTTATTGTTTTCTGCCAATGAGGTTTGACATGTGGCTGTTTTGCAGCAACAGATAACTAATATACTGGGCAAACATTCTCCCTAGGCTGGCATTTTTCCTTCTCTGAAATCCAAACTTCTAGGCTACAGTGCTCAAAATCTCCTGGGAAAAGGCCAATGACTAGGGTTTACCTTCTGGGAGACCGGCTTCTACTCCTCCTGTAGCGCAGTGTGGGAGAGCGACGGGGCTTATCCAAGTCTCGGTAGCTTCTCCGGCGGTGATCAGGTGATGGCACTCTTTCCAACTGGAAACAACATGATTGGGTCACTGAAAGGCACAGGCTTATAAAGAGCCATCTAGGAACACTAATTATACTTTACACCCCATCTTGTCCCAAAGTCCATCTCCAAGTGACTTTAAAGCACAGTAACCTGACTACAAAGAAGGAGGCACTTACCCTATTAACTAACAAAACCTATTATGAGCTATATAAGACAGCCAAAATAACTCAGAAGAGAGAGGGAACAGAAACAGACCGGTGTGTTGTGTATATGTGTGTGTTTAGTTTATCTGCAGCCTGGGCAACATGGTGAAATCCCATCTCTACAAAACAAATACACAAATTAGCCAGGTGTGCTGTCACGTGTCTGTAGTTCCAGCTACTTGGGAGGCTGAGGTGGGAGGACTGCTTGAGCCTGGGAGGCTGAGGATGCAGTGAGCCAAGATTGTGCCACTGCACCTCAGCCTGGGAAACAGAGCAAGACCCTATCTCAAAAAAAAGTTTTGACTGCTTCCTGAAACAACTGGGCAGGCTTGGTTGCTTTCAACTTTTCAGCACTGTAACTAGTATTGAAAGAACATGCCTATGTGGTTGACATTTTCCCCCTCCTAAACAAGGCTTATTCCTTAGGATAGGTGCAATTATGAAAAGTTTTATTTCTTTCCAAGTATTTAACAGCTGCCACCATTTATCAGGCAATTATAATGTGCCAATACTCTGCTAAGGGCTTTAAATTTATAATCTTATTTAATACTTTCAACAGACTTGAGGAAAAAAGTATCATTAACCTCACTTTACATAGGAGAAAACTAAATTTAAGTAATTTGCGTAAGATTATACCACTAGTATATGGCAGAGCTGAGGTGCTTTTAATAAGGAAATATTGTTCTTGGTTAGAGTTAAAAAAAATTTTTTTTTTGAGATGGAGTCTCACTTTCGCCCAGGCTAGAGCGCAGTGGTGCAATCTTGGCTCACTGCAACCCCCGCTTCCCAGGTTCAAGTGATTCTCCTGCCTCAGCCTCCTGGGTAGCTGGGATTACAGGCACCCACCACCACACCGGCTAATTTTTGTATTTTTAGTAGAGATGAGGTTTCACCACCATGTTGGCCAGGCTGGTCTTGAACTCCTGACCTCTGGTGATCCACCTGCCTTGGCCTCCCAAAGTGATAGGATTACAGGCGTGAGCGACCACACCTGACCAACAGAGTTAAAAATTAAAAGTATAAAAACAAAAAAAATTCCCATTTTCTATTACTCCCTCCCCTACAACCCTGAAAGTCTCAGGTGCCTGACCTTCTCATCCTCCTCTTCTTCCTCTTCACTGGACTCCACATCATCCATGTCCTCTTCCAGAGCGCTGACTCGAGGCTCCAGTTGCTCAGCTTCCTCTAATACATAGCGTTTCTACAGAGAACATAATGAGAGTTAGGGGTTGTTGTCATTTCCCCTATTTCTTGAAACCTCAACACTGGGCTTCAGGATTCCAAGGAGCAACAGCTGAGACAATTTCATTTCAAAGACAGTTCAAGCTTTTCATAACAAGTTTAATAGACCTGGAATCTATAAACTAAAGTTCTCCTATAAACATAAATACAAACCTAAAGAGAACATCTTCATTTTCTATTGGCTCTATTCCCTGTATCTTACACTCTAAAGTCATGGGAGTATCGATCAGTATAGGTATAGCCTAGAACCCAAAGTAAGCGCTTCGTACACAGAGAAAATTCATGGCTGATAGTTCCACCAGAAGAGGCCTAGCCCTAGAGTAGCACCAAATCTCCAGAAGACCCAGGATCTCGAGGTGAGATTCATGCATTTTGAACTGGTTCCATTTTAATCTGGGATATGGCTTACCAATGTTTATTTGAGTGGCTAAAGATCAGAGAGGCAAAGCTGATTTTAAAAATGCCAAATGGCTAAATGTAGTGGCATGTGCCTGTGGTCCCAGCTCCTTGGGAGACTGAGGTGGGAAGATCCCTTGAGCCCAGGAGTTTAAGACCAGCCTGGGCAACAGAGCAAGACATTGCTATGAGAATTGGGCCCTCAAAGTAGGTTTTCAAATTTACAATCTCATTCTTTCCGCTACATGCCCTACAGTGCCAATATAGAACAGGAGAGATGTATCACACTCATTTCCTGAAAAGATGTCTCATGGATAATCGTTTATCACTAGGAAAGGGAAGCAGGATGGTAAAGCCAAGTTTAAGGAATTAAGGGTTCAGTCTCTCGCCCTATCTTTATCTGTTTTATGTCCTGGCTTTTTACATGAAGACTAGTTTGAAAAAAACTGTTCATGAAGTTAAAAAATCCCTACCCACTCTAGCTACAATACCCTTGATATAACATCCTGAATAAATTTTTTTTTCATGATAGACGAGTAATATGCTGATGTTGTAACAAGGTTTGAGGGAGGCACAACTCACACATGCACGTGAACTACAAAAGGATGGGGAAAAACAAAGTTTCCTTGTTTTAAACTATTCACTTTTAAAGCCCTACCCTTCAAATATTTTATCTATTTTCCTCTCACTCCCAATCCACTATCTTTCTCCCAGACAGGAAGACTGTTTATTAAGAGGACCCATAAGATCCACAGGCTTCAGTGTTTAAGCTGTGTGTATGTGTTTGTCTGCCTGTCTGTCTAGAAAGAGAAGGGTGACTGTGGTAAGAGACTTTTATTTCTTACCTGTAGCCGGGGCAGAATGATATCACAGACTCTCTCACTGTGCAATAGTTCATCAATAAACTCATCAACATGCATCAATTCAAACTCTGCAAGAAAAAGTCATTAGCTCAAACAACCTGGAAATAACAGATTTAGATGCCAAAAAGTAAAAGAAGTGTTAAAACCTCATATCAGGACATCTATGTACTAGGCATCTTTAGAAGAGATTAAGGATGAATGAAGTCCCAATTAGGAGGAGACAAACACAAAAGCAAGCACAAACAGTTCTGAATTATGTAGGGGTGATCTTGAAGAGATCATATAATTCAAATATAATTTCTCATCTGAACCTGCAATGTTTCTAAATTTAGAACATGTATCTTATATGGCACATGGAGTAACAGCTTTTGAGAACTGGCCAGGAGTGGTGGCTCACGCCTGTAATCCCAGCACTTTGGAAGGCCAAGGCAGGCGGATCACTTGAGGTCAGGAGTTCAAGACAGGCCTGGCCAACATGGCGAAACCCCATCTCTACTAAAAATACAAAAATTAGCTGGGCATGGTGGTGGGCACCTATAATCCCAGCTACTCAAGAGGCTGAGGCAGGACAATAATTGGAGGCAGAGGCAGTGGAGGCAGAGGTTGCAGTGAACTAAGACCATACCACTGTACTCCAGCCTGGGCAACAGAGCAAAACTCCGTCTCAAAAAAAAAAAAAGAAATTATGCATATACACAAATTATATATATAAAATGTGTATATGTGTGTGTGTGTGTATATATATATACAGCTTTTGAGAACTTCCATGGTAAACATTACCTTACTTCTGGGGTTCTCGACCATGGACAATTTTGGGCACACGCCCATCCTCCTACTTAGAAGGAGATGTTACTTACATCTAGTGGGTAGAGGCTAGAGATACTGCTACTCATTCTACGATGCACAAGCCAATCCTCACACAAAAAATTGTATGACATAAAATGTCAATAGGTTGAGAAATTCTTAGTTTTACATAATAAAATAATAAATAACTCCATCATGGCCATGACCACATCCATCTTGTTCACCATGGCATTTACACCACATAGCACAGTATGTGACATGTCAATGGCACTTAATATATATGAATTCAATGAATGAATAAGTTTATAAGTATAATACTAAACTATTTTTTTTTAAGATGGAGTCTTACTCTGTTGCCCAGGCTGGAATACAGTGGCGCGATCTTGACTCACTGCAACCTCCGCCTCCCAGTTCAAGCGCTTCTCCTGCCTCAGCCTCCTGAGTAGCTGGGATTACAGGTGTGCACCACCACACCCTGCTAATTTTTGTAGTTTTAGTAGAGACAGGCTTTCACCATATTGGCGAGGCCAGTCTCAAACTCCTGACCTCAACTGATCTGCCCGCCTTGGCCTCCGAAAGTGCTGGGATTAGAGGTGTGAGACACCATGCTTGGCCCCAAATTCTTAACCTTCTACTGTTTAATGATACAGGTAGGAGTGAAAGGTAAATGTTCCTATCTTCTGTTGTGACACCAAGCGAGAAAAGGCTTTGACTGCAATACCTGGAATCCCTCCTTAACACATTAAGTGATCTCTTTGTAGACGGTATGGAGCTGCCTCTCTCAGATATACTTATTTTTCAGTGGGATTCCTGTATAAAAATGAGTACACTTAAGTCTATATGCTGCAGTGTGAAGTACAGTGCTAGAGGAGAGGCCAGTAGAAAGAACTGTGAAGACATAAAATATGGAAAACTAACTTTGTCTGAGAGGGCTGGGGAAGGTTTTTATGGGGAAGCCATTCTGCAGCTAGATCTTTTGGGATGGAGCACATGTAAAGGGGGCATATGATGCAAGGCAGGGATTAACATAAGATGCACTTGGAAAGGGAGGCAGACAGAGGCAGGCTGGGTAAGGCCAACACGAAGCTAGTAGTCAGACTGAAAACTCCCATGAGGGACAAGGGAAAACTTGCATAAAGACAGTAACAATGTAGATGAAGAGGAGCATTCACACTGTCTATGACAATGCAGAGGTAGAAGTACTGGTGAAATAAAACTTGGCTTAAAAATGACAATCAGGAGACTTAGCACCATACTCACCCCCATTTCGGTTCTGGCTCTTGATTTTTCGATAGTCATTGTACAGAGGCTCCAAGTACTTATAGCAATCAATTGCAGTGCCTGTCAGCCTCATGTAAAGTGCCCCCAGCATGCGAACATACCTGATAAAGAGATGACAATGAAACAACAGGCCATCCTAGAAGTTCCTAAGTTTTACAACTAGCTTTTCTCATGGCAGTAGTGGATAAACATTTTCTTCTCTTTGGCAGGTAAGAAAGCTGCAACTGTGGAGGCAGAATGAAGCTGAAGAAAGACAGCTAAAATGTGGAGACCTGGGTTCAAGTTCCTATGCTACCATTTATGGCTATGGGAACATCATAAATATTGATCAACTTTCAAATATATCATCAGTAAAACTAGAATAAAACCTATTTACCTCACAGGATTACTCTAAGAATCAAACGAAATACCGAATTTTATTTTATTTAGTTTTTTTTTTTTTTTTTTTTTTTTGAGATGGAGTCTCGCTCTGTCGCCCAGGCTGGAGTGCAGTGGCGCAATCTCGGCTCACTGCAAGCTCTGCCTCCCCGGTTTACGCCATTCTCCTGCCTCAGCCTCCCGAGTAGCTGGGACTACAGGCGCCCGCCATCTCGCCCGGCTAGTTTTTTGTATTTTTTTAGTAGAGACGGGGTTTCACCGTGTAGGCCAGGATGGTCTCGATCTCCTGACCTCGTGATCCACCGGTCTCGGCCTCCCAAAGTGCTGGGATTACAGGCTTGAGCCACCGCGCCCCGCCATTTATTTACTTATTTTTTAATCTGTTGCCCAGGCTGCAGTGCAGTGGCACGATCTCGGCTCACTGCAACCTCTGCCTCCCAGGATCAAGCAATTCTCCTGCTTCAGCCTCCTAATAGCAAGGATTACAGGCACCCACCACCAAGCCCAGCTAATTTTTGTATTTTTATTTATTTATTTCTTGAGACAGAGTATTGCTCTGTTGCCCAGGCTGGAGTGCAGTGGCACAATCTCAACTCACTACAACCTCCACCTCCTGGGTTCAAGCGATTCTCCTCCCTCAGCCTCCCGAGTAGCTGGGATTACAGGTGTGTGCCACCGCACCCAGCCTAATTTTGGTATCTTTAGTAGGGACAGGTTTTGCCATGTTGGCCAGGCTAGTCTCAAACTCCTGACCTCAAGTGATCCACCTGCCTTGGCCTCCCAAAGTGCTGGGATTACAGGTGTGAGCCACGCCTGGCCAGATACTGAATTTTAAAATAGAAAGTAGAAGATATATTTAATAACAATACAAGAACAAGTACACATAAACATGACTGCTGGTTTTGGAAAAAAGTAAGTCATCTGGGTTCAAATTCTGACTCCATGATTTACTAATTCTGTGACACTACTGGTCAAATCTGTGTTTTCTCAATCCTTGTAAAATGGAGATAATGCTACCGAATTTATGGCTTGGTATATAAACAAGAAATGCATTTAAAGTACTAAGTACAGCATAGAGCACACAGTAAGTGCCTAACAAAAGTTAGGTATTTTCTAGCTGTTAATGCTTTATAAGAGTCGTCCCTCTTCCCTTTTTCCTGTATCCAACTACTTAAATTTCCTCTTGGGTAACTACGAGGCATTTGAAACTCACAGTTTCTTTGTATAGGAAGCAGAATACTATACCAAAGAATATGAACTCTGAAACCAGATTTGCCACTTACTAGCTGTTTGAACTTGGGCAAAATTACTTAATCTTTGTGCCTCGGTTTCCTCTCCTGTAGAATAGGGATTAAAAGTTTAGAAGGTTGTTGTGAAAGTGAAACGATTTATTATATGCAAAGCCCTTAGAGCATGGCACATAAGAAGCTATTACGTCTGTCTCCTATACTTGTCTGTGATTTCCTTGAGAATGGGTAATACAGTAATGACAAGCTGACATTTTCTAGGTGTTTACCATGCAGCAAATGCTGTGTTCAGAGATCCGCATGCATTACCTTCTTTCACTCTTACATTATAGTCACTATTTTACAGATAAGCAAAGTTTAGAAAATTAAGTAATCCTTCCAATGTCAAGTTAATGGGCAACAGAATCTGGATGTGAACCCAGATCTAACACCTCTTAACCACCACCTTTTGTTGTTTGATTTTCACCCGAGCGTCCAGTGCCTACCAATATATCAGGCACTCACTTTTGCTTAATATATATTTAGTGAATTTGTGAAATCCTTTTTCAGGGAAAAACTACCACCAAAACTGAAAAAGTAAAGTAGAAGATTAATACAATCAGAACAGATAAAATACAAACTTGGCCGGGTGTGGTGGCTCATGCCTGTATTCCCCGCGCTCTGGGAGGCCCAGTGGGGAGCGGATCACCTGAGGTCTGGAGTTCAAGACCAGCCTGGCCAACATGTTGAAACCCCATCCCTACTAAAAATACAAAATCTAGCTAGGTGTGGTGGCACATGCCTGTAATCCCAGCTACTCGGGAGACTGGGGCAGGAGAATCACTTGAACCCAGGAAATGGAGGTTGCAGTGAGCTGAGACTGCACCACTGCACTCCAGCCTGGGCAACACAGACAGACTCTGTGTCCAAAACAAAAAATAAAAAAAAAAAAAAATACAAACTCAAGGACTCAAAAGCAAAAATCTGGAGTGGAACTCTGTAGAAATGAGATACATTGTGTACACCACTCTTAACCAAAGCCCAATTCTGAACTGCCAAAATTAAACCTCTTATATTAGCTAGTGAACATTGCACTCACTTGAAATCTTCATTTTTGATAAACTCTACAATGATATCCTTCTCGGGTTGAATTTGAAGCATCTTCAAGGTTAAACACAGAAAGGGTGTTGGTTTTATGTTGCCACCATAGACGCCACCCACAAACCTTAACTCCATGGCTTTATCGACTACAAGTTCAGCTAAAAAACAAAAACAATAGAGTGACATATTAGGGCTAAGCTCTTCCTAGTTAAAGTGGAGAGTCAGTTCAAGCTTTGGTTCTCCTAAATACACATCAACAGTGTAATATTAGGAGAACGAACGTGTATTAGTAACAGTAACGACAGCAGCTAATATACATTGAGAATGGATAATAAAATAGGTACCCTGCTAAACTTTTCATATTATCTCACCCTTTTTTAACAAGTCATGAAGAAAGTTCTAGCAATGTTCTTATTTCCAGGTAAGGAAAATGAGGGCTAAGAAAGGTAAAGTGACTTGCTCAAGGTTCACAGATTGCCACAGGACATGGATTTAAAGCCAGAATTCAAATCGGAAGATTACCTGGAAGACTTCTCTGAAGCACTGATATTTATAAATACTGGAACTGGCCCAGATCTAAGGATAGTAAGATCATGAATTTGGTTTCAGGCATATTAACGTTAGGTCCTTAAAGACCTTCAATAGATTGTGTCAAAGTGTTATACTCGGACCCCTGAGCTTAACACTGTTGCAACCCAGCCAGCTATCATTAAATATGGGATAACTCACAGAACCCAACTGAGACACCCTTCAAAATATGACCTTATCAGATTCATCTGTGTTCCCAATAGTCTACACAAGACGAGGCACCTTAGCAGGCACTCAAATTTTTCTGAAAGATCGACATACTCCGCTCCAGAACCACCCCCAGAGGCCAGTCGCTAGTCCCACTGGCGCTCGGTCAGGAAAAATTGGCCACAAGGCTGCCGAGAGGGGCTCTGCGCGCTTTCGCTCACCCGTAAGCCCAAAGCACTCCTCTTTCCAGTACTTGGACTCATAGATTCGCGTTCGAATGATCTTCTCCACCAGATATTGAGGGTTAGTGCCGTGGATGCTGTGCGCATCTTTCACTGTACGGTTAGCCATTTTAGAATGCCTTCAATTCTATTTCCGTCGGATCCTTTAATACGTCACATCCAGGTTCAGAAAATAACACCTAGGGGAATGGAGAGAGGTGGAAGAAGTTTCACTAAACAGCTTAGGCGACCATGTTGAAACCGGAAACACCTCAGCGTAAAGACCTTCCGCGCCCCGCGGCGCCGATCGAATCAAAGATGGCGGCTGCATGTTAGCGGATGTACGTCATGCGCCCCTCTTAGGTGTACGTAGTGGGCGGGGCGAGCTAGTTGGTGACGCAACGAAGGGACGGCCTGGGGGCGGGGCCACGCCGATTGGCGCGAAATTTTCTTTGCTCCTTCCACCTTCTTTCCATTTCCAGCGAGACACACGCTTAGGTCCTGGCGTGCGGCCCGTAGCTGTAGGAGGAGCCCTGCTGGTACAGGTTAGAGGTGCTGCATCCCCCGGAGCTCTCGAAGCGGAGGCGGTAGGAAACGGAGGGCTTGCGGCTAGCCGGAGGAAGCTTTGGAGCCCGGTGAGTGTGGCGTCCCGCGGGTTGCGAGGGACTCGGGGGAAGGCGCATCTGAACCTCTGAAACTGAGGACTTTCTCTGTAGACTCACTCATTGATTCTTTCAGCTGACATGTACCAAGCGCCTGTTCAGTGCCAGGCACTGTTCTGAACTGTTAAGAGCGTTCCTCTGTTCCACACTCCAATTCCTAAAAGCGCTGCAGGGAACTGAGTTGCAGTGGGGAAGGCGGAAGCCAACAGCCGAGAAGCAGGAGCATTCCTGCCCTCCGTACCCTGAGGCTCAGTGATGACTTTCCCTCCATCTGCACTTGTAAAGCACTCTACTTCGTTCTTTGAGCTATAGTGTAGGAATCACTACAGGGAAGGCGGAGCAGAGGTTATTACCCCATTTTACGGACGTAGCAAATTGCGCCCAGAGAGGGACGTGTCTTAGGTCGCTTTTCGTGACTAAGCAGTCTGGGCTCCTACCCAGATCTTTTTTTCAGATGAGCTCGTAACTGCTGGACTGCCATTCACCTTGTTTTCAGAAGAGAAGTCTGCTGGCACTCTTTCTACTTCTCTTGTCTAATCCCGGAACTGAAGGGTCTTCTGCTGTGACAGTTGGAAAAAGCATTCTTACCCTGGTCTATTTGTGAAACTGCAATGATTAGATACGATTCTAGTTGTCTGTAACGCATGAACAATAGTACCCTCTTCTCTGCTGTATTAGGTGGGCTGGAAATGCCAAAGGAGTTTCCAATATGACAGAATGGTTTGAGTCCCTCTGCAACAGTTTTTAACTTTAATGGAGGGCAATGTGTGGCCTTCAGGAGGTTTGTGAATCTGCCGAAATTGAATCCAAAATTTTGCTTGAATTATATGTTAGTTCCGTAATATTCATCCAATGATACTTAATAAATAAAACCACTGTACCTTACAAATAAATGCAAGGGATTAAGCTATTGGGAAAGTGGATTTACCATTTTGCATTTTTTCACTTAATCTTCCATTATCCTAAAATAGTGCCTGGCACACGATGGGTACTTAGTCAATATTGGTTGAATAAAAGGAAGATTCTATTCTCTCCATTTTGTGGGTAAGCAAATTGAGGCCCAATCCACAATGCTCAGTCAATGGCCGGGAAGCCTGATTTATTGTAATAAGTACACCAAAAGCAAGCTGTCAGTTACATATTAACATTATCCAATTTCACACAATGTGTTGTAAGGTGAAGTAGTTAAGAGCACAGTAATTGCAATCTGGCTTTTTGGGGTTTGAGTTAAGGCTGTGCCATCCTGTATAAGATAGGACAAGTTATCACCTTGAAGTGATAATTAACATCTGCCTTTCTTTTTTTGAGACAGAGTTCCGCTCTGTTGCCCAGGCTAGAGTACAGTGTTGCGATCTTGGCTTACTGCAACCTCCACCTTCTGGGTTCACGTGATTCGCCTACCACCACACCCACCTAATTTTTGTATTTTTAGTAAAGACGGGGTTTCACCATGTTGGCCAGCCTGGTACCGAACTCCTGACCTCAAGTGATCCACTTGCCTCAGCCCCTTAAAGTGTTGGGATTACAGGCGTGAGCCACTGCGCCCAGCTTTTGTATTTATGTTTTATCCCTGTGTGCATTTTATAAGTGTCATGAAGACATTTACAAGCCCTGTATTACTGTCTTTTAATTTCACTTTGTTAGATGTTTTACACCTATTGTGCCTTATTCCTAGTATTTCTAAATGTTATAGTTTCATTTCTTAGGAATTGACCTTTCTGTTTTCCTGGATGGGAAGAGATAAGGCATAGTACAAGATGGACACAGATGGTACTAAATTGCCTGTGTGTTATCTTCATAGACCATGACTTCAAATAAAATGTTTTCTTAGTTTAAAACATATGGGAGTGTAGCAGGGGCAGAAAATAAGTCTGAACTCATTTGAAGTCAGGGACTATGTCTTAGAATCCATCAGATAAATACCAAATATTTATCGTGGTAACTCAGAGTTTGGATTCTTCCACAGGAGCCATGGCACACTACCCCACAAGACTGAAGACCAGAAAAACTTATTCATGGGTTGGCAGGCCATTGTTGGATCGAAAACTGCACTACCAAACCTATAGGTGAGTGATGGGATCCTTTGGTTGTCCTGGAAATACAGCTTCTCAAGCTGAACAGTCAACTTGTATCTAGCCTGTTCTAATTACTACAGATTGACAATGAATGAACAGGAGATTAGAACTGATTGTAAGGAGGGGTTTTGTTTGGTGCAAGAAGGTGATGGGATAAATATAGCAGTTAGTGATGAGGCAAAATTATGGTAGGCTCATAAAATTTTATATGTATGATAATGTCATGTCTATTTAAGGTGAGTTCTGTATAACTTTTGATGATAACGAGATGATAGATGTTTTTACTGTGTCTTTCCCAGCCCTGGAGATCTCTGACAATTTGACTTTGTTACTGAGCAGCTTGATAGCCTTGGGAAACATTTGTTGTGGGAAGCTTTTGCTGTTCTTTGTCAATAACTGAGAGGAATTAGGGTTCATAATAAGACCTTTGGATTCATTACTCAGCTAAAACAATTCATTCAACCCACTTTGCCTATTCTTAAATATAACTGGGCGAATTGTTTTCCCAGTAGGAGAGTTGGTCAGCAGAAAGAAATCAGGGGATTGGAGAGCCCTCTTCTTTGTGCCCAGGGGATCTGAAGAGCTTGACCCACTTTAAGTTTTTTCCTAATGTGCTTCTCTGTTACTTCTAGAGAAATGTGTGTGAAGACAGAAGGTTGTTCCACTGAGATTCACATCCAGATTGGACAGTTTGTGTTGATTGAAGGGGATGATGATGAAAACCCGTATGTTGCTAAATTGCTTGAATTGTTCGAAGATGGTGAGTTTGGGACTGGAATAATAAACCATTCCTTGTCATGAATGATTGGGAGGTGGGGAGATTGTCGATTCTTTTGTTCACAGCAGTGTGCAGGGCACATTAGACTGAGGTGGGATCACGTAAGAGCTAGCTGCATCTTCTTCCATCTAGAAAACTTCTTTACTCACCAAAGCAGTATTGAGTAAAATGGAACTAGAAGGCTCAATAATTTAACTTTTTCATTATTTGGGGAGATAAGAATGGCTATTAAGGCATAGTTGGGGGGGATGGAGAGAATGGATGAATTTGGGAGGAAGAGAGAAGGAAAAAACAGTTAATTTGCACTATCATAGAGATGTGTCCTTTAATTTTGACATGAAGGTTAGTAATACATTTTACAAGTGCTACTTCGTTATAAATGAAGAGGTAAGTTGGATTTCGAAGGTGTAGCAGTTGGGGTTTCAGTCAGGGAAAACAAAAACACTTAAGGTGTTTTACCCAGAGGAACTTGTGTGTAGGTGTTGGGAAGGCTAGAAGAAAAGGTGACATTTCCCAGAGATGAGTAAGTGCGGGAAGCCACTACTGCCCCTAGGCTGGAGGAGCAAAATGGAAGGTGGCATCAACCAGAGCCTACAAGCCCACATTGAAAGCCTTAGCTGATTTGCTGACCTTCTAACCCTCTGCAAAACAAGAGGAGAGCACAGCAATGTGGGAGCGGGGCACGGCTCCACAAGGAGGATTAGGAAGACAGCAATTTGAAACTATCCAAAACTGCCTCGTTCAAGAGACAGAAGAATGGCATGGTCATTAGGTAATCCTGTGGTAATATGTATGCCCAAGAGAAGGAACTGACAGACTGAGTGGATAAAGATGTTTTACATTACTATAGTCCCCCTTATCCATGGTTTCAGTTTCTGCGATTTCAGTTACCTGACGACAACCGTAGTCCAAAAATATTAAATGGAAGATTCCAGAAATAAGTCATAAGCTTTAAATTGTGTGCCATTGTGAGTAATGTGAAATCTCATGCTGTCCCACCTGGAATGTGAGTCATCCCTTTGTCCAGTGTATCCATGCTGTACAGTATGTACGTATAGGAAAAAGTATAGCATATACAGGGTTAGTGGCAGTATCTCCAGGTTCAAACATCTACTGGTCTTGGCGCATACCCTCAGCAGATAAGGGGAGAGTACTGCACATAGATAAGGGGGATCTTTGACATACTTTCTCTTTGACATACTTTGAAGTATGGAGAAAAACCTCATCAAACTAATGTCCAATAGAGGCAGCACATCAGAATCACGGTTTTTGGTGTGTAGATTCTAGAATCCTCTCTTGGTGCTCCATTGGATGGCTTTAGTCTTTCTCTGAAGAAAGCTAAGAAGAGAAGAGATGATGATGATGATGATGGCAGTAGTGAGTGTTCTTTCAGTTGGAGCTATTGCTGGTGTGGAGTGATGCAAATCGTATGCGGTAATAAGCTGAAGATTGCAAGCATGCATTTGCCAGAAGTCATCTCAGTGGTTGATGCTATAATTCTTTGTATGTGTGTGTGTGTGTGTGTGTGTGTGTGTGTGTGTGTGTGTGACAGAATCATGCTCTATCGCCCAGACTGGAGTGCAGTGGCGCGATCTCAGCTCATGCAACCTCAACCTCCTGGGTTGAAACAATTCTCCTGCCTCAGCCTCCCGAGTAGCTGGGATGACAGGCACCTGCCACCACGCCCAGCTAATTTTTTTTTTTTTTTTTTTTTTTTTTTGAGACAGTCTTGCTCTTGTTGCCCAGGCTGGAGTGCAGTGGCACCATCTCGGCTCACTGCAAGCTCCGCCTCCTGGCTTCAAGCCATTCTCCTGCCTCAGCCTCCCGAGTAGCTGGGACTACAGGCACCCGCCACCACGCCCAGCTAATTTTTTGTATTTTTAGTAGAGACAGGGTTTCACCGTGTTAGCCAGGATGGTCTCGAGCTCCTGACCTCATGATCTGCCTCCCAAAGTGTTGGGATTACAGACATGAGCCGCCACACCTGGCCAACTTTTTGTAGGATTTTTGTTTTGCTGCTGTTTGATTCTGTCTTTATAGTCACTGATTTTTATTTGTTCATTGCCTGTGTTTAGAGTAGCTCCTCTCAGAGGCCTTTTTGTCATCCCTTTGCTGGCTGATAGCACCATTAGGAAATGGAACAACCCCAGAAGAGCGGGTGTGTGGGCTGGAATTAGATTACTGCAGTTGGTCATGTGACCTTTGACAAACTCTTTAGGGTCCCCGTCACTTGATTTCTTTGCCTGAAAAGGGGGATAGCTGTAGTACCTACGTTGTAGGGTTATTAGAAGGATTAAAAATCGGCCAGGTGTGGTGGCTAACGCCTGTAATCCCAGCACTTTGGGAGGCCGAGGCAGGCAGATAACAAGGTCAGGAGATTGAGACCGTCCTGGCTAACACGGTGAAACCCCGTCTCTACTAAAAATGCAAAAAAAAATTAGCCGGGCGTGGTGGCGGGTGCCTGTAATCCCAGCTACTTGGGAGGCTGAGGCAGGATAATGGTGTGAACCTGGGAGGCAGAGCTTGCAGTGAGCCGAGATCAAGCCACTGCACTCCAGTCCAGCTGACAGAGTGAGCCTCTGTCTCAAAAAAAAAAAGGTAACACATGTTGGGCCAGGCACGGTGGATCATGCCTATAATCCCAGCACTTTGAAAGGCCAAGGTGGGCGGATCACTTGGGGTCAAGGGTTTGAGACCAGCCTGGCCAACATGGTGAAACCCCATCTTTACTAAAAATATAAAAATTAGCTAGGCGTGGTGGCACGGGCCTGTGGTCCCAGCTACTTGGGAGGTTGAGCCAGGAGAATCTCCTGAACCAGGGAGGCAGAGGTTGCAGTGAGCCGAGATCATGCCACTGCACTCCAGCCTGGGGGACAGAACAAGATTCCGTCTCAAAAAAAAAAATAGAAAAATGTTGGCCGGACGTGGTGGCTTATGCCTGTGATTCCAGCACTTTGGGAGGCCAAGGTAGGCAGATCACATGAGGTCATGAGTTTGAGACCATCCTGGCCAACATGGTGAAACCTCGTCTCTACTAAAAATATAAAAATTAGCCAGGTAGGATGGCAGGCGCCTATAATCCCAGCTACTCAGGAGGCTGGGGCAGCAGAATCGCTTGAACCCCGGAGGCAGAGGTTGCAGTGAGCCGAGATGGGAGCACTGCACTCTAGCCTGGGTGACAGAGACTGTCTGAAAAAACGAAACAAAGCGACACATGTCGAGGGCTAAGCATGGTGTCTGGCACACAGGAATTGCCCAGTAAAGTGTCCTTGAGTTGTCTTAACCTTTCCCTTTCCACCGAATTCCTTCTAGATTCTGATCCTCCTCGTAAGAAACGTGCTCGAGTACAGTGGTTTGTCCGATTCTGTGAAGTCCCTGCCTGTAAACGGCATTTGTTGGGCCGGAAGCCTGGTGCACAGGAAATATTCTGGTATGATTACCCGGCCTGTGACAGCAACATTAATGCGGAGGCCATCATTGGCCTTGTTCGGGTAGGTGATGTCACAATCCTTGGTTCTACCTTGAAGTTTATTTCTGTCTGCCTCCTGAACTGCATGACCCCAGAAATATTACCGCCTCTAATTTACCCCATGGGGAATATATTATTTTCTGTCATCTTCTGTGCTTGCCTGTCTGTTTCATCTCAACAAATGTTTATTGAGAGCACATATCATGTGTTAGGAGCCTCCTGCAAGAAGTGACATTTGGGTTGTGACCTGAGGGATGAGCAGGAATTAGCAGATGTATCTCAGCCGGATGTTATATTTAGCTATGACTGTGGCATGCATAGAGCATTGTGAGGCTGAATATGCTGGCTTAAACGAGGACTGCACCTTGAGTAAATCAGTACAAAGAGTGCTAGTTGCTACAGACAAATTTGTATGACAGGATTTCATAATAAATCAGGTGCTAATGAGCGGCTGGTTTGCACGCTGAAGTAAGTCACTGGTTATGAGTTTTTCCTGAAGTGACTTCAGGCTCCCCAACATGAGATTAGGTTGTGGCGTGAGGTGTGGTTGTATGCTGATTATGTGGTTCATTGAGCATTAGGGCAGAGACTCTCGTCTGGCATGATTATTGTAATTTATCTTTGAGTTAAATGAGCGAAGGAGAGAAAGCTAAAGGAGTGTGAGGCAGATGCAGAAGTTGAGGCAGCAGGATGAGTATACGCAGAGAGGCACAGGGCTTGGGGCATCTAGGCAGGAGCACGGTGGTGGGAATAGCAGGACTGTGACAAGACCACTTCAAGCAGTATTGCGCACTCTGTAGGTAAAACGAGGCCAGATCTTAGAAGGCATTGAAAAAGTAGTTTAAGTAATTTGGTCTTGCAACAGTGGGAGTCATTATTGGCTGTTGAGCAGGAGAGCATGTTTAGATAAGTTGGTGGGGAAACTTGGCATAGGTGAACAGAATGGACTGGAAAAGAAAGCAATGGTAGGGTATAAGAATATCAGCTAGGAGAAATCTGTGAAAATAACCCAGGAGTGAGATGATGCGTATTTGAACTAGGTTGATAATAATAGGAATTGAGAAGTGAACAATAAACATTTTTAAAAATGAAAGGAATAATTTATATATTTCATTGATGTCTTTAAAGCCGTTAATGATTAAATGAGTAAATAGTAAATACTCATTATTCTTATGTGTTTTTCTAGCAATATGTTATGCCATGTCTATGCCTCTTTAGATTGGAAAGGTAACATTTTAGGTACAGATGTGGACTTAAATATTTTTAATTGTAGCTCTGATGGCATACTCCTTGGATCTTTTGGGGCTCATCTCTTCCTGCTTACCTGTACTTCTGAATTCAGGTGATACCTTTAGCCCCAAAGGATGTGGTACCGACGAATCTGAAAAATGAGAAGACTCTCTTTGTGAAACTATCCTGGAATGAGAAGAAGTTCAGGCCACTGTCCTCAGAACTATTTGCGGAGTTGAATAAACCACTAGAGAGTGCAGCCAAGTGCCAGAAGCCCGTGGGAACAAAGAGTAAGAGTGTAGAAAGCCCTTCTTGGACCCCAGCAGAACATGTGGCCAAAAGGATTGAATCAAGGCACTCCGCCTCCAAATCTCGCCAAACTCCTACCCATCCTCTTACCCCAAGAGCCAGGAAGAGGCTGGAGCTTGGCAGTAAGTTGTGGAATGGATCACAGTGGGCAATACTGGGGCTAAAGGATTATGTGATAAAAATGTTCATTTATGGGACAGTATTGAGTTAGTGATCATAGTGCACTATAGCCTGGAACTCAAGTGATCAGGCTCAAGCAATCCTCCTGCCTCAGCCTCCCCAGTAGCGGGGACTACAAGGGTAGGTCACTGCACTTGGCTCTATTTTCTGGGTTTTTTTGTTTTTGTTTTCTGAGACAGAGTCTTGCTGTGTCACCCAGGTTGGAATGCAATGGCACAATCATGACTTTATTGTAGGCTTGGTCAATGATCAAGGCTCAAATGATCCTCCTGCCTCAGTCTCCCAAGTAGCTGGGACTACAAGTGCGTACCACTATGCCTGGCTAATTTTATTTTAATTTTTTGTAGCAAGAGGGTCTTGCCATGTTGCCCAGGCTGGTCTCAAACTCCTGGGCTCAAGTGATCCCCGCGCCTTGGCCTCCCGAAGTGCTGGGATTACAGGCATGAGCCACCGTGCCCAGCTATCAGAGTTTGTGTTTCATTTTAAGACTTCACCCATTTTTTATTTAATTTTTTAAATATGTGAAACATGAATATCATTCGAGTCAAAACTACTTAAATCTACCTAGAAAAGCACTACTCCTTTCCTTGCCTTCCCACCCTGCTTACCCCACCTTCTATATGTTAATTGTTTTACTTTCTGGTTTATCTTTCATATGTGTCGTTTTGGAAGAATCAGCAGATGTGTATGCATATATGTATACCTATGTACAGACACACATTTATTTTTCATTTTCTTACCAATGGGGTAGCATACTGGATATATTCTTTTCCAACTTGCTTTTCCCCTTACAGTGTATCTGAAGCTCACTCCCCAGCCTTTCTGAGAGCTCATCCTCACTTGTTATATATAGTCATTCATCCTTTTTGAATTTTTTGTGTAGGTGTCAAGTTCTTCAAGTATAAGTTTCTTGTATTCTTGATAGCTCTATAGTACACTGTGTGTTTTAGGAGCTGAATGTAAAGTACAAAACAGTTAGAAAATGCAGCAAAAATATTAACTAATCTGTAATACTACCTTCCGAAATGAAGGGGCTCACTGGGCCTGGTGGCTCACGCCTGTAATCCCAACACTTTTGGAGGCCGAGGCAGGTGGATCGACTGAGGTCAGGCATTCAAGACCAGCCTGGCCAACATGGTGAAACCCCGTCTCTACTGAAAATGCAAAAAATTAGCCGGGTGTGGCAGCGCATGCCTGTAATCCCAGCTACTCGGGAGGCTAAGGCAGGAGAACCGCTTGAACTCGGGAGGCACAGGTTGCAGTGAGCTGAGATCACGCTATTGCGCTCCAGCCTGGGCGACAGAGCAAGACTGTGTCTCCAAAAAAAGAAAAAAAAAAGAAACGAGGGGGTTTTTCTTTTTTTTTTCCTTATGTCCTCTCTTCTTCATCTTTCAACTCTGTTGAAATTTTACCTTTCTTTCAAGGTATATCTCAAAAGCCATCTTTATGAGCACTCATGTGCTTCTGGACACTTATTTCACTTTATATAATAGGCAGTCTTGTATATCATCTGTTAGACTAGAGTGTTTTGTGTATTGGAACCAGGGTTGAGCCTCATTCAACTTTTGTTTAACCTTAGCCCCTGGCACACGCCTGCCTTTTTAACTGCTCAGTTGGTATCTGCAAATGGGCAGCTGGGGTCCTTGGTGCTGTGATCCTCGTGAGGGAGGAGCAATTCCACACAGTTTTGTGTATTCACAGAACCCAGTGGACTGTTCCCAGGAACCCCACTTCTCTCCATTGGCAGATATAATCTGGGTTATTGTGCTATCAAGTAATCATTGTTACTTGATAGCATCTCTAGTATAAATTTCTTCAAATGTCATTGAGTTAGGGTTGAAGGCATGTGATGTTACCCCAGTTGAGACCCACTGTTTTGATAGGTTATTTCAGGGAAACCTGTTAGAGATGAGAGAAGACTTACCCCATTTATCTGCAAAAACTGAATTAAAAGTTGACATGGTTCTAACTAGGAAAATCACTCCTAAAATTTAGGTGAGAGGTGAAAAATTATTAGAGCTACCCGGGCTGGAGAAAGAAAGCCTGGAATGATTAAAAATATAGCTAATTCATGTTTTATGTATAACGGAGTGGCAGAATTTGGCTGTAATGAGATTGCGGGTTTGTATGTTGTTAGGTAAAAAACTTACACATTGTCTGTGGTGATTTATCTTGGGCTTAGGTAACCCTCAGATGTCCCGGCAGACTTCATGTGCCTCCTTGGATTCTCCAGGAAGAATGAAACGGAAAGTGGCCTTCTCGGAGATCACCTCACCTTCTAAGAGATCTCAGCCTGATAAACTTCAGACCTTGTCTCCAGCTCTGAAAGCCCCAGAGAAAACCAGAGAGACTGGACTCTGTTATACTGAGGATGATAAGGCTTCACCCAAACGTTGCATAATCCTGAGAACCCGAATTCCAGCTTGGAAAACCATGGACATTAAAGAGGAGAGAATACTTACCCCTATCAGAGGGGGACAGAAATCTTCAGTGATGCCATCCGTGATTCTGAAACCAGAAAACATCCAAAAGAGGTGACCAGGGCCATTACCCACAGAGCAAATTGAAATCCTTCACATCATGTGAAGTGTGTGGGTCATAGTCTAAAAAGTTAGAACAGTAGTTGAAAAACCTATGTCACAGAATTATTGGGGAGCTTTCTTAAAATACAGATTTCTAGGCCTCTTCCCACACCTGGTGAGTCAGACTCCAAGCACTGGTCCTAGGAATCTATATTTGGAAATGCTATTCAGATGATTCCAATATACTGAGCTGTTATTTGGGGATCATTGCTATAGAAGATAACTTCCCAAACCTGCATTGCTATCCAGTTTGGGACTTCATTAGTTCCTGTGGCTTTTTGCCACATTTTAACGGTCATTTTTTAAGGCAGTTTTTCGTTGTTGTTTAATTTTATTTCAATAGTTTTTGGGGAACAGGTGGTTTTTGGTTACATGGATAAGTTTTTTTTTTTTTTTTTTTTTTTTTTTTTTTGAGACGGAGTCTCGCTCTGTCGCCCAGGCTGGAGTGCAGTGGCCGGATCTCAGCTCACTGCAAGCTCCGCCCCCCGGGTTTACGCCATTCTCCGGCCTCAGCCTCCGGAGTAGCTGGGACTACAGGCGCCCGCCACCTCGCCCGCCTCATTTTTTGTATTTTTTAGTAGAGACGGGGTTTCACCGTGTTAGCCAGGATGGTCTCGATCTCCTGACCTCGTGATCCGCCCGTCTCGGCCTCCCAAAGTGCTGGGATTATAGGCTTGAGCCACCGCGCCCGGCCCATGGATAAGTTTTTAAGTGGTGATTTCTGAGGTTTTGGTGCACTTGTCACCTGACCAGTGTACATTGTACCCAATATGTAGTCTTTTATTTCTCACCCCCCTTCCACCCTTCCCCTTGAGTCCCCAAAGTCCCTTATGTCATTCTTATGCCTATGCATCCTCATAGCTTAGCTCCCACTTATAAGTGAGGATATGTGATATTTGATTTTTCCATTCCCAAGTTACTTCACTTAGAATAATGATCTCAACTCCATCCAAGTTGCTGGAAATGCCATTATTTCATTGTTTTATGGCTGAGTAGTATTCCATGGTAAATATATACCACATTTTCTTCATCCACTCGTTGGTTGATGGGCATTTAGGCTGGTTCCATATTTTTACCATTGCAAATTGTGCTGCTATAAACGTGCGTGTGCATGTGTCTTTTTTTAATATAATGACTTCTTTTCCTTTGGGTAGATACCCAGAAGTGGGATTGCTGAATCAAATGGTGGATCTACTTTTAGTTCTTTAAGGAATCTCCACAGTGTTTTCTATAGCGGTTGTACAAGTGTACATTCCCACCAGCAGTGTAGAAGTGTTCCTTTTTCACTGCATCCACACTAACATCTGTTATTTTTTGCTTTTCAAATTATGGCCATTCTGACAGGAATAAGGTGGTATTTCATTGTGGTTTTAATTTGCATTTCCCTGATAATTAGTGCTGTTGAATATTTTTTTTCAACAGCACTGGCTGTTTCTATACCTTCTTTTGAGAATTGTCTATTCCTGTCCTTTGCCTACTTTTTTTCCCTTTTGTTTTTTTTGAGAGGGAGTCTTGATCTGTTGCGCAGGCTAGAGTTCAGTGGTGCGAACTTGGCTCACTACAACCTCTACCTCCTGAGTTCTAGCAATTCTCCTGCCTCAACCTCCTGAGTAGCTGGGACTACAGGCACTTGCTACCACGCCTGACTAATTTGTGTATTTTAGTAGAGGCAGGATTTCACCATGTTGGCCAGGCTAGTCTCAAACTCCTACCTCAAGTGATCAACTCACCTCAGCCTCCCAGAGTGCTGGGATTACAGGTGTGAGCCACCGCACCTGGCTTTTTGCCCACTTTTTGATGGGATTATTTGTTTTTTTCTTGCTGATTTGTTTGAGTTCCTTGTAGATTCTGGATATTGGTCCTTTGTTGGATGCATAGTTTGCAAATATTTTCTCCCACTCTGTGGATTGTCTGTTTAGAGTCTGCTGATTATTTCTTTTGCTGTGCAGAAGCTTTTTAGTATCATTAGGTCCCATTTATTTATTGTTGTTTTTGTTGCATTTGCTTTTGCTTTCTAAGTCATGAATTCTTTGCCTAACAATGTCTAGAAGACTTTTTCCAATGTTAGAATTTCTTTTTTCTAGATTTTTCTTTTTTTTTTTTTTGAGACGGAGTCTCACTCTGACGCCCAGGCTGGAGTGCAGTGGCATGATCTCGGCTCACTGCAACCTCTGCTTCCCAGGTTCAAGCAATTCTTCTGCTTCAGCCTCCCAAGTAGCTGGGACTACCGGTGCGTGCCACCACGCCTGGCTAATTTTTGTATTTTTGGTAAAGATGGGGTTTCACCATATTGGCCAGACTGGTCTTGAACTCCTGACCTTGTGATCCACCTGCCTCAGCCTCCCAAAGTACTGAGATTACAGGCATGAACCACCACGCCTACCCATTATCTTCTAGATTTTTTATGGTTTCAGGTTTTAGATTTAAGTCTCTGATCCATGTTGAGTTGATTTTTGTATAAGATGAGAGATGAGGATCTGGTTTCATTCTTCTTCTTTGTTTTTTTTTTTTTTTCTTTTTTGGAGACAGAGTTTCGCTCTTGTTGTCCAGGCTGGAGTGCAGTGGCACGATCTTGGATTACTGCAACCTCGCAGGTTCAAGCAATTCTCTTGCCTCAGCTCCCCGAGTAGCTGGGATTACAGGCATCTGCCACCGCCCAGCTAATTTTTTGTATTTTTAGTAGAGACTAATCTCTCAAACTCCTGACCTCAGGTGATCTACCCACCTCGACCTCCCAAAGTGCTGGGATTACAGGCATGAGCCACCACGGCTGGCCCCAGTTTCATTCTTCTACATGTGGCTTGCCAATTATTCCAGCGCCATTTGTTGAATAGGGTGTCCTTTTCCCACTTTATGTTTTTGTTTGCTTTGTCAAAGATCAGTTGGCTGTATTTGGCTTTATTTCTGGGTTCTCTGTTCTGTTCCATTGGTCTACGTGCCTATTTTTATACCAGTACCATTTTGTTGTGGTAACTATATCCTTGAAGTTACAGTTTGAAGTCAGGTAATGTGATGCCTCTAGATTTTGCTTTTTGCTTAGTATTGCTTTGTCTATGCGGGCTTTCTTTTTTGGTCCATATGAATTTTAGTATTTTTTTTTAGTTCTGTGAAGAATGATGATAGTATTTTGATAGGAATTGCATTGAATATGTTGAATCTGTAGATTGCTTTTGCAGTGTGGTCATTTCACAATATTGATTCTACCCATCCATGAGCATGGGATGTGTTTCCATTTGTTTGTGCCATCTATGATTTCTTTCAGCAATGTATCAGATCTAGGACCTTTTTGGATGAGTCTTTAGGGTTTTCTAGGTATATGATCATATCATTGGTGAACATTAACAGTTTGACATACTCTTTTTTAATTCGGATGCCCTTTATTTCTTTGTCTCGTCTGATTGCTCTGGCTAGGACTCATTTTTTAACTGGAGACTATTCTCAAATACAAACTGTACAAAAAGATAAGACATTTAGAACAAACTTTGCTGTACAAATAAAAATGCAACAAGCCAGAAGTTACAATTTGTAGTATTTGCTACCTAGAAACTTCAGCACCTGTTCCATAATAGTTTGCTCAATAAATGCTTTATATTGAATATACAGCTGCATTTCTGCTCACCTTGAGCCTGTGTGGATAGTAAATTCATACATGCATCAGAAACAAAAAAGGACAAGCACCTGTCCCTGGGAGTAGTATATTTTGGTTTCTAGTTGGGGAGGTGGTGAGTCTGATTTAAATAAGCTTAAGGCAGACTTTGAACTCTGGGTTTGAGTCAAGCTTCAGTTATAACTTTTTTTTTTTTTTTTTTGAGATGGAGTCTCGCTCTGTCGCCCAGGCTGGAGTGCAGTGGCTGTATCTCAGCTCACTGCAAGCTCCGCCTCCCGGGTTCACGCCATTCTCCTGCCTCAGCCTCCTGAGTAACTGGGACTACAGGTGCCCGCCACCTCGCCCGGCTAGTTTTTTGTATTTTTTAGTAGAGACAGGGTTTCACCGTGTTAGCCAGGATGATCTTGATCTTATGACCTCGTGATCCACCTGTCTTGGGCTCCCAAAGTGCTGGGATTACAGGCTTGAGCCACCGCGCCCGGCCAGTTATAACTTTTTAGTTATAATTTTTTGCCAACTTTTTAGCAAAAAGAAAGTTTGGTCTTTTCAAAGTATATATAAAAAGACTGGGAGCCAATAAGGCCACTTGATTATCTTCTAGTGCCTTTTGGACACTCTAGTGTCCAAAACTACTTCCCGTGACCTCGCTGTGATTTCTTGTAGGGATGCAAAAGAAACAGAAGCTCAGAATGAAGCCACCTCTACTCCCCATCGTATCCGCAGAAAGAGTTCTGTCTTGTCTATGAACCGGATAAGGCAGCAGCTTCGGTAAGACTACTCCTTGGCAGGCAGAGAAACATTGCTGCCATCTCTGATATCTATACTCTTATCTCTTAAAGCCTCTTATATTGTTTGTTTACCAATCCATTGAAATTGACCTTTTACCTAGCATGTCTGGAATTATGTTAAGTTTCAGATAATTGTCTTAGTTTGAAGGGGCAAGAAATACTTCCTGGGCTTAGGTGGCTCCCATCCCTGATCATCATGTCCAGCAAGACTGGTGGTGGGAGGGGGTGCCTAAGAGCATGAACTTGGATTCTGAGAGATCTGGATTTGAACCTGGGCTTTGTCATTTACTATCTGTGTAACCTTGGGAAGGCAAATTTACCTTTCTAAGTCTGAAATTCCTCATCTACACAATATAATAAAAATGTCATAAATTTGTTGAGGGGTTTAATGAGATAATATAAATAATGCTCCTAACAGAGTGTCTCAGTAGCAAGCACCCATGTTGTCTGGTCACAAGGACCCTGCAATGCTTGTAATCCACACTAACGTTATGGAGTTCTTCTTATTTAGACTTGAACACTGAGTAGCAAAAAATATGTCCCTACCATTTAGGTTTCTAGGTCATAGTAAAAGTGACCAAGAAGAGAAAGAGATTCTGCCAGCAGCAGAGATTTCAGAATCTAGCAGTGACGAAGAAGAGGCTTCCACACCGCCCCTTCCAAGGAGAACACCCAGAACTGTGTCCAGGAACCTGCGATCTTCCTTGAAGTCATCCTTACACACCCCCACGAAGATGCCAAAGAAAAGTGTAAGGTTCTACTAGGTTTACTTCCCATCGAAGCATCCCTCTCTTAGTTTAAAAGTTACAAATGCTGAGGTCACAGATTAGTAACAGCTGGAATCTGAGGACAGGTCTGTTATATTCAATGCTATTCCTTGTGGAATATTCATGGAGAAAGGGACCTAAGTGAACACTAGGACTGAAAATGAATCTAGTAAAGAGTGATTTTTGAGTTAAGTCCCTTTTACAGTACAGAATCAGGCGGCCAAGAGCCGAACTTCCTGAGGGAAGTACAAGACCCACTCCTCTTTGCATCTGCCACGGAGCACTGGCAGAGTGGGTATCGCATGTGCGGCCACAGAGCCGTGGTGTTAGTTTTGTTGTCCCACTTGACACACCTGAGAAACCGGGAGTGCTACTTACATATTGGTAACAAATCGTGTCACAGCAAGATGGAAGGAGGAGATCAATGGACATCTTTTCTGCTTCCTGTGGAACTTTATAGCAGAACACCGAAAAGGTATTCAGATCAGGATCTTCTGATGTTTGAGTGTGCTTGAGAAATGTTTGAATTAAAGTTAAATTGAGAGAGCATCTTATTCTTTGGAACGCAATTGGGAAGTCTTAATTAGAAGACTTTCTAAAGCTGATGTCCGTTTTTCCACATGAAGATGTGATTTGGCTTGGGTTGAAATCAAAGAAAAATCTCAGCTAGGCACGGTGGCTCACGCCTGTAATCCCAGCACTTTGGGAGGCCGAGGTGGACAGATCACTTGAGGTCGGGAGTTCAAGACCAGCCTGGCCAACAATGGTGAAACCCTGTCTGTGCTAAAAATACAAAAATTAGCTGGGCTAATGGTGGCAGGTGCCTGTAATCCCAGCTACTCTGGAGGCTGAGGCGGGAGAATCACTTGAACCTGGGAGGCGGAGGTTTCAATGAGCTGAGATGGCACCATAGCACTCTAGCCTGGGCGTCCGAGTGAGACTATCTCAAGAAAAAAGAAAAGTCTCTAGGGAAAGGAATCCAGTAGATCAGTAGTCCCCAG
The DNA here is from genome assembly GCF_007565055.1 of Rhinopithecus roxellana. NCBI lineage: Eukaryota > Metazoa > Chordata > Mammalia > Primates > Cercopithecidae > Rhinopithecus > Rhinopithecus roxellana. Next base: position 56,571,479 of record NC_044560.1, read on the forward strand.
TCCTTTTGGCACCAGGGACCCCCTTCGTGGAAGACAAATTTTCTACAGATGGCAGGGACTTGGGGGGATGGTTTCAGGATGAAATTGTTCTACCCCAGCTCTCCAGGCATTAGATTCTCATAAGGAGTGTGCAACCTAGATCCCTTGCACACGCAGTTCACAATAGGGTTCACACTCCTATGAGAATCGAATGCCTCTGCTGCTCTAGCAGGAGGCAGAGCTCAGGTGGTAATGCTCACCCGCCCACCACTCTTCCTCCTGCTGTGTGTCCTGGTTCTTGACAGGCCTCTGGTTTGATTGTGCCTCCTCGCCCCAACCCAAAAGTAGGGATATAAGGTGTAGGGTCCCTTCAGCATAATAAAAGGCAGAAGCGCATCAGGTTTCTTGATACCTTCTCAGCAAGGCCTTGTCAGTTCTGTTCTGTTTTCTCCAAAATCAATACATGTAAAGACTTTTTTTTTTTTTTTTTTGAGACAGGGTCTTGCTCTGTCTGTTGCCCAGGCTGGAGTGCAGTGGTGCAATCTCAGCTCACTGTAGCCTCAACCTCCCAGGCTCAAGCGATCCTTCCACTTCAGCCTCCCTAGTAGCTGGGACTACAGGGGTGTGCCATCATGCCTAGCTAATTTAGAGGGGGCTTTCACCTCTGTGTTGCCCAGGCTGGCCTCGAACTCCTGAGTTTAAGCAGTTCTCCTGCCTCAGCCTTCCAAAGTGCTGGGATTACAGGTGTGCGTCACCACACCAGCCTGTAAAGCCTTTTAAACAGATAGAGTTTAAGTGCCTTCTGCCTCGGGAGGAAGTGGAGAGACTGTTCTTTCTCTAGCCAGGCTGAAAACAGAGGGTGGGTAGAGTGAAATCCCGCATAGGAGAGAATGCTTTGTAGAAATTCCATGAAGATGAGGGAAGCAGCAGCAGGCCTGCTCCAGCAAGCCATGAGCAAGGAAGAAGACAGAGGGCTGTTAGACTAGCCTAAGCAGTGATCTGGGGGTTTGGAGTGGAAAAATCTGCCAGGGTTTCTCCAAGTCCCACACCGTGGGCCATGGAAGTCCTGGGCTGATGCTTGACCATATCTTCAAATAAGCCCAGAGAAAGATCTTATGAATCAAGCGTAGTTTATGCTTTCTCTTCTCTTCTGTATTTGGGCAGAGTAGTTAGGGTTTCTTAAGCATTTCTCGTCTTTCAAGATAATATTTTACTTTTAAATAGTATTTCATCCAAACTTAATTCTTTCCTCAGACTGACAATGTTCTAAATCCTGATGCTATATATACATTAGAAAAAAGAAGGCCGGGCGCGGTGGCTCAAGCCTGTAATCCCAGCACTTTGGGAGGCCGAGACGGGCGGATCACGAGGTCAGGAGATCGAGACCATCCTGGCTAACACAGTGAAACCCCGTCTCTACTAAAAAATACAAAAAAAAAAAACTAGCCGGGCGACGTGGCGGGCGCCTGTAGTCCCAGCTACTCGGGAGGCTGAGGCAGGAGAATGGCGTGAACCTGGGAGGCGGAGCTTGCAGTGAGCTGAGATCCGGCCACTGCACTCCAGCCTGGGTGGCAGAGCAAGACTCCGTCTCAAAAAAAAAAAAAAAAAAAAAAAAAAAGAAAAAAGAAACCACGTTGGGACGATGAACAAAGTTTATACAATGTGAGGTGAGAGAGGTAGAGTCGTGGTCCTTTATCCAGGAAGGAACTAAGAGGAATTCACCACCTCTCTTCCTTTTATCAGATCAGCACAAATCACATGACCTGGTGCGTTCTAGATGGTGTTTTGCTTTTTCTTTGTGAAATATGTTCTCTGTTTTGAATACAGCTCAAGCCTAAAACACCACGTTGTGCCACTCCTCAGATCCGTAGTCGAAGCCTGGCTGCCCAGGAGCCAGCCAGTGTGCTGGAGGAAGCCCGACTGAGGTACTGCTGCTCTTGATTCCCTTTCAGAGAGGCAGGAACCATGCGGCCTCTGCTTTCATTCACATGAAATGGGAGTGATTAGCAGTCACTGGTCTACCAAATAAAGGTAGATACACTATGTGTCTACACTTTTACCTATCTAGGTAAAGTGAGTGTGTGTATTTAGGAAAAAGAAACCTCTCAAGCAGCATCTGGGTCAGCCAATGTGGACAGGCCCTGGGAGGACTGACCTTCCCGTCTACTGCCATCATTTCCACAGGGATGGAAGATGATTAGTCAGGACAGTGCCTCGTTGTTATGATGCCCTTTAGAACCATATGGAGACTTTCATATAAGTCTGGATCCTGTCAGAAATCAAGCAAAATCTGAATCTCCTATGGGATGAGGTCCACCCATGTGATTTGGTTGGAGAAATGGAGGCCAAGGATTATGAGGCTAAATGGAGGGATTTGAAAATGAAGGGATTCTCTGCCATTTGAAATTTGAGTTTTCACGTAGAAACATAGACAAGAAACCGTAATCATTTTCCATTGATTAATGAGTAGATGGTTGGGGAATGTTCCTAAAGTCTTCCTTTTCTCCTATTTACCACCAATGGTAGGCTACACGTTTCTGCTATACCTGAGTCTCTTCCCTGTCGGGAACAGGAATTCCAAGACATCTACAACTTTGTGGAAAGCAAACTCCTTGACCATACTGGAGGGTGAGTCATGTGAGGTAGGCAGGGTAGTTTGGGGAATAAGGCCCCTGCCAGTAGAGTGCCTTGGGTGTTACTGTTTAGCCGTACAGGCTTTCTCCAGTATCAGCAGACTACACCAAATCGTTGCTGAAGCCTAAAGCTTCTGAGACATTTGTTGCCAAAGTAATCCTATAGAAACAGAAATGTTGCCTTTCAGAAAGAATGAAACTGGCCTTCTTTGAGTAGGCAGTTTGCATATAGCATTACTTGTGGAATGAATGATTCTATATAAGCAGGTCCTACTCTGACCAGGTTCCAAGGATGGTCTCTACTGCCCCCACCTCCACATTTCAAGGGTCTTGGTCCTTCCCTCAGTATACATTCCCATACTCCTAACTGATTATAGCATGTAGTGGCTGGCTGAGACCTACCCCACGGGTTTTCCCCTCTTGCTCTAGGTGCATGTACATCTCTGGTGTCCCTGGGACAGGGAAGACTGCTACTGTGCATGAGGTGATGCGCTGCCTGCAGCAGGCAGCCCAAGCCAATGATGTGCCTCCCTTTCAATACATTGAGGTCAATGGCATGAAGCTGACGGAGCCCCACCAAGTCTATGTGCAAATCTTGCAGGTAAGCAGAGCTGTTTAGGCTTTTTGGAAAATACTGTTTCTTTGTGGCACATGAAAAAGGAAAGAGTTACTTAATTTTGTGTGTATTGCATGTTCATGATATACCAGGCATTGTCCTTTCTGTAGAGGTAGCAAGGGCAGGGAAGGCAGAATTCTTACCCTAGGGGAATTCAAAGTCTAGGAGCTGGATAATGACTACAAGCCAGGAAGCCAGTGCTTTTCCACATGGTGAAAACTGTGAGCTCACAAGTAGCAGTGTAGCAACATGGAAAAGGGGTCCATGGCAGGCCAGAGGTTGAGTCTTGCTGTTTCGTCCATTGGCTGTTATTTTGGAGCAGGTAGCATCCAGTTAGAGAATTATGTAATAGTGATTTTAAGGGGGCTTCTGGCCCATCCTGTGGCTCATTTGCATTTCAAACTCACACACTTTCTTTAGCTTCTCTTTTGGCGCCTTCTCTTAGTCCTTCCAAGTTAAGGTTAAGACTAGATTGGGAGGCAGAACATAAGATACTGAAGTCCTCAGGCTAAATGCCTCCCTCCATTTACAGATTTAACTTTAATCCCAGAGGAGTAAGATCCTTACAGTCCCTCACAACTGTGTTTCTCCTAATGCAGAAGCTAACAGGCCAAAAAGCAACAGCTAACCACGCGGCAGAACTGCTGGCAAAGCGATTCTGCACCCGAGGGTCTCCTCAGGAAACCACCGTCCTGCTTGTGGATGAGGTGAGGTGCCCATGGGAGGACAGGAGAAGAAATGGGACTGTCCCTTACGTTTCAGGAGCAAGTGCTGGGTGGAAGGGAGGAAAGTCCTGGCTCCTTTCTCTATTCTTATGAGCCATTTTCTGGTGCTGAAAGGCATGTGTCAATGGACTGCTTTGGTGCTATGATCTGGGAAACATACAGCTAAAGCAGTGGTTAGAGGTCTTCATTCTGAAGCCCCAGCTCAGTCTCTGTGATTGACTCTGCATCTCTCTCCTTTTCCCTGGCAGCTCGACCTTCTGTGGACTCATAAACAAGACATAATGTACAATCTCTTTGACTGGCCCACTCATAAGGAGGCCCGGCTTGTGGTCCTGACAATTGCCAACACAATGGACCTGCCAGAGCGAATCATGCTGAACCGGGTGTCCAGCCGACTGGTAGGTTCTAGGGCAGTTCCCATGCTGTTATTGCAGATCTGTAAGCTTGGCCAAGAAGTTCTGCAAAAATGGTCCAGGTGTGGTGGCTCACGTCTGTAAACTCAGCACTTTGGGAGGCCAAGGTGGGGGGACCACTTGAGGTCAGGAGTTCAAGACCAGCCTGGCCAACACGGCAAAACCCCATCTCTACTAAAAATACAAAAATTAGCCAGGTGTGGTGGTGCATGCCTGTAGTCCCACCTAATCAGGAAGCTGAGGCAGGAGAATTGCTTGAACTCCAGAGGCAGAGGTTGCAGTGAGTTGAGATCATGCCACTGCACTCCAGCCTGGCGACAGAGCCAGATTCCGTCCCCCCCAAAAAAAGTTCTGCAAAAACGAATACTGAAATGGTACATTAAGAAATGTGATTTCTGCAATGCTTATAGTTTCTATGTTAGAATATATCACCATTGCATGATTTTCTGCAAACATCATATCTTGGTGTTCTGCTACCCGTGGACTTTTAAACTGCACCAAGCCATGGAGGTTTAATTATTTTAAAAAATGTTTTAGGCTAGGCGCAGTGGCTCACACCTATAATCCCAGCACTTTGGGAGGCCACGGCTGGCGGATCACCTGAGGTCAGGAGTTCGAGACCAGCCTGACCAACATGGAGAAACCCTATCTCTACTAAACATACAAAAATTAGCCAGGTGTGGTGGCACATGCCTGTAGTCCCAGCTACTTGGGAGGCTGCGGCAGGAGAATCGCTTGAACCCAGGAGGCGGAGGTTGCAGCGAGCCGAGATCACGCCACTGTACTCCAACCTGGGCAACAAGAGCAAAACTCTGTCTCAAAAAAAAAAAGTTTTAGCACTTATAACCTGCCAGGCAGTGTTAGGTACTTGGAATAGTGCAATAAACCAGGCAGATGCAATGTCTGCCCTCACGGGCCCTGCAGTTCAGCAGGAAGCACAACAAGAAATCATGAAGAGCCTGGTAAGTGAAGCCAAGTGCAGTGACAATGTATAGCATAGATCTGAAGATTCTCTCACCCACTTCAATTAAAGCACCTCAACTTTTATCTACTTCCAAATGATTCTGATAGAATCAAAGGTCCTTAGACTGGGTGCGGTGGCTCATGCCTGTAATCCCAGTTTGGGCCGGGCATAGTTGCTCACACCTGTAATCCCAGCACTCTGGGAGGCCGAGGCAGGTGGATCACGAGGTCAGGAGATCGAGACCATCCTGGCTAACACGGTGAAACCCTGTCTCTACTAAAAATACAAAAAATATATCTGGGTGTGGTGGTGGGTGCCTGTAGTCCCAGCTACTTGGGAGGCTGAGACAGGAGAATGGCATGAACCCAGGACGTGGAGCTTGCAGTGAGCCGAGATCACGCCACGGCACTCCAGCCTGGGCAACAGGCTCAAAAGAAAAAAGAAGAAAAAAAGAATCAAAGGTCCTTAAATGAAATGAAAAAATAGTTCGAGAACTACTGCCCTGCAGGACACCACTGGTCATTGTCAGTAAAGGCAGTGGTAGTCTAGGTATGAAATGTATAATTTGTTATATGGGACCTGGGAATCGGGTTTGGGGGCCCAAGGGTGACTTTCCACCTGGATAATCAATGGGCAATCAGCAAACTTATTCCTCTGTCGTTTTGGTTCCCCAGGGTCTTACCAGGATGTCCTTCCAGCCCTACACATACAGCCAGCTACAGCAGATCCTAAGTTCCCGGCTCAAGCAGCTAAAGGCCTTTGAGGATGATGCCATCCAGCTGGTAGCCAGGAAGGTAAGTCCTGCACCCATAAATCAGTCAGCACATCTTTGCTGAGTACCAGCTCGGTATGAGGCCCTGTGCTGGATGCTCTGAGGTTGGAGAGAAATTTAGAAAGTCCTATAAACATATAAAAAAAGAGAGACAAGATTCCAAGAAATTCCTTAGCCTTGTTATTTTATGATTGATTAAAGGGCCATAAGTATTGTGGGTTTATATGCAAGCTAATATGAATTGATTCAGGGAGCAAGCAGTTTTGCATGATGAAAGGGACAATATGGTCAGGTAGACAAACCTGGTCCGAGTTCTGGCTCTAACGCTTAGTAGGCATGCAGAAGGTTATAGCAAAGTTACTTGAAAATTTCCTGAGCCTCAGTTTTCTTCTCTGAAGAAGAATGGGAGTACTTACCTCATAGGGTCATTGTGAAAATGTAACAAGACCATGTCTATAACATGCCCAGCAAGGCACACTCTCCAGGCTAGATGTGAGTTATTAGATGCTCCTCCCCTCCAAGTCTAATAGGAGAATGCTCCCTGAGAGTTCACCATAGACTAGTCTCCCTGGCTGCTGAGGAACAAAGTAGGTTAAAAGTCTGCCTCAGGTTGAAAGAAAGAAAGAAAACCCGTATATCCACAAGTATTTCAGCACATAAAAGAATTATAAACTTATTTCTAGTTTCCTCTTGGCGACACACTGTTCACCCTGAGTGGCTGTAGCAGCAGCACATGACTGTGACTCCTGCTCAAAACTGGCTACTATATTAGGGACTGGGGTCAGAGGTGAGCCAACTGTGTGCCTGTCTCCAGGCTTTGCTTTCCAGGGGGAGATCCTCAAAGTTATCATCTAGGCATTTTATGGGTAAAGTTTTTCACTTTTGCTGTTATGCATAGTCTAAGAGTCTTTTTCTTTTCTCCGAATGATCCTTTTTTATGCCAACCTTTTTTTTTTCTTTTTGAAACAGTCTCCCTCTGTTGCCCAGGCTAGAGTTCAGTGGCATGATCTCAGCTCACTGCAACCTCCACCTTCAGGGTTCAAGCGATTCTCCTTCCTCAGCCTCCTGAGTAGCTGGGATTACAGGTGTGCACCACCACACCTGGCTAATTTTTGTACTTTTAGTAGAGATGGGGTTTCGCCATGTTGACCAGACTGGTCTTGAACTCCTGACCTCAGGTGATCCACCCACCTTGGCCTCCCAAAGTGCTGGGATTACAGGAGCAAGGCACTGCACCTGGCCAGTGCTATCCTATTTATTGAGATTGTCCTCTCCCCTTTTCCTCCAAGATGCTTCTGTCGGTTGCTTTTGGTCTCTGTCTTGCATTGTTAGAGACTTTCCGAAGTTGTCTTGGTTGTCCTCTCAGGTGTAAGGGTGGAGATTAAACAGCTGGCTCTGAACATGTAAGTGGGGCTTATTCACTATAAGCTTTGCTGTGGGATGATCTGAGTGGGCCTGTATCACTGTCTTTTCTCCTTTCCCATGGGGATTGTCAGATTTCTCAGTATGCTTCCCCTGTCCTGTCTGGAGGGAGGGCAGTGTTCTGGGAATGAGGGACTGGTGCCAGGTACAGAAGAGGTCTTCCAGTTTGGCATGCATATAGTAATCATCTGTTTTTGGTAAGGGACACCTCTTCTACAATAATGCCTAGCATTCCTAGGACCAGAGACTTTAAACTTTGCCTGAGAATAAATTTCCTTTTTTTTTTTTTTTTTTTTTGAGACAGAGTCTCGCTCTGTCACCAGGCTGGAGTGCAGTGGTGCGATCTCGGCTCACCACACCCTCCGCCTCCTGGGTTCAAGCGATTCTTCTGCCGCAGCCCCCGAGTAGCTGGGACTACAGGCACACGCCACCACGCCCAGCTAATTTTTGTATTTTTAGTAGAGATGGAGTTTCACATGTTGGCCAGGCTGGTCTCAATCTCTTGACCTCCTGATCCGCCCACCTCAGCCTCCCAAAGTGCTGGGATTACAGGCGTGAGCCACTGCGCCTGGCAAATCTCTGATTTCCTACCTTGGTAGAAGAGGAGTAAACTTTAGGGCAAAGAGTTTGATGGGAAAAGTACAAATTGCCATGGCCCCAGCTTTTCTAACAGAGCCTCCCTCAGTGGCCGTTATGTTCACCCAACAGTGTGAAATAGAGGAAGAATCTAGGACAAAGGTCAGCAAACTTTTTCTTTTTCTTTTCTTTTGAGACAGAGCTCACTGCAACCTCTGCCTCCTGGGTTCAGGCGATTCTGCTGCCTCAGCCTCCCAAGTAGCTGGGATTATAGTCATGCACCATCACGCCCGGCTAATTTTGTATTTTTAGTAGAGACAGGGTTTTCCCATGTTTATTGCCCAGGCTGGTCTTGAACTCCTGACCTCAGGTGATCCGCCCTCCTCGGCCTCCCAAAGTGCTGGGATTATAGCCAATAAAACTTTATTTATAAAAAGATGGTGAGCCACATTTTGTTGTTTCCTGATCTAAAGCTTCTTACATTTAGTTTCTTAACATCCTCAACTTTTTTTTTTTAACTTTCAACCACAACTTAATATTCCCTACTTTTGGCCAGCTCACGTCTGTAATCCCAGCACTTTGGGAGGCCAAGGCAGGCAGATCATGAGGTCAGGAGATCAAGACCATCCTGGCTAACACCGTGAAACTCCATCTCTACTAAAAATACAAAAAATTAGCCAGGCGTGGCGGCTTGAGCCTGTAGTCCCAGCTACGAGGGAGGCTGAGGCAGGAGAATTGCTTGAACCTGGGAGGCCAAGGTTGCAGTGAGCCGAGATTGCGCCACTGCACTCCAGCCTGGGAGACAGAGCGAGACTCCGTCTCAGAAAAAAAATTCCCTACTTTAGCTCAACAACCCCCCTTTACCTCTAGTTCCAGCACCATTAAATCCTCAGCATTTTGAAGATTTTTTATGTAAGTTAGATTTCTTGGATTCCTCAATATAGGTTTAGGATTTGGCTTTCTACAGTCCACTACACTAACCGCTACTCTTCCACGTCTTTCTAACTTGCAGAATTATTATTATTATTATTATTATTATTATATTGATACGGAGTCTCACTCTGTCACCCAGGCTAGAGTGCAGTGGCACAATCTCGGCTCACTACAACCTCCACCTCCCGGGTTCATGCCCGGGTCCTGCCTCAGCCTCCTGAGTAGCTGGGACTACAGGTGCCCACCAACATGCCAGCTAATTTTTTGCATTTTTAATAGAGATGGGATTTCACTATGTTAGCTAGGATGGTCTCAATCTCCTCACCTTGTGATCCACCCTCCTTGGCCTCCCAAGTGCTGGGATTACAGGTGTGAGCCACCGTGCCTGGCACTAACTTGCAGAATTATATTTTTAAATCTTCTGTTGCTTCCCTTCCTTTTAGAGTTTTGGGGTGGGTTGTTGTTGTTGTCATTGTTTTTTGAGACAGAGTCTTGTTCTGTTGCCCAGGCTGGAGTGCAGCAGCTCAATCTTTGCTCACTGCAACCTCCACCTCCCAGGTTCAAGCAATTCTCCTGCCTCAGCCTCCTGAGTAGCTGGGACTACAGGCAGAGACCACCACACCTGGCTAATTTTTGTATTTTTAGTAGAGGTGGGGTTTCACCATACTGGCCAGGCTGGTCTTGAACTCCTGACCTCAAGTGATCTGCCTGCCTTGGCCTCCCAAAGTTAAAGGATTATAGGTGTGAGCCACTGCGCCTGGCCAGAGTTGTGTGTGTTTGCTTGTTTGTTTGAGACAGAGTCTTGCTCTATTGCCGGCTGGAGTGCAGTGATGCGATCTCGGCTCACTGCAACCTCCGCCTCTGGGTTCAAGCAATTCTCCTGCCTCAGTCTCCCAAGTAGCTGGAACTACAGGCATGTGTCACCACGCCCAGCTAATTTTTTGTATTTTTAGTAGAGACGGGGTTTCACCATGTTAGCCAGAATGGTCTCTATCTCCTGACCTCGTGATCCGCCCGCTTCAGATCCCAAAGTGCTGGCATTATAGGTGCGAGCCACTGTGCCTGGCCCCAGCCCCGGCCCGGTTTTTTTTTAACAAAGATTCAGAAGGCATCAGATTTGGATGCTGCTCTTCCTCAAATCTCTTGCCCATAGTTTCAAAGCCCTCTCTTATTTCTTTACACTTAATGAAGTGAATGTTTTATATTCTGTATCTTTTTTTTTTTTTTTTTTTGAGATGGAGTCTCGCTCTGTCGCCCAGGCTGGAGTGCAGTGGCCGGATCTTGGCTTACTGCAAGCTCCGCATCCCGGGTTTACGCCATTCTCCTGCCTCAGCCTCCCCAGTAGCTGGGACTACAGGCGCCTGCCACCTCGCCCGGCTAGTTTTTTTTTTTTGTATTTTTTAGTAGAGACGGGGGTTTCACCGGGTTAGCCAGGATGGTCTCGATCTCCTGACCTCATGATCCGCCCGTCTCAGCCTCCCAAAGTGCTGGGATTACAGGCTTGAGCCACCACGCCCGGCCTATTCTATATCTTATAATTATGATATCTGAAGTCTTTAGGGGTCTGATTCTGATAACCATTGATTCTCCTGGTTCCCATGCATATGTGGCTTGGTTTTCTTATTTTTGTGTCTTGATTTTTATTTTATTTTTACTATATGCTTGGGATTCAGTGTGCTTCTTTATTTGGTAGTTAATTGGGGCCTGGGTTGAAGTTGAATTCATTTAGAATTTTTTTTGTTTGTTTGTTTCTATTATCTAGGGGCACTACCAATTGTTACCATTTTTAAAATAAAATTCTCCACTTGAGAATTGTAGGAAAGACAACATAAATTTGGGCTCCAAATCCAAGTGAGGGCTTATGGTTGTAAAAACAAAGGGGAGTGTCCGGGTGGGGTGGCTCATGCCTATAATCCCAGCACTTTGGGAGGCCAAGGTGAGGGGATCACTTGAGTGGGGGAGTTTGAGACCAGCCTGGGTGACATATTAAAACCCTGTCTCTACAAAAAAAAATTAAAAATTAGCCCAATGTGATGGCATGTATCTGTAGTCCCAGCTACTTGGGAAGCTGAGGTGGGAGGATTGCTTGAGCCCAGGAGGTTGAGGCTGCAGTGAGCCATGATCATGCCACTGCACTCTAGCCTGAGTGACAAAGGAAGACCCTCTCTCAAACAAACAAACAAAAAAACAACAAAAACTCAGCTCAGCGCAGTGGGTCACACCTGTAATCCCAGCACTTTGGGAGGCTGAGGCGGGTAGATCACCTGAGGTCAGGAGTTCAAGACCAGCCTGGCCAACATGGTGAAACCCTATCTCTACTAAAAATACAAAAAATTAGCCGGGTGTGGTGGCATGCACCTGTAATCCCAGCTACTCGGGAGGCTGAGGCAGGAGAATCACTTGAACCCAGAAAGTCTACTTGGGAGGCTGAGGCAGGAAAATCACTTGAACCCAGAAAGTGGAGGTTGCAGTGAGCTGAGATCGCACCATTGCGCTCCAGCCTTGGCAACAAGAGTGAAACTCTGTCTCAAATAAATAAAAAAATAAATAAATAAATAAATAAAACCCAATTTTTTTGTGTGTGCCCACATCCACCTAGCACAACGGTCAAGTAGGCCGTTTTCCCTGCCATCCCTTCTACGTGATGGGTCTCACTCACCCTGTACTGAGGCTGAAGTGGAGGTCAAGTTTCAGGTGCATGTGGGATGTCCTGTTAGGTTCCATGTTGACTGGGCCTTAGCGTTTTCTTGTGTCTCCCTTGTCCCAGCAGCAGCCCGAAGGGAGGCATAGGGTCACCAAGTGTCACTGACACCCTCGGGGTCAGACTGGTTTAGGTGTTTCCTCACCCCCCAGACTTCCCCTTTCACTTTGTCCTAAGGCCCCTGCAGTACTTCTTGCATCCATGATTCACCACAGAAGGTGCCTCTTCACCAGGCTGTACAGGTGGTGATGGGAGGGGAGGAGAACTGACGAAGCAGGAAGGCCTACAGGACACCTTTACCAGTTCAATGTGGGGGATCAGAGGAAGGGAAAAATATAAGCCAATAGTCATGTTTGTGTCTTGGGTTACTTGAAAGTGATTTTTTCTTTTTTTTTTTGAGACGGACTCTAGCTTTGTCACCCAGGCTGCAGTGCAGTGGTGTGATCTTGGCTCACTGCAACCTCCACCTCCCAGGTTCAAGCGATTCTCCTGCCTCAGCCTCCCCAGTAGCTGGGATTACAGGCTCGTACCACCACGCCCCGCTAATTTTTGTATTTTTAGTAGAGATAGGGTTTCACCATGTTTGTCAGGCTGGTCTTAAACTCCTGACCTCAAGTGATCCACCTGCCTGGGCCTCCCAAAGTGCTGGGATTACAGGTGTGACTCACCACACCCTCGGCCCTGGCTAATTTTTGTGTTTTTAGTAGAGATGGCGTTTCGCCATGTTGGCCAGGCTGGTCTCAAACTCCTGACCTCAGGTGATCCGCCCGCCTTGGCCTCCCAAAGTGCTGGGATTACAGGTGTGAGCCACTGCGCCCAGCCCTTTCCTCCATTCTTGATTCTGGGCCTCCTAGCCATTGACCAATCCGACCCCAAATTCACCACGCGCTGAAGGGGAGCCTGGCTATGGCTTTATCTCCAGATAGGCTGCACCTCAGCCTCTTGGCTTTGGCTGGCTGCTTCTGGGGGCACACATCTCTCTCTATGCAAGGAGTGAGAACTCTGCAAATGCTTCAATAGTGATCTTGAACCAAGGGTTTCTGATTTTAGACTTCATTTCCTGAATAGTAAAACTGAGAAATTTCTGCATTGTCCACTGTGGAGTTAACTGTAAAACCAAGACAGAGGTTTGGACTAGAGGATTAGAGTCCCATGCACAATATAAGAATTCATTTCTATTCTTCCTCAAGGTTCCCTGCCAGGGCTAAGTACTTAACTTTATGCTTACGTCCATTGCCAGCACTACCTTTTCTTTTTAGTTAAATACAGAATCTGTTGGTTCTTCTGGGCTAAGGTGGCCTCAGGAATAAAATATTCCCTCTTGTAGGTAGCAGCACTCTCTGGAGATGCACGACGGTGTCTGGACATCTGCAGGCGTGCCACAGAGATCTGTGAGTTCTCCCAGCAGAAGCCTGACTCCCCTGGCCTGGTCACCATAGCCCACTCAATGGAAGCTGTGGATGAGATGTTTTCGTCATCATACATCACGGCCATCAGGTAAGATGCTCCACTTCCTGAGCCTTCCTGGAAGGCTGTAGAAACATGTTTCCCTTTCTAAGCTTTTACTCATTCAACCTGCACTTACTAATAACATGGTTCTTTTTCATAGGGACATTATCTAGTCATGGAGACAGAAATATAACCCTAGGATAATAGAATATTTGACACTTATTGAGCTATATTATAGGTGTTCAGGGCGTAAAAGTGCTATGATAGGAACAAAAAAAAAAAAGAAGCAGCTGCTTCTCTCACACTGAATGATGCGCCCACCTCATGAAATGAGGGCACAAGTATTTCTGAGTGATCAGTATATTTCCAGATGTAGTTGCTATGTTTCCTCACTTCTGCAGTGACATTTTCTGTATCAGTTTGAGAGTTTGGGGGTCAGAGGGAACCTTACCATGTAATATAGGAGAAATTATTTCCCAGGTTTTCTCTTTTCTAAAGACACAGAAAAGCTTTCTTTGACTTTCCTCTGGGCTGGGGTTACAGCCACTAACAAAACTCACATCTGCTCGTTTCCTTTAAGAAATTCCTCTGTTCTGGAACAGAGCTTCCTGAGAGCCATCCTTGCAGAGTTCCGTCGATCAGGACTGGAGGAAGCCACATTCCAGCAGGTGATCTCCTCTTTTCAAATCCTTCTAGATTTTGGACTTGCACTTTTAAAATACGTGGAAATTTCCATGAATGTGTGACAGTCTCTATTTTGTGCCACCTAGACCATGTGAAAGAATATCAGACCGGCACCTGCTTTAATGTGACATTTTGTAGAGCTGCATGAGCCAGAGACCTTTAGCGACTGGTTCTGCATGTTAGATTGAAGGCCTGTGTGCCAGACACTGTTCAAAGAATGAGATGAGTACGACAAAGTTACTCCCCAATTACAGCTTATGTTGTAGTGGAGTCAAGGCTTTCAGAATGAGGCCATATTTGAGAGCAAATCACAGATCAATCCAATCCCTACATGGGCATAGTTCAATGAGATCAAGTGAGAGGAATCAGTAGGGCTTGTGCTTTGTTAGTTTACTTAAGACTGGTATCTCTAGGTAATTGGCTGCCTTGGAAGATGAATTGTTAAAGATGTTTATGAGTGTGTACCTGAGAGTGTGTATGTCTGTGTATGTATGTTTTAGACATCTTTATTTAACTAAAGTCAAGAAAACATTTTCCTTTCAGATACTTATTTATTGGGTTGGTTGTAAATTCTTGTTTAAAATTTTAGCTACTGGTCATGTTTTGCCCATTACCATTCTCCTACAGTCTGAGATAGCTCTTCTGCAGAGAGTCACTTTCATTTTAGTTTGTAAACATTTCCTGAACATCTGCAGTGTGCAATTAACTGTGATGGATCCTTGAACCCCAAGCTGATTTGGTTAACATCCCTGTTCCTGACAAGCTCCCAGTCTTGGGACTGGGATGGGGATGGACTCATAGATATTAAGAATGGAAAGTGACCAGAAATGCTCCAGACTTAGTTGACCCAGTGGAGAACGTTAGGATAGGAATCTGTGTTTCCAGCTATCCTCCTGCCTCCCTTTATTTCTTTATTCAGTTTTCTCTCTGGGCCTTTGTGCTTTTATGAGGGTCATGCCTTGGCATTTGCTCACTGTACCTGATAAGGAAAGTGGCCTTGTAGCAAAATTTGACTTGAATTTTGACAATCTCAATTGTGGAACTCAGCCCCTGGAGACAAGACTATCTGTTTCACCAGTGAGAGTTACTAGTCATTTTATATCCATTATCTCACAAGGGATGTACAGTGTATTTTATAGATAAAATTGAAGCTCAAAAGAGTGCAGTAACTTGCCCAGGTTTACATATTTAGGTAAATGGTAGCACCAGGATTCAGGCCTGCTGTTTTCTGATTCCAAGGCTAGCATTCCATTCTGCCTCTGCACTTCGTGTACCACTGGGGCACCAACTGATGCCTTCTGGAGTGTTTGATGTCCTGGGGGCCATGTGTCTGATTTTCCCAAATGAAGACAGAAAGGAACAGAAAAAGCCCCAGGATTGTATTTCCTCTTAACCTTTGCCTTGCTATTCGTGTCTAGATTTATAGTCAACATGTGGCACTGTGCAGAATGGAGGGGCTGTCGTACCCCACCGTGTCAGAGACCATGGCCGTGTGTTCTCACCTGGGCTCCTGTCGCCTCCTGCTTGTGGAGCCCAGTAGGAACGATCTGCTCCTTCGGGTGCGGCTCAACGTCAGCCAGGACGACGTGCTATATGCACTGAAAGAAGAGTAAAGGGGTTTCACAAGTTAAAAGACTGTGGTCTTGCTGGGTTTTGTTTTTTGAGACAGGATCTTGCTCTGTCGCCCAGGCTGGAGTGCAGTGGCACAATCATGGCTCACTGCAGCCTTGACTTCCCAGGCTTAGGTGAACCCCCTACCTCAGCCTCTCAAGGTGGCTGAAACTACAGGCACATGCCACCACGCCCAGCTAATTTTTTGTATTTTTTGTAGAGACAGGGCTTCACGATGTTGCCCAGCTAGTCTACAAAGAATCTAATTTCCTTTTTCTAAGCACATGGAATTGTTGTAACAAAGTATATTGAATGGAAATGACTCTCATGTATTTTGGAATTTTCCATTAAATAATTTACTTTTTCCTGAGTGTTTGTGAAGTTATTACATTATAATCATTACAAACATCTGATTATGCAACCAAACTGTCCTTCCTACAATAGCCCTTCCATGTGACTTTTATTTCTGTTTCTAGGCCTGCCATTTATTTAATGGTAACATATATAAAATATAAGTACACGATTTACTTGTATCTGTATAAAATAGTTCTGGGAGAGTATGCAAGAAACGGGTTATACCGATGACCTCTGGAAAGCATCAGATGGCCAGGGTTAGGGGTTAGAGGGGCTTTTCATTGTGTGTCATTATCTAAGTTTCGAATAATATGAACAAAATTTAGTTTATAAAAAAGGAACTGCTGGAAATAATATAAATAAGTAATCTCTAGCCACAAATGGCTAGAAAGTGTAATTTTTACAAAGGTACTATTTACCATAAAAACAAAACAAATCTTTAAATACAAAAGATTTCTATGTCACAGAAAATATAAGGTATTGAGAAATAAATTGATTTAAATATTTGTTTGTTTGTTTCCCTCTGTCACCAAGGCTGGAATGCAGTAATGGACCACAGCTCACTCCAGCCTTAACCTCCTGGGTTCAAGTAATCCTCCTGCCTCCGCCTCCTAAGCAGCTGAGATTCCAGGTGTGTGCCACCATGTCCATCTCCTAGGAATTAATCTAAAAAAGAGATGCAAGTAATCTCTAGATAGAAATCAATTCCAGTCAAAATCTTGGCAAGGTTTCTTGTATGACTTTGTAGTGAATTCTAATATTTATATGGAAACCAACAACAGGACAATGGACATCTAAAACCTCATGAAGTACTGAGGCTGGGCGTGGGTGGTTCATGCTGGTAATCCCAACACTTTGGGAGGCCAAGGTGGGCGGATCACCTGAGGTCAGGAGTTCGAGACCAGCTTGATCAATATGGTGAACTATCATTTCTACTAAAAATGCAAAAAGTAGCTGGGTATGGTGGTGTCACCTGTAGTCCCAGCTACTTGGGAGTCAGGAGAATTGCTTGAACCCACCCAGGAGGCAGAGGTTGCAGTGAGCTGAGATGGCACCATTGCACTCCAGCCTGGGCGACAGAGCAAGACTCTGTCTGAAAAAAATAAATAAAACCTAATATGAGGTACTGAAAAAAAACAGCCTCACCCGTGTGCTAGTCCTGTCAGAAATGCTTGTCCTAAATTTATTGATGAGAAAATTATCAGACAAATTTAAATTGAGGGAGAAATACGCTGCAAAGCAGCTGTTCAACTCATTGAAAATACTAATATCACAAGAAAAAAAACATAAAACATGGAGGAACTATTCTACACCAAAGGAGAATAGAGACATGAAAGCTAAATGCACTATATAAACCTTGACTGGGTCCTGGATTTAGGAAATATAAACAATTATAAACATTATTATTAACTATGTATTAGACAACAGTATTTTGTAAGTGTTAAATTTGTGATTATGTCGGAGAATGCTGTTCTTAGGAGATTCATAATGAAATATAAGTGATGTGTTATATCTGCAACTCATTCTCAAATCATTTAGCAAAAATATGTATTTCTATATTCACATATACATTTAAAATAATTACATATAATGGATTGAGGATCAATATCAATATTTTGTAAGCTTCTGCAATGAAAAAGAAAAAATGGGCCAGGTGCAGTGGTTCATACCTGTAATCCCAGCACTTTAGGAGGCCAAGGTGGGTGGATCACCTGAGGTCAGGAATTCGAGACCAGCCTGGCCAACATGGCAAAACCCCATCTCTACTAAAAACGCAAAAATTAGCCACAGGTGGTGGCGTGCACCTGTAATCTCAGCTGCTAGGGGGTGCTGAGGCAGGAGAATTGCTTGAACCCAGGAGGCAGAGGTTGCAGTGAGCCAAGATCATGCCACTGCACTCTAGCCTGGGCAACAGAGCAAGACTGTCTCAGAAAAAAAAAAAAAAAAAAAAAAAAGGAAAAAAATGGGTAAATAAGAAATAAGTCAGGCCGGGCGCAGTGGCTCAAGCCTGTAATCCCAGCACTTTGGGAGGCCGAGACGGGCAGATCACGAGGTCAGGAGATCGAGACCATCCTGGCGAACACGGTGAAACCTCGTCTCTACTAAAAAATACAAAAAAAAAAAAAACTAGCCGGGCGAGGTGGCGGGCGCCTGTAGTCCCAGCTACTCGGGAGGCTGAGGCGGGAGAATGGCATAAACCCGGGAGGCGGAGCTTGCAGTGAGCTGAGATCCGGCCACTGCACTCCAGCCTGGGCGACAGAGCGAGACTCCGTCTCAAAAAAAAAATACAAAAAAAAAAAAAAAAAAAAGAAATAAGTCATCCAAAGAAGAAACATGAATGACCAAGAAAATGGAAACAACAAAAGAGGCATGCAAACCAAAACCATTTCACATCTATTAGAAAACCTTTCTATGGTTATACAGAACAGCTGGAACTCCAATACCCTGCTGATGGAGGTGGAATGACTTTTGAAGATTATTTGGTGAATCTTAGCCTAGGAAATGCAAGAAATTGTATGAGCCAGTGTATTAGTCTCTCCTCACGCTATGAAGAAATACCTGAGACTGAGTAATTTATAAAGAAAAGAGGTTTAATTACTCACAGTTCCACATGGCTGGGGAGCCCTCAGGAAACTTACAATCATGGTGAAAGGCACCTCTTCACAGGGCAGCAGGAGAGAGAATGAGTGCCAGCAGGGGAAATGCCAGACGCTTATAAAACCATCAGATCTCGTGAGAACTCACTCCTATCACAAGAACAGCATGGAGGAAACCATGATTCAATTACTTCCCACAAAGTCCCTCCTAAGACACATGGGGATTATGGGATTACTATTCAAGATGAGATTTGGGTGGAGACACAGATCCAAGCCATATCAGCCAGTGTGATGGTTAATAGAGCATGCAGACAGCCTATTGTGGGACTATATATATATATATATATCCTATTAGTTCTGTTCCTCTGGAGAACTCTAATGCAGCCAGCAATTCCATTCCTAAGTATATGCCCTAGAGAAATTCACATACGTACACCAAGACTCATATACAAAAAGTTCATAGCTCTCTTTATAATGGTAAGCCATTGGGAAAGTGACTTATTTTCATGCTATGGAATCATATACAGAAATGAAAATCAGCTAACTAGATATAGTATACATGTCAATTTGAGCAAAGCTTACAAACAGGGTTGAGTAGAAAAAGGCTGAAGAATTACACTGTGTGTAACCAATGATAAAATTTTTAAAAGCTTGCAAAAAAATACTATATATTGCTTAAGGATACCTATACAGAAATAGAAATGCTCGGGAATAATAAACACTAAATTTAGGATAATGGGTACATCTTCGGGAAAGGGAGGTGTTGCAATATGGGAGATGTACAGGTAGCTTCAACTACGTTGTTTTTTTTCTTACACTGGTAATTGATGCCCATGTAGTTAATTCACACACACAACAAGGAACTACTGAGTGCCTACTATGTACCATGCACTGCTGTAGACACCAGACACTTGGAGAAGAAACAAAAAAATTTCTGCCTCTGGAGCTTGCATTCTAGTAAAGGTTAAATATTGTATATCTTTGTGTATATCTTAAATGTTTCATTATAAAAATCTTTAAATACTTTTAAAAGGAATGAGAAATATGGATGTGAAACCTCTATTTAAAAATGGTAATGGGCAGGGCATGGTGGCTCATGCCTATAATCCCAGCACTTTGGGAGGCTGATGTGGGTGGATCCCCTGAGCTCAGGATTTTGAGATCAGGCTGAGCACACAGCAAAAACATGTCTCTACAAAAAAAAAAAAAAAAAAAAAAAAAAAAAAATGCTGGGCATGGTGGCACATGCCTGTGGTCCCAGATACTCAAGAGGCTGAGGTGAGAGGATTGCTTGAGCCTGGGAGGTGCAGGTTGCAGTGAGCAGAGATCGCACCACTGCACTCTAGCCTGGGAGACAGAGTGAGATCCTGACTCAAAAAAAAAGAAAAGAAAAGAAAAAAAAAGCCGGGCGCGGTGGCTCATGCCTGTAATCCCAGCACTTTGGGAGGCCGAGGCGGGCGGATCACGAGGTCAGGAGATCGAGACCATCCTGGCTAACATGGTGAAACCCTGTTTTTACTAAAAAAAAAAAAAAAAAAAAAAAAAAAAATTAGCCGGGCGTAGTGGCCGGCGCCTGTAGTCTCAGCTACTCGGGAGGCTGAGGCAGGAGAATGGCGTGAACCCAGGAGGCGGAGCTTGCAGTGAGCCGAGGTCACACCATTGCACTCCAGCCTGGGCGACACAGCGAGACTCAGTCTCAAAAAAAAAAAAAACAAAAAGGTAAGCAATCAGGAGATGGAAAAGTACTTTGTCCAAGTAAACTGGGAGATCTTTGAAACCGCTAACTACGAAACATAATTTGAAAGTTCAAGGCATAGGCAGGAGGGGAGATGGCAATGTTTTAGACAGAAGAAACTAATCCAGCAGTTTAAAATACATTGTAAAACTTTTTTTCCTTTCTCTTGGGTTTCAAGATATAACCTTGAAGTAAACTGCAAAAGCCTTTTCCCTTAGCCTTAAAATAGACCCCACATCCCTCAATTTCTCACTGTATATACTCCCTTCACATTTATCTTACTGTATGCTAGTATTTAATTATCTGCCTTCTTAGAAGTTCCAAGGGCTAATCTTGAGACAGACAAACCAAGCCTGGAGACACAGCTGCAAAATTCCAAAGATTACTTCAAGGAGGCTAGTCAACAGCGGGGCCATTGTGGAGATGAGAACAGCCCACACTCCAGGTAGGCTGGGACCCAAGATAGCCACCAGAACAAGACACACAGACGTTGTACTCTGTACAATTCTTGCATGCTTCCCATATCACATTTTCCTTTTAAGCCCTTCTCTTTCCTCCAAAAATCGAAGTGGTTACTTTAGATGGGAATCTGGCCACTTCCCCATTACTCCTCTCTCGGTTTTTTTGTTTTAGTTTGAGACAGGGTCTCACTCTGTCACCCGGATTGGAGTGCAGTTGACAGCTCATTGCAGCTTGGACCTCCGGGGCTAAAGCGATTCTTCTGCCTCAGCCTCTCCAGTAGGTAGGACTGCAGGCACGCACCACCACACCCGGCTAATATTTGTAATTTTTTGTAGAGACAGGGTTTCACCATGTTGCCCAGGCTGGTCTCGGACTCCTAAGCTCAATCTCTTGTTAACTGGACACTGCAAGCCACAGGGAGAAATCCTGCATTCCTTAGAAAACTAGACTAGAGCATATTTACTGATGTTAAAGAGGTTGGTTTTGTATTTCCCTGGGCAAATAATTCTGAGCCTCCGTTTCTTCTAGAGATGATGTACATCTTGCAGGATAGAGAACTGGTATAAGCTCCATTATGGTAAGTGACTGACACAAGCTTGGCAGAAAAGGGGCACACTCCATTTCTCTCCTTATGCCATTTGATTGCACAGCAGGGTACGCGAGTGAGAACTTAGTGTTAGACTCTCTGAATTATTTAAGATGTGCAGCGAGCTCTGCCTGTCTGAAGTTTTCAACGGACCGGAAAATGATACTTTCAGGTGCTGAATTATTAAGAAAAATATGGTGGGCCCCATTTCCATTTCCCCAGACTTAAAGGACATGGACAAGCAGGCGAGCCCCGCCCCTGTCTCGCTTCCAGGGCGGAGCTTGGGTAGGCCCCGCCCTCTTGCTCGGTGGGGCGGGGCCAGGGCTCGAGGTGGGGTGGGTCCAGCGAGCGAGCGCCCAGCGCCTCGGGCTGCCTGAGGGAGGAGGCTCGGCGGAGAGGCTGCAAGTGGGCGAGGGCTGGGCGCCGCGACCTCATTTGAGCCGCCGGTGGACGCCCCGGCGGAATCGCCCAGAGCTCTCGTCCCGCGCTACCTGCC
The DNA here is from genome assembly GCF_007565055.1 of Rhinopithecus roxellana. NCBI lineage: Eukaryota > Metazoa > Chordata > Mammalia > Primates > Cercopithecidae > Rhinopithecus > Rhinopithecus roxellana. The sequence continues at coordinate 56,593,187 of NC_044560.1, forward strand.
CGAACGCGCCTGCGCACTGCGAACCCCGCCCTGGTGTCACCTGTCGGAGCCCGCGGGGGCCGTGCACATGCGCACTGCCGGCCGTCGGCCAGTGGGGTCACGTGTTGCGCGCGAGCCGCCTCCCCGGCAGGCGCTTCCTGTCGCTACCGCTGCGGCCGAGGGCCCGCGGGAGCGCAGGGCGGTGCCGGGTGGGAGAAGGCCGGGGTTTGGCTTGGATTCACCGCGAGGTATGCCGTGTCCCCGCCCTTCGGCGTGGGGAGCTCTGGGGGACCGCGGGGGAGATGGAGGCGGCGCGGGCGGGGCAGGGCGGCGCGTCCCGCAGCGCTGGAGTGGGGGTCCCGTGTCGCCTCCCCCTACGGACTCCGTTGCCCATCTCTCCTGAGGCCTGGCTCTGTCATCGGGGCCGCAGCCTTGGAGTGTCTGACTGGCCTCGCTTTCACCTGAGCCAGGGTCACTCCCGGGGCCCTGCCTCTCACCTAAGTCCCGAAATCTGACACTGAGAGTCTCCCGGAGCGCCAGCCAGCTCCTCCGCCCGCTCCCCGCCGCCTCCACGCCCGTCAGCTGGTCTCCCTGCCTGGGCTGTGGCGAGATGCGCCGGCTTCCTGCCTTCTCCCCCTACGTCCTGTGCACCTACCCTTTGCCGCCAGAGTGGGGTTTCTGAAACACCGATCTGATCCTGCCACTTCTTTCCCAGCGCCCTCAGAATAGTGCCCAAACACTTTTCGGCTTAGAGGTTTTCATGTTGTGCCGCTTCCATCTCGGCTTGTGCATTCAGGCCTCACCGCTTATGCCCCAGTCATACCAGGCCTCAGGTTCCCTTGTACGAGCCAAGCTGCTCCCCACTTCAGAGCCATCAGGTGTTCCCTCGGCTAGGAATCCTATTCACCTCTTTCTCCCAAGTTATTTGCGTGACTCAGCCCAGGCGTCACCGCCTCAAAGGAGGCGGCTTTTCTCCCAGTGCTGAAGAAGAGGTCTCCTCAGGGCACCCATAGCCCCTGGGGCAACCCCGTGTAGTCCACCTCCACCATATACATGGTCCTTGAGGGCTGAGACCGTCTTAGATTCATTTCTGCGCTCCCAGTGCCCGTCACAAGGTCTGACACAGGAGGTCCTGTGAATGACTGTGAGATCTTTATGGGAATCAGAATGCTGAGACAGCTTTCTCCAGAGCACAGCTGTGAGATGGAACTTTGATAAAGTGTCCTTGGTTGATGAAAATGTTGTGTGTGTGTGCTGTCTGGTCATAGCCCCTTGCCGCATATGGCTGTTAAGCACTTGGAATGTGTCTGTTGTGGCTGATGGACTGGATTTTTAGCTTTATTTCATTTTAATTCATTGCAATTTAAAATTAAATAGCCAGCTGTGGCTTCCATAAGCACAGCTTTAGAGCCTTTTTGAATTCTACCCAGCCTTCCACCCACCCTGAACCTAGAGTACTTCCCTGAATGTGCTTTTTAAATTTGAGTCTGTTCAGAACACTCCCCGGTAAACCCATTGACAGGTGATCCCCATCCCTCCCATGGCCTGTGCTGCTTCAGTGCTTTAATTAAAGGTAACATCCTTTGGTGTTCAGCATTGCCTTCTTTAGGAGTTTACTATCCACACCTTACCACAGGTAGCACTGTTGGGGGCGGGGCTTATAGGCTACTCCAGCCTAAATCTCTGTAACTCTTCCATAGGTATCTAGGCTGCCACAATGCCAGGGCCAAGACCTCGGAAGGGCCCTCAGGCCAGAGGCCAAGGGGTGGCCGCTGCCAAGCAGGTATGGAACTTAGCCTTCTGGCTACTGGGTCGGTTTGGGGATGGGAGTCCCTAGACAGCTTAGGCAAACTGGATCACATGTAGTTCCCCCATTAGTTCAGAGACTTGGAGCAGTGTCTCCTGGAGGTGGCAGAGCCCTTAGGCACCCTCCTATTAGTCCCTGCCACACACAAGTGGGGAGAGGGTTCAGGAATCACCAAAGTTTAGGATGTTCTGATGGGACGGCAGTGCTCTCATGGGTTCCTCAGATAGGGTCACAACTTTGCTTGTTAGCCAGGGATGCCGGGGTGTGAGGGCTGTAGTCAGTGGGAGGACTTCACTGCCTAGGAATAGATGGCTGCGCTCCAAGTGGAAGAACAGGGGCGTTTCCTCACCAGTTTTCTTCCTTTATTTCTTCTGGGCCTACGTCTTGAGACTTCTTGGTCTATTTTTACTGTCTTTAAAAAGGTAAGAAAGGAGGGGGTAAAGGGCATAGACTGAAGTCGCAAAGAGCTTGTTTTAAATTCTGACTGTCTCACAAGACTCAGTTTCATCTGAACATTGGGATAAACACAGAATGTGGGCTGGGCACCGTGGCTCACGCCTGTAATCCCAGCACTTTGGGAGGCCGAGGCGGGTGGATCACCTGAGGTCAGGAGTTTGAGACCAGCCTGGCTAACATAGTGAAACCCCATCTCTACTAAAAATACAAAAATTAGCTGGGTGTGGTGGCGTGTGCCTGTAGTCCCAGCTACTTGGGAGGCTGAGGCAGGAGAATCGCTTAAACCCGGGAGGCAGAGGTTGCAGTGAGCCAAGATAGCACCGCTGCACTCTAGCCTGGGCAACAGCCAGACTCTGTCTCAGGAAAAAATAAAAGGATGTACCTCTACCTAGAGTAGTCAGATTCATGGAAACAGCCTCTGGTGCTTACCAGAGGCTGGAAGGAGGGGAGGAAGAGGGGTTAATGTTTAATGGGTAGAAAGTTTGTTTTACAATATGAGAAGAGTTCTGTGGATGGATGATGGCGATGGTAGCAGGATAATGTGAATGTCCTTATGCCATTGAACTCACCCTTAACAGTGGTTAAGATGTTAAATTTCATATTGTATGTGTTTTACCAGAGTTTTAAAAAATAGGACCTTCTCAGAATTGTGAGAATTACTTGAGATAGTTAAGATAATCACATAGAACACTAAGAACAGTGCATGGCAGCTATTGCTGTTAGTCGCAATAATGGTAATGTGTTTTAAGTTCTGACTCTCTCACAAGACTATCTCAGTTTCAGTGTGGCCTTGCTGGGTTTTTTATTGAGTCCCTAGGAAGGTGTCTCAAGGAGTAATGTTGCAGGCCTCAGTTTCTTTCTGCACATTGGGCCTCACAGGCTGAAGGAGCCACTGATGGGGACATGGAGAGTCCCAAGTCTGGCTCTGGAGCTGGGCTCTACCCTCCTTGTTGTGTGGTTCCTGAGAGTCCTGCTCTGCTCTCAGATGGGGCTGTTTATGGAGTTTGGCCCTGAGGACATGCTGCTGGGCATAGATGAGGCTGAAGATGATGAGGACCTGGAGGCTGAGCTGCTGGCTCTCACAGGGGAAGCACAAACTACAGGCAAGAAGCCAGCACCCAAGGGGCAGGGTGAGTTTGGACACAGGGCTGGGCTTGGTGCTGGGACAAGATGGGCACAGGCTGGGACAAGATGGTAGAGGGGTTCCCTTGCAGCTGGAGGGAGCCAGCCAGATCCCCTGGTCCTTCCAATACCCATGTACCTTCTGCAGCACTCCCTCCAAGAGGCGGCCTCACCCTGCTTCCCCACCTTGTGTCATGGCCTGGGCTGGCCCCTCCCCGTTGTGGACAAATGTGTTTCTCAGACTGACTCAGGTCCCCATCCTTAGCCCTAGCCACGGTACTGGTGTAGGGTAGGGGCCCAGTTAGCACAGACTGAACTGGGTACATAGGTAGTACATAGAAATTGTGTCCAGTGAGTTAAGTGGAATCTCCCTCCACAGCCCAGATGAGAACAGAGACTTTAGGCCTGGGAGGATCAGGGGGTCTCAATCTTCCTCTCTTTTCACCAGGAACCCTCAGAGAATTCCCCCACCCATCCCCACCATCCTGTGTGTCCCTGAGCTGAGGATAATGGGAGGACCTAGGAAGGGGCTCGCCGCTCCTGCCTTGGGGTGGCACAAGCCTAGGTTTGAATCCTAGCTCTGCCACTTACTAGGATTGCAGTGATATAAAAATTAATGTTGGAAGTTTCTCAGTTTATTCAATATATGAAAAGGGGATATTATCCATCTTGCAGATTTGTTGTGAAGCTCAATTGGACTTTGAAAATCTTTATAGATGTGAAAGGTGTGGTTGGAGGTTGGAGAGAGTGGATGGTCATGTCTATGTCAGGCTACTGTAGGTGGAGGTGCAGAGAAAGGAGCAGCTTGTTGCTTGGTGGGGGGCCGAGGAGGGTTTCCCTGTTGAGGGTCTTTTGAACTAGGTCTTAAAGGAAGAGCAGTTTTCCAGGTGGGCCTCTGCCGTGGGAGGAAAGGGGGATTTCTGTCTGGGTGGATCTACCAAGCCCCTCCTTTACTCATCCCCGACCTTATCTGTGCTGTGCTGACCTGCTGTGACCTTCTTCCCCCAGCCCCCCTACCCATGGCCCACATTGAGAAGTTGGCAGCAGACTGTATGCAGGATGTGGAGGAGGAGGAGGAGGAGGAAGGGCTGGAGGAAGATGCAGAGCTGCTGGTGTGTCTGCCAGGCTGGTATCCCAGGGCTCTGAGGCAAGCTTGGGCCTGGTGGAGGAGAGGGCAGTGGAGAGAGGCTGGGGGTGCCCCTCTGGTCTCTGACTCTGAGTGAGTGCTTGCCCCTCCTGGCTGTACAATGGGTGGTGTGTCTCTGACTTCTGGTCTAAGCTCTGCGGTTGGGAATTCTCAGATTTGGAGTAATTACTTTTTTCGAGGCTATCCTTGGTCAGATTAAAGAAATGTTTTGGTGAAGGGGACTGAGGCACAGTGACTGACGTTAGGGAATATTGCTGGGAGAGAGGGTCCTTTACTCTCAGGTCATGTCGTGGGTATGGTCTTGAGGCCCCCAAGCTCCTGGGCTGTGTTTTGTCTCCCTAGACGGAGCTGCAGGAGGTCTTAGGTGTGGACGAGGAGACTGAGCCCCTGGATGGTAATGAGGCAGCTGGCCTAGGCGGCTCTGAGGAGGAGAAGGACCTAGAAGACACTGAACCTCCAGTGCAGACAGCCGTCCTGACAGCGTCAGCCCCGGCAGCTCAGGTGGGTTCTGGAGGAGGGCCCCTGTGCCTCTGATGCTCCTGTGTGCCCAGACATAACACGTGTGTGGCCTGGCCTGCACGGTAAGGCTGCAGTCACCCTTTCCAGGACCCTCCTCCAACAGCCGTCCCAAGCAGAAACTGAGCACAAGAAACTCCTCCGTGGCTGCCAGCCTCAAAAGCCTCTCTGTTCTCCCAGACCACCCCCGGGAGCCATTTCCTGGCTTCCACCAACTGGGGCTCTGTATTTGCCTCTGCCATGGCCTCTGGCCTCTCCAGGGAGCCTTTGCTTCCTGCCTTAAGGTTTTTAGGCTCTTCTTTCTCCTGGAGTCCCAGAGCTCCATCTTCTGGGGCAGCTTCCGCAGAGGGAGAATGGTAGGCCTAGCAGGCCCTGGAGTGGCCAGGCCCTTAACCGAATTGTTCATAGGCCAGAGCATCTCACGGGCTACACGCTTTGCTGGAGGAACGGATTCGCAACTACCGAGAGGCTGCAGCCAGCGCCAAGGAGGCAGGCGAAGCAGCCAAAGCCAGGCGCTGCGAGCGCGGCCTGAAGGTGAGTTGGGCTAGGCTGGGAACAGGGCAGGGGAGGGGGCTGCATGGAAGGCGGCTGGTGGAGATTGCACCAGTGGAGGGGAGGTCACCCCACCAGACTTCGGGGGTTGGGGAGCCACCCCTGGCCTGTCTTGGAGCAGGGTCTGGGCTGAGATGGCTGGCTGGGTTTCTGGACCAGTTCTCTCCCTCAGACCTTGGAGTCGCAGCTGGCCGCTGTGAGGAGAGGCAGAAAGATCGATGAGGATGAGATCCCACCTCCAGTGGCCTTAGGAAAGCGGCCCCTGGCCCCCCAGGAACCAGCCAACAGGACCCCTGAGGCAGACCCTCCAGCTCCCCCTGCCTTGAAGTCAGGTATCTGCAGATGCCCAAATCCTGGTCTAGTTCCTGGGGTCATAGCCCACAGCCTGTCTCCCCAACCTGCCACCACTGTTCATTACCATTGGTCACATCCTCCCCAGGACATCTTCAGGCCAGTGAGGTCCATGGGCACCTTCTTCTGTGACCCTCATGTGCTCTCTGGGGACTGTTTGCTTCCTTATAGACAACCCCTCCCAACCTGAGACCAGCCTCCCTGGCGTTTCTGCCCAGCCCATTTCAGACTCAGACCCAGACCCAGACCCACGGGCCCTGCTGTCATCCCGACAGAGAGAATACAAAGTGGCTGCCCTCAGTGCCAAGCGGGCTGGCGAGCTAGACCGTGCGCGAGAGCTCATGAAGATTGGGAAGGTATGGCATCTGGCTCAGGCCACCCACCCTCATTTTATAGATGGGGGAAACTGAGGCTCAAAAAGGGAGCTAGACCGAGATTGAGTGAGATTGGCCTGAGTGGGGGTTGTTTCAGCCCAGGCTCTTGGGGTCCCCCCGCTTTCACCCACACCTGCTTTTCCAACTTCTGCAGAGATTCGGTGCTGTCCTGGAGGCCCTGGAGAAGGGGCAGCCCGTGGATCTGAGTGCCATGCCCCCGGCACCTGAGGGTCAGTATGTATCTGCTCAGGCTGGGGTAGGGTTGGGGAGGAGTAGCAGGCCTGGGGCTGACCAGGCCTTCCCACCTACACATCTACTCTGGGTCCCCTAGATCTGAAGCCCCGGCAGCCTTCTCAGGCTCCCACAGCACCCTCAGTCATTCCCCCAGCTGTGGAGCGAGTGCAGCCAGTGATGGCCCCTGACATCCCAGCAACCCCAGGTAGGGCAGGATGGTGGGACTGTGGTGTGGGGACCTGCAGGCATTGGGGGGCAGGCTGAGCTGATGCCCACTTCTTCCTTCTTTCCTTCAAGTGGCCCCTACAGAGTCACAGATGGTGCTGGATGCCCTGCAGCAAAGGCTGAACAAGTACCGCGAGGCAGGCATCCAGGCCCGGAGTGGTGGGGACGAGCGCAAGGCTCGGATGCATGAGCGCATTGCCAAGGTGGGCCCGCGGCTGTGCAGCCCCTGCCTGTGCTGGCCTCTTCCCTGGCTGGGTGCTCTGTCTCCCTGGTCCCCCGGCTAGTCTTCGTCTTTTCTGAACCTTCATCTCTTTGTCTCTCTGGGGCTTTTGTTGCCTCAAGGATCTTTTTTTCTCCCAGGGCTGCTGTCTTCCCACCAGTCTCCCTCTCCTTGCCCCACTGTGTGTCATGTTGGGCAGGGGGCCTATGGGCTGCTGCCAACCACAGGCCCCTCCCTTCCTTCCCTTGCAGCAATATCAAGATGCTATTCGAGCACACCGAGCAGGACGGAAAGTCAACTTTGCTGAGTTGCCTGTTCCTCCAGGTGAGTGGGGCATGGCCTAGGGGCTCTGTGAGGAGGTGGTCCCTGGGCAAGAAGGGAATGGGGGACAGCCAGTGGGGATGACTTCTCATGTCTCTGCCTTCCCACTGTGGAGCCATCCATCCCAGCCATGCCCAGCAGAGCCATGCCCAGCAGAGCCATGCCCCAGGCAGGGCCCTGGGTAGCTCTGTGCTTCTCTGAGGCTGCTCCCTGCCCCTCCCATGCTGTCTCTTTCCCACAGGATTTCCCCCCATCCCTGGCCTGGAGCCCACTATGGGTGTTGAAGAGGACTCAGTGGCAGCGACATTGGCAGCTGCAGAGAAACTGGCCTCCGCAGAGGATACAGGCCCAGCTGATGAAGAGGAGGACGAGGTTTGGCTGAGGGATCGACTTCAGGGCTGGTGGGGAGAATAGCAGGTGAGGGGTAAACCCAGACCCTATTGTCCATACTAACAAGCCCAGTAAGGTACATATTCTTTTCTCCACTGTACAGAGAAAAAACTTGTCCAAGGACACCCAGCTAGGAAATAGCAGAGCTAGGATTCAGACCAAGGTCTTTCTGAACCCAGAGCTCCGGCTGTATCCCCATTATCCTGCAGTCTGTCTCCTGTTGGGGAGGTTAGATGTGAGAGCTTCTGAGGCTGCTTCTAGATCTCAGATCTTTTAGGGCCCAGGAAGAGAAGCCACCCATCTCAGGTCACACAGTGATTTAGTACAGCATTAGGAAGATAGCCCAAGCAAGTCTGGGAGCCACCTTGGCCATGCTGGGGAACAGATCGCCTCCTAACAGCCTCCTGGGCACCTGCAGGGTGAGCCCCCAGCACAGGCCCCAGTGGCCAAGAAACCTGCACGGCCCACGGTCCCTTCATTTCAGCCCCTGCCTGAGCCCAAGGCCTCAAGTTCTAAGGAGTCACCTAGTCCGTCTGGTGAGTTGGGGACAAGCAGGGTGAAGAACTGAGGGCCTAGGGAGGGCAGGTGTGGCCCTAACCAGTGGCCTTCTCGCTTCAGTGCGGGAGCAGCTGGCACTCCTGGAGGCACGGAAACTGCAGTACCAGCGGGCAGCCCTGCAGGCCAAGCGCAGCCAGGACCTGGAGCAGGCCAAAGCCCATCTGCGGGTGGCCAAATGTCTTGAGGCTCAGATCATCCAGGCCCGAGCTGGCAGACTTGTTGATCTGTCCAAGGTGAGTCCCACCTGGTTAACCACCAGGACTTCTCAGGCAGAGAAGGTGACTGGCAGGCTTGACAGGCTGTGAACGAGGGCAGCTTCTGGGATGAGGTGGGGTTTGGACAGGACATGATGACAGCTGGGAAAAGAGCCTTTTCCTTATACCCCTCTACCTCACGGCCCCAAAGGAAACCAGGAGAAGGGAAGGTGGGCTGCCCGTGGTCAGAGATGACAAGGCTGGGCCAGGCCATGGGAGGCAAGAGTGTTATCTTGGGATAGAATGGGAGGCGATGAGTTGTCATCAGTGGACTTTAGTAGAAACTGAGGAATTGTTTAGTTTGGGTTCCTGCCTTTGTTGGACTTGGTAGAGGAGTAATCTGACTTTTGGGGCCCGAGGGGCCTTGTGACCTGGGTAGGTGCCTTCGCCCTTGACGGATGAGGAGGGTGACTTCATCCTCATCCACCACGAGGACCTGCGACTCTCCCAGAAGGTGGAGGAGGTGTATGCCCAGCTGCAAAAAATGCTTCTGGAGCAACAAGAGGTCAGTAGGCCCCTCATCTGTTCCTCCCCTCTGGCCCCACAGCCTCCCCATGGAAGAAGGCCTGGAGCTCAGATCACACGGCCCTGGACTCAAATTCTTAGCTCTTCCACTTACTTGCTGTGTGACTTGGGCAAGGCACTTCCCTTTCTGAACTACATTTTCCTCATCTGTGAGATGGGGTGATAATACCCCTCTTTCAGGGTGGTACAGAGTTCAAATAAGAGAAGAGGGAAAGAACATTGTGATGTGCGTGTATGTTTATGTATGTATCTATCTGAACTGCCACCTGTTCTGGAAAGGCTGCCTTCTGAGGGGATGTTTGAATTAGGTTTTGATGGAAGGAGTTGCTAATTTGGGGAATGGCTGACCTCCGAAGAGAAAATGGCAAAAGTGTAGGCAGAGAAACCTGATGGGACTTGGGAGTAGTGCCCTTGGGGTTGTGTTATGGGAGGAGAGAGGTTAGGCTACAGAGGAAGGTTGAAGCTTTGAGAAGTCTACCCTTGAATGCCAACCGAGGCAGGTCCTGCTCTGGGCTCGGGAGTCACTCTGGGCCTCTATTTTCAGAAGTGCCTGCTGTTCTCCAAGCAGTTCATGCACCAGGGCAACGTGGCTGAGACCACGCGGTAAGTGCAAGGGCTGGGGCTGGGCTCCTGGGGTGGGGAGCAGAAAATCCATCGTCATGCTGACGTACCCATCCCTGTCAGATTTGAGAAGCTTGCTCAGGACCGCAGGAAACAGCTGGAGATCCTGCAGCTGGCCCAGGCTCAGGGCCTCGACCCTCCCAGCCACCACTTTGAGTTGAAGACATTCCAGACTGTGAGGTACCAAGGCCTAGGGAAACAGGGGCTCCAGGCAGGGAGGAGCAGGAGGCTGGGAGCCCAGGCCAGAGACTTCTACCCCTTTAGTGAGGCTTGCCAAGCCTGGCCCCGCTGTGGGCACTGGGGCTGCTGAGGAGTAGGACAGGATGCATGCCAGTGAAGAGCGCACAGCTGTCTGGGTGCTGTGGAAAGAGCTCTGGACCAGAAGTCAGTGACCAAGGTCTGCATACCAGCTCTGCTTTCCCTCCCTCCTGTCACCACCCAGCTGAGCATACAGGCCCTGGAAGAAGGGACCTTGTTCCACCACTGTCTTTCACTTTGAGCATTTTCTCCTTCCCTCTTGGCTCTAGGATCTTCTCCGAACTCAACAGCACAGAAATGCATCTGATCATTGTCCGGGGAATGAACCTCCCAGCCCCTCCAGGTAACCCTAGGGCCGCCCCTACTCCAGGAGGCTCTTGCCTGGACACTCCACCCCAAGTGCTAGGATCCTGGCCACTCCCTCTGACTTGACTCCCTTTTCTCCTTCCCAGGGGTGACTCCGGATGACCTGGATGCTTTTGTGCGGTTTGAGTTTCACTATCCTAACTCGGTGAGCTTCAGGTAGAAGTAGGATCCTCTGAAACCCGCCTTGCATTCCAGGACCCTGTGCTCACTTTCTTCCCATCCCTGGGAGGCCTGGCTGCAGTGCCTGCCCTGTGTGCCTCTGTGTTTATGCGCTGTCCTGACTTCTCCCTCCTCACTGCTTAGGACCAAGCTCAAAAAAGCAAAACAGCTGTGGTGAAGAACACAAATTCCCCAGGTGAGGGCCGCATGTGGGCCTCTGTCTCCTCTCTCTCAGAGAGTGTGGGCAGCACTGGTGTTTCCAGAGTGGGTTCCCATCTATGCCCTTGCTCGATCCACCCCACTTGGGAGATAAAGGTGCTGTTAACATGCCTCTTCTGTAGTTGGAGAAACACGCAGAGGTACAGGAACTTGCCTGGGGCCTCATGGCAAGGAAGTGGTAGAAATGGGATATGAACCCGGGAATTCTGTATCCCAGTTCCAAGTCTTTCCTACTTTGTTACAATCTATGTCTAAAAAGAGTACAAAAACTCAATTCCAAGGCCAGGACCTCGATGCTCTACCACCCTTTGGAGGCAGTCACCCCAAAATGCAGGTGGAGAGATCGGGGGAAGGCCGCCAGCCCTGGGCTTCCATTTCCACTTCCTCAGGAAATCACGAGCGCCAAGCCCCTCCTTGTTTTCTCCCCCTTTGCCAGAATTTGATCAACTCTTCAAACTAAACATCAACCGAAACCACCGGGGCTTCAAGAGGGTGATCCAGAGCAAAGGCATCAAGTTTGAAGTTTTCCACAAAGGGTGAGGCTCCCATCAGTCACGCTGCCTCGCAGGCTGGGAGGGGGGAAAGGCGTTTGTCACTGCTGCCCCTGCGTGAGCTCAGCCAGCACATTCCTGCCTTCCCTGCCCAGTCCAATCCTCTGCTGCCTCTTGGCTCCCCAGGTCCTTCTTCAGAAGCGACAAACTGGTTGGCACAGCACACCTGAAACTGGAGCGGCTGGAGAATGAGTGTGAGATCAGAGAAATTGTGGAGGTAGGGACTGGGGTGTGGGCAAGCCAAAGGGGTTGGTACGACAAGAGCCAGTATGCACTGAACACCACACCTTGTTGTAGGTTTTCGTGCTCATTACTTAATTTGAAATTCTCCACAAGTGTGCTTAGAGTAGGTGGAATCCTCATTTCACAGATGGAGAGGTTCAGAAGGTCTGAGAAATCTCATAGAGGGACCCAGCAGAAGGCAGCCTCCTTGTTTCCATGAATTCAGTGGATTCCACAGGCAAGGACTATATGACCTTGCCTCTGACAAATGAGGAAACTCAGGTCCAAGAGGAAAGGGGGTTCTGTAAGCTCATATGGTGTGTCTTGGCAGAGCCATCACCAGCTCCTTACTGATAACCTGTGTAGGCCAAGGCTCTTCCCACTGCAGCACACCTGCTCCTACTGCCTGCCTGGGGAAGTTGTTCTTAAGTGGGCCCTGGTCTCTATTGGAGCCACTGAGGGTGACTGGACTTCTTGGGCCTATTGTACTGCTTTGTACCCTGACTGCCCCATCTTCTGCCCAGAAGAGGGAGTAGTGTGGTGGATGGGAAGAAACCCTGGGCGTGGGGTTCCAGTGCCCACTCTGCCACATAGAGGCATCTGCTTCTCTGTCTTGGCCATCTGTGAAGTGAGGATTTAGGTCAGTGGAAGGGTGCTTCTTCAACCAATGTTTCTTCCAGAAGTTGCCGTGGGGATTGAGGAGAAAATGAACAGAGCTCTAGCATGCTTGTCTAGATTTATTTGTTACTTTTTAAGTAAGACTCACCTAAAACCACCACCACTTCCTCCTCCAAATACTGGGAGGGTAGGGTTGTCATGAATGGAGACTCCTGTGTTCATGCCACAGGACATCTTAGCTCCTCTCACTTCTTTCCTGGGAATGTAGGGACCTGCCTGTTCCCCATCTCTGTCCCCTTAGTTACCATCTCCCTCTGTGGTCCTCACAGGTCCTGGATGGAAGGAAGCCCACCGGGGGGAAGCTGGAGGTGAAGGTGAGGCTGCGGGAGCCTCTGAGTGGCCAGGATGTGCAGATTGTCACGGAGAACTGGCTGGTTCTGGAGCCCAGGGGCTTGTGAGGTGGGCAGTTCTCTGGGCCTTTAGAACTTTTGCCCCCTTCTTTTACTTAACTATTCAACTCATATCTGGAGAGAAAACCTAGGAGCTTCTCATCTATGAGAAAGTCCAAGAGGCCAAACTGTTGGGTAGGGCTTATGGGCTGAGTTTCTGATGTTCCTCAGTAGAACTGGGGAGAGAAGGTAACCTTCCAGGGTTTAACTATCTTCAGGAAACCCTTTCTAAAATCTTTGTGTTTTCACTGCAGTTTAGACTGACTTCTTGTGCTTTGCACCCGTGTAGCCGATGGCCAGCACCAGGAGAGGAGTCAGGCCGCGACTGTGCAGAAGTTGACTTTCCCAGCTTTGCTGGCTTCAGAAGCCTTTGTACATAAGAGAGATGCTGCTACCCAAGCACCAAAGACCTGTTGAGCACGTGCACTACTGACCACAACCCTGGTCTTTCCTGTTGGCCCCTCCGGGGCCTCTACAGAAACAGGCTGAGTTCCAGGAGCCCATCTCCCTGCTGTCTCCCCCTGCCCCCAGTCTGGATGAGGGCAAGGACACCTTCATTCCTCTGTGCCATGGAGTCCTGCAGCCCCTTAACCCCTGCGTGGCAACTGTGTATAGCTTACACCTGCCTCCAGTTGTACCACTTCTAGATGTGCCTTTAAAAGATAACTATGGGATGGGAGAACTTGAGGGTGATCGGGAACCTCCCCTGCTGAGGGTGGGGTCAGGGTTCCGTGACTCCAGTGGGCCAGTGGTAGCCTGTCCCAGACAACTCCGTCACCCCAGCTCTGCCTGTGCCTTTATCCCTGACAGCTGCTGCACTAGCCTTCCTGATTCCGTAAGGACTTAGTGGAGGAGGAAAGTTGTTTTTGGTACTACTTGGTGGGAAGTAAGGGGAAGGCTGGATCTTGGGTTTGGTCCACCCACCCAAGAAAAAAGACTGTTAACTGGAAGAAAAAAAATATATATATAAAATTTTATGTAGCCATGTTTATTTATTTAGGAAACTAACTCTAACTCATTGTAGGGATTTCATACTCAACTACAGAGTATCCATCAAAGTCCTAAACAAAAGTCCTGATCCCTGTCACTTTTTAAAAGCCAGGGTAGCAGTAACGTGACAAACGGCTGCTGTGGCTTCCCTCTTGAGGGCAGGGAAAGCCTTTCCTCTTCAGCTGGTTACCTGGGGGGCTTCCTTAGTTTTTTCCAAGAAATTCTCCTTTGGCTTTGTTTTTTTTGAATGGATGGAGACTATGAAGGGGTCTGTAGTTGTAATAGATTTAATATTCAAAACTGAAATGTTCTACATTTCTTAGAAATACCCCATCTTCCCCCCCCCTTTTTGAAGCATTAATTCAAGATCAACAAAGCATTCCTCAAGATCACTTTTAAAAAAGGTTAGAAGTGAAGCAAATACATTCAGCTTACTGATCACTATAGTATTGCCTAAGCACAGCTCAAGAACTGAGCTTTGTGTGTGTGTCCTTTTGGGGGATAACAGGGCTGGACCATGCTTCCTTGCCCTTAAAAGCAGAGCTTTTAGTGGGTCACAGAGCAGGAACCACACACAAGTGACTTTTTTCCCCAGGAGCCCTCTGGCCTTTTTTTGAGACGGAGTATCTCTGTCGTCCAGGCTGGAGTGCAGTGGCACGATCTCGGCTCGCTGCAACCCCCGCCTCCCAGATTCAAGCAATTCTCCTGCATCAGGCGCCTGAGTAGCTGGGATTACAGGCGCCCACCGCCGGCACCTGCACCTGGCTGGCCAATCTTATCAGAAATGAGCTATCAAAACTTCCACAGATGTGAGATTTAACACTTAATTGCGGTCACGTGTATGCAACACAGTAATAATCTAGAATGAAAAGGAGGGTGGTTAGCCTTCATAACCTATAGAGCAAAGAAAAGTGGCTGGAAGGGTTCCTGACCCAACCTACTCCTACTCCCCTTAGGGTGTGTATCCAACCCAGTGCTTCCTAAGAGGGTTAGGGACCACTGTGGTTATCCTCTAAAGTTCCAGCCAGCCCTAGGAGTTTCTAAATTCAGGCCTCTGCTGGAAATGGCCTATTTTGATACATAAAAAGTTTTCTATGGCTCCAAAGTTTCTCCTTTGCAACCCATTCAATTTCAGTCTGCTTCTCTGCTCTTTCAAAACAGAACCTCCAGGCTGAGGAAGCAAGACAAAGCCTCCCACCAGACTTGGAGACTGAAGTTCTTAAAAGGCCTTTGTTGTAACCAAAGGCATGCATGTGTCACTGTTGTGGGAGGAGCCTGTCCCAGCCTCATCTTGTCCTGAGATTTATCCACATACAGTAACCACGCCAGACACGGTGGCTCACGCCTGTAATCCTACCACTTTGAAAAGCTGAGGCAGGTGGATCACCTGAGGTCAGGAATTCAAGACCAGCCTGGCCAACATGGAGAAACTCCGTCTCCACTAAAAACAAAAATTAGCTGGACATGGTGGCCGGCGCCTGTAATCCCAGCTACTAGGGAGGCTGAGACACAAGAATTGCTGGAGCCCAGGAAACAGGTTGCAGTGAGCCTAGATTGTACCAATGTACTCCAGCCTGGGTGACAGAGCAAGACTCTGTCTCAAAACAAACACAAATACAGTAACCAAACATTGTAGATTAGTGACTCACCTGCAGCTGGGAGCCAGCTACAACCCAAATCATTTTAAAATTTTCAGTTATTTGATCTCATGCAATGCACGCTTTCTTCTGAATTAGCGAGTTGAATGAACTACGGAAATTTTTTAGAATCAAGAAGTCTTACTTACAATTAAAGGGCAAACTCCTGTGGCTCTAACATTTTTCCTTTCTCATAGCACCATTCTGAAACTTGCATTGTTGCTTCTGGATTTTGACGCCTTGTTTTCCATGGGCAGCTCCCAAAAGACTGTCCCTTAAGTAAGGGCAGCTGCTTTCAGGATGAAACCATGCAACTGAGACTGGCAGATCCTGGGAGCTTGCACCTGGGTCAGCTCCATGGATGGATTTGTTTCTTCTCTGCCTCAGCTGCCCACGCTTTAAAATGACATCATTTCTCCCTACTCCTTAGCCCTTCTGACTACATTACAATCCCTGAATCCCCCCTTGCCATTATTATTATTTTAGCATTATAAAAATAGAAACCAGCCAGGCAAGGTGGCTCACACCTGTAATCCTAACACTTCGGGAGGCCAAGGAGGGCAGATCACCTGAGGTCAGGAGTTCGAGACCAACTTGACCAATGTGAAACCCCATCTCTACTAAAAATACAAAATTAGCTGGGCATGGTGGCGTATGACTGTAATCTAATCCCCGATACTCTGCAGGCTGAGGCTGGAGAATCACTTGAACTTGGGAGGCGGAGGTTGCAGTGAGCCAAGATAGTGCCATTGCACTCCAGCCTGGGGAACAAGAGCAAAACTCTGTCTCAAAAAAAAAAAAACATTACAAACTTGCTAATTCCAGAAACAATGTTCAGCAGGTTGATTGTTGTTTGAAATGTGTTAAATGCATAAATTATTTCCCAGGTGACCTATCTAGAGGTAAATTACCTGAGAATCTTGGGCCCACCAGTGTTCAGGAACCACTGTGGCTGGGGGAAGACAAGACGTGGGGAATTTACAGAATTATTAAATTAATTATTATTAAATGGTAAGCATTTAATAATTCTTAAAAATTTAATAAATTACCAGAATGACAACTCTATTCCTTTTCAGTACAGAAAGATTGCAGTATCTCAATCTTTAAATTTACAATCCAGAAAATTTGCCTATTTTGAAATGTGGTGGTTCAGTCCCTTGCTTTATATAATTCTTACAATATACATTGTATAAAAGCAAGGATAAACAAGGAAAACAATTAACTAGCATTGGCTCTTTTATGCCCAATTCCACAAATGATTTCACTAAACACAGAGGACATTTGATGCCGCTGAGAAAGGATCTGAGGGCCAGAGTTTGTCCTTAGTGGGAGAATTTAAAAGCTTGCACTGAGTCAGAAGTAGTAAGTACTATGGCAAGCAGGAGGATAAACCACAGGAAAACAGGACCAGTCCCTGTAGAAGTTCCAAACTTTTGAGGTATGTTCAGACAAAGCTGGCTATTAGACCAAAAATAAGCTGCCCCTGTTAACAGGTGCTTCCTGTTCTTGTCAGGTTTGGAGGTAGCGGTTCCCAGGGCTTGGCCCTGATAAGCTACTGCTGTGTGGGCTAAGCTTCCCCCTTAGAAGCTCTGAGTACCTCTGAGCCTGTGGGAAAGGTCACAGTAAGAGTTCTGTGCAGCCACCATTGGTAAAACCTTTGGAGAGGCAGATGTCGACTATAAGCTCCCACCTCAGAGAGCAGGATGAACCTACACAGACATTTTACAGACCAGGCCGTTAGGCCTCTGGAAAACAGCTGCCGCTGCAAACAGCTCCACAGCCTGCTGTTGCCTCATGCTAAACCCAGCACTAGCCACTGGGGAGCAGCCTGTCGCTGTCCCAGAGGCCTGCGCTAGTTTCCAGGGAATTCTTGGAGCTGTGCTAATAACTGCAGAAAAACTAGTTTAGCCTTGACTTTCAGAAGATGCCAGTGACAATGGAGTACATTGCCCTAAAGCAGTATTTTCAAAATGTGTGTTGTGGAATCCATTTGGTCTAAGACCAAAATAATTTTTTAATGAAACAGAAAAAGGTCAGAGTGCATCACACATCATGGATAAACCAGATTTTGGTTTCTAATACCACTCCCATTAAAAGAAGCCAGAGCTCCTTGCAGAAATGGCTGATTCCAGGGCTAGGGTAGGGTAACCACAAGATAAGCCTGAAGCATCTTGTTAGGATAGAAATAAAAAAGAAGTGCTCAAAAACAAAAAAGCATGTCACCAGGATGTAGGAGCCAGCTTGAAAGGTCTCTTGTCTAGCTAAAGCTGAGACCATTTGTGTACCAAAATAATGAATTGGAACCACTGAAAAAGGCCAGGCTTGGTGGCTCATGCCTGTAATCCCAGCACTTTGGGAGGCCAAGGTGGGTGGACTGCTTGAGCCCAGAAGTTTGAGGCTGCAGTGAGCTAAGATTGTGACACTGCATTCCAGCATGGATGACAGAGTGAGACACTGTTTCAAAACAAAACAAAAAACAGTCTATGAGTGTATAATGATAATTAAGTGAATAAATAAATTAGGAAGGAAGGGCTTCTGCTTATAGTCGACTACCAAGTGCAACCTGTAAAGGTGGAGAATGTGCTAGAATTGGAAAATCATTTTGCAAACATCATAGTAAAAGATCAGTGCAGGTAACGAACATCAATGCATACTAATTTAAGGGGACACTTTCATAGGCAAGATATTTGCATGGTCTGAAAGTCTATATATACTGGTTATAAGTTCCAGGTGGGGGGATATACAGAGAAGCTGGACAACACCTTGACCAAGTGATCAAAATTTACCACTGTCAATGAGGGAGCAGATGGGTATTCTGGGCAAGTCATTCTGGGCAAAAACACATAACCCGATTCTAAATGTAAGGAAACATCAAACTGAGTTGTTTTCTGTTAAAAAAAAAAAAAAAAAACAGGGTGGGGGTGGGGGGGCATTCACCAAAAATATCAATGAGGCTGAGCACAGTGGGTCACGCCTGTAATCCTAGCAGTTTTGGAGGCAGAGGATGGTGGATCACTTGAGGTCAGGAGTTGGGAGGCAGAGGATAGTGGATCACTTGAGGTCAGGCCTGGCCAACATGGTGAAACCCTGTCTCTACTA
The DNA here is from genome assembly GCF_007565055.1 of Rhinopithecus roxellana. Taxonomy (NCBI): domain Eukaryota; kingdom Metazoa; phylum Chordata; class Mammalia; order Primates; family Cercopithecidae; genus Rhinopithecus; species Rhinopithecus roxellana. The sequence goes on from NC_044560.1 coordinate 56,611,407, forward strand.
AAAATACAAAAAAATTATCTGGGGGTGGTGGCAGGCGTCTGTAATCCCAACTACACCAGAGGCTGAGGCAGGAGAATCGCTTCAACCTGGGGGGCGGAGGTTGCAGCGAGCCGAGATCGCGCCACTGCACTCCAGCCTGGGTGACAGAGCAAGACTGTCTCAAAAAAATACGTATCAATGACATAAAAGATCAAGACGAGTCATGACAGCCATAGCCACATGTGATTCTATACTGGAAGGTTTACTGGAGGGGAAAAATGCTACGAAGATCACTGGGCAGATGCCAGGTTAAAGTATCAAATCAATGTTTGAAGTAGAGAAGTGTCCTACAGTTGTATAAGAGAATGTCCTTATTTTTAGGAAATAAGCATTTAGGAGTAAAGGCCTATGATGTATGCAATTTACTCTCAAATGCCTCAATTTTTTTATGGAGAAGGAGAAAGGGAGAGAGAAACCCTGACAAATCAAATGGGGCAAAATGTTAATAAGTGAACAAGAGGGGAATCTGGGTAGTATGCATGGGTTTTTTTGTACTTGCAACTTTCCTAGAAGTTTAAATTATTTCTCAATAAAATGTATTTTTAAATTCTTCCAGTATTTATAACTAAAAACATCCTGGGTGTATTCCATCAGCATTCACAGAAATACCCAGTTGAATACCTGCCATCCACACAGGCAGATCTCCAGCAATCCTGAACTCAGCTCTGCTCTCCAAATGACATTTACGCTGAGTTGCCCTTCCGAAACTAGAAGAGTAGATTAAGCCCTTGAGTCTTCGATTCACTTCAATGAACAATCTGGTAAACACAAAAATCTAAGTGTGACTTCTACTTGATAAACAGCTGTGATGTAACTGGGACAAGATCAGTGGGGAATTATCCTTTTCATACCAATGCTGTATAAAGAGTGCAAGAATGGATGCTTCATATTTTATTTCCCTTCTGCCCTCCCCATCCCACCCTTGGTGATGGTTGTACCCATTTGAGCATTTCTGAGCACATGACCATAAGTAAATCTTGAGAGAGGAGCGGAATTCTTGTCTAAACAGTAACAGAAGGGGATTAGCTGCGAGGATAGCATAACTGTTGTGCAGGAACAGAAGCTGCCCAGATCTTCTTGGTGGACAATGCATAGAAGACTTAGAATTATGGAACATCTGTCCCCCTAACCACCCTTTCCCACCCGTCTCCCAAACCCCCACTCCCACCCTATTCCCCACCCCATTAATAGTGTTAACAAAAGCTTAATCTTCCAGTTTTAAAGTGCAAATGATTTGGGTATGACTGCTGTTGCAACAAGTCTGAACAGAAAAAAATGAAGTCTTCTCTGTTTATGCGATGTTTTCCAGAATATAAAAGATGAGTTCCATGACGACAGGGCCCTCACTGAGCTGGCAGGCCCCTCCATGGATCACCGGCACCAAGGCGCTGTCCAGATCATTCATGTACTGCGAGGGAAGGGGCTGGCCATTGCTCCCTGCTTGATAGCCAACCTATACCACAGAGAGAAAAGGAGGAGAGGTTACTGAACAGAGGCCTCTCCAGGGCTGAGGGCAAGGAGGCTGAGCAGAAAAGGAGATGTCCTTTTTGGCCATAGGCTAGACATATGGCAGTGAATACAAACTTATCCTCTTTTCTGGATTGTCACTTATCCTGTTGTTTACTCCTCCTGACCACTTGACAACCATGAGGCACTGGGTAAGCCACTTAACCTGTTATGGTCTTAGTTTTCTGGGGAAGGGGAGAGGTGCATAAAAAGGTATGGAGTATCAGAAATAACACCTTAAGCTTTGGTTGTGAAAATTAAAATGAGAAATGTACAATGTACAGCTCCCTAACATAGTAGGAACTGAATATTTGTTCTTGTATCCATCTGTTCATTCATGCACCATCTTCCGAGCACCTACAAACGCAGGGATCCAAAGACGAATGTAACAGGGCCCTGCCCTCAAGAGGCTCACATATTTAGCAGAAAAAAATGCGTTTTCTTTGTTTTACGTGAGGTAATTCCCTCCAGCCGAATTATCAATGTCATTTGAGACAGGACCAGAATACTTCATGAGTATAGCACTGGGCAAGCCGTTAGGTAGAAAATAAATATTTGTTGATTGATGACTAGTTAGGAACTGGGGCCAGACACAACCTTTCATCATTCCCTGATAATGGCACAACCCTGTGCTCGGGAACCAGTTTCTCCTCATAAGCACTCAAGCCAGAAGCAGCTTGCTGGGCAGAATTAACACTCAGGGGGAAGGGTGATCAAGCTGAGTCTACACCCAAGTTCTAAGTGACTCGAAGTTAAAGGGTTGAGGGAACAGAGGTCTGGCAATTTGTAAACATCAAGGCAGGAACTGGCAGGTCCTACCACATGTTCCCCTCTTTATCCCACACTAAGAAGGAAACCAGCTCCTTGGTAAGCCATGCAGGTAAAGAAGCCACAGTTCAAATGGTTCTGAGAGAATCTGACCAAGCATCACATGTGGGTATAGTACTATTAAAGAGAGGGCCAGAACACTGTATCTGGTCAGGCCAGAAGGTCGGAGAATTAAGCTCTCTAGGGTGATGCAAAAAAACTCACATGTCAGAAATACAGATGTTGCCCAAGGCCAGCTTTAAAAGCTGCGGAAGACGTCGTACCTGATCTGAGTCAAGTGTCACACGTAGTCCCAGTTTGGTCATTCCATCTTCCTTCAGAAGCTTCAGGTGAGGACAAAGAGCAAGACAAAAAGCTTTGGCAACATGCTCAGTCAATCTACTATGATCTGCAGGATCACTGAGGCAATTGTGCTGGTCATCGTTTTCTAGGAAAAACACCTGTTCCCCAAACAAAAGAGACTTTTAAACTTGTACCTAGATTTTGGGAGAAGTAGATTAGCTCACTGTATATGAGTACCCTGATTCTCCAAGATCTGCAAGAAGACATGACAGGAACAGGACACCATAAAGTCCCTGGGCCAGGAAAAGTTGGGCATTTATGTCTTCCACCTAAAAAAAACAATCCGTCTCTCCATCTCTGTATCCACAAAATGGCAGCAGAAGCCTGCCTAACTCCCTGCAAGCCTCCACGGTTGCAATGGCACATTCTCAGAACTACAAAAGGCCTCCATTTTGCATTGTATGCCACTAAAAGGTAATCCCTATATGTGGACAATTTACCTAGAAAATGATCTTAAGTCTAAGAGAATGGCCCTTATAGATGATGTGACCCAGCTGCTTTATTTTACAATTACTCTTAGAAGGGAACTGACTGGCTCAAGGGGACAGAAGAACTTAAGAGACAGAGGAAGAGCCGGGCTGAGACTAGCATCTGAGCCTTTTATTGCAGAGCTTTTTGCACCACACAGCCCCGCCACTGCAGAGGCGGGAGCTGTGTCAGCATGCCCACACAGAGCCATGCACTGCACTGTGCACAGGCAGAAGTGGAACACACTTGGAACTGATGACCCAAGTCCTAGCACCATAGAGGAAGGGTCATGAGCAAGTCCCTTAGTCAGAGGACTAAAGGAAGTTAGAGGACTTTTTTTTTTTTTTTTTTTGAAACAAAATCTCGCTCTGTCACCAGGCTGGAGTGCAGTGGCATGACCTCTGGCCACTGCAACCTCCACCTCCTGGATTCAAGTGATTCTCCTGCTTCAGCCTCCCAAATAGCTGGGATTACAGGCATGTGCTGCCATGCCCGGCTAATTTTTGTATTTTTAGTAGAGATGGGGTTTCACCATGTTGGCCAGGCTGGTCTCGAACTCCTGACCTCAGGTGATCTGTCCGCCTTGGCCTCCCAAAGAGCTGGAATTACAGGCATGAACCACTGTACCTGGCCCAAAGGACTTACTTTATTTTTTTTGAGATGGAGTCTCACTCTGTTGCCCACTACCCAGGCTGGAGTGCGGTGGCACGATCTTGGCTCATTACAACCTCCACCTCCCAGGTTCCAGCAATTCTCCTGCCTCAACCTCCCGAGTAAGTGGGACTACAAGTGCACACCACCACACCCAGCTAATTTTCATATTTTTAGTGGAGATGGGGTTTCACCATGTTGGCCAGGTTGGTCTCAAACTCCTGACCTCAGGTGATCCCCCTGCCTCAGCCTCCTAAAGTGCTAGGATTACAGGTGTGAGCCACTGCACCTGGTCCAAAGGACTTCTTTTTTTTTTTTTTTTTTTTTTTGAGATAGTCTTGCTCTGTTGCCCAGGCTAGAGTGCAGTGGCGCAATCTCGGCTCACTGCAACCTCTGCCTCCCAGGTTCAAGCAATTCTCCTGCCTCAGCTTCCCGAGTAGCTAGGATTACAGGAGCCTGCCACCAAGCCAGACAATTTTTGTATTTTTAGTAGAGACGGGGTTTCAGCATGCTGGCTGGGCTGAGGACTTCTTAATAATTAATTTGCCTTGGCTGGGCGCAGTGGCTTACACCTGTAATCCCAGCACTTTGGGAGGCCAAGGCTGGCGGATCACGAGGTCAGGAGATTGAGACCATCCTGCCTAACACGGTGAAACCCCATCTCTACTAAAAATACAAAAAAAAAAAAAAAAAAAAAAAAAAAGCCAGATGTGGTTGCGGCGCCTATGGTCCCAGCTGCTCGGGAGGCTGAAGCAGGAGAATGGCATGAACCTGGGAGGTGGAGCTTGCAGGGAGCCAAGATCGCGCCACTGCACTCCAGCCTGGGCGACAGAGTGGGACTCCGTCTCCAAAAAATAAAAATAAAAAAATTAATTTGTCTCTGTAAAGTGGAAAGCACCTGACTTCTCTGGTTATTGTGAAGATAAAACTGTATAAAGGCAAAATATAAGACCAGGCACAGTGGCTCACACCTGTAATCCCAGTACTTTGGGAGGCTGAGGCGGGTGGATCACAAGGTCAGGAGTTTGAGACCAGCCAGGCCAACATGGTGAAACCCTGTCTCTACTAAAAATACAAAAGTTAGCCGGGCGTGGTGGCACATGCCTGTAGTCCCAGCTACTCAGGAGGCTGAGGCAGGAGAAGCGCCTGAACCCGGGAGGCGGAGGTTGCAGTGAGCCGAGATCACACCATTGCACTCTAGCCTGGGCAACAAGAGCGAGAGACTCCATCTCAAAAAAAAAAAAAAAAAAAAAGGCAAAAATATAAAAGATACAGAAATGCAAATACATGATGTTTCTATATAGCTACTCCTAGCTTACTGTTCCATAATGAGCTTACACGGAGAGGACTACAAAGGAGGCAGCTCCGAAGCCCTGTACCTGGATGCATTGGAGAGTGGTGGCATGAAGTGACAGAGTGGGAGTCAGGAGACCTGAGCACTGGCCCCTGCTCTGCCATTAACCAACATTAGTCACAAAGTTACAGTCACATGACCTGTCTGAGCCTGTTTTCTCATTTGCATCTTAGGATGGGTAGCTTGCCTACCTCACTGCTACTGGGGAGCAAAAAGGAGGGAACAGAGGTCAAACTGCTTTGTAAGCCATAAAGTGTTTTACACGTTCCAGACTCTGCGCTGCTCAAAATGTGTCAAAGGGACAAATCATTACATAGCAAGCAACTAAAAGCCCTTGGCTGCATATGAAATCATGGAGACTGTTATGCAGGATGAGTCCCTTAGGACAGCTGCTCAGAACTGGAGAACCAGGTCTCATCTCTGCTATCAGGAACCAGCCATATGAACCTGAGTAAGAGATTTAACAACCCTGGGTCTGTTTCCTTTTGTGTGAAATGGAAAAGCTAGAAGTCACAGAATTTTTTTTTTTTTTAAATGTAAGAGTTTCAAAGCTGAAAAGAATCCTAGAGATCTTACAATTTAATCTTTTACAAATTAGCATACATGAGGTTCCAAAGTAATAAAGGAATCTAAGCTCTACCTATTTACTCACTGAGAACTTTTTAAATTTTTTTCAAATTTTATTTTTTCTCAGACCTCTTGGGGATGAAGAGAATAAACTTTCTGATCTATATGATATGTACATACAAAAAAGGGTCACTGCCCTGCTCCTCTCATTTGCAAGTGAGCCTCTAATACAGCTTTCAAGGAACAAATTAATACAGTGGGAAAGAGCTTAGGAGTTGGCCAGATCTGGATTTTAATCAGGATTTTATCATTATTTATTTGCCTTGTAATCTTGAGCAAGTTAATTTGTCTCTGAGCTTTAGTTTTGTTTTTTTGTTTGTTATTGGAGACGGAGTTTCGCTCTTGTTGCCCAGGCGGGAGTGCAATGGCACGACCTCAGCTCACCACAACCACCGCCTCCCAGGTTCAAGCGATTCTCCCGCCTCAGCCTCCTGAGTAGCTGGGATTACAGGCATGCACCACCACTCCCAGCTAATTTTTATTTTTAGTAGAGATGGGGTTTCTCCATGTTGGTCAGGCTGGTCTCAAACTCCAGACCTCAGGTGATCTGCTCACGTTGGCCTCCCAAAGTGCTGGATTACAGGCATGAGCCACCGCGCCCGGCCTAGTTTGTTTTTTTGTTGTTGTTTGTTTGTTTGTTTTTTTGAGACAGAGTCTTGCTCTGTTGCCCAGGCTGGATGGAGTGCAGTGGCATGATCTCGGCTCACTGTAACCTCTGCCTCCCGGGTTCAAGCAATTCCCATGCCTCAGCCTCTCAAGCAGCTGGGACTACACGCATGCACCACCACGCCTCAGCTAAGTTTTGTATTTTTAGTGGGTAAGGGGTTTCACCATGTTACCCAGGCTGGTCTTGAATTCCTGACTTCAAGTGATCCACCTACCTCAGCCTCCCAAAATGCTGCGATTACAGGTGTGAGCCACTGTGCCTGGCCTGGTTTTCTTATTAGTGAAATAAGTCTGTTTTTTAAAAACTGTCGTGTTATCTAAGATAGTTTATAAGTGCAGAATAACTGACCCAGCTTTCTGAAGAATACAGCAGAGATGGAATGTACCATTCAGAGATGTACTTGAGTTCCAATGCAAAGAAATCTCTAAAAGTTAGTTCACAGGAAGGAGTATACATCAGACGGGTGCAGGCTGCAACTGGCAGCATTTCTTCCTGGTAATTTCAGATAGATCAGGGGGAATTGGGTATAAACGAGAAAGATTTTTCTCAGAGATATTTTTTTCGTTTTTTTTTTTTTTTTGAGACGGAGCCTAGCTCTGTCACCCAGGCTGGAGTGCAGTGGCCAGATCTCAGCTCACTGCAAGCTCCGCCTCCTGGGTTCACGCCATTCTCCTGCTTCAGCCTTCCGAGTAGCTGGGACTACAGGTGCCCGCCACCTCACCTGGCTAGTTTTTTGTATTTTTAGTAGAGACGGGGTTTCACCGTGTTAGCCAGGATGGTCTCGATCTCCTGACCTCGTGATCCGCCCGTCTCGGCCTCCCAAAGTGCTGGGATTATAGGCTTGAGCCACCGCGCCCGGCCATAGAGATATTTTTTTCTTATCCTACAGAGTCAACCCTGAATGTGGCTCTCGGCCTAGCAAAAAGTTGTGCTCAAAGTGGGTCAAGTATACCAAGTTTCATTTCCTTACCTCTGTCCATCTGATGACTTTTCCATTTGCTTTATATTCTGATCCATGGAATATCTTCACATTTGTTATAGTCTCCATGGACTTCCCATCTATAGGACTTACGACACTAAAATAGAGGCAAAGGAAAGACAGAAGCGGCTCTTGAAGTTAGAAAAGCCATTTTTCCTATCACATTTTGCTGCAGAAGTCTTCCTGCTAATTACACTGGGTACCCTGCTGAATACACCTGTGCAGCACATCATAGCAAGAAGAAGCCACTGTATAAAAATGTACATGAACTGAACTCTTGGGAAAGGATTTATGCACTGCAATAATTCAAAGAATACACATACAGAAAGGAATCATTTTTCCAGGAGCTAGTTCTCTTTAACGTAAAGAAATTGATTAATCAAACCTGCTCTTCTTCTAGTATTCCTTCTTTCAGTGAATGCATGGTCACCCACTCAAGAATCTTATTTTCACTCTGCTCCTGACTGTAATGATACTCGTCATGATATATTCTTCATGTTTGCATACCTGACTTACAAATGAACTTCTGAAGGGGAGGGAATATGATATATTCACCTGTATGTGCTTATATTCCCATTACTGATCCACTGCTTGGAACTTAGGAGTCTAATAAATATTTATTAAGAATCATTTACTGGGCATGGTGGCTCACACCTGTAATCCCAGCACTTTGGGAGGCTGAGGTGGGAGGACTGTGTGAGCTCAGGAGTTCGAGACCAGCATCAGCAACATGGCAAAACCCCACCTCTATTAAAATACAAAAAATTAGCCAGCCAATAGTGGTACACGCCTATAATCCCAGCTACTGGGCAGGCTGAGGCATGAGAATCACTTGAACCTGGGAGGCGGAGGTTGCAGTGAGCCGAGCTCGCACCACTGTACTCCTGCCTGGGCTACAGAGTGAGATTCTGTCTCCAAGAAAAAAAAAAAAAGAAAAAGGAATTATTTGACCAAGTTGCTACTTATGACAGTGCTGGTATAAACAAGTATCTATGTATCTGTCATAACACATTTCCTTTAGTGCTAAATTATCACTCCTAGATTCCTAAACAGAAAGGCCACTACTGACAGTCATTTCCTCCCTGAAATACAACAAGTATAAATATGTGGAGATACACATTCATTCTGATTAGATTTCAAAATAATTGGCACAAAGATTCTAAACTTTCCCTAACAATTTTCAAACCTGTTTATGTTCTTGAATCTCTATGTATTTTTTTTTTCTCTTGAGACAGAGTTTCGCTCTTGTTGCCCAGGCCGGAGTGCAATGGCATGATCTCGGCTCACCGAAACCTCTGCCTCCCAATTCAAGTGAGTCTCCTGCCTCAGCCTCCTGAGTAGCTGGGATTACAGGCATGTGCCACTATGCCCAGCTAATTTTGTATTTTTAGTAGAGATGAGGTTTCTCCATGTTGGTCAGGCTGGTCTTGAACTCCCAACCTCAGGTGATCCACCTGCCTCGGCCTCCCAAAGTGCTGGGATTACAGGCATGAGCCACCACACCAGGCTAAATCTCTATGTATTAAAAGTCGAATCTAACTTAAACTTCAGTATCAGGCATTCACTTCATTTAGTCAAAATTACTTGAATTTAAGTTTAATTTCTAATTCATCAAAAAAAATTTTTTAACAAAAAAAAAAAAAAAAGAGCACCCTTTGTTGTGTAGAATCCTTTGAGAAAGGATACAAAGTTCAGTTTGTAATGTATAAATGCAATGTTTTCCAGCTTGTCCCTGAATGTCTGGGTATGAGAAAAAGAAAGGGGTGAGGGGAAAGAAAAGTGTCAAGGATGTCTCCAAGGTTTTGGCTTGAACCATTAGAATAGAGTTGTCGAACACTGAGAAAGAATATAGAATTTGAAGCCCAAGAAGGTGGTTTTAAGAGCTAGTCTTATCACTTCCTAGCTTTGTAGACCTGAAAAGTCACTTAGCCTTTTGGTACTTGTTTACTCATTTATAGAATGGAAATGTTAACACCTGTTATTATATCAAACAAAACAATGTTGGCAAAAATGTGTTGTAAATCTTAAAAGGCTCAGGTATTACTGTTATCTCAATAACTATAGAGGGACTCTTTTGTTTCATCAACCCCTCTACTTATATTCCTCTCAAAAATACATACGGAAACTCCTTCAGAAACTAACTTACAAAACCAGAAATTTAAAATTATATGTTAAGCATACAAAGCAGTCTTTCTTAGGCAGGGCTTTCAGTAAAGCTATAAAACACCAATGTAGACAGCAGACAAAACCCAGAGCCTAACCTATAACTAAAAGCCACAAGGGGGGACATGTACTGCATTTACCCCTTGCTAACGTTCTTGTCATCATCCACCCACTGGATGTGGATGTGCTCCTGGGGATCCTCCGCATCCGCCTTCCCACAGGTGATGGTGAAGTCCTTCATCTCTCGCAGTGCCTGCCTCAAGGAATCCATGTTCTCTGCAGTAATCTGGACCATAACGCCATCTAGCAATCAATACAAAGCCAAAGAAGAGGCAAATGAAACACAGCACCTGGCATCTAGCAAATCCCTCCGAGTTAAATGTAAATCTTTGCTCTGCTTTCCAAAGCTGACTGATACAGAGGTTTGCTCTTTGAGCTGAACCTCTTACTGAAAGTGTTGTGAAAAGCAATGCCAAGATTAAAACACTTGCTAGTTGATTTCACTTCAAACACAACTAAGTTGATTTGACTTCAGACACAGCTAAGAATTTCTCCTGAGACTACTTAAGGGGAAAACTTAAAAACAGTCACCTTCCTCTGGACACACTGAACATTTTGTTCCTATTTTCACTCCTGCATTTATCATCCTCTGATCATATTTATTTGTTTGCATCTCCATCTCTCTCACCTTACTATGACTGCCTGGCATAGAGTGAATGCCCCATAAATGTTTCTAAATAAATCACTGAATAAATTATAGTAGTGGGCTTGGAGATAAATCCATTTATTGACTAGCAAATAAGGCAAATCTACCACCGAGTTTCATATGGGCTATCAGATAACTAACAGATGGTAACTTTTTCAGCTGCTACCTACCTGAGTTGAAGGCAAACACTGAAATTGAGAGTAAAAGTTGTCACATGCTGAGCAATTACTCTGCTTCATTGACACACAATGAAATAATTTCTAAAGAGTCTCAATAAAAATTTCATAAACAGGCAGCCAATTGCTCCACTGAAACACAAAAATGAAATGCAAGACCCAAGAAATTACCAACCCAGACACATAAACACATAATTTTTAACATGCTGCTTTGAATTGGTAAGGATCTGTGTCAGGTCAATTTATCTTTTTTTTTTTTTTAAAGAAACGACTGCCCAGGTTGGAGCACAGTGGCTATTCACAGGGACAATCATAGTGCACTGCAGCCTCAAGCTCCTGGACTCACAGGGTCCTCCCACCTCAGCCTCCCAAGTAGCTGGTACTATAGGCATATGCCACCATGCCCAGTTCATTTTATCATTTAACAACATTTAAGGGGTATTTTAAAATCACCTTGTGAAGTCACAATTTCAACTATAGTCAACACTTGATCATATAGGCTTTAACTAGTTGCTTTAGACCAAATGACTTTTAACTCCTAGATTTTAAGAAAACAGTCCTTTCTTAGGCTGGGTATGGTGGCTCATGCCTGTAATCCCAGCACTTTGGGAGGCTGAGCCTGGTGGATCATTTGAGGTCAGGAGCTCAACACCAGCCTGACCAACATGGTGGAACCCCATCTCTACTAAAAATACAAAAACATTAGCTGGGCGTGTTGGTGCACAACTGTTATTTCAGCTACTCAGAAGGCTGAGACAGGAGAATCACTTGAGGTAGAAGTTGCAATGAGCCAAGATTGTGCCACTGTACTCCAGCCTGAGCTACAAGTAAGACTCCATCTCAAAAAACAGAAAAAAAAAAAAAAAAACAACCCAAAAACCTCTTAGACTTTGTAACAATTTATTAACGGCATGTTTCTGTTTTGTAGTCAGAGTTGTAAATTTTTGTTGTAAAATAGTGCACTCTGTGTTTCACTCACTGTTTTATTAAATTTACCAAAAGAAGACCAAAGCCAGTATCTATAAATATATGTAAGATTATCTATGTATTTCAATCAACACACTGGAATCCAGCCCTAAGAAAGGCCTTTTTTTTCCCCAAGACAGAGTCTCGCTCTGTCGCCCAGGCTGGAGCACAGTGTTGTGATCTCGGCTCACTGCGAGCTCTGCCTCCCAGGTTCACGCCATTCTCCTGCCTCAGCCTCCCGAGTAGCTGGGACTACAGGTGCCGGCCATCACGCCCATCTAATTTTTTGTATTTTTAGTAGAGACGGGGTTTCACCGTGTTAGCCAGGATGGTTTCAATCTCCTGACCTCGTGATCCTGCCCACCTCAGCCTCCCAAAGTGCTGGGATTACAGGTGTGAGCCACCACACCTGGCTTTTCTGTTGCCCAGGCTGGAGTGCAATGGCGCGATCTCGGCTCACTGCAACCTTTGCTTCCCTGCTTCCCAGGTTCAAGCGATTCTCCTGCCTCAGCCTCGCAAGTGCAGGGATTACAGGCATGTGCCACCACGCTGGGCTGTTTTTTTTGTATTTTTACTTGAGATGGGGTTTCACCATGTCGGCCAGGCTGGTCTCGAACTCCTGACCTCAAGTGATCTGCCCTCCTCAGCCTCCCAAAGTGCTGGGATTACAGGCATGAGCCATTGCATCCAGCCTAAGAAAGGACTGTTTTTACACAGAGCTTTGGAGTGAGCTACTGTAATAATGAAAACCTGTCATCATGTAAGGCAGACTACATTTTCCATAAATGGCCATATCTCCCATCTTATTTTTCTACAATGCTATCTTCCCATTCTCCCATGTAGAAGTGAAGTGTAATTCCCCTCCCTTTTTCCAACACCAGAGTATGGTGGAAATGACACAATATAACTTTAAAGGATGGGTCACAAAAGGCAATGCAGCTTCCACCTTCTTGCTAGAACATTCATGTTTGGAGTCCTGAACCACCATGTAAGAAGTCCAACTATCCCAAGGCTACCAAGCCATGTTAAGGGGTCCCCACGGAAGTACGCCAGTCACCACTCCTAGTCTTTAAATCATCCCAGGCCAGGCCTCAGATGTATGTGTGAACAAACCTTCATATAATTCTAGCTCCCAGTCATCAGAGAACTTCAAGTCATCCCAACTAAGACTCCAAACATCATGAAGCAGGGTTAAACCATCCCTGCATTGCCCTGTCAAGATTCCTGATCTAGAGGATAAGCAAGCACGATAAAATGGTTGTTTTAAGCCAGCTGTTATGAAATAAGAGTAACCAGATCAAAACACAATGAATAACCAACAAAGAAAATAAACGGTGTGCCAATTAGCCTTTAGTTTAATTAACTTTTGTCAACATGTCTGTCATGTCTAATTATAGCAAACTAGCAGCCAGCACATCCCATTTTGCACTCCAAATGATGACAACAGCATTCTTGTGGACAGGAGAGACTGACTTTCATCTACACACTTACATATTAATATTTCCACCCAATGATACATTTGAACTCAGACTACATGCCCTCAGGTACCTTATCCCAGAGCTCTGAAAGGCCATCTCCTAGTTTTAATGTCATTGTCACATGGTATTCCTGCCACTTACTCCTTTCTTTAGAGAACTAAGCACTCTCATGGCAGTTTTAATTTGCTGAAGAGATGCTACTGAATAAACAGGAGTCAGACATCTACAGCAGAAGTGTAAAGGATTCCCTTTATGTACATAAGTTCAATCCTTATTATAAGGACTGAACAAATTCATTCCTTACCTTCCACAATACTGGACTTGGCAAGGTATCCAGAAGAGGATTTCAGAGCGCCACTGAACACAAAGAAACTGGCACCAGTCACTAAAACAGCAATAGAAATAGTTTAGTAAGACAGACCCTAAGCTGGAGGGATTGAGAACAATAATGAAATATTCAGAAGTTGAGAATTTCAACCACCATCATACAGAAAATTAAATAAAAAAATCAAATCTGTATTTCACAATAAACATGTAACCAATAATTCTGATGCTTACAATAGTTCTGGGAACAAGGTTTTAAGATATACTCCTCCATTTTGTTTTGTTCTTCCTCTAATTAAGAATTCAAGTATCTTACAAGAAAAGGAGTCTTAATGGTTGAGGTCAGGGGTTGGCAAGCTATAGCCTGCTTGGCCTCCAGCCTGCTTTTGTAAACAAAATTTTATTGGAACACAGCCATATCCATTCATTTACTTACTTACTTTCACCCATTGGTGCTGGTTCTGGCCTTCTGTAGCTATACAGAAGTTCAGCCTTATTTCCACATAATAAAACACCGTAAGAATTGAGATGGCTATTTTTTCATCCCCTTCTAATCTCTACCTTTCCAGGTTAAACATTCATACTTTATTCAAGAAGGCTTACTTTGACCTAGGCTCCAGCTTTCTCACAGGTATTGAATCATCCTCTGGAGACCCTCTAGTTTTATGACTATATTTTCATTAATGATATACAAAACTTATTTGAATATTCTAGATACAATATGACTAATAAGGAGCATTGTATCCTTAACACCTACCTTATTTTGGATACTGCATTTGAATATACCTGTGCTAAATACCTTTTATACCTTTACTGAATAACTGATTTTAAAAATATATTGGCTGGCTGTGGTGGCTCATGCCTGTAATCCCAGCACTGAAGCTGAGACAGATGGATTCACTTGAGGCCAAGAGTTCGAGACCAGCCTGGCCAACATGGTGAAACCCTGTCTCTACTTAAAATATAAAAATTAGCTGGGTGTGGTGATGCATGCCTGTAATCCCAGGATTACTCAGGAAGCCAAGGCAGAGAATCGCTTCAATCCAGGAGGCAGAGGTTGCAGTGAGCTGCGATCACACTACTGCACTCTAGCTGGGTGACAGAGCGAGACTCTGTCTCTGTCTCTCTCTCATTGAATATATAGATATATCATATTTCATATCTATCTATATAGATACATATTAAAGACAGTGACCTACTGTATTCCTACTAGACAAGTGTTTCACAAAACATACGAAGGAACACTGGCTTTGGAGAAACTCTGAGGAAAAAAAGACTTGTGGTTCAAATAAACTTGGGAATAGTTAGAAGCTATCTTCCTCTTGATAAATTAGATTACACACCACCTTGTTAATGGATCTATAAAGTCCCATAGTAAAGAAGCCTGTCTAAGCTTGTTTAAAACACAGGGTTTGTTCTTTTTTTTTTTGAGACAGAGTTTCACTCTTGTTGCCCAGGCTGGAGTGCAATGGTACAATCTTAGCTCACTGCAACCTCTGTCTCCCGGATTCAAGCGATTCTCCTGCCTCAGCCTCCCAAGTAGCTGGGATTACAGGCATGCGCCATGACGCCTAGCCAACTTTTTTGTATTTTTACAAATACAAAAGATGTGGTTTCCCCATGTTGTTTAGGCTAGTCTCGAACTCCAGACCTTAGGTAATCCATCCACCTCAGCCTCCCAAAGTGCTGAGATTACAGGTGTGAGCCACCATGCCCAGCTCTTTTTTTTTTTTTTTTTTTTTTAGAGACAGGGTCTTGCTATGTTGCCCAGGCTTGTCTTGAACTCCTTAGCTCAAATGATGCTCTTGCCTCGACCTCCCAAAGTGCTGGGATTATAGGTATGAGCCACCGCAGCTGGCCTAACACAGGGTTTCTTAGATGAAATGTATTAAGCAAGACTTATGTTTTCATGTGAACAGTTTTTAACACCATAGAGCCTAAGAAAACACTTTAGGTAATGTCTCTTGAGCAATGCTTCTCAAAGTCGAATGTGCACTTGAATCACACAGAGATCTCATTAAAATGCAAATTTTGATTAGCGAATCTGGGGTGTGGAGACCACATTCTGAATAGCCCTGAACCTTCCTTCAGAATCCTGTCAATTAATTAGCATTCTGTGGGAATGGTCATCTAACAAGCTTCAAATTTACCTAAACATACTCTCATTATGGGGCCCAGTCTCGCCTTCAAATGCCAGTGCTGGCCCTGTCAATATCCTAAGGGCAACTTTTCTTTCTTTTTTTTTTTTTTTATAAATTATTATACTTTAAGTTCTACGGGTACATGTGCACAACATACAGGTTTGTTATATAAGTATACACATGCCATGTTGGTTTGCTGCACCCATCAACTCGTCATTTACATTAGGTCTTTCTCCTAATGCTATCCCTCCCTCCTAAAGGCATATTTTCAAAATAGTTCCCTCAGTAACAGATATCCCATTTGCAACTCTGAGTCTGCCCACTTGAGGAGTCAACATAATCCTGAAGAATATGGTTGGAAAGGTTAATTAATTTGTTTGTGGTCACCTATCTAGAAAGTGAGTGTTAGGGGACTGAGGTATCTAACTGTCCAAATCCAGTATAATTTTCCATTATCATAATCTCAACCAGCTCAAATGCTCACCTTTTCTGGGCTGATTGTGAATACTGATAGCCTGGGTCTGATAGTTTCCGTCATCATTCTGCACACACACAAGATGAGAGTCTGCCTTTTCATTGAAGCAGGCACCTCCTGCCAGGACATGCTCATTGGACTTGTTCATGGCTTTCATCATCTGCAATCAAAGAGAGAACCCTTTTCTTGCAAGAATGGGCATTTTTCTATCTGACATGGAGCAACTCCATCTTCTCAAAAACAAAACTAAGAGAATATTACATATTAAAGCGACAAAAAGGGCCACCAAATAATGAAACAAAGTAAAAAAAAAAAAAAAAAATCAGTCACCATTGACAAATCAACGTATACAAAAATTCCCTGTACATTTTACAAGCGATTTGTACTATGACCTAATAAGCACAAAACACATTTTGCATTCATTTTTTGTCTTATTGCTGCACTGAACTCAAGTAGCTAAAAATAGTTTAGCTAACTGTAGTTTCTCCTATATACTAGATTCTCTGAGGGATTTAGATTTAGAGGGAAGATTCAACTTCCAAAGGAGTGAATCTTCCCTCTAAAAACATATGAAATTCATTGTTTCTTAATTTTACTAACTTATGTTCAAGATCTTTAATGAAATTAGCTACTAATATTTTGCTTTATTCGTCTCAAAAGATTTAACATAATTCTGAACTAATCCAAAAAAAAAAATTCATGGGCCACTGTTTTGCATGTAATATGTGAGAACTCACCTTGATGTTAAACTCCAGCCCCTGGCTGAAACAGGTTAATGATAATTTGTTGTTATTTATTTATTTATTTAATTGAGACGGAGTCTCGCTCTGTTGCCCAGGCTGGAGTGCAGTGGTGCGATCTTGGTTCACTACAACCTCTGCCTCCTGGGTTCACGCCATTCTCCTGCCTCAGCCTCCCGAGTAGCTGGGACTACAAGTGCCTGCTACCATGCCGAGCTATTTCTTTTGTATTTGTGTAGAGACAGAATTTCACCATGTTAGCCAGGTCTCGATCTCCTGACCTCATGATCTGCCCGCCTCGGCCTCCCAAAGTGCTGGGATTACAGGCATGATTACACCACACCCAGCCGACACCATTTTTTTTTTTTTTAAAGAGATAAGGATCTCACTATGTTGTCCAGGCTGGATTCGAGCTCCTGGGCTCAGGTGATCCTCCCACCTCAGCCTCTTGAGTAGCTGGGGTTATACAGGCACATGCCACCTGGCCCAGCTAGGTTAATGATAATTTGTTTTTATTTCCCATTTTTTCCTTCATCTCATCCCATTTGTCCAACTTTCTGATCTAATCCTTTAAAATTGAGCCTTTAAAAATCTAATTCGAAACTTATTTTGTTTTACTCCCCTGTTCCTCCTATAAGTTGTAGTGTTGCGGGCCAGGCCCGGTGGCTCACGCCTGTAATCCCAGCACTTTAGGAGGTCGAGGTGGGTGAATCACTTGAGATCAGGAGTTCAAGACCAGCCTGGCTAACATGGTAAAACCCCATCTCTACTAAAACTACAAAAAAAAATTAGCTGGGTGTGGTGGTGGGTGCCTGTAATTCCAGCTACTGGGAAGGCTGAGGCAGGAGAATCACTTGACCCCAAGAGGTGGAGGTTGCAGTGAGCCAAGATTGCGCTACTACACTCCAGCCTGGGCAACACAGGGAGACTCCATCTCCAAAAAAAAAGCTGTAGTGCTGTCAGAATTGTTTGACTCCATCTTGAACAGGGGTTGGGTAAAATGAGGCTGAAACCTGCTGGGCTGCATCCAAGGAGGTTAGGCATTCTTAGTCGGGATGATAGGAGGTCAGCACAAGATACAGGTCACAAAGACCCCACTGATAAAAACAATGCTGTAAAGAAGCTGCCAAAACCCGCCAAAACCAAGATGGTGATGAAAGTGACCACTGGAGGTCCTCACTGCTCATTATATGCTAATTATAATGCATTAGCATGCTAAAAGACACTCCCACCCATGCATGACAGTTTACAAATGCCATGGCAATGTCAGGAAGTTACCCTATATAGTCTAAAAAGGGGAAGAACCCTAAGTTCCAGGAATTCCCCACCCCTTTCCCAGAAAACCCTTTGTTTAGCATATAATCAAGAAATACCGTAAGTATACTCAGCCAAGCAGCCCATGACACTGCTCTGCCTATGGAGCAGTCATTCCTTTATTCCTTTTTTGAGATGGAGTCTCGCTCTTGTTGCCCAGGCTGGAGTGCAATGGCATGATCTCGGCGCACTGCAACCTCTGCCTCCCAGGTTCAAGCAATTCTCCTTCCTCAACCTCCTGAGTAACTGGGATTACAGGCGCCTGCCACCATGCCTGGCTAATTTTTGTACTTTTAGTAGAGATGGGGTTTTGCCATGTTGGCCAGGCTGCTCTCGAACTCCTGATCTCAGGTGATCTGCCCGCCTTGGCCTCCCAAATTGCTGGGATTACAGGCATGACCCACCAAGCCTGGCCTTTTTTTTTTGAGATGGAATTTCACTCTTGTTGCCCAGGCTGGAGCGCAATGGCATGATCTCAGCTCACTGCAACCTGCTTGCCTCCTAGGTTCAAGCGATTCTCCTGCTTCGGCCTCCCGAATAGCTGGAATTACAGGCACCTATAACCACACCCAACTAATATTTTTGTATTTTTGGCAGAGACGAGGTTTCAACATGTTGGCCAGGAGGGTCTCGAACTCCTGACCTCTGGTGATCCACCCGCCTCAGCCTCCCAAAGTGCTGAGATTACAAGCATGAGCCACCGCGCTCGGCCTATTCCTTTACTTTCTAATAAACTTGTTTTCACTTGTACTCACCTGCGCGAGATGCAAGAATCCTCTCTTGGGGTTTAGATCTGGATCCCTTTCCAGTAACAGTACCACAGTGTCCCATTCCCCCCCCCCCCCCACCCTCTGCATCGTCTCTATGTCTCTCCTGAATCTCATACAAACAGAACTATATGACCTGTGACAACTGTGTCTGGCTTCCTCACTTGGCATAAAGTTTAGAAAGCTAACCCACATTGTAGCACTTATTAATACTTCATTCTGTTTTATGGTGGAAAAATATTCCATTGTATGTATATACCTCAATTTGCTTATCCATTCATCTGCTGATAGACATTGGAGCTGTTTCTAACTTTCATCTATTTGTAGTGGTGCTATTATGAACATGTATGTACATTTACTTGTTGGAGTACCTTGTTTTCAATTCTTTTGGGCATATACTTGGGGGCAGAATTGCACGGTCATATAGTAATCTATGTTGAACTTTCTGAGAAGCTGCCAGACTGTTTTTTTATAGTGGCTGAAACATTTTACACTTCTAACCAGCCATGTACAAGGGTCCAATTTTTCTACATCCTCACCAACACTCATTATTTTTCTCTTTTTTAAAAAAAATAATTCTAGTTGGTGTTTTTGATTTGCATTCCCATAATGACTAATGATGTTAAGCATCTTTTCATGTGATTCTTTTTTGAAATGTCTATTCAAGTCCTGTAACTATTTTCTTTTTTTTTTTTTTTTTTTTTTTTTTGAGATGGAGTTTAACTCTTGTTGCCCAGGCTGGAGTGCAGTGGCACTATCTCAGCTCACCGCAATCTCCAGCTCCCGGGGTCAAGCGATTCTCCTGCCTCAGCCTCCCGAGTAGCTGAGATGACAGGCATGCACCACCACACCCAGCTAATTTAGTATTTTTAGTAGAAATGGGGTTTCTCCATGTTGGTCAGGCTGGTCCCAAACTCCTGACCTCAAGTGATCCGCCCACCTCGGCCTCTCAAAGTGCTGGGATTACAGGTGTGAGCCATCGCGCCAGGCCTGCCCGTTTTTTAACTGGGCTGTCTGTTTTTTAGACACCACGTTGCTATGTTATGGTTATGTTATGTTATGTTATGTTACGTTACGTTATCTAGGCTGGCGTTGATCTTCCCAACATATCCTCCCAAGTAGCTAGAACTACCAGTACATACCCACTTTGCCTTGCTGTACATACCCACTTTGCCTTGCTGTCTTTGCTGTTGACATGAAATAATTCTTTTTCTTTTTTTTTGAGACGGAGTCTCGCTCTGTCTCCCAGGCTGGATTGCAGTGGCGTGATCTTGGCTCACTGCAAGCTCTGCCTCCTGGGTTCATGCCATTCTCCTGCCTCAGCCTCCTGAGTAGCTGGGATGACAGGTGCCCACCACCACGCCCGGCTAATTTTTTGTATTTTTAGTAGAGACGGGGTTTCACCGTGTTAGCCAGGATGGTCTCGATCTCCTGACCTTGTGATCTGCCTGCCTCGGCCTCCCAAAGTGCTGGGATTACAGGTGTGAGCCACCGCGCCCGGCCGATACGTAAGAATTATTTACATATTCTCAATACTAGACCCTTATCAGAGATATGATCTGAAAATATTTTCTCCCGTTTTATAGGTTGTCTTTTCATTTTCTTGATAATGTCCTTGAATGCACAAAAGTTTCTAATTTTTATTAAATCTAATTCATCTATTTTTCTTCTTTTGTTGCTTGTGCTTTTGGGGTCATATCTAAGAATCCAATGCCAAATCCAAGGTTGTGAATAATTACTCCTATGTTTTCGTCTAATAGCTTTATGGTTTTAGCTCTTATATTTAGTTTGTTGGTTGATTGTTTTGAGTCAGTTTTTATATATAATGTGAGGTAAGGGTAAGTTTTAAAATTGAGAAGTATAAATCCACCAATTTGGTTCTTCTTTTTCAAGAACATCCACGAAGGGCTATTCAGGGCACCTTATGATTACAGCTGATTTGAATATTGGCTTTTCCATTTCTGCAAAAAGGCCATTGAAATTTTGATAAGGCTTGCAATGAATCTGTAGATCACTTTTAGTTTTGACATCTTAACAATATTAAGTCTTCTAAACCATGGAACATCTTTCCATTTATATACGTCTTTAATTACTTTCAGCAATGTTTTATAGTTCTCAGGGTACAAGTCTTTTACTTCCTTGATTAAATTTACTCCTAGGTATTGCACTGATACAACTCTAAGGCATCATCATCTCTTGGCTTTACTTTGTTACAATTCTCGCAAAGCACCAGAGGTATCCAAACTATAACTGAATACTCCTCTTACACTGACATTTATCAACCTCACTAATCCAAACCACTTCTACTCAGGTTTTCCAAAGGTTACTTTGAAATAATTCTTCTGCAAACAGGATGAGTCAGCTAGAAGATTTTTGCTTAGCAAAGCCAACTGACAGACACATTTAGGTTCTCATTTGCGATTTACATTTGTATCACATGAAAGAAACTGAGATGATCACAATTTTAAAGAAATCATTTCTTCCAAATCATTAGGCTAAAGTGGTTTCTAATTTTGTCTACACGAAGCAGACTAAGAAACATTTTCAATCCAGACATTCTGAATAAATTAGCTGGCCTCAAAGGAAATCATTTCCTTGGATGTAAATTACAAGTCCAATGAAAGAAACTTCATATTTCTTTAGAGATAAATGAATATATTTTCTCTCTCTCAAAATAATGCTCAGTTACAACAAGAGCAGAGTTTCCAAGATATTCAAAGGACCTTACTGACCATAAAATAAACTTACAGTTGTCATATAATGATATAAATACTTGACTATCCATTTTGGTTGTGTTATTCTGCTGTCAATTCAAATTCTGAAATGTTTCTTGTATCTATACCTATCTTCACCATACTTCAAGGCCTAATTGCCTCTTTTCTGGACATAATGACCTTATAACTGGTTTTCCTACAGGGAATCTCTATCAGTTCTGATTCATCACATACGACGCTTCCATACTTATCAAAGCACAGCTCTATGTCACATCTTCTCCAGCTTGTCCTCCATTCAGAATCTCAAGGATCCTATGCTCTAACCCCCAATCAGCTCTCCTGTCTTGCCTCCCTCCTATAGTATCCTTACATGCTGCTTACATGCAGGACTACTTCCTGATGGCCTACCATTTCCCATCCCTGAGGCTTTGCATTACTATTTTCTTTTTGGGTTTGTTTTTGAGACGGAGTCTTGCTCTGTTGGCCAGGCTGGAGTGCAGTGGTGTGGTCCTGGCTCACTGCTGCCTCTGCCTCCTGAGTTCACATGATTCTCCTTCCTCAGCCTCCCAAGTAGCTGGGACTACAGGTGCCCGCCACCATGCTGGGCTAATTCTTTGTATTTTTAGTAGAGATGGAGTTTGACCATGTTGGCTAGGCTGGTCTCAAACTCCTGACCTTAAGTGACCTACCCACCTCGGCCTCCCAAAGTGATGGGATCACACACGTGAGCCATCACACCCGGCCTAGCTTCTCTTTTCTTCTCCCATGTCCAAGCACCTGAAAAAGTCGTCGCCTGAAAATGCCAATTCCAGCATGAAGACTTTTTTTTTTTTTTTTTTTTTTTTTTTTTGAGATGGAGTCTCCCTCTGTCACCCAGGCTGGAGTGCAGTGGCACCATCTCGGCTCACTGCAACCTCTGCCTCCCAGGTTCAAGCAATTCTTCTGCCTCAGTCTCCTAAGTAG
Source organism: Rhinopithecus roxellana (assembly GCF_007565055.1). Lineage (NCBI taxonomy): Eukaryota > Metazoa > Chordata > Mammalia > Primates > Cercopithecidae > Rhinopithecus > Rhinopithecus roxellana. The sequence continues at coordinate 56,633,795 of NC_044560.1, forward strand.
CTGGGACTTCAGGCACATGCCACCATGCCCAGCTAATTTTTGTATTTTTAGTAGAGACAGGATTTCACCATATTGGCCAAGCTGGTCTGAAACTCCTGACCTTGTGATCTGCCCAACTCGGCCTCCCAAAGTGCTGTGATTTGAGGCGTGAGCCACCGTGCCTGGCCAGCATGAAGACTTCCTTAACTCCCAATAAGACATTAACGTGAGCATTACCTTCTTTGAAATGCCATAGCACATTCTCTGTATTTTTTATATGCCATCATTCACATTCAACCTTGAATAATGCTTAATTGCAAGACCAACAGTATTTCTGTTTGTTTCTGAGACACAGTCTCACTCTGTCACCAGGCTGGAGTGCAGTGGTGCAATCTCAGCTCACTGCAAACTTCGCCTCCTGGGTTCAAGCGATTCTCCTGCCTCTCAGCCTCCCGAGTCGTTGGGCCTACAGGTGCGCGCTACCATGCCCAGCTAATGTTTGTATTTTTAGTAGAGATGGGGTTTCACCATGTTGGCCAGAATGGTCTCAATCTCCTGACCTGGTGATCCACCCGCCTCAGCCTCCCAAACTGCTAGGATTACAGGCGTGAGCCACCGTGCCCGGCCTTGTTTGTTTTTGAAATGCAGTTTCACTCTCGTTGCCCAGGCTGGAGTGCAATGGTGCAGTCTTTGCTCACTGCAACCTTCACCTCCCAGGTTCAAGTGATTCTCCTGCCTCAGCCTCTCAAATAGCTGGGATTATGCGCACAGGCATGTGCCACCATGCTGGGCCAATTTTTTTTTTTTTTTTTTTTTTGTATTTAGTAGAGACAGGGTTTCACCATGTTGGTCAAGCTGGTCTCGAACTCCTGACCTCAGGTGATCCACCCACCTTGGCCTCCCAAAGTGCTGGGATTACAGGCATGATCTACCGTGCCCAGCCTTTGACTGTATTTGAATACTGGCTTTGCTAGTAACTATCTGTGTGTCTTCGGTAAACTTACTTAACCTCTCTGTGTCCCAGGACCCTCTTCTATAAAATGTGATCATAAAAGTAACTATTTCATAGAGTTATGAGAGTTAGATAAAGTAATATTTACAAAGTGCTTAGGACAGCACCAAACATATAATAAGTACTGTTTTAACAAACAATTTGTTAAATAAAATTTGTATGCTCATCTTCCCTACCCTGCCTACTGAACCTTAAAGCAACCTTAAAGTCAGCAGCAAATAATTCAACCAGGTAGCTCCTATACCTCTTATAAGATAATGAAATTAAGGACCTTTCCTAGAAGTTTACAAATTAATGAAAATGACATACCAGTAAAAGGCAGAGAAACAACAACTGCTATAACAACAGAATGTGCAAAGTAGGTAACATTTCCAGAGCACCAAGCATGAGCCAGGCACTGAGCAAGCTGAGCCAAATGCCACAGGAGTATTATCTCAAAAGAACCATTTTAGCACATCAAGTGAAACAGCATGATCTTTATCTCCCCGTGTTTCCCACCCTTGGAGTCCCTGAAAATCACAGGAGCCAATTAAAAGAACACAGTTCTATGAATGATTATGCTGCAGAAGTGTGTGAAGAGTTATAACATCTAATCCATCTTCGAGTTAACACATCATGTACTTCAGTTTCCTCTCTGAGATCTCAAGTTGAAAAAATGACTGTTTATTTAGCCTTTCAATTTGAACTGGAAAGGATTTATAGAGGAGTTTAAGCAGGGTCTTGAGGAACAACTACAATTTGTATATGTGTTAGGCTTAGCATAGGGCCTTTGTCATGGCAGGCACTCCATAAATACTTGCTAAATATATGAATTAGTAAAGAATAAGTAGGATGGTTTGTAATAGTCATAAAACTATACTGAAAGTTAATGTGGTTAGCATGATTTTTTTTTTTAATCTTGATTCACTTGTAATTAGTGTCACATAGATTAGGTATCTAATAAAATAAGTTTGTTTTTGTTTTCATTTCTTGAGACAGAGTCTCACCTTCTCATCCAGGCTGGAGTGCAGTGGCATGATCACCACTCACTGCAGCTTTGACCTCTGAGGCTCAGGTGGTCCTCCCAAGAAGCTGGGACTACAGGTATGTGCCACCACATCTGGCTAATTCTTTTATTATTTATTTATTTATTTAATATTTTAGAGACAGAGTCTTACTCTGTCATCCAGGCTGGAGCGCAGTGGCGTAATCTCGACTCACTGCAAGCTCTGCCTCCCAGGTTCACACCATTCTTCTGCCTCAGCCTCCTGAGTAGCTGGTACTACAGGCGCCCGCCACCACACCCGGCTAATTTTTTTGTATTTTTAGTAGAGACGAGGTTTCACCGTGTTAGCCAGGATGGTCTCGATCTCCTGACCTCGTGATCCGCCCGCCTCAGCCTCCCAAAGTGTTGGGATTACAGGCGTGAGCCACCATGCCTGGCCTAATTCTTATATTTTTAATTTTGTATGGACAGGGTCTTTCTTACTATGTTGCCAAGGCTGGTTTCAAATCTTGGGGCTAAAGTGATCCTCCCTCCTCAGCCTCCCAAAGTGCTGGAATGACAGGCATGAGCCATTCCTTGTACCTGGCCAAATAAAGTAAGTTTTAGTGATTCAGTTCTATAAATGTTATCGAGTGATTAACAAAGGCTTTAGATAGGAAGATCCAGTACAAAGATGTGGAAAATCTATGAAAGTGAACAACTACAACAAGGATACAGGGAAGCATGAAAGACACTCTGCCCTCAAGAGGCTCACAATTCAGAGGACAGGATTCATACCCATCACCCTGTGCATGTTACGGAAATAAAGAACATCAGGAAAATGGAGGAGAAAAACAGTGACACTGTCAAGGGTATGGAGAATTTTAGGGAGGTTTGCTAAAGTCTTTCAGGTATACAAAAAGAATATTCTGGACAGAGGAAACGGCATGAGCGAGGAACAGAACTAGAACTGAGAAAGAAACACTGAGCTGAAGAACGATGGAAAAGGTGGAAGAATATCCTTTCTTGGAGTAATTTTTAGAAAAATGTAAATATGTACCCTTCCAGTTAGCTGAAATTCACTAGTGTCCAGAGGCTAGACCCCATCTTCAAGTCCTATGAATGTACATACTGACAACTATGGGCCTACATTCATTCTGTTTTGGTTGTTTTTGTTTGTTTGTTTTTGGGTTTTTGTTTTGTTTTGTTTGAGACAGCGTCTCGCTCTGTTGCCCAAGCTGGAGTGCAGTGGCATAATCATAGCTTACTGCAGCCTCCAACTCTTGGGCTCAAGTGATCCTCCCACCTCAGCCTCCTAGGTACACAGACTATAGGTATGTTCCACTACGCCCAGCTATCTTTATTTTTATTTCTTTTTGATACAGAGTTTTGCTCTTGCTGCCCAGGCTGGAGTGCAATGGCACAATCTCAGCTCACTGCAACCTCCGCCTCCCAGGTACAAGTGATTCTCCTGTCTCAGCCTCCCAAGTAGCTCGGATTACAGGCATGCACTACCAGGCCAGCTATTTTTTTTTTTTTTTTTTTGTATTTAGTAGAGATGGGGTTTCACCATGTTAGCCAGGCTGGTCATGAACTCCTGACCTCAGGTGATCCATCCACCTTGGCCTTCCAAAGTGCTGGGATTACAGGCATGCACCACCGCAACTGGCCTATTTATTTATTTTGGAGACCGAGTCTCACTCTGTCGCCCAGGCTGGAGTCCAGAGGGGCACGATCTCAGTTCACTGCAACCTCTGCCTCCTGGGTTCAAGTTTTTCTTGTGCCTCAGTCTCCCGAGTAGCTGGGACTACAGCATGTACCACCATGCCTGGCTTATTTATTTTCAGTAGAGACAGGGTTTCCTCATGCTGTCCAGGCTGCTTTCAAACTCTTGGCCTCGAGTGATTCACCCACCTCCCACCTCAGCCTCTCAAAGTGCTGGGATTACAGGTGTAAGCCACCACTCCCGGTCTATTTTTTTTTTTTTTTTTTTTGAGACAGGGTCTCACTCTGTTGCCCAGGCTAGAGTGCAGTGGCATGATCTTGGCTCACTGCCCCCTCTGCCTCCCGGGTTAAAGCAATTCTCCTGCCTCAGCCTCCCAAGTAGCTGAGATTACAGGCATGCGCCACCACACCCACCTAATTTTTGTATTTTTTGGTAGAGACGGGGTTTCACCATGTTGGCCAGGCTGCTCTCAAACACCTGACCTGAAGAGACCCCTCGCTCCTTGGCCTCCCAATGTGCTGGGATTACAGGCATGGGGCACCACGCCCAGATCTCTGGCCTATTTTTTACTTTGTAGAGCTAAGGTCTCACACTACACTGCCGAGGCTGCCTTCACTCATTCATTTAGAAAATACTTATTCATTTAGCCAATGGGCACTGAGTATCTAATATGTGCCAGACACTGGTTTAGTGCTTGCTTTATTCAGTAATAGACAAGCAGACAAATTCCTGCCCTCACAGAGCTTATATTCTTGTGTAGGAGGAGGAGACAAAAATAATAAACAAATAAGTAAAATACACAAAACCACTATACAGTAAGTGCTACAGAGAAAAATAAAACATGGAAGGAGGACTGGGAGTATTGGTCGGTACAATTTTAAATAGGAGAGTCAGAGGATGTCTTACTGAAAAAAGTGAGGGAAAAGCCAAAGGCTGTTATCCCACTGTACCAGGATATGTGCAAGGCCCTGGAGGGCAGTACGGTAGAATGCCCCGGAATTTCAAGGAACATTGAAGACAGTGTGGCCAGAGCTGAGTGACAGAAAAGGAAGAGGTATAAAAAATGAGGTCAGAGAGATAATGAGTCAAGAAATACAAATGGTGTAGAGGACTTGTGTCATTCTGATTGGGAGGAAAAATCTGTGGAAGGTTTTAAGCAGAGGAGTGATATGATATGACTTAGTTTTGAAAGGACCAGGCCGGGTGCGGTGGCTCACTCCTGTAATCCCAGCACTTTGGGAGGCCGAGGAGGGCAGATCACAAGGTCAGGAGTTCAAGACCAGCCTGGCCAATATAGTGAAACCCCGTCTCTACTAAAAATATAAAAATTAGCCGGGCATGGTGGCACGTGCCTATAGCCCCAGCTACTTGGGAGGCTGAGGCAGAAGAATTGCTTGAACCCGGGAGGTGGAGGCTGCAGTGAGCTGAGATCGTGCCATTGCACTCCAGCCTGGGCGACACAGCGAGACTCTGTCTCAAAAAAAGAAAAGACAAGACCACTTAGGTTGCTACACTGAGAACAGACTGAGGCAAGGGTACTAACAGAAAGACCAGTTAGAAGGACACTGCAGAAATCTAGGTCAGAGACCAGACTGGTCCCAGGATTGAGAGGCAGCTGGATTATAGATATATTTAGAAGGTAGAGGCAGCAGAATTTCCTGATAGATTTGTCTATCAGGGAATGAGGGAAAGAAGATTCAAAGATGACTCTAAAGTTTTGGGCCTGGGTAGCTGGAAAGATGACAGCACTGTCATTAATTTAGATAGAGAAGCCTGTGAGACAACCATATCAAAGTTGAACTTGCTAAGCTTGAAATGTGTATGCAAGTGGAGATGTCAAGTGGGCAGTAAGACAGTCAAGTCTACAAAACAGGAGAGAGATTCAGGCTAAAAACAAACATTTGGAAGATGTCAGTTTAGAAACAGTATTTAAGCCCATAGAACTGGATAAGATTACCAAGGAAGTGGACAGAGGCAAGTAAGACTTACAAGAACTAATATCTTGGGTTCTCCAAAATGGGGTCAGAAAGGAGGGTGTACAGAGATGGAAATTAAATTATGATAAATGAGGGATGCCCTAGGACTCCAGAACTTCTTGTGGTGCTTGAGATAAACACAAGATTAGAGCTGATGGTCTCAAGGACAAATATGGCAGTGAGGCTGTGAGTTCTGGGAGACAGGGAAAGTCAGGAGTTTGACTAGAAGTCCAGTGTAGTAGAACCACTCCTGTCAATGGACATGTACATAAGGGAGAAGACAGTACTATGCTGGGTATGCGGGGTTCAGCAGTGGCCCCCTCTTGTAGTCAGTGGAGGTACAGCAGTGGCCTCCTCTTGTAGTCAGTGGAGGTACAGTGGCTTCTTCTTGAGGATTCTTTAATTGAACATATCTATTGTTAAATACTTTTATGTATAAACCAGGAAAAGCTATACCAATAATCAATGGGACATCATCTCTCTCCTCTGCACTATTCTCCAGAGGGCCTTTGACCAACTCCTTTCATTCCTTTGAGAAGAGGACTATCAGCTTCTAATTCCCTAAAAGAAATGTATTCCTTGAAGGACAGAGAATCAAACATTCCTCAAACAGATTTTAGCACCATCTGTTCTCGCCAGTGCTACAAAGAACCTATGAAATTATGCTTTTGTAATTTCACACTTCTCTGAAAAATATGTGTAGTTTCAAATTAAAATAAACCAAAACTCCTATTTTAGAAGCTTAGAGTGGGAAAGAATCTCGAGGCCATTCAGCCTATTTTTCAGCCTGTCTTATACAAGATGGAGAATTGTACAAATACATGATTTCACAGATTCTTGTATCACAACCAATATAAACTTCTCTATTCCCATTTTTTTGGTGTTGAGTAAAGAGTTAACACAACCTTGTTCCTTTTTGTGTGAGACTTCGACAGGTTAACTCTTCGGCTATGTCACAGCAGTGACCTGATCAAAGCCTGAATATCTACTACATTACTAGAAACAAAAATGATGTATTTTCTTTTACAGTTATATTTAAAATAACTGAAGAATTACACATATTTTAAGTGTATAATTTGATGAATTCTGACATGTGCATATACCCATAAAAAGGCACTTGCAATCACCCCCCACCCCCAAAATTTCCTTGAGCCCCTTTGTAATACTTTGTTCCCTCACCCTCCTTCAAGCCAAAGGTCACTAAGATTTTTATCTTACATTTTCTTTCAGAAGTTTTAGTTTTAACTCTGTATAAATCTATGAACCATTTCCAATTAATTTTTGTACATGGTATGAGGTAACGGTTGAGGTTCATCTTCTTTTTTTTTTTTTTTTGAGACGGAGTCTCACTCTGTCGCCCAAGCTGGAGCGCAGTGGCCGGATCTCAGCTCACCGCAAGCTCCACCTCCCAGGTTTACGTCATTCTCCTGCCTCAGCCTCCCGAGTAGCTGGGACTACAGGCGCCTGCCACCTCGCCCGGCTAGTTTTTTGTATTTTTTAGTAGAGACGGGGTTTCACCGTGTTAGCCAGGATGGTCTCGATCTCCTGACCTCGTGATCCACCCGTCTCGGCCTCCCAAAGTGCTGGGATTACAGGCTTGAGCCACCGCGCCTGGCCTCATCTTCTTTTTCAAACAACTGGTTATACAATTACCAAGACGATTTTTGTTCAAAAGATTATCCTTTTCCTAATGAACCGCCTTGGCATCTTTATGGAAAAGCAATTGAGCATCTGTGGGCATCTATGTTTTGACTCTCTATTCTGTTCCATTGGTCTATTCATATATATTTACACCCAAACAATATTGCTTTGATCACTCTACTTTTAAAATACGTCTTAATAGGCGGGCACGGTGGCTCATGCCTGTAATCCCAGCACACTGGGAGGCCGAGGTGAGTGGATTACTTGAGGTCAGGAGTTCCAGACCAGCCTGACCAACATGGAGAAACCCCATCTCTACTAAAAATACAAAATTAGTTGGACGTGGTGGCACGTGCCTGTAATCCCAGGTACTCGGGAGGCTGAGGCAGGAGAATTGAACCCAGGAGGCGGAGGTTGTAGTGAGCCAAGATGACACCATTGCACTCCAGCCTCGGCAACAAGAGCGAAACTCTGTCTTAAAAAAAAAAAAAAAAAAGGGCCGGGCGCGGTGGCTCAAGCCTGTAATCCCAGCACTTTGGGAGGCCGAGATGGGTGGATCACGAGGTCAGGAGTTCGAGACCATCCTGGCTAACACGGTGAAACCCCGTCTCTACTAAAAAATACAAAAAAAAAAAAAAAACTAGCTGGGCGTGGTGGCGGGCGCCTGTAGTCCCAGCTACTCGGGAGGCTGAGGCAGGAGAATGGCGTAAACCCGGGAGGCAGAGCTTGCAGTGATCTGAGATCCGGCCACTGCACTCCAGCTCGGGCGACAGAGCGAGACTCCGTCTCAAAAAAAAAAAAAAAAAAGAAAAGAAAAGAAAAAGAGAAAAGTCTTAACATCATCTAAGAAGTTCTGGAATTATGTTTTCTCTTTTTTTTTTGAGGCAAAGTCTCCCTCTCTGTCACCAGGCTGGAGTGCAGCGGCACAATTTCAGTTCACTGCAAGCTTCACCTCCTGGGTTCAAGAGATTCTCCTGCCTCAGCCTCCCAAGTAGCTGGGATTACAGGCACGCACCACCACACCCAGCTAATTTTTGTATTTTTAGTAGAAATGGGATTTCACCATGTTGGCCAGGATGGTCTTGATCTGACCTCGTGATCCGCCCACCTCGGCCTCCCAAAGTGCTGGGATTATAGGCCTGAGCCGCCGCGCCCGGCTGTTATGTTCTTTTTCAAAGTTGTTTTGGCTGTTCTAGGTTCTTTGCATCCCCATATAAATTTCAGGATCAGCACCTCAATTTTTATGTATTTTTATTTATTTATTTTTGAGATGGAATTTTGCTCTTGTCGCCCAGGCTGGAGTGCAATGGTGCGATCTTGGCTCACTGCAACCTCCACCTCCCAGGTTCAAGTGATTCTCCTGCCTCAGCCTCCCGAGTACCTGGGATTACAGATACTCCCACCTTCTTGGTCTGGTGTCAAACTCCTGACCTCGAGTGATCCGCCCACGTCAGCCTTCCAAAGTGTTAGGATTACAGGTGTGAGCCACTGTGCCTGGCCAATTTTTATTTTAAAAAAAGCCTACTAGTATTTTGATTGGGATTGTGTTGAAGCTACAGATCAATTTGGGGAGAACTGACATCTTAACAGTACTGAGTCTACCAATCCATAAATATTATATATCTCTATTTATTTAGGTCTTTAAATTCTCATAACAATATTTTGTAGTTTTCAGTGTATTACAGATCACTTAAGAAATTTATCCGAAATTATGTCACATTTTTGATGCTGTGGTTTTTTCTTTTTTTTTGAGACAGGGTCACACTCTGTCACCCAGAGTGAAGTGCAGTGACACAATCTCAGCTCACTGCAACCTCTGCCTCCTAGGCTCAAGTGATCCTCCCACCTCAGCTCTTGAGCAGCTGGGATTACAGGCATGTGCCATGACACCTGGCTAATTTTTGTACTTTTTGTAGAGACGAGTTCTCGCCATGATGCCCAGGCTGGTCTAGAACTCCTGGGCTCAAGCAATCAGCCCACCTTTTCCCCACAGTGTTGGAATTACAGGCGTGAGCCACCACACCTGGCCTACTGTACCGTTATTAAATTTCTGTATTCAATTGTTCATTGCTAGTATACCAAAATGGTACTGATTTTTACACAATAATCTTGCAACTTTGCTAACTTCACTTAGTAGATCTAGTGGCCATTTTATAGACTCCATAGGATTTTCTACATAGTCATGTTATCCATGAATACTGACAGTCTTTTTTTTTATATATAATTTTATGACTCTTATTTTTCCCCCTTATTACATTGGCTAAAAGCACCATTACAATGCTGAATAAAAATAGGGGTGAACATTCCCTTCTTGTTTCCAACCTTAAAAGGGAAGCACTCAGTCTGTTACGATTAGATAGGTTAATTATAGGTTTTTCAAAGATAATCATTAACTTGTGAAAGTTCTCTCCTCAGATTGCCAAGATGCACACACACACACACACACACACACACAAACACAATCATGCTCTCTCAAATCTTGAATGGAAGTAGGATTTTGTCAACTGCTTTTGCTGTATCATATGGTTTTCCTTTTTCATCCTGCTCAAGGATCCTGTATCCTAAATTATGGATTGAGTTTTGAATGTTAAACCAACTTAGCATTCCTGAAATAAACCACATTTATTCATAATATACATTATTTTATATATTGTTAGAGTGGATTTACTAAAAATTTGTTAACCATGCAAATATCTTCATGAGAGGTATGATGTATAGTTTTCATTTCTTGCAATGTCTTTTTTGGTTTTGTTATTAGTATAAGGCTGACCTCACAGAGTAAGATTCCTTCTCTTCTATTTTCCTGGTGTGTTTGCACAGAAATGGTGTTATTTCTCACTTCATTGTTAAGTTACCTGTGAAACCATCTGAACTACGACTTTTCTTTGTGGGAACGTTTTAAACAATAAATTCAATTATTTTAATAAATACAGGGCTATTTAGGTTATCTATTTATTCTTGAGAGCTGTGAAAACTTACTGTTCAAATAATTTGCCTACTTTAAGTCAAAAATGCACACTGGCCAAAATATGTTCATACTGTCTATCGGACCTGTAGTGATAGCTTCCCTCTTTCATATCCTAAAAAGGTAATTTGTGTTTTCCCTATCTAATCAGTCTAACTAGAGGTTTATCAATTTTATTGCTCTTCTCAAAGAACTGGCTTTAAGTTTCATTAATTTTCTTTATTGTTTTTGTCTTCCATTTTATGGATTGCTTATCTTTATTATTTCTTCTATTTTGTATGTCATTTACTCTTTGTTGTCTAATTACTGAAGGTAGACAAGTAGGTCATTGATTTGAGATGTCTTTTTTCCTTTTGTTTTTCTGAGACAGAGCTCTGTCACCCAGGCTGGAGTGCAATGGCGTGATCTCAAGTTACTGCAACCTCTACCTCCTGGGATTACAGACGTGCACCACCACACCTGGGTAATTTTTTTGTATTTTTAGTAGAGATGGGGTTTCACCATGTTGGCCAGGCTGGTCCCGAACTCCTGACCTCAAGTGATCCGCCCACCTCAGCCTCCCAAAGTGCTGAGATTATAGGCATGAGCCACCGTGCCTGGCCTTTTTTCTAATATAAGGGTTTAATGCTATAAATTTATCTCTAATCATTGTTTTAGCTGTATCCCCCAATTTTTATATCTCATGCTTTCATTTTCAAGCAGTTCAAAATACTTTATAATTTTCCTTTTGGTTTATTCTTTGACCCATGGATTATTGGGAAATGTACACTTTATTTCCAAATATTTGGGAATTTTCTAGAGATCTTTCTGGTATTGGTTTCTTATTTACAGCTGTGTGGTCACAGACCACACTCTGTATGATTTGAATCATCTTAAATTTATTAAGACCTCTTTTACACCAAAGAAAATGGTCTATTTCGTAAATGTTCTATGTGCACTGGAAAAGAATGTGCATTCTGATGCTGTTGTGTGGAGTATTCTATAAAAATCAGTTAAGTAAAATTGGCTGTGTTGTTCAAGTTTTCCATAGTCCTGCTGATTTTCTATTTACTACTTTCTTCAATTAGTGAGAGAGGGTTATTGAAATCTCCAAATATTATTGTAGATTTCTCCATTTAACCTTGTAGTTTTACCAGTTCTTGCACTGTGCATTTTAAAGCTCTGTTATTAGATACATGTTTTGAAACTGTTGTATCATTTTGATAAATTGATCCCTTTATAAATATGGTATGTATTTCTTTATCCCTGGTAATAATATATGTTCTGAAATACCTGGATATTAATGTAGCCATTTAGCTTTCTTTTAATTAATATTACTACGGTATATTTTCTATCCATTTACTGGTTTTTGTTTTGTTTTGTTTCTTTGAGATGGAGTCTCACTCTGTCGCCCAGGCTGGAGTGCCGTGGCGCAATCTTGGCTCAGTGCAACCTCCGCCTCCCGGGTTCAAGCAATTCTCCTGCCTCAGCCTCCCGAGTAGCTGGGATTACAGGCACCCACCACCAAAGCCCAGCTAATTTTTGTATTTTCATAGAGACGGGGTTTCACCATGTTGGCCAGGCTGGTCTAACACGCCTGACCTCAGGTGATCCACCCACCTTGGCCTTCCGAAGTGTTGGGATTACAGGCGTGAGCCACTGCACCTGGCCGTGATTTTCTTTCTTTTTTTTTTTTTTTTGAGATGGAGTTTCACTCTTGTTGCCCAGGCTGAAGTGCAATGGCAGGATCTTGGCTCAATGCAACCTCTGCCTCCTGGGCTCAGATAATTCTCCTGCCTCAGCCTCCCATGTAGCTGGGACTACAAGCACAGACCACCATGCCTGGCTAATTTTGTATTTTTAATAGAGACGGGTTTTCGCCATGTTGGCCAGGTTGGTCTCGAACTCCTGACCTTAGGTAATCTGCCCGCCTCGACCTCCCAGTGTTGGGATTACAGGCATGAGCCCAGCCCCGGCCATGTTTTTCTTGTACGTATGTTTCTTACACAATATATAGATGAATCTTCCTTATTCAGTCTGACAATTTCTGCCTTTTACTTGAAGGTATTTAGATCATTTACATTTGAGTGATTTTTTTATATGACTGGATTTAAACTTACTATCTTGCTATTTATTATTTGTCCCATCTCTTCTTTATCTTTTTCAGCCTTCTTTTGTTATTACATTTTTTTTTTTTTTTGATTAGCTATACCTATCCATTTGATTTTTTTAGTGGTTGTTTTTGAGTTTATATTATGTACCTTTAACTTACCAATAAACTTTTAAGTAAAATTATACCACATCACATGTCATATACTTCCATATCCTCTTCCCTGGCCTTTTTGCTACTGTTCTACATTTTGTCTCTACATATGGTAAAAATTCCGCAACACATTACTATTTAATATATGTTAGTTTATTTTAGAGACAGGGTCTCATTCCATTGCCCAAGCTGGAGTGCAATGGTGTGATCACAGTTCACTGCAACCTCCAATTACTGGGCTCAAGCAATCCTCCTGACTCAGCCTAGAGAGTAGTTAGGAATACTGGTATGTGCCACCACACCCAGCTAATTTTTGTATTTTTTGTAAAGATGGTGTCTCACTTTGTTGCCTAGCTGTCCTTGAACTCCTGGCTTCAAACAATCCTCCCACCTTAGCCTCTCAAAGTGCAGGGATTACAGGCATGAGCCACTGCACACAGCCAAACATTTAATTTGAAACAGTTAATTGTCCTTTAAAGAGATGTTATGTTTACCTGTAAATTTATCATTTCTGTCACTTTTCATTCCTTTGTGTAGACCCAGATTTCCAATATTTGGTATGGATGGACTTTAACATTTCTTGTGGAACAGGTCTGTTGGTGATAAACTCTACGTATCTGAGAAAACGCTTTGCCGGCCGGGCGCAGTGGCTCAAGCCTGTAATCCCAGCACTTTGGGAGGCCGAGACGGGCAGATCACGAGGTCAGGAGATCGAGACCATCCTGGCTAACATGGTGAAACCCCGTCTCTACTAAAAAAATACAAAAAATTAGATGGGTGTGGTGGCAGACGCCTGTGGTCCCAGCTATTCAGGAGGCTGAGGCAGGAGAATGGCGTGAACCTAGGAGGCGGAGCTTGCAGTGAGCTGAGATCCGGCCACTGCACTCCAGCCTGGGCGACAGAGTGAGACTCCGTCTCAAAAAAAAAAAAAAAAAAAAAAAAAGAAAACGCTTTGCCTCAGTGTCACAATCTCAGCTTACTGCAACCTCTGCCTCCCAGATTCAAGCAATTCTCGTGCCTCAGCCTCCTGAGTAGCTGGGACTACAGGCGCCCACCACCACGCCTGGCTAGTTTTTGCTTTTCTTTTTTTTCTTTTTGAGGCCAGGTCTCAGTCTGTACTCCAAGCTGGAGTGCAGTGGTGCAATCTCGGCTCACTACAACCTTTGCCTCAAGTGATTCTCCTGCCTCAGCCTCCCAAGTAGCTGGGACTAGAGATGCGCACCACCACACCTGGTTAATTTTTTTGTATTTTTAGTAGAGAACGGGTTTTACCATGTTGCCCTAGGTGGTATGGAACTCCTGAGCTCAGGCGATCCACCCACCTCGGCCTCACAAACTGCTGGGACTACAGGCGTGAGCCACAGTGCCTGGCCTACTTTTGTATTTTTAGTAGAGATGGGGGTGCACCATGTTGGCCAGTTTGGTCTCGAACTCTTGGCCTCAAGTGATCTGCCCACCTTGGCCTTCCAAAGTGCTGGGATTATGGGTGTGAGTCACTGCACCCAGCCTACCTTCATTTTTAAAACATATTTGCACTGGGTATAAAATATAGGATGACAGGTTTTTGGTTTTTTGTTTGTTTTTGCAGCATTTTAAAGATTTTGCTGCACTCTCTTGCAACTTGCATTGTTTTCATGAGAAACGTGCTGTCATTCTTATATTTGCAAAATACCTAAGTATATAAGGAAGATTTCTTCCCTCAAGCTGCTTTTAAGGTTCTTCTCTTTATGTGAATTTTTATACAATTTCATTATGATCGTAACATTTCTTAATGTAGTTTTTATCCTGTTTCTTGCAATTGGGATTCATTGAGCTTCTTGGATCTGTAAGTTTATAGTTTTCATTAAATTTGGAAATTTTTTAACCATTGTTTCTTCAAATATTTTTTAGGTCCACCACCTTTTCTCCCCTTTGGGTACTTCAAGTACAGAATTTGGCTGCTTGACATTTCCACAACTCGATGATGTGCTGTTCATTTAATTTTTAAATCTTCTCTCCTTGTGTTTCATTTTGGATCATTTCTGTTATGTTTTCATGATCACGAGTTTTTTTCTTCAGCACTGTCTAATCTGCATTTAATTTCATCCAAAATACTTTTCATCCCGTTGTGACCTTCATTTCTTAAAGCTTGATTTGGGTCTTTTTTGTATCTTCCATAGCTCTCCTTAATGTGCCCATTCTTTCATCCTTTTCAAGCTTTCTTTAAAGCTTATCAGGTAGGATCAAAGCAGCTTGAATCTGTACATAATTTGAGTCATTAGACATAATGTGGCCCATGTAGTACAAGAACCTTTGTCACTCTGGCTGGTAAGAATACAAACTATTCCTGACCCTATGAGAATTGTTCTACCCATTTCTTTCCAGTGCTTTCCTCGTATAGACACACTGACAAGTAAGTAATCAGCTAAGACTCCAGAAATCTTTCCAGATCTCCTGAATTTTAAAAAAATTTCTGGCAATTGGTCCTGCAAATTCTAACCATCATGGGCTCTCTATATTCTCAACTCTGTCTCCTCAAGTCAGGGAGACCTCTAAGTCAGTTTGGGTTTCCCCTACCTGCACTATGGCCTGAAAACTGCAGGCAGTAAGATAGGGTAAGCAGAAGACTCACCTTCTCTGCCCATTATCTTTTGTTTTTAACATACTTTGTCTTGATATTTAGTTGTTTAAGGTGGACTGGTGTGATAGCATGCTTGCACAGCTATATCAAAGTACAAGCTGGATGGTTTAAACAACAGAGATGCATTGTCTTACATTTCTGGAGGCTAGAAGTCCAAAATCAAGTCCAAAATCAACATCAGCAGAGATAGTTCTGTTTCCGTCTGAGGGCTGTGATGGAAGGATCTGTTTCCAGGCCTTTATCCTTGGCTTGTAGTTGGCCATCTTCTCCCTATGTCTCTTCACATCATCTTCCCTATATGTGTGTCTGTTTCCATATTCCCCCTTCTTATAAGGACACCAGTCATATTGGATTTCGGCCTGCTCTAATGACCTCATTTAAACTTGATTACCTTTGTAAAACCCTGTCTCCAAATAAAGTCGTATTCTGAGGTACTGGGAGGTTACAACTTCAATACATGAACTTTACAGGGACACAATTCAATCCATACAATCAATCCCTATTATTCCAACATGCGCAAAAGTGAAAGATAATAAATTATACTTGAACAGGGAGAACCATAAACCCCTGATAGACAGTCATAACTTTGGTCTTACTTGAACAGTCACTCTTGTAACAGAGCAAGTCCCCTAGAGACACCCTGGAATCTATGCCTATGAAGTTGTTACAAGAGATATTCGTTGCTGTCAGGAATAAGACTTCTAAGCCAGGACAGCTCTTACACCTGCCTGATGTGAATCTTGTCATTTGAGCAGTTATCTGGGGCTGGAGGAAGGCCCAAAAAGATGCTCCCAATTAGCTATGTCAGATGCTACATGGGCTGTTGCAAAGACTGTCAAAGGTAACAAACGCCTGACACTATACTACTATCAAGCTATGGTTCATGTTCTATATCCCTATGGGAACCCTAGAGTTAAGTATATCCTATAACCAAATAACCTCATAAGTCTCAAAGTGTAATAGAGCCTACACATATTAATGGTGGATGCTGTGCTATTCCTTTATAGTCTTCTTTTCCTTATATTAAATACTTACAGTTAGATTCAATCTATATATTTTTGAATGATTTTTTGAGTCTTCATCACTCTGGTTAAACCTTCTTGTAGATTTATCCAGATGCTATGTATTTCCTAAGGGAATTTTGCTATATTGGGAAGTTAGATATATCCTACAACCACATGAAAATGAGAAGTTTATAACACAAGTTCAATAAAAGTTAACCAAATGAAGCCCGACGTGGTGGCTCACGTCTGTAATCCCAGCTCTTTGGGAGGCTGATGCGGACGGATCACCTAAGGTCAGGAGTTCGAGACCAGCCTGGCCAACACAGCAAAACCCCGTCTCTACTAAAGATACAAAAATTAGCTGGGCATGGTGGCGTGCACCTGTAATTTCAGCTACTCAGGAGGCCGAGGCAGGAGAATTGCTTGAATCCAGGAGGCGAAAGTTGCACTGAGCCAAGATTATACCATTGCACTCCAGTCTGGGTGATGGAGTGAGACTCCATCTCAAAAATAAATAAATAAATAAAAATAAAAATTAACCATATGAACAATTAATCTAAATGATAAAAATGAAGACAACAATAGCATACAATGTATGTACAATTATAGTATACCAGGCTAATATACAACACTAGTTATTTGACACGTGATTGAAATGTCACAAAAATTCATAATATGAGCATACCCATATTGCAGAAGAGAGATTAACCCACTAAGGTAATACAGCTAGTAACTAAACATCAATCCGGCAGGGCGCGGTGGCTCATGCCTATAATCCCTGCACTTTGGGAGGCTGAGGCAGGCAGATCACCTAAGGTCAGCAGTTGGAGACCACCCTGGCCAACATGGTGAAACCCTGTCTCTACCAAAAATACAAAAATTAGCTGGGCGTGGTAGTGCGCGCTTGTAATCCCAGCTACTCAGGAGGCTGAGGCAGGAGAATCGCTTGAACCCAGGAGGTGAAGGTTGCAGTGAGCCAAGATTGCACCACTGCACTCCAGCCTGGGTGACAAGAGTGAAACTCCGTTTCAAAAAAAAAAAAAACAAAAAACCTTCTAATCTAATATCTATTTGATTCTAACATATCTTTTTCTTTTACTATGGCTCATCATTTTTCCAATCTTAAACAAACATTAAAAAACAGTCATGGCTGAGTATGGTGGCTCATGCTCGTAATCTCAGCACTTTGAGGAGGCCAAGGTAGGAAGACTGCTTGAGCTCAGGAGTTCAAGACCAACCTGGGCAACATAGTAAGATCTCATCTCTACAAAAACATATAAAAATTAGCTGCGTGTAGTGGTGCACACCTGTAGTCCTAGCTTCTTCAGGGGCTGAAGTGGGAGAATCCCTTGATCCCAGGAGGTGGAGGCTACCAGTGAGCTACGATAGCACCACTGCACTCCAGCCTGGGCAACACAGCAAGACCCTGTCTCAAAAGAGAAAACAATGATGACAACAACAAAAAACTAGTCACATATTAGGAAATGCCCCAGAGGTAATTTTAGTTTTACTGTTCCATGAGACTTCAGTATTTAAGTGCATGTACTAGCTATGCCAGTGATCTGCTTACATACAAAATGTGAATAGAACCACACATACAATCACTTTAACTTATCAGCCCTAAAACTAAATTGGTAATTTTTTTTTTTTTTTTTTTTTTTTTTTTTTTGAGACGGAGTCTCGCTCTGTCGCCCGGGCAGGAGTGCAGTGGCCGGATCTCAGCTCACTGCAAGCTCTGCCTCCCGGGTTTACGCCATTCTCCTGCCTCAGCCTCCCGAGTAGCTGGGACTACAGGCGCCCACCACCTCGCCTGGCTAGATTTTTGTATTTTTTTAGTAGAGACGGGGTTTCACTGTGTTAGCCAGGATGGTCTCGATCTCCTGACCTCGTGATCCACCCGTCTCGGCCTCCCAAAGTGCTGGGATTACAGGCTTGAGCCACCGCGCCCGGCCTAAATTGGTAATTATTTAAACTAAAGTCTACAGTGCAGTGGTTAAGAGTAGGGACATGAGAATCAGAATGCCTGGGTTTGATGGCAGCTCTACCATTTGCTAGCTGTATGATCATGGGCAAGTTACTTAAGTTCTCTGTGTCTTTTTTGCTTCTTTAAGAGATGGGGTCTTGCTATGTTGCCTAGGCTGGCCTCAGACTCCTGGGTTCAAGTGATCCTCCCACCTCAACCTGTACCTAGGACTATACACATACACTATGGCACCCAGCTAAGTTCTCTGTATCTTAATTTCCTCATCTGTAAAAAGGTACTTAGCATACTCATGTCACAGAGTTAGTATAAAGATACATATATGCTTAGAATAGTGCCTGATTTTATTATTTATATGCTTAGAATAGTGCCTGATATTATTTAGTACCTAGCACTAAATAATATTTATTTATTATTAGTTAATACAATGGTGAAAATAATCTCATTGTAAGAACATGAGGCCTGGTGTGGTGGTGCAATCCGAGCACTTTGGAAGGCTGAGGTGAGCAGATCGCTTGAGCCCAGGAGTTCAAGACCAGCCTGGGCAACATGGGGAAATCCCATCTCTACTAACAGAAAATTTGGCCGGACATGAAGGTGTGTGCTTGTAGTCCCAGCTACTCAGGAGGCTGAGCTGGGAGTATTACCTGAGCCTGGGATGCAGAGGTTGCAGTGAGCCGAGATCACGCCACACTGCACTCCAGTTGGGCAACAGAGCAAGAGCAAGACTCTGTCTCAAAAAACACATATATATGTAAGCCAGGTGACCTTAACCAACAAGGATCTTTAATGGCCTTGACAAAATAGATTAGAAATTTTATATACAATGCTTATTTATTAAAATTTCCATGCTGTCAGAAGTACTATCTTCTAGCTTTCTAAGCTTAAAGTCTATCCTTAGTTCCTCCCTCCCTCCTCATTTTCCATATAGCCACCAAACTCAGTTTTCCAAAATCCTGCTTTCATTAAGTCACTTTTCCTGCTTAAGAATCTATAAACGCTCTTTACAAATTATCATATTAAAATCTAAATTCATCTGAGTGGATTTTGAAGCCAGCAGTCTTAGTACAACCTCACATCCCACAAAGCCATCAGTCTGCTTTAACCCCCTCTTTGCTAGGCAGTTTTTTGTCCCCCATTTCCCTATGAGATATGCTCCTTCCCTTCCTTCGTGTAGGCAGGTATCCATCCCCCTTTTCACTTAAGGTCTTTTCTGCCCTTTTTTTCTTTTTTTGAGACAGGGTCTCACTCTGTCACCAAAGCTGGAGTGCAGTAGAGAAATCTCAGCTCACTGCAGTCTCGACTTCCTGGGCTCAGGTGATCCTCCCACCTTAGCCTCCCAAGTAGCTGGGACTACAGGGCACACACTACCATGCCTGGCTAATTTTTTGTATTTTTGTAGAAATGAGGTCTTGCCATGTCGCCCAGGCTGATCTTGAAATCCTAGGCTCAAGCAATCTGCCCACCTTGGCCTCCCAAAGTACTGGGATTACGAGCGTGAGCCACCATGCCCCGTCTGCCCTTCTCTTTCTAGTGCCTAGGTATCATTCATTATCAATTTCAAATCTTTCATTCATCTAGTTATTTGATGAACATTTATGAATATCTCCTACATGCAATGTGTTGCTCTGTTAAGGATTCAGGGTCAATAGGGTCAATAAGAAATTAAGAGACATTCATGTCTATTCTGTTCATCTTCTAGAGATCTGCTTTCTCTGTACCTTTAGTATACTTGCAATAAATTTCACCACTTGTCTTCATATTGTTTTAACTATATTAGTTCTGTTTCATGTCTTCATCCAACAGATATTTCTTGCTCACCCACTCCATACCAGGGTGTTTGCTAATGATACCTGTGGTATATAAGATAGACATTGTCCCTCAAGAAACTCACAATATAGTAGAGAAAATAGACACACAACAAGGAATTACAAATGTACTGATTATTACAAATAGTATGCATAGAATTCTAGGAATGCATATAATAGAGAGAGTTACCCCAGTTGGGAGTGAAAGTATATTTGAAAAAATGTCATTTATGGTGACACCTGAATAATGAGTGGGGGTTAGGCAGGTGAAGAGTAGGGGAAGTATGAATCAATAAGGAACCAGCTCTGCAAAAGCCATGAAGCAAAAGAGCACACAATATGGGCAGTAATAAGGAAGACTATGAGTATAAATGGAAAAAAATGAATGAGAGGAAAAGAAGAATACTGTGATTAAATAAAATGTACAAGAAAATTATGGCTGGGTATAGTGATGCCTGTAATTCCAGCACTTAGGGAAGCCAAGGTGGGAGTATCACTTGAGCCCAGGAGTTCAGGATCAGCCTAGACAACACGGAGAAACCCTCTCTCTACAAAACAAAAAAATACAAAAATTAGCTGGGTGTGGTGGTATGTGCCTGTAGTCCCAGCTACTTAGGAAGCTGAAGTGGGAGGATCATTTGAGCCCAGGAGGTTGAGATGGCAGTGATCCATGATTGTGCCACCAGGTGACACAAACTTAGCCTGGGTGACACAGGGAGACCCTGTTTCCAAAAAGAAAAGAAAAAAGAAATTACTTTTTCAACTATGAAGTGGAATGATTAGACACAACACAATTTAACTGTATGGGATTGTGGAAGATAAAATTATGTTGAGTTAAAATAAAAATTTAATTAGAAAGAAAATTCAGTTTGCTAAATCAGGTAAGAAAAAGACCTGATACATAATCCATAAAACAAAATCTAATAAATGACAAGAAATACAGTTACTCTTTTAGAACAAAGGATTCTGAACCTGCACACCATAAATTTAGGCAGCAGAGTTCAGATAAAAACAGGTTATATGAATAGGAGCTGTTGTGAATGTGTCCAGTCAGTACTGAAATAACTACGGGGGCTGCACGTAGTGGCTCACGCCTGTAATTCTAGCACTTTGGGAGGCCAAGGTGGGTAGATCACCTGCAGTTAGGAGTCTGAAACCAGCCTGGCCAACAGGATGAAATCTCATCTCTATTAAAAATACAAATATTAGCTGGGTGTGGTGGTGTGTGCCTGTAGTCTCAGCTACTCAGGAGGCTGAGGTGGGAGAATTGCTTGAACCGTGGAGGCGCAGGTTGCAGTGAGCCAAGACTGTGCCACTGTACTCCAGCCTGGATGACAGAGCAGGACTCTGTCTCAAAAAAAAAAAAAAGAAATAAACTATGAGGGCCTCATAGCTTTTACAGATATACTTGTACAAACAAATAAAATTTCTAAACACACAGCGCTACCTCACAAACATCAAGGATAGCAATATGTTATTTGCTTGGGAATGACATCTGATCATCTAACTGTTACAGGATCCTTGGAGTGTTGCTTTTCTGGCTGGAAAGCTCTGTGGCCAGTGGTGCCTTTGCCCGAGTTTTGCTCAGGCCTGCTGTGCTTGTTCCGGCCACTCAGCCTGGCAGTCTGTGCTAGGCTTACACTACCAGCCTGGATCCCATGTCTGCCAAGCATGAGCCAGGCAAGGAGCAGCAAGGGGTGTGTGAGAAAGCAAGTGTGGGTTCCAGCCACTGCACAGTCAGGCATGCTGGCTGCTGCAGTGAGGCAGGTAGCTCCAGGCGCCGGCTCAGGCCCTGGCTCTCTGCCAGGCCATGGCTGGACCAGGTGCACCGCAAGCAGCTTCCACAGCTGCCACCAGGGAACGTGGTGGCATTTGGAAGCTTGGAGACTTCAGTAACCACAGGGCCCCAAAGAGGGAGTCACAGCCCTGGCTCAGGGAGCTCCCAAGTTTGGACTCCCCAAGGGGCTGCAGCTCTTCTCTCCTTCTCTTCACTTGCAATGTGGCAAGCAAGGGGCATGTTTCAGCCTTGTTTGTGTCACAGCTCTTTCAGCCCTGCCATTCAGCAGGTCCCGAGTTCTTGTCCTGCATCCAGAAGAATGAGGTATGCAGACAAGTGGAGGGTGAGCAAAGTGAAGAGGAGCTTTATGAGTGACATAATAGCTCAGAGGAGGCCCTAGAGTGGGTGGCTCCTCTCTACAGGCAGGTCGTCACATTGAATATTCAGCTCTCAGCAGAGAGGTGGCCCTGGAGTGAACAGTTCCCTTTCTACAGCTGGTCATCTCAACGTCTGCAGGTCTCAGCAGGGAGGAGACCCTGGAGTGGGTAGCTCCTCTCTGCAGTTGGTCAACCCGGCTTCTGGTCAGCTCTGGCTGACCCCGGGGCTTTTATAGGCTTCAGAGGAGGGGAAGCATGTGCCAACTGGTCCATGGGTGGCCATGGGCAGGCTGAGAAAAGGCACCACAAGTTCCTGCTACTGTCCATGGGACTGGTGGCCTGGACCCCTAGCCTTCAGGCCCTTCCTGGGCCTTCACTGGGGACCTGCCCCCTTCTGCTCAGGAACGTGTTTGCCTCCTGCTATTCATGGTACCCAAGCTGTAGGCTCCATGGGGTATCTGCAGGCCATCATCGAGCTGCACACATCCCCCCATCAGCTTCCCTCCTATGCTTGTCAGTGCCCAAAATCTGGAGGGGGCCAAGGTGGCAGGGCACTGGTGTGTCAGCACTGCCCCAACTTTGCTTTGAGATTGGAGAGAGTGCTGACAGTAGGGAAAAGCCAGACAGTAGGAGCAGGCATTTCCAGGCCTGTGAGGCAGGGGGGCCTTCCCAGGCACCCAAGAGTGCAAGGATGCCTGGGTCCGTAGCCACAACTTGGGTAGCTACAGCTGCACCTGGAAGGGTGGGGCTCCTACCTGCTCCATGGAGCAGAAGGCCCAAGTCTGCAGCCATAACTTGGGGGGGCTGCACCTCAGGAGGTCCCACCCCACCAACTCGGAAGGGGTGGGGCTCCCACTTGTCCCTGGCTCCTACAGGCTCCACGGAGTATGCAGCCCTGGCAGCAACTCCCTGCTGCAGCCAGCATGATGGCAGCAGCCACTCCAGACAGGCCACTGATGCCATCATTTTACTGGAAAGCAAACTCTCAGAAAGCAGGCATAATGTTCTCTCTCTCTCTCTTTTTTTTTTTTGGAGACAGAGTTTTGCACTTGTCACCCAGGCTGGAGTCCAATGGTGGGATCTTAGCTCACTGCAACCTCTGCCTCCTGTGTTCAAGCAATTCTCCTGTCTCAGCCTCCCAAGTATCTGGGATTACAGGCACCCAGCTAATTTTTGTATTTTTAGTAGACATGGGGTTTCACCATGTTGGCCAGGCTGGTCTCAAACTCCTGACCTCAGGTGATCCACCCGCCGTGGCCTCCCAAAGTGCTGGGATTACAGGCGTGAGCCACCCCGCTTGGCCAGAAGGCCTAGTGTTCTTACTCTCATCTTTATATTTCAAATCACAGAATATATTTAATAAATGTTTGTGAAATAGATAATAATATTTCAAATTTGAGAAATAAAATAGGTTTTCAAAGCACAATCTCTTTTAAAACTCTTTAGGCCATGAAAGATTGCACTACTACACTCCAGCCTGGGCAACAGAGCAAGATCTGTGAACTACAAATAGTTCACTTTAAAGATTTGACTCTACCTAGTCTTATCTATTACTCCTTGATATTCCAAGGCAGGATTATCTAAATGCTGAAGACTGCTAGTTGTATCCCAGAAAAAAGTAAGCACATATTCTAGCTACTATTTTCTAATATCCTTAAAAAAAAATCACATGGAAAGTCATGGGTAAAAGCTTTCTTCACAGAGGTCGTTCTCATAATAATGCTGAGAACTGAGCTCACAAATCCAATAAAACATCTGTGTGATTCTGTGTGCATACCAAGTACATAATGTATATTCAATGCATAAATGATTTAGTGACTAAATGAAGAAAAAAGGAAAGGAAAAAGGAAAAAAAAAACAAAAAAGAAAAGGAAGGAAAAATTATTTTATACAAAGAAACCTGGCTGGGCGCAGTGGCTCATGCCTGTAATCCCAGCACTTTGGGAGGCTGAGGCGGGTGGATCACCTGAGATCAGGAGTTCGAGACTAGTCTAGCTAACATGGTAAAACCTCGTCTCTACTAAAAATACAAAAATTAGCCAGGCATGGTGGCACGTGCCTATAATCCCACCTACTTGGGAGGCTGAGGCAGGAGAATCGCTTGAACCTGGGAGGTGGAGGTTGCGGTGAGCCGAGACTGTGCCACTGCACTCCAACTTGGGTGACAGGGTGAGACTGTGTCTCCAAAAAAAAAAGTGAAAGAAATCTAAGAAAGAAGTGGAATTATCACCCACCCTAATAAAACAAATTTTAATCATTATTATACCAAACTAAGTTTAAAAATAAAATCTCTTTTTAAAAGTCCAATAATTATCATTAGACATTTTACAACTGATTTTAAAAAATATTTAAATTCAAGAAAGACTTCACGTGCAAATAGGCAAAGAATATTTATATAATTCTGTTAATGTGTGTATAGTATGCACAATTTCACTTTAGTTACAAAATATAGCTTAATTCAAAATGAATCATTTCCTTTTGGAACCTTATTTAAAGCCATTTTGGGACTTACACTAAGCTGTGTTTAAATATTAACAACAGTTAAAAATAATAAATATTGGCCAGGCACAGTGGCTCACGCCTATAATCCCAGCACTCTGGAAGGCTGAACGAGGTGGATCACTTGAGGTCAGGAGTTCAAGTCTGGCCTGGTGAACATGGTGAAACCCCGTTTGTACTAAAAATACAAAAACTCAGCCGGCCGTGGTGGTGGGCACCTGTAATCTCAGCTACTTGGGAGGCTGAGTGAGGCAGGAGAATCGCTTGAACCCAGGAGGCGGAGGTTGCAGTGAGCCAAGATCGCACCATTGCACTCCAGCCTGGGCGACAGAGCAAGACTCCATCTCAATAAATAAATAAATATTTATAGTAGGAGGGGGGACATTTTTTAAATCTCATCACTAATATTATAGATACGAGGCTAATTTCATGACCTAAATGCAAATCTAACACTAATTATCATAACATCAAAAGGTAAAATGACACATCCAATGAACAACTAGGTCACAAATTAGACATCTTGTCTTTCTGTAATGAAATTCCCCATAAATTAACTAAGCCATACAATATGAACTGATTTCATTGTTAATTAATTATAAATAAAACTTACACATAATCATGCTTTTTTTCACCTTCACTCATGTTTTCAACTATGAAAAATAAGCCTTCATGGTAAATCTTACCTCATTGTATCTGTTGCTGGGAATTTTGATGCTGGTTTTCCGAACTTCCATATCAACCACCAAACCTTGAACTACTGGCAAGGTATACTGGTAATTTCTGAAGTCCTGCGCCAAAGCAGATTGAAGCAGAATAAAATAATTCATCAATGGTAGGGTTTAATTTATAGTAATAAAATTAACACAAATGGAAAAAATGTCAATATTGAAAGATCCTATTTATTTAAATAATAAGGAAATGTATAATGGAAGCCCCACTGTACATATTTTAGCTCTTCAGTTAGTCTTTAAACTCTTATAAGTAAACCAAACATTATCATATACCTCGTATACCAACATTAAAAAATATTTTTGGGCCGGGCGGAGTGGCTCACACCTGTAATCCCAGTACTTTGGGAGGCTGAGGCGGGCGGATCATGAGGTCAGGAGATCAAGACCCTCCTGGCTAACACGGTGAAACCCCATCTCTACTAAAAATACAAAAAAATTAGCCAGGCATGGTGGCGGGTGCCTGTGGTCCCAGCTACTCGGGAGGCTGAGGCAGGAGAATGGCGTGAACCCAGGAGGCGGAGCATGCAGTGAGCGGAGATCATGCCACTGCACTCCAGCCTGGGCGACAGAGCAACACTCCGTCTCAAAAAAAAAAAAAAATTTTTTTGAATGTTTATCCTGCTTTACCAGCACTTAACATTTTCAATATTTATTTGTTAACTATCTGTCTCCTCCCTCTAAGGTGAAGATCCAAGACAGTATAAATTCTCAGTTGTTTTGTTCTTGCTATATCTTTAATGCCTGGAACATCTTAGGCACTCAATTGAATATCTATAAGGAAACACATACACACTAACACACTATCTATCTGGTATTGGTGAAACAAAATGAGCAAGAGTGTTGGAATCAAGGTCAAAGTAATAGCAAATGGCTAGATTTCATAGGTTCTTATAGGTCACCACAAGGACTTTTGCCTTTAGGCTTCTGACCTGTTTTAACAGATCTGACCTCTCTGTAATGAATAGGCGGTAAGGGAGGAAGAATAGAAGAAAAGTTCAGATAAATACAATAAAAACAATCCAGGTAGGAGATAGTGAGAGCTTAGTTTTTTGTTTTTTTCTTGTTTTTTGTTTTTTGTGTTTTTTTTTTTGATATGGAGTCTCACTCTGTTGCCCAAGCTGGAGTGCAGTGGCGCGATCTTGGCTCAGTACAACTTCCGCCTCCAGGGTTTAAGCAATTCTCATGCCTCAGTCTCTCAAGTAGCTGGGATTACAGATGTGCGCCACCATGCCCAGCTAATTTTTATATTTTTAGAAGAGACAAGGTTTCACCACGTTGGCCAGACTGGTCTTGAACTCCAACCTCAGGTGATCCAACCGCCACAGCCTCTCAAAGTGCTAGGATTACAGGCGTCAGCCATCGCACCTGGCCAGGATGTTAACAGTTTAGGAAGTGATGAGAAGTTGTCAGTTTCTAGATAGATAGATAGATAGATAGATAGATAGATAGATAGATAGATAGATAGATAGATAGATAGATAGAGAGAGATAGAATTTATTTATTTATTTTTATTTATTTTATTTTTTTTCCTAAGACAGAGTCTCGCTCTGTTACCCAGGCTGGAGTGCAGTGGTGCAATCTTGGCTCACTGCATCCTCTGCCTCCCGGGTTCAAGCAATTATCCTGCCTCAGCCTCCCGAGTAGCTGGAATTACAGGCATGCACCACCAGGCCCAGATAATTTTTGTATTTTTAGTAGAGATGGGGTTTCGCTATGTTGGCCAGGCTGGTCTCAAACTGCTGACCTCAGGTGATCTGCCTACCTTGGCCTCCCAAAGTGCTGGGATTACAGGTGTGAGCCACCGTGGCCAGCCTGTTTCTAGACATATTTTAAAGGAAAATCTGACAATATTTGCCACCGTGGATGTGGAATGTGAACAAATGATAAAGATGATTCTAAATTTTATAGCCAGGGCTACTAGAAGACTGGAACTACCATTTACTGAAATGTAGAATATGATGTGAGATGGAGGGTATTTCTAAGTAACTTGACTTCATTACTTGCAAAAAAACAAGCTCAAGAATATTGATATCCAGCACCCAACTGGTAAAATCACAATGTCTGCAATGTCTGGCAACCAATAAAAAAATACCAAACATGCAAAGAAGCAGGAAAATACAACTCAAAATAAGGTAAAAAAATCAATCCAAGGAAACTGAGCCAGAACTTATACAAGATGTTAGAATTACCAAAGGCATTACAAATAGTTATTATATTGTATTCTACATGTACAAGATGCTAAGCAGAGACATAAAAGATCTTAAAAGACCCAATCTTAGAAGTATAACTTCTAGAGATGAAAATTACAGTATTTGAGATTGTTTAAAAGATTGATGGAACTAACAGCAGCTTAAACACTCCAAAATAAAAGATTAGTGAAATTGAGAGCACAGCAATAAAACCCATTCTAAATGAAAACAGAGAGAAAAAAGACTGAAAAAGAAACAAAAAGAACATTAGTAAGCCATGAAACAATTTCAAGCAGCCTGATATATATATATAATTGGAGTAATCTCCTTCAGGGAGAGAAAGGGATGAACAGAAAAAATATCAGATGAAAACTATAAACCCATAGATTCAAAAAGCTCAATGAACCCCAAGTATGGGGAACATGAAAACTACACTATAGCACATTATAATCAATTTGCTTCAAACCTGTGATTTTAAAAAGCTTTTAAAACTACCCAGAGAACGTCAGGCACAGTGGCTCATGCATGTAATCCCAATACTTTGGGAGGCTGAGGTAGAAGGATGGCTTGAGCCCAGGAGTTGGAGACCAGCCTGGGAAACATAGTGAGACCCTGTCTGTATAAAAAATAAACAAAATTAGCTGGGCATAGTGGCATGCACCTGTAGTCCCAGCAACTTGGTAGGCCAAAGGTTGGGGGGATCACTTGAGCCCTGCACGTCAAGGGTGCAGTGAGCCATGATTGTGCCACTGCACTCCAGCCTGGGCAACAGAGTGAGACCCTATTTCCAAAAAAAGAAAGAAAAAGAAAAACAACAGCAAGAAAAGAAAAAATTGTTATGTAGAAAGGAACAAAGATGAGAGGGAAAACAATGCAAACCAGAAGACAGTGGAGCAACATCTTAAAAATACTCAAAGAAGAAAAATCAGGCTGAGCGCGGTGGCTCACATCTGTAATCCCAGCACTTTGGTAGGCCAAGGTAGGAGGATCCCTTGAGGTCAGGAGTTCAAGACCAGCCTGGGAAACATAGTGAAATGCTGTCTCTACTGAAAATACAAACATTAGCTGGGCATGGTGGTGCACGCCTGTAATCCCAGCTACTTGGGAGGCTGATGTGGGAGCATTGCTTGAGCCCGGGAGGTGGAAGTTGCAGTGAGCCAAGATTGTGCCACTGCACTACAACCTGGGTACAAGAGTGAGACTCTGTCTCAAAAAAAAAAAAAAAAACCAAAAAACAAAAACCAAAACTCAACCTAGACGTCTCCATCCACCAAAAGTATCTTCCAAATATGAAGTTCAACTAAAGATGCTGTTAGAAATACAAAGGTTAAAATAATTCATCAGCAGCAAACCTACACTGTAAGAAATATTATAGGCAATCATTTTGGCAGAAGGAAAATGACACCAGATGAAAATACAGAGTTATACAAAGGAACGAAAAACACTGAAATGACAACTAGATGGGTAAATCTACAAGATTTTTTTCTTTTTTTGAAACAGAGTCTCACTCTGTTGCCCAGGCTGAAGTGCAGTAGCATGATCTTGGCTCACTGCAACCTCTGCCTCCTGGGTTCAAGTGATTCTCCTGTCCCAGCCTCCTGAGTAGCTGGCATTACAGGCACGTGCCACCACGCCCGGCTAATTTTTATATTTTTAGTAGAGACGGGGTTTCACCATATCAGCCAGGCTGGTCTTGAACTCCTGACCTCGTGATCCGCCTGCCTCGGCCTCCCAAAGTGCTGGGATTATAGGCATGAGCCACTGCGCCCAGCCAAGATTTTTTTTTTCTTATTATTCTCTCTAAAAGACAGTGACATCAGCAAGAGGGTTGACTGGAGTTGCCTAGCTCTTGCTCCCCTCTACTCAACAAAAGGGACCAAAACAACCAATAAACAAACTATATTTCAACTGGAGTGGCTGTGGAAGTATGCTGGAGGCACTAGGAGGAGTGCTGAAATTCCTGTGGAACACCAGATGCCCGGGATAGCACCACAGAAACGGGAGCAAAGCCTTCTGCCTCTGCCACACTGCCTCCCTGCAAGGAGTGGCCTGGAGTCAGGAAGGACCACTTCTAATGGGGAAAGGGTAAGCTGGGGACCCATGGTCCCCATGACCATTGCAGCCGCCTGCATTCCTTGCTACAAGAGAGTCCCGCAGTCCTCACAAACTCTGAATCCAGTTTGTAGCTGCCTGCAGTTCACCGGACTATACTGCTCCAGAGTTGGAGCCCATGTCATACACCTCCCAACCCCCATTCCCAGTCATAGCATGGCGCCATTTTGAAACTGGACCCTCTGCTAGAATTCATCCTGCCTGGGGGCCAATTGCCACTGCATCTCTCCATCTCTGAAGCCCCACTGTCACTCCATCACACATACATGTAGCTGTATCACCACCTCAGCTGCTGAGATCCTAGGCCCAACAGAATGAAGGAGCCCTGGCACTGAACTCACATGGCACCTCCCTGCCCCAGGGAACAGGCAGACCTGTACAGTGGAGAAACCAACACACAGCTGGCTGGCCTGCTGTGCCCAGCTGGACAAGCAGCCTAGCATAATAAAGGCCATATGTGACAAACCCACAACTAACATCATACTGAATGGGAACAGTGGAAATCTTTTCCTCAAAGATCAAGAACAAGATACAGATGCCCATTTTAATCACTTCTATTCAACATAGTCCTAGACAGAGCAATTAGGCAAGAGAAAGAAATAAAAGGCATCCAAATTGGAAAGGAGACAGTCAAATTGTGCTTGTTTGCAAATGATATGACCTTATACATAGAAAACCCTCAAGATGCCACCAAAAACCTGTTAGAGCTAATAAACAAATTCAGTAAAGTTGTAGGATACAAAATCAACACGTAAAATTAGTAGTGTTTCTATATACTAATAAAAAACAAAGAAAACAATTCCATTTACAGTAGCTATAAAAAAAATAAGATACCTAGGAACACAGTTAAGAGGTAAAGATCTTTACAAGGAAACCTATAAAACACTAACAAAGGAAACTGAAGAGAATACAACTAAATGGAAAGAGATTTCATGTTCATGGACTGGAAGAATTAATACTGTGAAAATGGTCATACTACCCAAAGCAATCTACAGATTTAATGCAATCTCTATCAAAATGCCAATGACATTCTTCACAGAAACAGGAAAAAAAACCTTAAAATTCTTATAAAACCACAAAAGGCCTCAAATGGCCAAAGCAGTCCTGAGCAAAAAGAACAAAGCTAGAGATATCACACTACCTGACCAAATACACTACAAAACTATAGTAACCAAAACAGCATAGTAGTGGCCAAAACAAATACATACACCAACTGTACAGAATAGAAGGCCCATAAATGAATTTGCACACCTACAGCCAATTGATTTTCGACAAAGGTGCCAAGAACACACACTGCAGAAAGGACTCTCTTCAATAAATAGTACTTGGAAAAGTGGATATATCCACATGCAGAAGAATGAAACTAGATCCCCTCCTCTCCCCATATACAAAAATCAACTAAAAATGGATTAAAGTCTTAAATATAAAACCCAAAACTATGAAACAATTAGAAGAAAACAGGGCAAATGCTTCACAATATTGGGCTAGGCAAGGAATTTTTAGATAAGATCCCAAAAGCACAGGCAATAAAAGCAAAAATAAACAAATGGAATTACATCAAACTAAAAAGATTTTGCATAGAAAAGGAAACTATTAACAGAGTGAATACACACCCTACAGAAATGGGAGAAAATATCTGCAAACCATACATCTGAAAAGGAGTTAATATTCAGAATATATAACAAACTTAACAGCAAAAAGACAACCCAATTAAAAGATAGGCAAAAGGCACTTCGGGAGGCTGAGGTGGGTGGATCACTCGAGGCCATGAGTTTGAGACCAGCCTGGCCAACATGCGTCTCTACTAAAAATACAAAAATTAGCTGTGCATGATGTTTCGTGCCTGTAATTCCAGCTACTGGGGAGGCTGAGGCACAAGAATTGCTTGAAGCCAGGAGGTGGAGGTTGCAGTGAGCCGAGACTGTGCCACTGCACTCCAGCCTAGGCGACAGTGAGAGATTCCATCCCCCATCGCCAAAAAAAAAAAAAAAAAAAAAAAAAAAAATTTAAAAAGATAACTGGAACTATAGCTTTTAAGCATGACAGATGAGGAAATCACCAAACCTACTCCTCAAAAAGCAACCAAAAAGCTGTATAAGTGGTTTAAAAAGAACCATTTCAGTGCTCTGGAATTAGATCAAAGGCATACAACATTAAGAAGCATTTTGGCTGGGCATGGTGGCTCATGCCTGTAATCCCAGCACTTTGGGAGGTTGAGGTGGGCAGATCACCTGAGGTCAGGAGTTTGAGACCAGCCTGGCCAACATGGTAAAACCCCATCTCTACGAAAAAATACAAAAAATTAGCCGGCGTGGTGGCAGGCACCTGTAATCCCAGTTGCTCTGAGGGCTGAGGCAGGAGAATCTCTTGAACCTGGGAGGTGGAGGTTGCAGTGAGCCAAGATTGCGCCACTGCACTCCAACCTGTACAACAGAGAGACTTTGTCTCAAAAAAAAAAAAAAAAGTGTTTTTTTCATGAAAACTACTGAACTCTGAATTGAGTCTGTGACCTTCTTGCCTGGGGCTGCCCCCTAGCCCCATTAGGTAGTTAGGTAGTTCAACTAGGGCAAGGTAGTTTGCAAAAACCATGAGCTTTGCAGCCAGGAGCAGTGGCTCACGCCTGTAATACCAGCACTTTGGGAGGCTGAGGCGGGTGAATCACTGAGGCCAGGAGTTTGAGATCATTCTGGACAACATGGCAAAATGCTCTCTCTATAAAAAATACAAAAATTTGCTAGGTGTGGTAGTGTGCTCCCATAGTCCCAGCTACTCGGGAGGCTGAGGCATGAGAATTGCTGGGAGGTGGAGGTTGCGATGAGCTGAGATCACGCCACTGCATTCCAACTTGGGCGACAGAGTGAGACTCTGTGTCAAATAAAACAAAACAAAACAAACAAAAAAATGAGCTTTGCTACTTGAAGGAGTTTACTTGCTATGGAACATTGTCAAAGTGGTAATCTCAGTGGTTACTAAAAAGGGAGGCCCAGTAGATTGATTAGCTTGAGTGCACTAAACCTGTTTGGGGTAAGTTCTGGGAGATGTGACAACCATAGGCAGCTTCATAAACTGTTTATTTAATATCCAGATATCCGGGATTGATCCTAGTCTGTGCATATATGCAGTGGAGAACTTAGTGGACTCAAGCCAACCAATGTGCTTGGCCAACAGAGTCAGAACCTGTGCATATGTGTAGGAGACACGACAGAGCCCAGAAGAAAGGAAAACAATGAAGTTTAAATTCCAGTCCATATTCAGATCCATCAGCAGAGAGCAGTAGTAGCCTTACTGGCTTGGGGTATCTGGGTACAATCTCTGACCAATCTCTGCTTGGATAATAACCTATATAGACACAAGAGAAACTCATAGAATGCCAGTCTTAAAATAAAAATAAGACAGAATGCTAGGTGTTTTATTTATATATTACTTCTAGTCCTCACAATAATTCTGCAAGGTTAGACAGTAAGTGTATAATCAGGCACTGGAATTCTGTACCATTTCACTTCATGTTTGCAAAAGAGTATATATATGTGTGTGTGTATATATATGTATATATTTTTATATATGTATATACGTATATATGTATATATGTATATGTGTGTGTGTATATATATATGTGTGTATATATATACACTGTTCTTTATCTTCAGCATAAATCTTTACCTGCCTGAAGCAGTTTGGGCACAGCTACCAAGAAAATAATAAACTTGCTTTCTTCTTTCTCCCATATAAACTCCAGTAAGGACAAAGGAAAAACAATTCCCGACTTACTGCAAGAAGATTCATGATGGTATGCCCCGTCTCTCCAAACAATGGCTTCCGAAATCTGACACTGAATAGTGGGCATGGATAAACTATGGAAATGAGAAACGATCAAACTTAAGTTTGGCAACATAAAACTTTGGTAAAAGAGATTTCATGACTAATACAATTTTCAAAATATAATTGTAATGGCTCATTAGAACATATCAAATTTTGGGCTCAAAAACTACTTGGCATGGTAGCAGACAAATCCTAAGCCATATTAAGTCTTCTGATAACCAGAATAAGCCTTTTGACGTAAATATTTCAAAAATGGCACACAATAGCCAGGCATAGTGGCTCATGCTTGTAATCCCAACACTTTGGGAGGCTGAGGCAGAAGGATCACCTGAGCCTAGGAGTTTGAGACTAGCCTGTGCAACCTAGGGAGACCCTGTCTCTACAAAAAACAAACAAAAAATTTAGCTGGGTGTGGTAGCATGCACCTGCAGTCCCACCTACTTGGGAGGCTGAGAGGTAGAAGGATGGCTTGAGCCCAGGAGGTCGAGCCTACAGTGAGCCATGACTGTGCCACAGCACTCCAGCCTTGGTGACAGAATGAGACCCTGTCCCCCCCCACAAGGTTAGGGAGCAATCTTCTTCAAACTGAATTGATACAATCCAGGAAAAAAATATCTCCCGATTCCTCTGTGCTCAGTAAGTTTAAGAGTTCACTTTTTTTTTTCCCAACACATTTAAGAGTTCACTCTTTTTTTTTTTTTTTTTTTCTTTTTTTGAGACAGAGTCTCACTCTGTCGTCTAGGCTGGAGGGCTGGAGTGCAGTGGCATGATCTCCTGCCGTAAGAGGGTTCAAGCGATTCTCCTGCCTTGGCCTCCCCAGTAGCTGGAATTACAGGCATGTGCCACCAGGCCCAGCTAATTTTTTTTCTATTTTCAGTAGAGATGGTATTCACCATGTTGGCCAGGCTGGTCTCAAACTCTTGACCTCAAATGATCTGCCCGCCTCAGCTGCCTCTCAAAAGTGCTGGAATTAGAGGCATGAGCCACTGCACTCAGCCAAGAGTTCATTCTTCTATACTCCTAACCAGGATCCTCCTTAGGAGAGGCAAATCACAGGCTGGCTCATCTCTTGAACTTTATGGTTTGAAACATCTGTATAAAACAGGAAGATACGTATGTTGTTCTTCTGCACACAGTCTTTCCCTTTCCCTGATTCATTTAGCTGATTCATATACAGCCTTCAGAGTTCATTCAGAGGCACTCTGGTTCAAGAAAACTGAAGGTCCAACTACTCCTTCATTCCTGGTCAAGTTAGAGCCCGTCTTGGAGCTCCCAATGAACTTAACTTTGAGCACAGGTTTTAACACAATATACTGCTATAATCATGATTTCTGTATGTATTCCTTATAAAAGTTCCCAAGAGCATATAATCACGTCTTAGCTATTTCAGAATTCCCAGGATTCAGGATATATGGGAGGACTTTATTAAATTCTTACTGAATTAATAAATAATTGGTGAAAGAATGAAATTGACTTGCTGAGAACACAGTTTTATGGTTTATAAAATAATGTTTCATTTATTCTCTCATTGGATCCTATTAACAATCCAATATAAAATAAAAAGCAACCATTATTATTTCCAGTTTACAAAAGAAACACAATCAGAGAACTTGAGTGACCTGGCCAAAGTTACAGAGCTTATAAGAGGCAGAGTTGAGAATCTTACTCAAGTGGTCTGATTCCTAGCACAGGGCACTTTTAATTAGATGGAACTATAAAATTTAAAATCAAGCTTGCATTTAACCATTAATGTCTTTTTAAAAATCACATCTTAGTTGCATTGCTAAAGCCATGGGCAAGGAAGCTCTTCTTCTGTAGCATATTCCTTACCAACTGAGAGTGGTTTCCATTTCACTAGCTTCCAGTATGTTAAGTAAAATATAATTGATCATAACTGTTTTCCAACCAAGTGACAAAGAATATGCTCATCATATACAGATACTACAAAAAATAAAGTTACTTAAGTTCAAATTCATTTTTCTAAAGATGATCATGTTTTTTATCAATGAACTATAAAAGCAGTAAGTTTACAAGGTATACATAATCAACTTCCTCATTCGTTATTTTCAGTGCTTCCCATTACGCCCAATATGCGCAGACACTGGCCAAATTTAGTTTAGCTATTTCAAAAGACTATTTCTGCTGAATTATATCACCAAACAGAGGGCTCTGAATATTTCAGGCATTATTTAGTCATCATGCCTTGGTCATGTGGCTTTGAAAAACGTGTTTTTATTACTTACGTCGATATTCAGCTCCAAGTCTCAACATCAGACGGATAGGAAATACTTTAGCCCAAGGAGTTTCCCATTTCTGGATAAGAATCCCAAACAAGTAAGGTGGGGTTGGGAGTACTAGGTCTTGCAGTGACTGGTAGGTAGATGTCACATATAAGAATCCACCATGTTCTTTACTGCCAAGGAAACTTTGACTGAAGAAGGAATGTCCCAAGTTGCTCACCACATTCCCTAAAAACAAAAAAGTTCGTTACTTTGTATCAATAAATTAATCATATTTTTCTTTTTCTTTTTCTTTTTTTTTTTTTTTGGAGACGGAGTCTGGCTGTCGTCCAGGCAGGAATGCAGTGGCACAATCTTGGCTCACTGCAAGCTCCGCCTCCTGGGTTTACCCCATTCTCCTGCCTCAGTCTCCCGAGTAGCTGGGACTACAGGCGCCCGCCACCATGCCCGGCTAATTTTTTTGTATTTTTAGTAGAGACAGGGTTTCACTGTGTTAGCCAGGATGGTCTCGATCTCCTGACCTCGTGATCCACCCGCCTCAGCCTCCCAAAGTGCTGGGATTACAGGCATGAGCCACCGTGCGCGGCCAATTAATCATGTTTTTAATACACATTATTATGCAACACTGGGCTGGATGGACACTACCAAACAGTAATTCCCAATCTTTCACTATGAAAGACTTACATTTAAAAAGCTGATTTTTAAATACATGGCATTTATTAAATGAAAATTTGGTTTCCAATTTTATCAGGGCTTCTAAAGAGCATAAACTAAGTTACATTATCACACTGTTGAAGTTTGTCTAGATAAAAGCCAAAAATATTGATGCCTTCCTTGGTTAAATTGTATAGCTTTACTGTATGAATTGCTTTAGAGGTCTCAAGAATATCGCCTCAAAGGTCATAAAGAAATATTCAAGGCCAGGAGCGGTGGCTCACACCTGTAATCCCAGCACTTTGGGAGGCTGAGGAGGGTGGATCACGAGGTCAGGGTTCCAGACCAGCCTGACCAACATGGTAAAACCCCGTCTCTACTAAAAATACAAAAATTAATCAGGTGTGGTGATGTGCACCTGTAATCCCAGCTACTCAGGAGGCTGAGGCAGGAGAATCGCTTGAACCTGGGAGGTGGAGGTTGCAGTGAGCCAAGATTGTGCCACTGCACTCCAGCCTAAGCAATAGAGTGAGACTCTGTCTCAAAAAAGAAAAAGAAAAGAAATGTTCAGATTAGGAAGCTGCTGTCACCAAGCTTATAATTTCACTGGGTGAAGAAAGTCAACTCATGAACATAATGAATTATGGTAATAAGTACAGTTATAAGACATTAAGGGAAGATGAGGATTTATGAAGATGGTACCACAGACAGGTTTGTTTTGTTTGTTTGTTTGTTTTTAGATGGGGTCTTCCTCTGTCACCCAGGCTGGAGTGCAGTGGTGTGATCTTGGCTCAATGCAGCATCTGCCTCCCAGGTTCAAGCAGTCCTCTCACCTGAGCTTCCTGAATAGCTACGGTTACAAACATGCACCACCATGCTCAGCTAATTTTTTTCGTATTTTTAGTAGAAACAGGGTTTCACCATGTTGGCCAGGCTGGTCTCAAATTCCTGACTTCAAATGATCTATCCACCTTGGCCTCCCAAAGTGCTGGGACTACAGGAGTGAGCTACTGTGCCTGGACAGGATTTATTGTTTATAATTTTTTGAGAGAAATATGAAACATAGCTCTGTAATTTAGGGCTTATTTAAATTCACATTAAGTAGGTTTCTCTCTTTTTTTTTTTTTTCTGGAGAGAGAGTCTTGCTCTGTCACCTACTCTGGAGTACAGTGGTGCAATCTCAGCTCACTGCAACCTCTGCTTCCCGGGTTCAAACAATTCTCCTGCCTCAGCCTCCCGAGTAGCTGGGACTATAGGCACCCACCACCACGCCCAGCTGATTTTTGTATTTTTAGTAGAGATGGGGTTTCACCATATTGGCCAGGCTGGTCTCAAACTCCTGACCTCAAGTGATCCACCCGCCTTGGCCTCCCAACGTGTTGGGATTACAGGTGTGAGCCACCGTGACTGGCCAAGCCATTTTATAATTCAAAATACTTTTGTGAATGAAACAGTAACAAACATATCAACCCTTCATTAAGGAGACATTTTCCTCAGTTTAGAATTGCAAAAGGACTTCCTGACAAGAGCTGCTCAATGATGGAACAACAAATGTGCTCACTTGCCACGTATGAGCTTCCTTTGATACCTTTGAAAGCAATAACACCAAATGAAGCAATCTCCATCAGAGAAATTAATGCTTACTTTTCTTGAAAACGAGAGTTCATTCTTATAATGGTTATGGGTCTTTGCATCCTTGATTTTAGCAGATAGGTATCCTGACAGTAGGAACCACAAGTGAAGGGAATACCTCCCCATTAAACTCAGAGAAGCTTTGTGGTTGAAAGTCATGTTCACCTAAACATTATCATCTATATTTTACATTTAAGGTAGTACATTCAGGAATTTAGGGGTAGTACCCTTGCTCCAGGATTACCCAGGTCTGGCTGCACAATTAAGCTACTGGGCCAGATCTATAAAAACAAAAGAATTGTCATATCAATGTAGCAGTACGGCATTTTGAAAAATAAATTGCAGATTTTGGAGTCCCAGAGATACGGGTTTGAATGCTAGTTTGATTATTCACTATTGTGGGATTTGGGGTAAGTTACTTCTCTGAGCCTCAATGTCCATGTAAAATGGAAGGAGAAACTAAATTAAATTCCAGATGTGTTATAAAGAATAAATGAAAGGAAATCTATAAAATGACTAACAGGACCAGCAACACTGTATTCTCAAAAAATTGTAACTATTATTATTCTAATGTAAATATACATATATTGATCAGCCAAATATATGATTTTTGGGGGGACTTTCAATGATTTTAGAGTGAGATTTAGATAAATTTAAATTTTTTTCTGGCAACCATTGCAGAATCAAGGATACAGTGTCAGGAACTTTAGGGAGATCAGATCCCCAAATTCACCATTGCCTCTTTACTACTCCTCTTGATTCTGGAATTCTAGGATACAATGTAAGAGATACTTCATACAAAATTCAACAGATAATTTGTCAAAGAGAAAAAATTTTTTTTTCATCTCTTTATCTAGCTTTGGTGAATAAGGAGGAGAATAGGGAATTAAAGAAAGAGATGCTTTCCCTCCACAATGTAAGGTGCATGACAGCATTCCTCTAATTCTATCAATGGCATGCTATGGTTTGAATATATCCCTGAAAAAGTATGTGTTGGAAACTTGGTGCTAGGAGGTAAAGCCTCATGAGAGGTGACTGGATTCATGCTGTTATCCTGGGAGTGGGTTTGTTATGAAAGGACAAGTTCGGCCTCCCTTGTGCACATGCCCTCAGGCACATGCACATTCTTTCTCTCTCTTCACCACCCCATTTGCCCTTCTGCCATGGGATGATGCAGCAAAAAGGTCCTCACCAGATGCCTACCCCTCAACCTTGGACTTTGCAGCCATGAGAACTATAGGAAATACATTTCTGTTCATTATATATTATCCAGTCTGTGGTATTCCATTATAGCAGCAAAAATAGACTGAGACACGGTGTAATGTTTATATCTCACAAAGATTGTCCTAGCTTAGAGGTGAAAAATATGTTGGCTTAGTACACAAGGCACTCACTCATTATTCCTTTGCGACTTCCCTATTAGAGCCTAGAATCTATTAGCAGTCATTTTCCACAGATATTGATTTTCTTTCTGCCTCTTCCATTTAACACTCTCTTCATCCCAATCACAGATTCTTCATGAAGTCACCTCTCATTATAAAATATATCTTTTATCTTTTAAATATTTATTACTTTAAAAAAATGTAGATTACCAATAATGACTGATTTAGACTGTCATATACTATCTCATCTACAAACAAGTAACACTGCACAGGTGTAGATATTGGCAAAAATAAAACAGTGGGTATAAGAATTTGACAAAGAAAGGAAGGCTTTCATCTGAAGACCTAATCTGAGGCTCTTGAACGCATAAAGTCTGTTATGTACTAATTTATATAGGTACTTCTCGATGACTGCATTCAACGCCATGAATCCACAGAACTAATTTTATATTTACCCCAAGACTAGTGAAGAACCCATATAACTAAAATGACACAAAATCTTGCTTCTGAGTTTAAATGACCTGGCAAAGATGTTAAATGCTTTATTATCAATGGTTTATAAAGTAATTTTACATAACATTAATGAGATAATCATCAGATCAGTGCTAGCAGGTAAGCAGAACAGTACCATTTCCCTGAAATTTGGGGTTTTATTTGACAAATGAAGAATGAAGCTTAGAGGTAGAGGTGAAGTGACTCTGAAAAGACATGAGGTAAATAAGTGGCAAAGTAAAACCTAGAAAGCAGATCTTTCAATCTCCTAGTCTTTGTATATCACACAGTCTTTCAAAAAATATACAGATACAGTAATTTACAATTTTCCATCTTTAATTTGGAATTTAAACTATTTTTCAAATCCTTACCAGTAGCCAGCCATCTTTAAATTCAATTCAAATATAACTTAAATACCTATGTGACAACAGCTTCCTTTTGTTTCAAAGCATATTAATCCTCACATCAACTCAAATGGAACCATTTCCAAGCAAATGGTTCATTCATTTCAATAAATACTAATATTTCTTTCTTTTTTTTTTTGAGACAGAGTCTCGCTCTGTCACCCAGGCTGGAGTGCAGTGGCATGATCCCAGCTCACTGAAACCTCCACCTCCCAGGTTCAAGTGATTCTCCTGCATGAGCTTCCCAAGTAGCTGGGACTACAGGCGTGCACCAACACTCCTGGCTAATTTTTGTATTTTTAGCAGAGACAGGGTTTAGCCACTGTTGGCCAGGCTGGTCTCGAACTCATGACCTCAAGTGATCTGCCTCCCTCGGCTTCCCAAAGTGTTGGGATTACAGGCGTGAGCTACCGCGCCCAGCCAATAAACACTAATATTTCTAAGTGCTAATATGACTAAAACTCAAGCCATCAAAAGAATTTAGAAAGTTTCTTGAAGTTCTTTGTAATGCAATAAACTGAAGTTATGCATGACTACTTTGTAAAAGGTCGTGTCCTCAGTTTAGTGTATCTGTGAGATTGATCATGAAAGCTCAAGAGGAGTCAGGTCAGGTGGCTCATGCCTGTAATCACAGCCCCTTGGGAGGTTGAGAAGGAAGGATCACTTGGGCCCAAGGAGATCAAGGCTGCAGTGAGTATGCTATGATGGCACCACTGCTACCCAGCCTAGGTGACAGAGCAAGACCCTATCTCTTAAAAAAACCACTCAAGAGACACTATAGTACTTCTTATGGTTCGAAACATGAGATTTACAGACTACATAAGTGAGTTTAAACCTGGGTTCAGCCACTTACCACCTAACTGTGTGATCTTAAGTTACTTAGGCCTTCGGTGTCTTTCATTTTCCTCATGTGTAAATAGAAACAGTGACAGTATGAATCTGAGTTGCACTTAAGAAGAAATAAAATAGTGTACATAAGGCAATGAATACACTGCTTAGCGTATATTAAGTGCTCAAAAATATTAGGTATTTGTCTTAAATCACCTCTTCATAAATAGTTCCATGTAACTTTCTCATCAGTTGAAAAATTACTTTGCAAAGAGGCCAGGTGCGGTGGCTCATGCCTGTAATCCCAGCACTTTGGGAGGCTGAGAAGGGTGGATCACGAGGTCAGAAGATCAAGACCGTCCCGGCTAATACAGTGAAACCCCATCTCTACTAAAAAAAAATACAAAAAATTAGCCAGGCATGGTGGCGAGCACCTGTAGTCCCAGCTACTCAGGAGGCTGAGGCAGGAGAATGGTGTGAACCCGGGAGGCAGAGCTTGCAGTGAGTAGAGATTATGCCACTGTACTCCAGCCTGGGCAACAGAGCGAGACTCCGTCTCAAAAAAATAATAATAATAATTACTTTGCAAAGCTACAATACCATAATTCTAATAAATTTAATTTACCAAAAGGTTCAGAATTTGAAAAATGAAATAAAAACATGAACCATGACATGATGTTATTATTATTATTTTTTTAAAGATAGGGTCTCACTGTGTCACTCAAGCTGTAATGCAGTGGTGCAATCATAGCTCACTACAGCTTCAAATTCCTGGGCTCAAGGACTCCTCCCACCTCAGCCTCCCAAGTAGCTAGGATTACAGGGATATGCCATCAGGCCTAGTTAATTTTTTTTTTTTTTTTGGTAGAAATAGGGTCTCATTATGTTGACCAGGCTAGTCTCAATGTCCTGGCCTCAAGCAATCCTCCTGCCTCAGTTTCCCAAAGAGAGAGCAAAAGGGGAACGAACCCCCTCCTTTTATAACAGCACTAATCCCGTCCATGAGGGTAAAGCCTTCATGGTCTAATCACCTCTTAAAGGTCCCACCTCCTAATATTGTTACAATGGCAATTAAAGTTCAACATGAGTTTTAGAGTGGACAAACACTGAAACCATAACAATACCAAATACTTTCTTAACAATAAAAGATTAGACTGGACACGGTGGCTCACACCTGTAATCCCAACATTTTGGAGGGCCCAGGCAGGTGGATCACCTGAGGTTTGGGAGTTCAAGACCAGCTTGGCTAACATGGTGAAACCTTGTCTCTACTAAAAACACAAAAATTAGCCAAGTGTGGTGGCATGCGACTGTAGTTCCAGCTACTTGGGAGCTACTTGTGAGGCTGAGGCAGGAGAATCACCTGAACCCGGGAGGCAGAGGTTGCAGGGTGCCAAGATGGAAACACTGCACTCCAGCCTGGGCGACAGAGCGAGACTCTGCCTCAAAATTAATTAATTAATTAATTAAATTAAAAACAAAAGATTAAGGGAGTTCAGAAGAGATTACTTCTGTCTAGGAGGACCATCAAGAAAGAATTCATGGAGAAAGTGGTCTTTAAGATTTAGGACAACTGACAGGATTGAGACAGTTGGGGTGTTGGGAAATAGCATGGTTGGGAGTAGCATAATCATGGGTAATGAAATGGATAATCATCAGAATATACATAAAATGAACCAAGAAATGTTTCGTTTGGCCACAATGGAAGTATGGAGAGATGACTAGCGGGAAATGAGACTAAAAATTTAGGAACAGATCATGCAGAATACTGAATGTTGGAGTGCAGTTAATTCTAAAGGCAATACAAAGCCAAAGAAGCTTTTGAGTAAGAGAGGGAAACAACCAGAGATTAACTCCAGAAATAACAATCTGGTAGATACGAGTCCAACTTCATTCAAGTCTATATTCTGAATAGATGGTTTGCAAAAAACAGGAACAAAATATGGAGGAATGAATGGGAGACAGGGAGAAACAATACACAGTCTAGAACCTCCGATGGCACTGTCATAACCAGAAGGCATTCTGAAACTCTCAGAACATAATTTCTCACAAATTATAATGTTTCTCTTCACTGCAGAATGCAAAAACTGTGCATGACAAAAAAGTGTGTGTGTATATACAGGTGAAACATAGATACACACACATAGATATATAATACACATATGGTTATTAAATACCTGTAGTTTAGATTTTAAAATTCACAGGAAATTATTAAAAAGTTCATCTAATAGCTCCTAAGGCTTTTCTGTGATTTAGGGCAGAAAAACCCTAAGCTAGTGATACAATATTCAAGGTTTCACACTCAGGAGAAATTTAAGATACAATTTGTTAATTTCACTCAATGTACTACACAGAAGAGAAAAATAATAAATTGTGGTAATTTTTTTTTTTTTTTTTTGAGACGGAGTTTCACTCTTGTTGCCCAGGCTGGAGTGCAATGGGATGATCTCGGCCCACTGCAACCTCTGCCTCCAGGGTTCAAGCAATTCTCCTGCCTCAGCCTCCCAAGTAGTTGGGATGACAGGCGACCACCACCATGCCCGGCTAATTTTTTGTATTTTTAGTAGAGACAGGGTTTCACCATGTTGGCCAGGCTGGTCTTGAACTCCTGACCTAAGGTGATCCACCTGGCTTGGCCTCCCAAAGTGCTGGGATTACAGGTGTGAGCCACCACGCCTGGTCTGCGATCATTTCAGAACAGTAGCCTCCAACCTTTTTGGCACCAGGGATGGGTTTTATGGAAGACAATTTTTCCACGGACTGTGGAGGAGGGGAGATGGTTTCAAGATGACTCAAGCGCATTAAATTTATTGTGCACCTTATTTCTATTATTATTACATTGTAATCTATAATGAAATAATTATACAACTCACCATAACGTAGAATCAGAGGGATCCCTGAGCTTGTTTTCCTGCAACTAGACTGTCCCATCTGGGGGTGATGGAAGACAGTGACAGATTATCAGGCATTAGATTCTCATAAGGAGCACACAACCTAGATCCCTCACATGTGCAGTTCACAACAGGGTTCGCACTTCTATGAGAATCTAATACCGCTGCTGATCTGGCAGGAGGCAGAGCTCAGGCAGTAACGTGAGTGATGGGGAGAAGCTATAAATACAGATGAAGTTTCACTTGCTTGCCTGCCACTCACCTCTGCTGTGTGGCCTGGTTCCTAACAGGCCACTGACCAATACCAGTCCGTGGCCTGTGGGTTGGGGACCCCTGTTTTAGAATACCCAAAATATATTTTTACTTATTAAAAAATTTATAGTGAAATGTATCAAGCTATTACCCTGATTATCTAAAAACAGGATTCTTAATAAATATGTATAGTATATAGATAATATATCTGTGTTAAGAACTGACATATTATTAATGGATACACAGAGGCAACTGACATAATGTAAAGAATACTGATCTGGGAGCTATAGTCCTAATTCCGCCACCAACTTGGTCTGTGATTTAGGTAAGCCATTCACACTTCTAGGTCTGATTTTCCTTATCTAAAAAATGAAGAGTTTGTATTAAATTATCTAAAATGCTTTCTAG
Source organism: Rhinopithecus roxellana (assembly GCF_007565055.1). Taxonomy (NCBI): domain Eukaryota; kingdom Metazoa; phylum Chordata; class Mammalia; order Primates; family Cercopithecidae; genus Rhinopithecus; species Rhinopithecus roxellana. The sequence goes on from NC_044560.1 coordinate 56,678,400, forward strand.
TCTCAATATTGGATGAGCTGTGAAATGATTCCTATTCAAGGAAAAACTCCTTCATCTTATTTATGCTTTTGAAATGTTATTTCCTTACATATACATCTATATATTCACGTCCCTATCCTACATTATAGAAAGTATTTTTAGTTGGCTTAGATGTATTATAGTCTGACCTTGAGACTATCATTAGTATCGTGTAATCAGTTCCAAGTATTTTTGTTGTTTCAAAATTTTTGCAATTTAATAGTTCAAAACGGACTCAACTGACATATAAGTATCCTTTTTAAAAAATATAATCATTTATGCTAAACATATCTTAATAATTCACGCAATAATTCACATCCTCTCCTTGCCGAGAGAGGATGTCTATCTCCCAGGATTCCATCTACAGATGTAGTCTCTTCACACGGGCCTATCCCATTTACAACCATACTCTCAACTATCCCATAAAAGCTGTATCTCCCAAATCTGTATATCTTAACTCAGACCTATCTTCTGGGATCCATACCCATATATTCATCTGCCATTTTCATGTTTCATCTGATGTCATTATTTCAAATTCAGCACACTGAACAAAGAATTCCCTTTCCTCTGCCAAATCTGTTCTTCTATTCACCATCTTGATGAATAAGACCAACATACACTTAGGTGCTCAAGCGAGGAATCTGAGGCCAACCTTAACTTGCCCCCTCTAACCCCCCATATCCAATTAGTTACCAAATCCTACTGAATTGAAGCACCACATCTTTCATATCTCTCCAATACTCTTTATTTCCACTGCAATTATTTAATTTAAATCCTGATAATTTCTTTTTTTTTTTTTTTTTTTTTTTTTTTTTGAGACGGAGTCTCACTCTGTCGCCCAGGCTGGAGTGCAGTGGCCAGATCTCAGCTCACTGCAAGCTCCGCCTCCCGGGTTCACGCCATTCTCCTGCCTCAGCCTCCCGAGTAGCTGGGACTACAGGCACCCGCCAGGTCGCCCGGCTAGTTTTTTGTATTTTTAGTAGAGACGGGGTTTTGTTAGCCAGGATGGTCTTGATCTCCTGACCTCGTGATCCGCCCGTCTCGGCCTCCCAAAGTGCTGGGAATCCTGATAATTTCTTAATTTCTTGCTGGATTCCTGCAACATCTTTTTAAAAAATAAGTTTTACCGAGGTATAATCTGTATATTATAAAAGCAATAGATTTTAAGTGTACATTTCAATGAGTTTTGGCAAACAGCCATGTAACCACTATCCTAATCCAGATATAGAGCTCTCATCTCAGAAAGTTTTCTGGGACTCTCTGTAATTAGTTCTAGCACCTGCACCTCCACCTCACTTTAGGCAAACACTGACCTAATTTCTATCACCACAGATTAATTCTGCCAGTTTCAGAAAATCACATAAATGGAATCATCCAATATGTACTTCTTTGTGCCTGGCTTTTGCTCAGCATGTCTGTGAAGTCATGCATGTTGTTGTGTACATCAGCAGTTAGTTCATTTTTACTGTTGAGCAGTATTCTAGTGTATGAATATACATTTGCTTATCCTGAAATTGCTTCTTAACTGCCACCAGACTCAAGGACTTTGATCCATTTTTCACAATGCTTCCACAGTCATCTTTCTAAAATGCAAATCTGATTATGTCACTCATCATCTTAAATTCTTTCAATGGTTCTTCATTGCCTACAGAATAAAGGATGGGCTCCTAAATAAGACATTCATGAACCTCCCATACCCTAGTCTCTGACACCCTCTCAAAATCCACATGAATGTACAATTACTTGAACCTCCAATGCCATTTTCTAGAGTTTTTAAAAGTGAATACATTCAGATTGAGGAGAAAAGTGAAAGTTCCTGGTTATTTCCAGGACTAAATTCAGCTCCAGGGTATTATGTGGCCTGGAGGACCTGGGTGATTTCAGATTTAACCCTACACATTTTGGAACAGACAGGGTAAACACTCAAAGGTACTTCACAGGTATCGTGTGGTCAGTTTCCAGTGTATCACCTTGCCCTACATAATGCTACACCTAAATTATTGTACAGACTAATGAAGACATAAAGGCACAATCTTTTACGCATAATCTATATCACATTAAAAATACAACTATATATTCTGCTTCTGTAATTATTTAAAGAGCATTTTCCATGTTATTACATTCTTTTCATAAATATTGTTTTAATGGCCAAAAAGAGTTCTCAAAAAGATGCTCACATCTACTAAGTATAACACAGTTAAACTTTTCACCAAAACTAAGGCATTTAGGTTGCTTCTGAATTTTTGTGTTAAATTTAGGTAATGCTGTAATAAACACTTTCATTCACAGAAGTGCATTTTATATTCTGGATACTATCTTTGGCACAGAATCCCACAATGAAAATTATTACATTAAGAAAGTCTGAAAAATTTATGGTTTTAATATTATGTATGAAATATTATCAAATAATACGTGAAAATAGCTTTAATACCCCAGTCACCCTCACACCATCTCCAAGTCTTTTTCGTCAAAGATAAATCCTATTTATCAAGTACAGATATTATATACTGACATCCTGTTACAATAAATGAGAACAGTTCAATTACACCATTTTTTACCTCATTTGTTAAATCAAAGAGAGGCTGACCTTGCAATGTCAAATAACACAATGTCATAATAAATAATTATAATGCCAAATAAATATTGTGCTTCTTTTCTCTCAATCTTAGTTTCTTTTTTTTTTTTTTGAGATGGAGTCTCGCTCTGCCGCCCAGGCTGGAGTGCAGTGGCCGGATCTCAGCTCACTTCAGCTCACTGCAAGCTCCGCCTCCCGGTTTCCCGCCATTCTCCTGCCTCAGCCTCCCGAGTAGCTGGGACTACAGGCGCCCGCCACCACGCCCAGCTAGTTTTTTTTTTTTTTTTTGTATTTTTTAGTAGAGACGGGGTTTCACCGTGTTAGCCAGGATAGTCTCCATCTCCTGACCTTGTGATCCACCCGTCTCGGCCTCCCAAAGTGCTGGGATTACAGGCTTGAGCCACCGCGCCCGGCCTAGTTTCTTTTTATGTTAATATCCTTAGTCTTTCCCAACTTCTAACCTCTATGCCTTTACTTTTAAATTGCTAGTTAATATTTACGATTTATTTTGGAGCCACAAGCCATAAAGTCGTCTATGCTAATTGTTTTTGAAATTTGAATATTCATTAGCATTTACACTATGATTAAATATTGTTAACCAAAGAAACAAGAAGTAAGTTACAAATATGCTTCCTTCTACCAGATACCAATATCCTGACCCCTAGGCCACTAAAAAGAAAATACTCTTACGTTTAGGTCACCAGATTCTCTTACAGCTTTGATTTCAGCCTCTGTAAAATAATAACCACACCAGGTACAATACTAAAATTTATAATTTCCTCAAACCATGGAAAGCTCCAACTTGCCACTAATATCAAAGACCCCTGCCATGCTTATGTCCAAAGTTAAGACTATTATCTTGTATTTGAATTCAAAATTTTTTTGTCATCTACAAAGGGAGCAGACTAAGTCATACCTGCTAGGGCATCCCGATAAAGCTGCACAAAGTGATTAAAGATATCCTTTGGCAAACACTTTTCATCTGGTAAACACTGTAGAAGAATGACTATCTCAGACTGACCCACTGCATGCATTCCCTTGGTTGTGAAACACCAGCACTTCCTGTTCACATCTACAGATGGAATAAAAATATAAAAATAAAGAGATTCCTATCAATCCTTACTCTTAAAAAAAAAAGTTGCACAGAAATCTATGTTACAATACAGCAAAGATTAAAATAGATCACACTAAGTCTATGTAATTCAACTATGAACTGTCACTGCATTGCGCCAAAAAACTATTGTAGAAAATAAAACATGCCAATGCCTCTGGCTCTTTTCTAAACACTTAGAAAAGATAGAAAAGGAAGTAAAAGAAATAATAATAAAATGCACTTAACACTTTTAACTCCTATTATTAAAAGAAGCAACATTCTATTAATAGTAAAATAAAACCAAACTGTATTGTAAGCCAATACATAGCCAAATGTGATTAAAGAACATAGTCTTCCACCGTTATATTTTTAAAAATCACATCATCAAAGGAAGTAATTACCTATGTAAGGCTGGAAGTAATTACAATAAAAGACAGTAGTATACCTTTGTCTTCAGGTTGTGACCTAAAGAAAATATATTTTTATGTATATTTATTAAATTGAATATATGACCAAAAGATTCGAGCTATTTTAACTATAGTCCTTTCTGGGAAAAAATTCTAGATAATCAGCAACATGACTTCACTTGGCTTCATGCCATAAAAATTAGTGAAAAGGATGGCTTTTCTGAACTACTTAGTTCCACTCCTTCACTTTAAGGCTATACAGAGAGTATGAACAGGAGAAACCATATGTAGTCAAAAACAATGTTTAATCCTTGACACTTTTACTCTTCATACCCCAACACAATGGGATCCCCAAAGGAACTGAAAAAGGATTCACATAAAATTATGAATACCACCCATGTAAATCAAAACAAATGTAAATCAAAAAAAGAAAGACATCTTTATTTCACTTTGGGAATCCTTGTTTTATGTACTTAAATAGGACATTCCTAATAATGGTATATACTTCAAGAATCTAGGTTAGCTGATTTTTTTTTTTTTTTTTTAAATAGGGTTTCACTCTGTTATTCAGGCTGGAGTGCAGTGGTATGATCTCGGCTCACTGCAACCTCTATCTCCTGGGCTCAAGAACTCTTCCCACCTCAGCCTTGTGAGTAGCTGGGACTACAGCAGCATGTTACCATGCCCAATATACATATATATATTTTTTTGTGGGATGAGGTTTCACCATGTTGAGCAGGCTGGTCTCAAACTCCTGGGCTCAAGTGATTCATCTGCCTTGGCCTCCCAAAACACTGGGACTACAGTTGTGCACCATGGTGCCTGGTCTTAGGTTAGCTAATTTCTTTTTTTTTTTTTTTTTTTGAGGCGGAGTCTCGCTCTATCGCCCAGGCTGGAGTGCAGTGGCCAGATCTCGGCTCACTGCAAGCTCCGCCTCCCGGGTTTTACGCCATTCTCCTGCCTCAGCCTCCCGAGTAGCTGGGACTACAGGCGCCCGCCACCTCGCCCGGCTAGCTTTTTGTATTTTTTAGTAGAGACGGGGTTTCACTGTGTTAGCCAGGATGGTCTCGATCTCCTGACCTCGTGATCCGCCCGTCTCGGCCTCCCAAAGTGCTGGGATTACAGGCTTGAGCCACCGCGCCCGGCCAGGTTAGCTAATTTCTAAGCAAAATTTATAAACTAGATATGGCAAATTGAAATTTCAAGCAAATTAATTTTAAATCTGATCCTAGAAGGAAAGGTAGCAAGCATTAATAACTGGCCAAACATATAAGAGTGTGATTAGCAAGTAAGCCAGAAACCCACATTTCATCAATGTAGAACTTCTAAGGAAGTAGTATATGTTTCTGGTTTCTAAAATCAACTTAAGTACACAGGGAAAACTGCAGGATGGTTCCCCAGAGGTTCCTTCCTTTAAAATTGCCTATTAACACTCATTCATAATAAACACATTCTCTAAATAATTCTCAAATTTGCTAGCTGGCACGGTGGCTCACATCTGTAATCCCAGCACTTTGGGAGACCAAGGCAGGCAGATCACTTGAGTCCAGGAGTTCAAGAACAATCTGGGCAACATGGTGAGAATCCTGTCTCTACAAAAACATACAAAAAAAATAGCCAGGCATGGTGGTGCGCACCTGCAGTCTCAGCTACTTGGGAGGCTGACGTGGGAGGACTGTTTGAGTTCAGCAGGTGGAGGTTGCAGTGAACAGAGATCATGCCACTGCACTCCAGCCTGGGTGACAGAGTGAGACTCTGTCTCAAAAAATTCTGAAATACTGTCATCTTTCTCATTCTGATGCCCATGATGCTAGCACCAAGAATTGAGAAGTTTCTTCTGAATCTCAATTTATGATATACTGAAACTTTACTGTGTGTTAGCTAACACTTTTCCTAAAAAATGTTTTGCACCATAATTGAGGTTTCTGGGATTAAAACCTAGCATATAAATTATTTGAGTAGCCTGTATAATTTATCTACCACCAGTTATTCTAGTGATAAGTTGTGATTTAACATACTCATCTCAAGAAGAACTTAAGTCAGATAAGTTCAAGATTTGTTTGGCTTTCCTCCATGGAGAATTCACCTACCTCACCCCTGTAACTAAATGTGAGAGTTTCAGTTAGTTCCACAGCTGTCCTCTGGGATATATTATTTTATACAAACCAACTTTTTCAGAACTCAGTGTTTAGTAAGATGTGGCTCTATATAAAAATACTTGTGTGTAATAAATCTGAAAGTTTTATGTACTATCTATGAGTCAGTAAACCATATCTAATTTTAATTTTTAAGAATTTATAACTTACAATTCACAATTTTAACCATTGACAACAAATTTGCATTTAAAACAAATACAAGTGGGTCAGGGCCACCATCCTCCAACTGCTGCATTACTGAAATCTGTGATGGTTTCTCTTCCACAGCATAGTCTGAAAGGGGAGAAAACAATGTAATAGGTTGGTTAAAGGGACAAATTAAGAAAGAGATCAGATGGAGAAATGAGCTAATTATTTACAGAAAAGAGACATGCATTTGACTTATCAACAGGTGCATAAAGAGCATGGTTTGTATCTGCTGGCTCAGTATCATGTTAATAGTGCCCCCTTTTACTCTCAGAAGTGACCCACTCCACTTTAGATGATAATGTGGTTATTCTGTGTATAGACCTCTCCCCACAGTAGTTTGTGCCACAATCTAAAGACTACCTTTCTATTTAATAAAAAATTTCCAACTATGATAACAAGAATTTCACATAATAAATGTTCAAGACCGGCATTTAAAATAACTCATGATATACAAGTGATAATATACTAGTTACCTCTGGAAAGGATATCAAATAGTTGGGGTAGAAGAGAGCCCTACCTTTTACTCTATGATCTTTTGTACTGTTTGACATTTTTGACAATTAGAAACTTAAACTTTAAAAAATGAACCCAGAAAATAAAAGTATCATATGTGACTGGCTTCATAAAACAATTCCTTTAAGTATAATTAAAGAGTTTAGTACATATATCACTAAAATCACCAGTAAATCACACATAAGATTCTGAACATGAACAGGATAATACTGAATGTAAACTCTTCCCATTTAATCTCTGGAAGCACAGTATGTGCTTCAGCACCTCATTTTGAATGACAGTGGTCCTTTCAGCTTGAAGTCAAATCATGGGTAATAATCACTGTAGAACCTAGAGATATGGGAAAGTAACTAAAAATCTAAAAGTTCAATGTTGCTTGATTGATCTTATATAAAATGCATCTTTGAGGGACAATCAGGTCGAACAAAGTAACATCATTTCCCATTTTCTAATGGAAATTTTAAAATTGATTTTTTGGCTACAATGGGAAATATCTACCCCATTATTAAAAATACTTATTGGAGGCTGGGCGCGGTGGCTGAAGCCTGTAATCCCAGCACTTTGGGAGGCCGAGACAGGTGGATCACGAGGTCAGGAGATCGAGACTATCCTGGCTAACATGGTAAAACCCCGTCTCTACTAAAAAATACAAAAAACTAGCCGGGCGAGGTGGCCGGCGCCTGTAGTCCCAGCTACTCGGAAGGCTGAGACAGGAGAATGGCGTGAACCCCGGAGGCGGAGCTTGCAATGAGCTGAGATCCAGCCACTGCACTCCAGCCCGGGCGACAGAGCGAAACTCCGTCTCAAAAAAAAAAAAACTTACTGGAAAGAGAAATCCTGAGTTTAAAATTTTTTATATAAAGTCATCCCACTGGAATAAAAAATTGCAAAATTTTGGTAAAGAGACTGCAATATAGTTTAATTAAGTAATACAGATAATTAACTGTTCTTTCTTGGTAGGAGAAGTTTTGACAATTAGATTTAATGGATATAACTTTTTATGAAAATGGAATCCAGCAGTCTGACTTTTTTTAACAACAGAGTAGGCCAATTTAGTTCCTTGTTAATCTAAGATTTATTAAAATAAAAATCTGAACCCTAAACAGCAATTTTACTAACAATAGATGTTTTTACAGGGTCTTGGTAAAGGAGGAAAGGCATTATGCAATCAAAAGAATGCTTAACTGTATGTGAAAGTTCACTGCTGAGCTATCTGGGACATAGCTGCATTTGAGAGCCTACTATGGGCCTAGCACCATGCAAGGAGCAGTAAACACAAGTATAAAATAAGATGAAGAAATTCATAGTCTAAGTGAAAGAATATGATCTGAAAATACAATATCTAAATTGCAATGAGAAAAAGTGTTAATGTAGCCAACAGTCTATAGGAACTCCTATTAGAACAGAGATAAAGAAGCAAAACACTATTTTCTAAGCAGCCCAGGTAAGGATTCAGGGAATAGTTAACCATTAAGCTGGATTTTAAAAGGTTGAGGAGTTCTTCAGGAAGTCTACAGTAGAGCGGGTGTTCTAAGCAGAAGAAAGGAAGAAATGGAAAATATTAATTACATGCCTACTTTATGCCAGATACCTTCTTGGTATGTACTTACAGGTATAAAATCTAACTTAATACCCACAATGACTCTTAAGTAGGTGTAGTTAGAGAAATATTTAATAAAACAGACTAGGAAACAAATTCAGAGAGGATGAATGACTTGTCAACTGGATCACACAGCTAGAATGGAATGCTACTGGCATTAAAAGTCAGGTTTATTCAATTCTGAAGTCCATTCTTTCCCATTATTCCACAGCACAAGAAAAAGTACAGAAGAATGAAAAGTAAGTATTCAAAAAATAGCAAATAATCTGCAGCATACATGTAAGGTACTGGGGAATGGCTGGAAATAAAGTTGATAATAAATGGCTAGAAAGACAGGCTGAGATAAGGTTATAAGAAACATTGTCAGACTGAGCACAGTAGCTCACACCTGTAATCCCAGCACTTTGGGAGGCCGAGGTGGGCAGAGCACCACGTCAAGAGTTCAAGACCAGCCTGGTCAACATAGTGAAGCTCCGTCTCTACTAAAAATACAACAATTAGCCAGGCATGGTGGCGTGTGCCTGTAGTCCCAGCTACTCAGGAGACTGAGGCAGGAGAACTGCTTGAACCCGGGAGGCAGAGGCTGTGGTGAGCCCAGACTGTACAGCTGCACTCCAGCCTGGTGACAGAGCAAGACTCCGTCTCAAAAAAAAAAAAAAAAAAAAAGAAAAGAAACATTGCCTGCTAAGATAAGTAATTTACACGAAAGGCATTGGGAATCCATTAAATATTTCTAAGTAAAAGCAATAAAGATAATATCTATGTTTAAAAACATAACTGGCAACAGTGTGGAAGACAAAATGAAGGAGAGAAAGACTGAAGGCAAGGAGACCAGGTAAAAGCCTAGGACAAAGTTCAGGAGAGGTTAATTAATAAGCCACCTTCTGAAAATGCAGTAATTGTATACTGATCTGTATATGTCAGCAATAAAATTTCACAGTAATCATCAGAGAAATGCAAATCAAAACCACAATGGGATATCATCTCACACCAGTCAAAATGGCTATTATTAAAAAGTCAAAAAACAATAGATGCTGGTGAGGCTGTGGAGAAAAGGGGACATGTATACACTGTTGATAGAAACGTAAATTAGTTCAGCCACTGTGGAAAGCAGTTTGGAGATTTCTCAAAGAACTTAAAAGAGAATTACCATTCAGCCCAGCAATCCCATTGCTGGGTGTATATCCAAAAGAAAATAAATTGTTCTACCAAAAAGACACATGTACTTGAACGTTCACTGCAGCACTATTCACAATAACAAAGACATGGAATCAACCTAAGTGCCCATCAGTAGTTGACTGGATAAAGAGACCCTGTCTCAAAAAAATAAAAAAACAAAAAAAAGAAAGCAGGAAAAAAAACCAAAACCCTACCCATTGGGTACTATGCTCACTACCTGGGTGACAGGATCAATCATAAGCCAAACCTCAGCATCATGCACTATATCCACGTAACAGACCTGCACATGTACTCTTTGAATCTAAAATAAAAGTTAAAATTATAAAAATAAAATTTCACATAATATTAAGCATTATTTTGATAATAATTTTACTTCTTACCAGGATTCCCTAAAAGTATTTTTAACAGTAAAATTGCCATTTAAATTCAGTGCTCTTCACACTTACTATATGTTCTTTCTGAAAGTATATTACACCTCAAAACAAAAAGCTAAATAAATGACTGTATCAGGGTGGGTTAATCCTAAACCACAAGCAATCCTTCAGAATTATTATGTGCTTTGAAATATTTTTTAAAACTGCTAATAAGCTACATTTACATTATATCATATCCATTCAAAAAATGAAAATGACATTATAATATAAAAACATAAGCATCTACTCTAAAATAATCAATAACAGCAACAACTGTTTTCATAGTATTGGGGGAGTTTGTTTTGTTGGGTAAGAGAAAGGTGAATGTCACTCAAATTCTATCTCTCTCATTTAATTAGAAGGTAACATTTGACAGATAGAACTATCACTGTTTAAATATGTAGTCCACATACCTCCTTTTACACCTGTGGAGATGAGAATGGGAGGAAGGCCATCTTCAGGAATAAGATTCATTGCACTTCCAACAGGACTTCCGACCTGAGTTATACTCCCAGAGAACAGACAAATATCCGTCTAGGAAAAGCAAATCAACAAAGTGAGCACTACAGAGAATTCAATACTTTGGCAGGACATAATTAAAAATATAAATGAGAACTTATGTGAAAATTTGAAATTCATACTTTTTGAAAGGCAGCACAAATTATTCATTAACTCATGGGTTAAAAAAAAAAACAGGCTTATACTATGAAAATGTTTTCAAATGCATAAGTTTCTCCTTCTGGTATCATCAAATCATGGTAATAACAGAAGAGGCCTTAAAACCTGCATTAAAGCTTCCTTTACCCAGGTTCCTTTTGCCATAAGAGAAAAATATTTTTAAACTGTAGTGGCAAAAGAAACAAAATTTCAATAATTATTTCATAATTTCTTTATCTTTAATATCCTGGGAACTACTTAAGGTCTAATTTATATTGCTTTTAAAAATTAACTTCGAAAACAGTGATAGTTGCAAAACAACGTGAATGTACTCGATGCCAATGAATTCACTTAAAAATTGTTAAAATGGTAAATCATGTTATATATATATTAATATTTTTCCACAATAAAAAAGGGAAAAAATCAACTTTGATAAAATGTCATCATTTTTCATTTACTATGTAATAAAATAAAACTTGAAGTTCATTTTTTTTTTTTTTTTTTTTTTTTTTTTTTTGAGGAGGAGTCTTGCTCTATCGCGCAGGCTGGAGTGCAATGGCATGATCTGCAACCTCCGCTTCCCTGGTTCAAGTGATTCTCCTGCCTCAGCCTCTCGAGTAGCTGGGATTACAGGTGCGTGCCACCACACCTGGCTAATTTTTTGTATTTTTTGTAGAGACAGGGTTTCACCTGTTAGCCAGGATGGTCTCAATCTCCTGACCTTGCGATCCGCCAGCCTTGGCCTCCCATAGTGCTAGGATTACAGGTGTGAGCCACCGCGCCCAGCCTGAAGTTCATTTTTCTTTGCATTAGTAGGCAGATCACATTAGCTATATTTAATGAAGTATAAGGTTGCATAACATGTTGGTTGGCGTTAAATCCACTTAATTATTAAATAGAACATGTTCAAATATCTATTAAAATGATGCTCTTCTCTCTCTATTCTAACTTTTATTTCCCATACTACACAGATGTATATTCTCTATAACTTAAACATGAAACTGAAGTTTTTAAAGAGTTAAAAGAGGCCAGGTGTGGTGGCTCATGCCTGTAATCCCAGAACTTTGGGAGGTTGCGGCGGGTGGATCACCTGAGGTCAGGAATTCGAGACCAGCCTGGTCAACATGGTGAAACCCCATCTCTACTAATAATACAAAAATTAGCTGGGCATGGTGGCACACGCCTGTAATCCCAGCTACTCGAGAGGCTGGGGCAGGAGAATCACTTGAATCCAGGAGGCAGAAGTTTCAGTAAGCCAAGATCGCACCATTGCACTCCAGCCTGGGTGACAAGAGCAAAACTCTGTCTCAAAAAAAAAAAAAAAAATTGAAAGAAAAATATTTGAAAGCTGTTTTTAACATGTATAACAATATTCATATGGCTGGGTACAGTGGCTCACGCCCATAATCCCAGCACTCTGGGAGGCCAAGGAAGGCAGATTGCTTAAGAACAGGCAGGAGTTCAACATCAGCCTGGCCAACATGGTAAAATCCCATCTCTACAAAAAATATAAAAATTAGCTGCGCATGTGCCTGTAATCCCAGCTACTTGGGAGGCTGAGGCAGGAGAATTGCTTGAACCTGGAAGGTGGAGGTTGCAGTGAGCCGAGATCCTGCCACTACATTCCAGTGTGGCCAACGGAGCGAGACAGAAGAAAAGAAAGAGAGAAGAGAGAGGGGAGGGGAGGAGAGGGGAGGAGAGGGGGAGGAGAGGGGAGGGGAGGGGAGGGGAGGAGAGGGGAGGGGAGGGGAGGGGAGGGGAGGGGAGGGGAGGGGAGGGGAGGGGAGAGGAGAGGAGAGAAGATTCCTAGCAGCTTCATTTCATTCATAATAGCCAAAAACTGGAAACAATTTGAATGGCCACTAACAGGAGAACATAACATAAATTATGGCCTATCTATACAATGGAATACTACTCAGCAATAAATTAACTTTTGGTGCATATGGATAAATCTCATAAATATTAGGTTGAGCTTAAAAAGCTAAACAAAAAACATTATATACTATTGTTTCGATTCATATGAATTCAAGAATAAGCAAAATTAATCTGTAGGGACAGAAGTGAGAACAATGGTTACCTTGATGAAAGGGGAAGGTGCTGACAGAAAAAGTGCATAAGGAACCCTTATGGAGTGCTGGAGATGTTCTGTATCTTCACCTGGATGGTGGTTACATATTTTATGTGTGTGTATACACATACACACACACACATTATATATATATAAAACCATGTATAAATTCAAGTTGTTTCCTAAAGATTAATACTCCTTAGTTATGCATTTTGCTATATATATTTTATACCTGAACAAACATTAAAACTATTTCTTCAAAATATGGCTGGACACGGCGGCTCATGCCTGTAATCCCAGCACTTTGGGAGGCCAAGGAGGAGAGATCACCTGAGGTCAGGAGTTCAAGACCAGCCTTGCCAACATGGTGAAACTGTCTCTTACTAAAAATACAAAATTTGCCAGGTGTGGTGGTGGGCGCCTGTAATCCCAGCTAACCGGGAGGCTGAGGCAGGAGAATCACTCAAGCCCGGGAGGCAGAGGTTGCAGTGAGCTGAGATCATGCCACTGCACTCCAGCCTGGGCAACAAGAGCAAAACTCTGTCTCAAAGAATAAAATAAAATAAATATGCCCATGTTTTACCATACTTTTGTCTCTACTTAGGACAAAGTTTTTAGGACTATATGTTTTTAGTGGGATTTCTAAAATTTTCCAATATGGCATCATATAGGAACTTTGTAAAATTTTACTGGCAAACTACTATTAACTGACTTGAAGGCCTGGTACAGAAAATAATCGATTCTAACCTACTATTGAATGGTGCAAAAATCCTCCTTTTAATATCATAAGAAGTGGTCAGTTGGTCTCTACTTAAATGCCTTCTGTGAAAAGGCAAAGGCACTTACTGAGGGGCTTAAAATCTAGATGACAGGTTGATGGGTGCGGCAAACCACCATTGCACATGTATAGCTATGTAACAAACCTGCAGGTTCTGCACATGTATCCCAGAACTTAAAGTATAATAATAATTTTAAAAAGACATTCACTTCATTTCTTGGGCACTTTTTAAGTGCCAGGCACTCTACTAGACCATAAAATAAGCAAAATATTAATATTTTCTAGTCTAGCATTAAAAAGTTTGTTTTCTCTCATTTTACCACATAAATATTAGAGTGTTGCACAATGTGAGAGCACAAAATAATATGGCTTAGCTTGTCTTATAATGAGCAGAAAATTGTTTCCCTATAACATTCACTCACTACACCTTCCTCATTCTTTCAAAAATGTTCACAGTTTAAGAACCAATCATACAAATTAAGAGATAGGAAATAAATTTAATAGGAAGAAAAAAATCATCACCCTCCCGCCTCAGCCTCCTGAGTAGCTGGGACTACAGGCATGTGCCATCATGCCCAGCTAATTTTTAAATTTTTTGTAGAGACAGAGTCTGACTATGTTGCCTAAGCTGGTCTCAAACTCAGGGCTCAGGCAATCCTCCTGCCTTGGACTTCCAAAGTGCTGGGATTACAGGTGTAAGCCACTGCGCCCAACCCAAACTAATACTTCTTGATGTGATCCTTTAAGAAATCACCCTCACGGCCCCGCGCGGTGGCTCAAGCCTGTAATCCCAGCACTTTGGGAGGCCGAGACGGGCGGATCACGAGGTCAGGAGATCGAGACCATCCTGGCTAACACAGTGAAACCCCGTCTCTACTAAAAAATACAAAAAACTAGCCAGGCGAGGTGGCGGGCGCCTGTAGTCCCAGCTGCTCAGGAGGCTGAGGCAGGAGAATGGTGTAAACCTGGGAGGCGGAGCTTGCAGTGAGCTGAGATCGGGCCACTGCACTCCAGCCTGGGCGACAGAGCGAGACTCCGTCTCAAAACAAAAAAAAAAAAAACAAAGAAATCACCCTCACTTATGTAGGATTGTCATTACTGCCAAAAAATGTTTAATCTGAAACTAATCATGAGGAAAAAAAAAAAAAAAGACAAATACAAATTGACAGTCTCATGTAAAACATGGCCCAAATATTTACTTAAATATTAATGATACAAAAACTTAATAAACTTTATTTAAAAAATTAATATATCTGTGCACACACATATATGTAAAAATGAAATCTATAAAGAACATTATTGTGACATTTGGGGAAATCAGAATTATATGTTAAGTTTCCATTTCATGTGATAATTGTATTGTGGTTATATAAGAAAATGACTTTTCTTAAGGTACACAAGCTGAACTATCAAATGGTGAAGTGCAACCAATCCTTAAATGGGTCATTAAAAAAAATGTGTATGTACTGTGAAGTGGTAGAGTAAATGTGGCAAAATGGTAACAGTTGATGAAGATAGGTGAAGAGTATATGGGTATTCACTATATTATTCTTGTAACTTTTCTATAGGTTGAATTTGTTTCCAAATAAACAGTTGTGGCCAGGTTTGCCTGTAGTTCCAGCTATTTGGGAGGCTGTGGCAGAAGGATCGCTTGAGCCTGGGACGTTAAGGCTGCAGAGAGCCGTGTCTGTGGCACTATACTGCAGCCTGGGCGACAATGAGACCTTGTCTCAAAAAAAAAGCAAAACAAACAAACAAAAAAACTGTTGCGGGGAATAAAGAAAAAACTTTCTTGACAGTCACTGTGGAGATACAAAGAAGGATTAGACATAGTCCTGGCTGTCACCCTCAGCAGCTATAGAAAAATTCAAAAAATAGAAACATTTGAAGACAGATATTACATGATTCAATAATTCACCAAACAGGTAACTCAGCTCTGCACGTCAAAAAATCTAATCTTAACAACACGCAATTTCAATTACAATCAAACTCACAAATTATATAGGATGTAAATGTCTGAAAAAATATTACTTAATATAAATAATTAGTAACTAACAATTCTATGAAAACATCAGGAGTAAAATTTTTATCCAATTCTGATAGGGGTGGTGACTCACATCTGTAATCTGAGCACTTTGGGAGGCTGAGGCGGGTGGATCACTTGAGGTCAGGAGTTCAAGACCCAGCCTGGGTAACACGGTGCAACTGTGTCTCTACCAAAAATACAAAAATTAGCCTGGCATGGTGGCAGGTGCCTGTAATCCCACTTACTTCAGAGGCTGAGGCAGGAGAACTGCTTGAACCTGGGAGGCAGAGGTTGCAGTGAGCCAAGATCACGCCACTGTACTCCAGCCTGGGCAACAGAGACTCTGTCTCAAAAAAACAAAAAAAAAAGTATCCAATCCTAATGTAAAATGTGGACTTGGATTGATTACGATGTGTCAGTGTAGGTTCAACAAGTGTAACAACTGTACCACTCTGGTAGGGGATGTTGATAAGCCAGGGTTCTCAACTCAGCTCCTCAGGCCCCTTCATGTTACCTGCTCTTCCTCACCATAGCACTCCTGAGAGGCTGCCACGGAACCTGGGGAACATGCTTTAAAAACCAATGTAGCAAGGGGATAGAACTCTCTACAGCCCGACTGCTAGCTACAGTGGAGCACCTGAGCTCATCTGAGAACAATCTTCATTAAGAACCTTTCTCCTGAAAATACTTCTAAATATACAGCAAAGAACAACAGCTGATTTTTGCCACATTTACTTTATCCATATATGTGCACATATACACTAAGTTGTATCCAAAACCTAAAGAGTTCCACACAAAAGTAATTCAACATAGAAAAAGGCAAGACAGATGCAGCACAATGCTGAGTAAAGTACCTATGCAATTTTAGTTGCTGTTTTGTTTTCTTACCTCTGCTGGTAGAGGACTGGTAGTTACTGGCTTGACTGGGTCATGTGACACAGCCAGGGTTCCTGCAGAGGAAGTTCCATTCATTGTTAATTTGGCTGCATCAGCAACTTCTCCATTGGGCAAGATCCCATCAGCAAACCAAACTCGCCTCTGCTCTCTGGGCTGAGCCACTTGAGGGGCCAGAAAAATAAAACAGGCATCAATGTGACATTGGAAGGTTTTCTAACATCAAAGAAGAGAAGGTCACCAATTCCAGTTGTACAAAGAAATCACTACTTGGCAACTTACAATCAGAAACATCAGAAATGTAACTGTATATAAAAGTGGTTATAAATGAATTAAAAATACAAATGTAAATATATTCTTTACTTCTTTAACTTATATGCAAAGAGTAAAAAATATTTTGCTTTGAAATATTAAGAGTGCTTAAACACATCTATGATTATGTCACATACTCTGTCCCGTATCACTGACAGAGAAACTAAGGAAAGTGTTCAAGTGCCTCGGAAATAAATTAATGGCAAGCGGAAAAAAGCAATAGACATTCACATTTTCTAAAGGTATGAGGTTTCCAAAGAAATTAAACATCTGGAAAAGTGATATGGTACTTTTAAAGGGCAAAAGATGCCCTGAAGAATGTTAAAGAATAATTCATTTATAACGGAAGAGCTGGTACAGACATGTAAGAATTGGCAAGCAAACTGACCAGATCGTTGCCTGAAGTGTAACGGAAGAAGAAAAAGACTGATCTGGCAGTGCAAAAGTAATTTATGTTTTAGTAAAAAGACGGAAAAAGCTGGAAAACTGACTCTGATGAAATGATCCCTTTAAGTCCAGTTTTTGAAATCAGTTCAAACAGCCAAAACACACAGAGACTAGGGAAGAACAACAAAAACAACAAATGAAGAGAATAAAGATTTTAAGAAAGCCTAAATTCATAAAAATACAAGGAGTATGACTAAGGGATGATCTGAAAAGAGAAAAAATGGGGAAGAGTATGATAATGCCAATAGAAGTCTATAATCTTCAAAAGGGGAGGTAGGTTATTTAGCAAGGGGAAGGGAATATTAATAGATGAAAAGATAAAATTAATGAAGGAAGACTGATTTTCATTACCAAGGGAAACTTGATAAGATCATTTTAAGGAAATAAATGTTATTTTTACTATTCATAATCCCCTGCACTTACACAGTGTCTTTCATCTGACAATATCATAATCATAAAGATATAATAAATCAATGTAAGTTGAGCCTGTAATTTTCTACCTATCATATAATCGGAATTAAAGTTCTAGATTTAAAGTCTATGTCCCTAACACAAAAATGTTCATATTTTTATATGGACAGATTAAAAATGAAAAGAGAAAATGGCAATGTATATTCCAAAAAGCAATACTTGATTGGGCTGGTCAGAAAGAAGAACTCTCATTTTTACCACTTACTAAACTCCTACAAAAAACATTAAGGTAGGCATGAGGTAGGCTAGGAATTTACAGACTGACTTCAAATTCTGCACCTCTTTTTAAGGACAAGCAGTGTAATTACTCCATTCTTAAGTTGGAGAGGAGACTGACATATATTCTGAGGTGCCTCTAAAATACCAAGCAACACAATATTATTCTCTACTTGCCCAGAAATAGTCTTGACACATTTCTCACCTTATTGCTCCATTTTAATAACCATCCAAAGAGACTTATCTGCAGTGTTTTTTAAGACTTGTGCTGTAAAGTCATATCGGCACCTTTTCAGAGGAACTTCGTGAGGAAAAAGAGAGAGAATAGCACATGATCCCCTACCTTCTGCTCCAGGGTGCTTTAAAACTCCCACAGGTACCATCACAGTGGGAGGTGGAGAGCTCAGAGCTCCTGAGGCCTGAGCTTGCTGCAAGGGAGGGATAGTAGAACAGTATTCAGCAGGATTGTTAGGGTTAGGGCTCTGGCTTGAGGCACTCATCATGTTCTCCCAGGCTTGAGCTAAAGCAAATACAGACACAATCAATGTGAATGGATTGCAAAATATGGACATCAAGACCTCCACAATATTGGATAAATACTGCAGCTTCTCCTAATTAATACTCATAGTATGTCTCTCTTCCAGCTAGTGAAGGTATTAAAGAGATAGATGATTTTATGTAATAAAGGAGACCATTTAGCCAAGTAAACTGTTTGGCTGGAGCAAATAACAACATGATTTTTTTTTTTTTAAATAATTAGACCGGGCACCGTGGCTCATGTCTGTAATCCCAGCACTTTGTGAGGCCGGGGCAGGCAGATCACGAGGTCAGGAGATCAAGACCATCCTGGCTAACACAGTGAAACTCCGTCTCTATTAAAAATACAAAAAATTAGCCAGGCGTGCTGGTGGGCGCCTGTAGTCCCAGCTACTCAGGAGGCTGAGGCAGGAGAATGGCGTGAACCCGGGAGGCGGAGCTTGCAGTGGGCCAAGATCGCGCCACTGAACTCCAGCCCGGGCAACAGAGCAAGAAACCATCTCAAAAAAATAAAAATAAAATAAAAAAGAATTATAGGATATTTCTGATAGACTGATAGCAGATCAGTCTGAGTTAAAGGTTGGAGCCTGGCTTCTTTATAGGAGACCAAACATTTCCTTAAGAGGGAGTGAAACAACATCAAACTTTAAGAATTTGAAACCAGGATAGCATTTAATGCATTTTATAAAGTTCTATCAAAAAGCAAAATCAGGGGCTAAAATAATATAACTCTACTGTATAATTTTAAGTTTCATTTCTAAACTTTTAAGGCTCTCGTTAAAGTAAAAGCTCATTAAAAATTTCTAAAGCCTAAAGCTCAGGAGGACACATCTCAATATTTTTCTGAATTCTGCTTTTATGTCATCATCACCCTGTATAAAAGTATCCATCAGTAACAACCATTTCACATCTTTGGTGTGTCTCAAAAGCACAGGACCTATTTGAACATGAAAATGTGCCAATATCATATAAATGTGATCAACCAATATAAATGATCACAAATAACATTAAGATTCTGTGTACCCTATAATTTTACTAAATACTGACACATCACCTATTGCCCTTAAAGCAAATAGGATGAAAGGTGCTACAGAAATGAAAGATACCACATTTTATCTTCTAGGTTCAGGTAATACCACATGCCCAGAAATAGAAGTCATCCTCTTTTTAAGCATCCTTTCAAAAATCTCATTCAACATCAAAGAATGATCCATAAGATTCTGAATATTTATTGCCTCCAAACTGCAAGACAAGGCTAGTAACAAAAGCTATGTTCCTTTGAAAGCACTGGCAGGAAGAGGGGAGGAAGAGAAAAGGAGAAAGGGAAAAAGAAATAGGGAACACTGAAAAGCATCAAATTAAATATTAAGAAAAAGACCGGGCTAAGCCATGCGAGAGGAAAGACGCTGGAAAAACCAGGAAAAGTGGATTACCTTAGGATCCCCTGTTAAGGGCCTCCTTGGCTTAATAAAAAGTAAGTATTCTATGTGAATCCTCTGCCATTTCCTTCATCTTTAGCTATGCCAAGTTAAAAAAAATTAGCTATCAAGTTGGAAGATCTCATCAAATAAAAGAGGTATTAGGTACTATAATTAAGCAGCATGCTCTTATCTGTGAATATGGGCCCGAAAATGAAAGCAGCAGAATAAAAATCATCAATTGAGCAACCAAGTGAAAAAACCACTATTCAAAAAGTAACCCTTAAGAGTGGAGAGAATGATTCATATTTGGTCAAAATCACAAGAATTCAGAAATGGGAGGAAACTGGGTGGATCATAGGAAATTAGAACAGATCAGATTAACTGTCATGCAATAGGTTAATAAGCCAGCAACAGGAAAACGTCACTATCAGCAATGCAGACAGACAGAGCAGGAGGGGTCTCAGAGCAGAAGTTCCAGCCTCCAGGAGGCACACTATCCTGGCACAGGTAGCACTGGTGTTCAAGTTCAACATTTTATGTCTATCAGTAATTGTTCCAGCAACTGTACAAAGATGCATTCAAAGAGAAAATACTATAACCTGAACAATTTTAGTGTATCTTTTTACAAGAATACTCAGGGTTTTAACTAATATGCCCTTAAAATCATTTCCAGTCCAGCAAAAGATGAACACTGGATAAGTTTTATTTACTTTCCCCAGCCATATTCTTTTACCACATAAGAACTAGATTCTAAACCACTATTCTCATAGCAAATCTAAGCAGCATTAAAGAGATAAATAGGCTTTAAAAATGCAATTTCCTACTTGGTCCTAGATGCTAAAATACTTATTTTCAACAAGGTGAATGAAACAAGGTGTTGATAAGAACGCATGCTAAGTTATTAAGTTGTTCCTTAGAAAGAGATGGCTTCTCTTAAAAGGAAAATCTCAGCCCAATTTTAACATCTCATCATCTGGTGATCAAAAGCTCCCCATTCCCACCTCACCCTGGTTATTTTATAGGAACACAAATTATTACCTCGCACCAGATTTCCAAAGAACTTCCACTATTCCTGCAAAACTTACCTGGCTTTAGCATTCATTCATTAAATTAGGCACAGGAATTCTGAAATGCTAAGATACTTCCAAAACATGGAAATTTAGCTAAATATTTTCAGTTAAAGTTATGACATTTGAGAAGGTGAGCAACTTGTAAAGAAAGGCAGGGGGAAAAAAGTATTTTCCTAGCCATTCCCTTGTTCTTTCTCAATAACTATGAAATCAACCTGTTTTAATACTTACCATTCATTAGCACTGAATGGCAGATTACACACACTCTAGCTTCCTTTCTGTCCATGTATAACAGTTTACATTTCAGGCTACAGCAGGAAGCACAGAAAACCTGTGGGGGGAAAAGGATACACAAAATTTACTTGGGATTACAGTGCAAAGAGAGTGAGCCAATATTGACAAATACTGATTGTCAGTGTACCTTATTAAACTACAATACTAAAGTTTCAAAGAAAATGTAGTTCAGGAAGTTGGGTAATTCAAAAGCAAGAGTGAGATTACAAGTCTGTCAACAATAAAGAAATGGAAAACGTTGGCTGAAAATAAAAATCTTAGCTAAGATCACATGGCAAATACACAGCAGTAGAGAAAAAAACCACCTGAATTACCCTTAGGCAAGATTTCTATGCACACAATCACCTAACATGGGTACTGAAAGATAGTTACATCTGCTATTTCCGTTTGGAAAGGAATTATAGCGGGATGAAATAAAGATTGGAATTTCTGCGTTTTAACTTCTGTTTGTTACTATCCTTATATGTGGAATTACAACTATACCAGCTGTTCTCAGTTTTTGCTATGAAGGCCAAGGGTCAGTATATACAACTCAATCATAAACATACGCACTGCTTTAGCTACAGGAAATCAGAGCAGGCAATCAAAATCTGCCATGCCAATTTCCACCTTCTGGGCTTGGTTCCTGGTAATCTCACTTCCTTCTCCCTTCTACACTAGGCAACAACAATCTCCTTTGCTCCTGTTAAGATTTTTCTTTTGTTTTTTTGAGACACAATCTGACTCTGTGGCCCAGCCTGCAGTGCAGTGGTGCAATCTTGGTTCACTGCTGCAACTTCCACCTCCTGGGTTCAAGTGATTCTTCTGCCTCAGCCTCCTGAGTACCTGGGACTTCAGGTGTGAGCCACCACACCTGGCTAATTCTTTGTTTTTTGTATTATTAGAAGACATGGGGTTTCACCATGTTGGCCAGGCTGGTCTCAAACTCCTGAACTCAAGTGATCCACCCACCTCAGCCTCCCAAAGTGCTGGGATTACAGGCATGATCCACCACACCCGGCCAGATTTATTTTCTTGAAAACTCATCAGTCATTTATCACATAGAGCCTTACAGTGGCAAAAGCCTGTTCGCAGTAGGATAAATTCTACTTCTTCAGTTTTTACACCAAGAAGCATCCTATACCTTACAAAGGTGAACCAAGAGATGAGGGTCATATTGAAGTCTAAGTTAAGATAGATATCTCCCATCCTACTATGTATAATTAATATCTAGTTACTATGATTGTTATCAGTTTACAATTTTTATAGGGCTTGACATTCTTAAATGTGATATAGGGAGATATCCCTGTGATATAGGGAGAACAAAGGGTATACATATTATCCTTATTTTCTATCAGAAGAAACAGTGTAGAGGGTTAAATGACTTCAAGTTCACAGCAAACTATATGAATACTAGGCACTTTACATGTGTTACATTTAACCTCAAAAATTCTATGAAGACAGTCATTTACAATTAGCAGTTTGGTAAACAGATGAACGTTTCAAAACTCCTATGTTGAAATCTTAACCCCAAAAGTGATGGTATTAGGTAGTGGGGCATATGGGATGAGTGCCCTATAAAAGAAGCCTGAGAGAGACTCCTCACCCTTCTGCCCTGTGAAGTTAGAGTGAGAACACAGCTGTCTATAAGGAAGCAGGCCCTCACCAGATACCAAATCTACTGGTGCCTTGATCTTGGACTTCCCAGGCTCCGGACTGTAAGAAGTAAATCTCTGTTATTTATAAGCCATCTAGTCTACGGTATTTTGTTAGCGCAGTCCGAGTGAACTAAGACATTAAGTAAAATTATCAGGGTCATACAGTTAGTAAGTTACATGATTAACCTGTATGACTTCAATGGCTCTGTAGTTAACTACTCTGTAATACTACTTCATACTAAATTACATATTTCATTTAAATTTTGAGTCTTGACTTTTCCTTCTCCCTCCCCATGACCACATCCAGTCAGTCATTAAGTCCTGTTGGTTTTTCCTTTGAAATTGTTCTTCCAAAATCACATCTTCTCCTATCTCTAACATTGCTGCCTCTGTTCAGGCTGTTATTATCTGAGGACTAAACAATCATGATGATAAACTAACTGTTCGCCTAATTCTTCACATCTGCCTTTCCAATTAATCTTCCACACAAAGACTAGATGAAGGAACTTTCTAAAAAATAAATCCAATAATGTTAAATTTCTTAAAATCCTTCAATAACCTTTCTTACAGACAAAACCAAGAATCTGTCATTCACTCATTTATTCTACAAATATATGAACTCTTATTATGTACTGGGCACCAAGCTATCCAATGGGGATGTCACAGAAAACAAAACAGACATGGTCCTTGCCTTCATGCAATGCAATTTAGTGCAAGGGTTTCAGGTTATAACCTAAAATCAAATAATAACACAAGGCTGGGCACAGAGGAGTACGCCTGTTGTCCCAGATACTACATGGGAGGCTGAGGCAGGAGGATGACTTGAAGCCAGGAGTTTGAAGACACACTACACTATGACTGCACCTGTGAATAGCCACTGCACTCCTGTCTGAGTAACATAGCAAAACCCTGTCTAAAAAAAAGAAAAAAGAAAAAGAAAAGAAAAAAGAAAAAGAAAAACCACACAAGTGAATATAAAATTACGTGTTTCAAAAGTGGTAAATGGTGAAATAAGATCATGTAATCTAGGCCCTAGCCTAGATTGGCAAGGTCAGTGAAGGTTTTATTTAGGAAATGACAAGAGATCAAATCTGAAGGATGGATAAGAGTTCTCTGTGCACAAAGAGGTGCCAATAGTACAGGAATAGTATGTAACAGTACAGGAAATAGTATGTACACAGTTTCTATTAGGGGAAGAAGCATGGACCCACCAAAGAACTAAAAAGTTAATATGGCTTGAGGCCCCAAAAGTTAAGGAATGCATGGAATAAGCTGAGGCCAGATCAAGCAAAGGCTCTCCAGGATCTGTTCTGACCTTTTTAACAGAGCAATGGGAAAGCCCTTAAGCACTTTTTTTTTTTTCTTTGAGACAGAGTCTTGCTCTGTCGCCCAGGCTGGAGTGCAATGGCACAATCTTGGCTCACTGCAACCTCCGCCTCCAGGGTTCAAGCCATTCTCCTGCCTCAGCCTCCCAAGTAGCTGGGATTACAGGTGTGTGCCACCATGCCCAGCTAATTTTTGTATTTTTAGTGAGATGGGGTTTCACCATGTTGGTCAGGCTGGTCTCGAACTCCTGACCTCAGGTGATCTGCCTGCCTCAGCCTCCCAAAGTGCTGGTATTACAGATGTGAGCCACCGTGTCCAGCCCCCACTTAAGCGTTTTAATCAAAAAGAAAGACATGATCAGATCTGTATGGCCACAGTGTAGTGGGAAAAAAAAAGAAGAGAACAAGAATGGATTTGGGAAACTTAATGAGCTACTGCAAGTATTATAAAAAACATTAACTTATGATAAAAACATGAGCTTCAACAACCAATACCTCCAAGGAAATAAGGCAAAGAACTCGCATTGGTAAATACACACAAAAAATAAATAAAATGGCCAATAGATATAGTAAATACCACTCATGACAAAATAAAACAATGAGGTATGTTTTTACTAAGAGACTAGCAAAGATTTTTTTTTAACAGTGGTATCTAATGGTGGTGAGGGTATAGCTCTCATATTCTGCTGGTAGCAATATACACTGGTAGGTTAATTTGACAATATCTTTTAAAATTGTGTTTATTCAGTATGACTCAGCACACACAGTTTTAAATTTTTACCCTACTGAAAACATCCACATGTGCAAAGAGATCTACACAGCAATTATCTCCATAATGTTTAGAATAAAAGTTTTAAACAACCCAAGTGCTCATCAGTAGTATAACAGCTAATTAAACTGCAGTATACCCATAAAATGGAATCCCATTTCCGTAAAAAGAATGAGATAGTTCTGTACATACTGGCTGACATGGCAAAGAAAAATATAGTCAAGTTGGAGGATGAGATCAGAATGGAAGTAGGGCCTTTTTAATTTTTACACACAGTCTTGCTGTGCCACCTAGGCTGGAGTGCAGTGGCACCATTTCAGCTCACTGCAACCTCTGCCTCCCAGGTTTAAGCGATTCTGGTGCTTCAACCTCCTGAACAGCCGGGATTATTATTTTTTTATATTTTATTTTTATATTTTATATTTTATTATTATTATTTATTTTTAGACAGGGTTTCACCATGTTGGCCAGGCTGGTCTCAAACTCCTGACCTCAAGTGATCTGCAAGCCTGGGCCTCCCAAAGTGCTGGGATTACAGGCATGAGCTACCACAGCCAGCTGTCTTTTTCTCTCCTTTTACTGTATATATTTTTTTAAATGTTGTATTGGGACATTTTTATTTTATTTTGATTAGTTTTTTCTGCACTGTTTAAATTAGAAAAAATAAAAAATAAATTAGTTGGTTTTATGGGTTGAACTGTATCCCCCAAAAATACTTAAGTTGAAGTCTTAACTCCTAACACCTTAGAATGTGACCTTATTTGAAGACAGGGTCTCTACAGAGGTAATCAAATTAAAATGAAGTGATTAGGGTAGTCTCCTAATCCAACAGGACTGATACCCTTACAAAAGGGGCAAATATGGATACAAGAAGAACACTGTATGAACATGAAGATGTCCATCTATAAACCAAGGAGAGAGATATGGAAGAGATCTTTTCCGTACAGCCCCCAGGAGGAACCAACCCTACTATCACCTTAATTTCAGACTTCTAATAACTGCGAGAAAATAAATTTCTGCTTAAGCTGCCCAATTTGTGGTATTTTGCTAACTCTAGCAAACTAATATAGTTGGGAACATTCAGAAGTAGTGAGTTAGTCTTTGGGACAATAATCTCAAATAAGAATGATTTTTTAAGAAAGAACAAAATATCTTAAAAAAAAAAAAAAAAAAAGCAAGGGAGCAGCAAATGGAGTAAACACAGAAGAACCCAAGAATACCCAACTTTCTCAACATCCCACAGGCCGAAGAACAGTATAGAGAGATCCTTTACATTTCCAATGGGATTAGAGGAAAGTACAGGAGTTAGCTAGAAAAGTAGATGACTCTTCAAAGACAGACTATGATATAGTGAGATTCATAGGTCATAAGAATTAGTATCACAAAGGAGATGGGCAGAATCTAAGAGATCTGAGCCAGGCTGGGAACAGATTAATAATCCTGAATTTGAAATTACTGGATAATAGTCAATTTGCCTGAAAAGATCAAGATGAAATTGTCTACCATGAGCAGGTTAGTGAGTGCTTCTCAACAGGGGCACTCCTGGCATTATAGGTGGGCCAATTCTTCATAGGACAGTACTGTCCTGTGCACAGCAAGATGTTTAGCAGTCTTGGTATGCACAGGTTGCTAAATGCCAGTAGCAACCTCAGTCATTCTGACAACTAAAAATACCCCACCATATTCCAAACACCATCTAAGTACCTTCCCCAGTTCTCTAAGCTATAGGTTTAGAGTAAAAAAGTAAAGTCAGTTCTAAAAATTAAGAGAATTACATATTTGCACACCTGAACTTAAATTTTACTGCTGAAATATCTTACCATATGCCATATATCTTTATCACAACACAATCTACTGCACTGATTGAACTTATTCTCCAATTCCCCACACTAGAATGTAAACTCCATGGAATAATGAACTAAATTATTTTTAATACTGGTATCTTCAATATTGTGTCTGAAACATAGTACTCAGTAAATATTTGCTTATTGCTTCCTTGAAAAGCAGTTATTGCATAAATAAATGTTATGAATGGGACTAGGCACAGTGGTTCACGTGTGTAATCCCAGCACTTTGGGAGGCCGAGGCAGGTGGATTACCTGAGATCAGGAGTTCGAGACCAGCCTGGTCAAACATGGTGAAATCCTATCTCTACTAAAAATACAAAAGTTAGCCAGGAGTGGTGGCAGGCACCTAGAATCCCAGCTACTCAGGAGGCTGAGGCAGAAGAATTGCATGAACCCAAGAGGCAGAGGTTGCAGTGAGCAGAGATCACACCACCAGATTCCAGCCTGGGAGACAAGAGCAAAACTCCGTCTCAAAAAATAAATATATAAATACATAAATGTATGAATGGAAAAACAAACAGTAATGTATACTTTTCTGGGAAGGACTATATCATTCATACCCAAATTCAGAAAATAATTTAGAGCCATTCAAATTTTGCAACAACACATTTTAATCTATTTATAAGAGTGACCTCAAGATTTGTATGCCTAATGGTTACGACTGACATCATATGGCAGGATCTGTATGATCTGCCTAAGTATAAAGAGACAAAACAAGGTAATTTATAATATATATTCTAAATGATGTTTCAGCTAAGTACTGGTTAAAAGGTTCCATTTGTGTGTTTATATGTAATTTTCTTTAATGTGGCACTTCTGTGTTCCTATTTCAACTTGATTAGTCTCTAGTCAGATGACCTCATGGATATAATTTAAACTCTCTAGGTCTTAGTTTTTCTCACATGTAAAATAGAAATGCTAATACAGTATTCCCTTCATAAGTCTTTTATGAAGATTAAATGAGATTATATGTATAAAATGTAGCATATAATAGGTTCTAAATGTATGTTGGTACCTTTCTTATTTCCCTTTCCTTTCCTTTTAAAATTTCCCACTGCAGGCTTTCCACATAACAAATCCTATTGCTAAATTTGTGAACATGCTTTATATTCAAAGTACCACTTTGTGCCTATTTATACCCTCTTACAGTGTGAATAACACTTATTCCTTTACAATTCTTGAAAATTCAAATCATCAAATGCTCACTTATTTCTTTCCAAATTAGAAAATGCAAAAAATGATGTCCCAGGTCTTCAAAAAGCCCTATAATTATGACAAAAATAACTGTGATGTGAGAATAATAAAAACAGGAGAGGAGAGTGCATAGGACTGACCAATGTCCAGCTGTTCACAAAGACCAGTGAAAGTAACAACTTATAAAAATTGTGAAATGCAAAAGAGTACTTTATCCCTCCTCTTACTAGCACATAGCAAAAATCAGTATCATAGATCTAAAGCAGTTCAAACAAATCCAGACCCTTGCCTCTGTCTAAACACCTGTTTAAACTTCACTGTTATTAATAGAAAACAATAATAATTATGAGTCATTTTAAGTGTCCATTACAGAAAAGGTTAAAGAGATCTCTAATTCAGACTTTCAATATTATATCCAAGTGAGGCTGTACAAACAAAAAGTTGTAACACCAGAATTGGAATAAAACAACATTCATCACAGAACTTTAAAAATGTTTGCAATTCATGTAATCAGAAATTACTTCCTTTAATGCACTATGAATTAATTTTTATGTATTCGAAACTATCTTCTAAACAGCACATGTATATTGCATTAAATGTTTTATGTGTAGGTTAAAAAGTGTAAATTTATCATAAAAAGCAATTAAAATATATCCCTATATTTTGTAATCATGTTCTGACCATTCCATTCTTTTTTTTTTTTTTTTTTTTTTTGAGATGGAGTCTCACTCTGTTGCCAGGCTGGAGTGCAGTGGCCCAATCTCCGCTCACTGCAACCTCTGCCTCCAGGGTTCAAGCAGATTCTCCTGCCTCAGCCACACAAATAGCTGGGATTACAGGCGCACGCCACCACACCCAGTTAATTTTTGTTATTTTTAGTAGATACGATGTTTCACCATGTTGGCCAAGCTGGTCTCGATCGCCTGAACTCGTGATCTGCCTGCCACAGCCTTCCAAAGTGTCCATTCATTTTTAAAACTTTTTATTATACAAATTTTCAACCATACAAAAGTACACATAACAGTGTAATAAACCCCGTGCCCATTACACAGTTTCAACACTTGCTTTATTATTTATTTATTTATTTATTTATTTATTTATTTATTTATTTATTTATTTATACGGAGTCTTGCTCTGTCGTCCAGACTGGAGTGCAGTGGCCCAATCTCGGCTCATTGCAAGCTCTGCCTTCCGGGTTCACGCCATTCTCCTGCCTCAGCCTCCTGAGTAGCTGGGACTACAGACGCCCGCCACCTCGCCCGGCTAATTTTTTGTATTTTTAATAGAGATGGGGTTTCACCGTGTTAGCCAGGATGGTCTCCATCTCCCGATCTCGTGATCCGCCTGCCTTGGCCTCCCAAAGTGCTGGGATAACATTTATTAAAACGAATTCCTACCTACTTCTCCCTATCCGATCACCCTGAAGTAAACCTCAGATATCATTTCATCTTTAAATATTTCAATATATATCTTGAAACATAAAAAAAAATTTTTTTTCTTGAGATGGAGTCTCTGTCGCCCAGGCTGGAGTGCAGTGGCCCAATCTCTGCTCACTGCAACCTCCGCCTCCCGGGTTCAAGTCACTATCCTGCCTCAGCCTCCCACACAGCTGGGACTACAGGCGCCCGGCACCATGCCCAGCTAATTTTTCTATTTTTAGTAGATAAAGGGTTTCACCATGTTGGCCAGGATGGTCTCGATCTCTTGACCTCGTGATCCGCCCACCTCGGCCTCCCAAAGTGCTGGGATTACAGGCCTGAGCCACCACGCCCAGCCATAGAAATATATATATATATATATATATATATATATTTTTTTTTTTTTTTTTAATACGGAGTCTTGCTCTGTCGCCCGGGCTGGAGTGCAGTGGCCGGATCTCAGCTCACCGCAAGCTCCACCTCCCAGGTTTACGCCATTCTCCTGCCTCAGCCTCCCGTGTAGCTGGGACTATAGGCGCCTGCCACCTCGCCCAACTAGTTTTTTGTATTTTTTAGTAGAGGTGGGGTTTCACCGTGTTAGCCAGGATGGTCTCGATCACCTGACCTCGTGATCCGCCCGTCTCGGCCTCCCAAAGTGCTGGGATTACAGGCTTGAGCCACCGCACCCGGCCAGAAATATTTTTTAAACATAACCATGTCACTTCCATACCTTAACCAAACAACAATTTCTTTTCCTTCCTTCCTTTTTTTTTTTTTTTTTTTTTGGAGATAGTCTTACTCTGTCGCCCAGACTGGAGTGCAGTGGCCATGGTCTCGGCTCACTGAAACCTCTGCCTCCCGGGTTAAAGAGACTGCCTCAGCCTCCCGAGCAGCTGAGACTACAGGCACATGCCAATAAGCCTGACTTATATTTGTATTTTTAGTAGAGACGGGGTTTCACCATGTTGGCCACATTGGTCTCAAACTCCTGACCTCAAGTGATCTGCCTGCCTTTGGCTTCCCAAAGTTAAAGGATTACAAGCGTGAGCCACTGCGCCTAGCCAGTTTTGGTTGTTTTTTTTTGTTTTTTGTTTTTTGTTTTTTTTGAGACAAAGTCTCGCTCTGTTGCCCAGGCTGGAGCGCAGTGACACAATCTCAGCTCACTGCAACCTCCGCCTCTGGGTTCAAGCAATTCTCCTGCCTCAGTCTCCCAAGTAGCTGGGACTACAGGCATGTGCCACCATGCCCAGCTAATTTTTTGTATTTTTAGTAGAGACGGGTTTCACCATCTTGGCCAGGATGGTCTTGATCTCTTGACCTCGTGATCTGCCCACCTTGGCCACCCAAAGTGCTGGATTACAGGTGTGAGCCAACACACCAGGCACAATTTCTTTTTTCTTTTTTTTTTTTTTTTTTTGAGATGGAGTCTCACTCTTTCTGCCCAGGCTGGAGTGCACCGGCACGATCTCAGCTCACTGCAATCTCTGCCTCCTGGGTTCAAGTGATTCTCCTGCCTCAGCCTCCCAAGTAGCTGGGATTACAGATGCCCACCACCATGCCCCGCTAATTTTTTTGTAATTTTAGTAGAGATGGGGTTTCACCATGTTTGGGCAGGCTGGTCTCGAACTCCTGACCTCAGGTGATCCACCCGCCTCTGCCTCCCAAAGTGCTGGGCTTACAGGCGTGAGCCACGGTGCCCGGTCCAGCACAATTTCTTAATAACATGAAATGTCCACTGTTCACATTTTCGCTAGTAATATTTTTGACACAATTTTAATCAATACATTATTTTTTCTTTTTTTCTTTTTTTTTTTTAAGAGTCAGGGTCGGCCAGGTGTGGTGGCTCACGCCTATAATCCCAACACTTTGGGAGGCTGAGGTGGGTGGATCACCAAAGTCAAGAGTTCGAGACCAGCCTAGCCAACATGGTGAAACCCCATTTGTACAAAAATACAAAAATTAGCCGGGCATGATGGCGGGTGCCTGTAATTCCAGCAACTCAGAAGGCTGGGGTGGAAGAATCACTTGAACCCAGGAGGCAGAGATTGCAGTGAGCCGAGACAGTGCCACTGCACTCCAGCCTGGGTGACAGAGCAAGATTCCATCTCAAAAAAAAAAAAAAAGTCAGGGTCTTGCCCTGTCTCCTAGGCTACAGTGCAGTCACACAATTACAGCTCACTATAGCCTCAAACTCCTGGGCTCATGCGATCCTCCCACTTCAGCCTCCTGAACAGCTGGGAGTATAGGCACATGCCACGATACCCATTTAACTTTTATTTTGTGGGTTGGGGGCTGTCACTATATTACCCAGGATGGTCTTGAACTCCCGGCCTCAAGCCGTCTTCTCACCTTGGCCTTCCAAAGTGCTGGGATTACAAACGTGAGCCACCATGGCTGGCCTTATTTCATGCTTGAACCAGGCTTCATTTAAATAAGGACCATACACTGTGGTTGGTGAATGTGACACAAGTCTCTTTTATTATATAGGTTCCCTTCAAACAACTTTTTTTTTTTTTTTTTTGAGACGGAGTCTCGCTCTGTCACCCAAGCTGGAGTGCACTGGCCAGATCTCAGCTCACTGCAAGCTCCACCTCCCGGGTTCACACCATTCTCCTGCCTCAGCCTCCCGAGTAGCTGGGACTACAGGCGCCCGCCACCTCGCCCGGCTAGTTTTTTGTATTTTTTAGTAGAGACGGGGTTTCACCGTGTTAGCCAGGATGGTCTCGATCTCCTGACCTTGTGATCCGCCCACCTCGGCCTCCCAAAGTGCTGGGATTACAGGCTTGAGCCACCGCGCCCGGCCAAAGCAACTTTTTTTGAAGAAACTGAGCCATTTATCCTGTACTGCCCCACAGTCTGGCAGTTCTGATTGCTACCTGCGGCACTGTTTAATGTATTTCTTTAACTATGTAGCTCCTATAAACTGACTGTTAAATTTAGAAATGTGACTAGATTCTATCTCTTTTGGCAAGACTGCTTCATAGAGCCTACACTGTTTTTAATGGAATCAATGCTAATGGAATCAGTGCTAAGAAGCACTATATTCTATAATCTCAACACTTTGGGAGGCTGAGGTGGGAGGATCACCTGAGGCCAAGAGTTCAAAACTAGCCTGAGAAACATAGCGAGATCCCATCTCTATTATTGTTAAAAAATAAAAATTACCCAAGCACAGCTGCAACGTAAAAATAAATAATAAAAATTAAATTTTAAAAATGAACCACTATAAGAGTTGAAAAGGAAAGAAAAAGAGGCCGGGTATGGTGGCTCACAAGTGTAATCCCAGAACTTTGGGAGGCCAAGGCAGGCGGATCACCTAAGGTCAGGTGTTCGAGATCAGCCTGGCCAAAATGGTGAAACCCCATCTCCACTAAAAAGATAAAAATTTGCTGAGCATGGTGGCACATGCCTGTAATCCCAGCTACTCGGGAGGCTGAGGCAGAATTGCTTGAACCTGGGAAGGGAAGCGGAGGTTGCAGTGAGCTGAGGTTGTGCCACCTGCAACAAGAGCAAAACTGTCTCAAAAAAGAAAGAAAGAAAAAAAAAAGAACCAGGCATGGTGGTTCACGCCTGTAATCCTAGCACTTTGGGAGGCTGACATGGACAGATCACAAGGTCCGGAGTTCAAGACCAGCATGACCAACATGGTGAAACCCCATCTCTACCAAAAATACAAAAATTAGCCAGGCGTGGTGGTGGCGCATGCCTATTATCTCAGCTACTCAGGAGGCTGAGGCAGGAGAATCACTTGAACCCGGGAGGTGGAGGTTGTAGTGAGCCAAGATCATGCCATTGCACTCCAGCCTGGATGTCAGAGCAAGACTCCAAAAGAAAAGGAAAGGAAAAGGAAAAGGAAAAGGGAAAAGAAAAAGGAAAAGAGGGTATAATAGCTCAAACTCAATGAATTAAAATTATTATTATTATTATTATTGAGTCGGAGTCTCTCTGTTACCCAGGCGGGAGTGCAGTGACACGATCTTGGCTCACTGCTACCTCCCAAATAACTGGGACTACAGGTACACACTGCAATGCCCACCTTATTTTGGTATTTTTAATAAAGATGGAGGTTTGCCACGTTGCCCAAGCTAGTCTTGAACTCCTGACCTCAGGTGATCCACCTGCCTCGGCCTCCCAAAGTGCTGGGATTACATGCATAAGCCACTGCGTCCAGCCTAAAATTCCTTTTTTTTTTTTTTTGAGATGGAGTTTTGCTCTTGTTGCCCAGGCTGGAGTGCAATGGCACCATCTAGGCTCACTGCAACCTCCGCCTCCCAGGTTCAAGCGATTCTCCTGCCTCAGCCCCCTGAGTAGCTGGGATTACAGGCATGTGCCACCATGCCCGGCTAATTTTGTATTTTTAGTAGAGTGAGGGTTTCTCCATGTTGGTCAGGCTGGTCTTCAAACTCCTGACCTCTGGTGATCCGTCTGCCTTGGCCTCCCAAACTGCTGGGATTACAGGCATGAGTCACCGCACCTGGCCCTAAAATTACTTTTTAAAAGTATGTTTCCTTCAGACATATCTGTTTTTATGCCCAAGAATAATTTAATTGTAAACAAAGCATAAGCTTGTATTCTAACTCTATTCATATGCCATCATGAGCATTTTTCATACTACCTTGTAATAATTTTTAATGGCTGAAGCAAATGTATGTATTATATTTACTGTATTTAACTTACCAATAACTTTTTTTTTTTTTTTGAGACAGGGTCTCTTTTATCACCCAGGCTGAAGTGTACTGGCACAATCATGGCTTACAGCAGCCTTGACCTCCTGGGTTCAAGTGCCTCCCAACTCAGCCTCCCAAGTAGCTGGGACTACATCGTCTATGCCCTACCATATCCAGCTATTTTTTAATTTTTAGCAGAGATGGTATGTTGCCCAGGGTGGTCTCGAACTCCTGAGTTCGAGGAATCCTTCCACCTCAGCATCCCAAGTAGCTAGGACTATAGGCATGTACCACCACAACCAGCTATTTTTTAATTTTTAGTAGAGATGAGGTCTCACTATGTTGCCTGGGCTGGTCTCAAACTCCTGAGCTCAAGAGATCCTCCCACCTTGGCCTCCCAAAGTGCTGAGATTACAGGAGTGAGCCACCACACCTGGCCCATTATCCAATTTTGGACACAAATTACTTTAAATGTATTTGCTATTCTAGTTTAGTAACACTAAAATACACATCTCTTTGTTACTGCACTTGTTTTAAGAATTATTTACTCAAAAAAGGAATCATTAGCTCAAAAAATTGGAACATATATCCCCCTTTTATTGGCAGAGATGAGGTCTTGCCACGTTGCCCACACTGCTCTTGAACTCCTAGGCTCAAGCGATCTGCCTGCCTCGGCCTCCCAGAGTTCTGGGATTACAGGTGTGAGCCACCACGCCCAGCTACAGATGGCTTGTTTTTTTTTTTTTAGTAATGTAAAATATGTGAGCTTTATTACATGCTAAAGAAAGATAATATGACCCAAATTTACCAAAGTTACAATAAAATATTTTTAAACATATACAACATTGCAAATAACTGATGCTTTTTTCAATAAAGATACCTGATATACTATTTAAAGACAGGATAAAACAAAGATACGTTTAATGACTTCCATATCATTTAAAAGTCATCTTATTGAACAACACATCATGAAATCTATAGTTGTATATCTAGGAAATTTACCAATGGTGCTCTCTTCTACCGGTGTGTATATTTTAATTTGTCTCATATGAGTGTCTCTTCCATTTTGATGACTGGCTAGAACAGCAATCTGTATCATGAATGCACGAGTTGGCTTCCTATGATTATCAGTTAAGGGAATGTGAATCCAGTCACTTGGTTCCACCAATTCAAGTTGCCGAATTTCTTGAAGGTTGTGAAAATTATTTCCTACTTTGGCTGAGATCTTGCTTGGAGTATAGCTTTCATCAGATTTGTAGTCTGCATAAATACATGTCTTAACTGTTGTTTTTCTTCTGAATTGGATGTTCACTAAATAAGGCTGGGAGCCATCTGATTGCCAATAAGATTCTAGATTGTCATCTTGTAACTGATCCACTCCAAATTCTGGTTTGCAAGATGAGAGTGACCAAAAAGCCTGTGACCCAATGTCCCATACTGTTCCAGTCCTTTCCAACTGCTTAGGGTCAGCACCAGGAGATGTTTGGTGTGGTCAGTTTTTAAATATTCTGGCTGCTTGCCAAAACTCAGGTTCTCAGGATCTCCAGCAGCTCTGTGCCACTCCCATCCGGCTTCCTAGGACAGCCTGGGTTCCCCAGTGACCCACATGTGGCTTTTTAATGTATAAATATAACAGTGTCAATTTCACCAGCATTGAATACTATCAACATTTTCTATTTTTTGTTATATAAGCATAAAATTTTAATTTCTACCTTAGTGTCTAGTAAATTAAAATATTTCTCCATTGTTTACCAACCCACCTAAACATCTTTTTGCTCATTTATATACTGAAAATGTGATGTTTTAACTAACGTAGATGCTGTAAATAATAAAGATACTTTGCCAGTTGACATTCTATAACCAAATTCTGATTTGTTCCACCAGAGAGAGCATTGATTTAAGACTCAATGTAAAACAATAATATAAACTCTGTGTTTTTCTTTCTTTTGTCACCTACCTAGACTGGAGTGCAGTGGTATGAGCACAGCTCACTGCAGTCTCAACCACCCTGGGCTCAGGTGATCCTCCTGAGCAGCTGGGACCACAGGCACATGCCACCATGCCCAGGCTGGTCTAGAATTCCTAGGCTCAAGTCATTGCCTGCCTTGGCCTCCCAAAGTGCTGGGATTACAGGCGTGAGCCACCACACCAAGATTGTTTTTCAAATAATTCTCTTCTTTAAAAAAATTATAATCCGGTGGTTTGTGCTTGCCATCGGTGGCTGTGTCAGTCTCTGGTAAAGGTGTGTCACTGTTGGCCGCAACCTCTGGGCTGGAATGAGCCATGTTCCTGATGCAGCAGGGAGCCCAGCCATGGCCAGTACAGTGGTAGCAGTCGGACTGACCATTGCTGCTGCAGGATATGCCGGCTGTTATGTTTTACAACCCATAAGGCATGTAGAACCTCAAGTAAAACAAATTTTTCGGCCAGGCATGGTGGCTCATGCCTGTAATCCCAGCACTTTGGGAGGCTGAGGTGGGCGGATCATGAGGTCAGGAGATCAAGACCATCCTGGCTAACATGGTGAAACTCCATCTGTGCTAAAAATACAAAAAATTAGCCAGGTGTGGTGGCACACGCCTGTAGTCCCAGCTACTTGGGAGGCTGGTGAGCCAAGACTGCGCTACTGCACTCCAGCCTGGGCGACAGAGCGAGACTCTGTCTCAAACAAAACTAAACAAAACAGAACAAAAAACCCCAAAACAAATAAACAACAACAAAAAACCAAATTTTTCAAAGTCTACCAAAATCTGCCTTCGGTGGAGGCTATTACAGAGGTGTGTTTGAATCCGAGATGACAAAATGGAAAGTAGCATTAATAGTAGCTGTAAGCACTACTGCCAATAAAGAGAAAATAAGAGGTGCTCATTGACAAATTACACTCTTAAATCATCCAGGTATATCTTCTTCTATCATAACCAAAAATCAATGGAGCAAATGATTTGCTAGAATGTCAAACTAAAAAATGAAGTAAATGTATGAATTTTAAGTTCATATTACTTTATGTATATGAGTACCATTTTTTTGCAATAAAATGCCTCAGCGCTACAATAAAAATGTGACCTAGATTAAATGGATAAATTTCCAGAAACACAACATCTACCAAGACTGAATCAGTAATAAACAGAAAATCTGAATAAACCTATAACTAGTGGGGAGATCGAATCAGTAATCAAAAACTTCTCAACAAAGAAAAGTCCTAGATTAGATGATTTTGCTGGTAAATTCTACCAAACATTTAAAGAACACCAATCCTTCTCAAACTCTTCCAAAAAACTGAAGAGGAGGAAACACTTCCTAACTCATTCTATGAAGCCAGCACTATCTCGATACCAAAACAAGGCAAACATATTATAAGAAAACTACAGACCAATATTCTGTATGAATGTATATTGATACAAAAATCCTCAAGTAATTAATAGCAAATTAAATTGAACATATTAATAGAATTATACACCATAACCAAGTGATATTACTGGAATGCAAGGATAATTCAACATATGAAAATCAATTAATGTAATCACATTACCTGAACAAAATGAAACGAAAAACCCCAAATGATCATCTCAATTCATACAGAAAAAGCATTTAACAAAATTCAACACTTTCATGATTTAAAAAACCTTAAAACAACCCTAGTAACAGAAGTAAATTATCTCAGCATAATAAAGGCCATATATTAAAAATCCAGAGCCAACATCACATGCACTGGTAAAAGACTGAAAGCTAGTCTGGCCAACATGGTGAAACCCTATCTCTACTAAAAATACAAAAATTAGCCAGGCATGGTGGCATGTGCCTGTAATCCCAGCTACTCAGGAGGCTGAGGTAGAAGAATCGCTTGAACCTGGGAGGCAGAGGTTGCAGTGAGCCGAGATCGTGCCACTGCACTCCAGCCTGGGTGACAGAGTGAGACTCCATCTAAAAAAAAAAACAAAAAACAAACAAACAAAGAACGACTGAAAGCTGGCCAAGCATGGTGACTCACACCTGTAATCCTAGCACTTTGGGAGGCCAAAACAGGCAGATCGCTTGAGCCTAGGCGTTCAGAACCAGCCTGGGCAACACAGTAGACCTCATGTCTACTAAAAAATTTAAAAAATTACTCAGGTGTGGTGGTTCACACCTGTTAGTCCCAGCGACTCAAGAGGCTGAGGTTGGAAGATATCTTGAGCCCAGGAGGCTAAGGATGCAGTGAGGTGAGATGGTGGCAGTGCACTCAAGTCTGGGTGACAGAGTGAGACCCTGTCTCAAAAAAAAAGACTGAAAGAACTTTTGCTTTAAGATAGAAAAAAGATAAGGTTATGTACTTTTGCCATGTCTATTTAACATAGTATTGGAAATTTAGCCAGAGCAATTAAAAATAAATAAAAGGCATCCAAATTGGAAAGGAAAAGGTAAAATTATCTCTGTATACTGACAACATATGCTACATTCAGTAAACCTCAAAGATTCCCCACAAACTAACACACAAAAACTGTTAGAGCTAATAAATGTGGCAAAGTTTCAGGATACAAAATCAACAAAAAAGTCAGCTGCATTTCTACATACTAATAATGAATTATCCAAAAAAGAAATTAAGGAAACAATTCCATTTACAATAGCAACAAAAAGAATAAAATACCCAGAAATTAACTTAACCAAGGAGGTAAAATACTTGTACAGTGAAAACTACAAAAGACAAAATATTGCCAAAAGAAATTAAAGAACATATAAATAAATGGAAAAACATCCCATGTTCATGGACTAGAAGACTTATTATTAAGATGTCAACAATGCCCAAAGTGATCTACAGATTCAATGCAATCTGTATCAAAACCCCAACTGTATTTTCTGCAGAAACAGAAAAATCCTTCTTAAATTCAAACTGAATCTCAAGGGATCCAGAATAGCCAAAATAATCTTGACAAACAACAACCCCAGAGGACTCTCATTCCGTGGTTTCAAAACTTACTACGAAGCTATGGTAATGAAAACCATGTGGTACTGACATTAAAGACAGACATAAAGACCAATGGAATAGAAAAAAGCCCAGAAATAAACTCTCACTTATATGGTCCAAAAGTTTTGACAAGAGTGCCAAAACCATTCCATAGGAACAGAACAGTCTTTCCAACAAGTGGTACTGAGAAAACCAGATACCCACATTCAAAAAACTAAATCTAAGCTAATACTATACACGAAAAATTAATTCAAAATGGATCAAAGACCTAAACACAAGCACTAAAACTGCAAAACACTTAGAAGAAAACATAAGGGAAAGACTTCATGACATCAAATTTGGAGATGATTTCTTTGATATGACACCAAAAGCACAACAAAAGAAAATGTAAGTTGGAGTTCATCAAAATTAAAAACTTTGGTGCATCAAAGGACAACATAGTGAAAAACCCAAGAATGAGAGAAAATAGCTGCAAATCATTTATGTGATAGGAGACTGATATCCAGAATTATATATAAAGAGCTCTAAAACTCAGCAACAGAAAAGACAACCCAATTTAAAAATGGGCAAAAGACCTGAAGAGACATTTCTCCAGAGATATATAGAGACAAGTACATGAAAACATGCTCAACATCACTAATCATTAGAGAAATACAAACCAAAACCACAGTGAGATACCACTTCACACCTATTAATATGGCTATTATCAAAACAACAGAAAACAAGTGTTGACAAGTATATTAGTCCATTTTCACATTGTTATGAAGAACTACTGGAGACTAGATAATTTATGAAGAAAAGGGATTTCACTCACAGTTCCACAGACTTAACAGGGAGCATGACTGGAAGGCCTCAGGAAACTTACAATCACGTCAAAAGGCAAAGGGGAAGCAAGCACATCTTACCATCGTGGAGCAGGAGAGAGAGAGCATGCAAAGGGGAAAGTGCCACACTTTCAAACAACCAGATCTCATGAGAACTCACTATTAAGAGAACAGCAAGGGGGAAATCTGCCCCCACTATTCAATCACCTCCTACCAGGCCCCTCCCCCAACACATGGGGATTACAATTCGGATGAGATTTGGGTGGGGACACAGAGCCAAACCGTATCAACGAAGATGTAGGAAACTGGAACTCTTGTGAATAGTTGGTGGGAATGGAAAATTGTGCAACTGCAGTGGAAAAAGAATATGGTGCTTAATCAAAAAATTAAACACAGGACTACCATACAATCCAGCAATTCTACTTCTGGGTATATACACAAAGAACTGAAAGCAGGGACTCAAATAGATACTTGTATACCCATGTTCATAGTAGCATTATTGGTAATAGCCAAGAGGTGAAAACAAGTGAAGTGTCCATTGATGGATAAATGAATTAACAAAATGTGGTACATACATACAATGAAATATTCAGAGTTATAAAGGAATGAAACTCTGATACACACTATGTGATGATTGGTATTAGGTGTCAACTTGACTGGACTGAGGAATGCCAAGATGGCTAGTATTGCTTCTGGGTGTGTCCGTGAGGGTACTGCCAGAGGAGACTGACATTTAAGTCAGTGGACTGGGAGAGGAAGACCCACTCTCAACGGGGGTGGGCACCATCCAATCAGCTGCCAGTGCATGAAAACAAAGCAGGCAGAAGAAGCAAAGATAAGCCTGCTTGCTGAGTCTTCTGGCTTGCTTTCTCTTTTTCCTTATCAGATGCTTATATCCCCTCCTCCTGCCCATGTACATCAGACTCCAGGTTCTTTGGGCTCTGGATTCTGAGACTTGCACTAGCAGCCTCCTGGGGGCTCTCAGGCCTTGGGCCTCAGATTGAGGGCTGCACTTTTGGTTTCCCTGCTTTTGAGGCTTTCAAACTTGGGCTGAGCCATACCACTAGCTTCTCTTTCCCCAGCTTGCCAATAGATTATTGTGGGAATTCACCTTCTAACCATGTGAGCTGATTCTCCCTAATAAATTCTTGTATATACACATATATCCTACCTATTAAAGTCATATATATATCATATACCATATATATCACATATATATGATATATATATATCTCCATATCCTATTGGTTCTGTCCTTCTGACTAATACATGCTACAACATGGATG
This sequence comes from Rhinopithecus roxellana, assembly GCF_007565055.1. Lineage (NCBI taxonomy): Eukaryota > Metazoa > Chordata > Mammalia > Primates > Cercopithecidae > Rhinopithecus > Rhinopithecus roxellana. The sequence continues at coordinate 56,719,643 of NC_044560.1, forward strand.
AAATGTGAAGATAGACACAGAGGTACAAACATTGTGTAACCCCTCTTATATGAGGTACCTAGAATAGTGAAATTCATACAGAGAGTAGAATAGCAGTCACCAGGCATCAGGGGCAAGGAAAGATGGAAAGTTATTAAGTTTGAGATGATAAAAATGGCCAGGCACGGTGGCTCATGCTTGTAATCCCAGCGCTCTGGGAGGCCGAGGCGAGCAGATCACCTGATGTCAGGAGTTTGAGACCAGCCTGACTAACATGGCGAAACCCCGTCTCTACTAAAAATACAAAAATTAGCCAGACGTGGGGGTGGGTACTTGTAATTCCAACTACTCAGGAGGCTGAGGCAGAAGAATCACTTGAACCCAGGAGGCGGAGGTTGCAGTGAGCCAAGATCACGCCATTGCACTCCAGCCTGGGCAATGAGGCGAGACTCTGTCTCAAAAAAAACAAAAAGTTCTGGAGATAGTTGTTATGGTTGTACAACAATGTGAATGCATTTAATGCCACTGAACCATACACCCTCAGACCCATATACACTGGTAAATTTTATGTTATGCATATTTTACCACAATAAAAAATTATGACTAGTATTTAGAATGTATCAGCAGACTAGATATTGAGGAGATGGCTTTCAGGAGAAGAGATGCAAAATACAAAAAATAGCATGAACTCAGTGCAAACATTTTCTAGCTACGTGTGCTTTATTCCACTTTGCACCTAAGTTAACTGTGAATAACATTTGGTACTGAGTGAGGGCCTACTACCTTTCTGCTTCCCAAGGAGCCCAACCAGTGGCCATGTTTTAAAACCAAAGGAAGCCAGGAGCAGTGGCTCACACATATAATCCTAACACTTGGGGAGGCTGAAGTGAAGACAATCCGTTGACCCCAGGACTTCGAGACCAGCCTAGGCAACATTAATTTTTTTTTTAAAAATCAGTGGCTGGGTGCAGTGGCTCACGCCTGTAATCCCAACACTTTGGGAGGCCAAGGTGGGTGGATAACCTGAGGTCAGGAGCTCGAGACCAGCCTGGCCAACATGATTAAACCCTGTCTCTACTAAAAATACAAAAAATTAGTCAGGTGTGGTGGCAGGCGCCTATAATCCCTGCTACTTAGGACGCTGAGGCAGGAGAATTGCTTGAACTCAGTAGGCAAAGGTTGCAGTGAGCCAAGATCTTGCTACTGCACTCCAGGCTGGGCAACAAGAGTAAAACTCCATCTCACGAAAAAAAAAAAAAAAGAAATTAGTTACGCGTGGTGGCACATGCTTGTTGATGCTTGTTGCCCCAGCTACCCAGGAGGCTGAGGTGGGAGGATTGCTTGACCTTGGAAGGTCACGGCTGCAGTGAGCCATGATTATGCCACTGCACTCCAGCCTGGGCAACAGAGCAAGAGTTTGTCTCAAAAAAAATAAATAAATAAAACAAAACAGGATAAAAAAAATCCTTAAGAAAACTGATCTCTGAAGTTATTGTCTTAATGTGCTACTAATACAGATTTTCTGTATTCACACCTAAATTCTCAAATGTTAAACAAAAATGACTTCAACTCAAGTTACCCAAAAATAAACTGCAACTAATTTAGCAACTATTCAAAATAAGAAATTTATATCTAATAAAATAAATATTAGACATTTTTCATCTTTCTCTTTGAAACAGTATTTAAGAAATTTGTTTTAAAAATTATGCCATAAAGGCCAGGCATGGTGGCTCACACCTATAATCCCAGCACTTTGGGAGGCCGAGGCTGATGTATTGCTTGAGCCCAGGAGTTTTGAGACCAGCCCAGGCAACACGGCGAAATCCCGTCTCTACAAAAAAATACAAAAATTACCTGGGTATGGTGGTGTGTGCCTGTAGTCCCAGCTACTCAGGAGGCTGAGGTGGGATAATTGCCTGGGCCCAGGAAGTAGAGGCTGCAGTGAGTTGAGATTGCATCACTGCACTCCAGCCTGTGTGACAGAGTGAGACCCTGTCTCCAAAAATTAAAAATAAAAATTATGGTGTAAATGCAGACATTCCTCTCAGAAATGCAAAGAAAATAACATAAAAATCACCATAAAGAAACCTATTTATTTTTAATCTCTCAACTTTATTTACGGGAAAGAGCATGAGTTATACAGTTAGCAAGACTGCTTCAGAGTTCTACCATATCAGTTTCTTCAATGTTAATTAGGGATACCATCATCTATCTCATAGGTTTACCAGGAAGATTAAATTAGATAAAGCAGAGTAGGCACGAAACAAATGCCAGCTCCCTTTTGTTTCTAGAAGTCAAAGTCCCTGAGTTTGAATCCTAACTCCACTTACCAGCTGTGTGATTTTGAACAAGTTACTAAATCTTTCTAGGCCTATTTTGTCACTTGTAAATGTGGATTGTAACAGTAGCTACTTCCTAGGGTTGTTATGTGTATTAAATAAAGCCTATAAGTCTGGATTTAGAAAAGCACCTGGCAAATGATAAACAATAAATATTAGTATGTCATTCTCCTCACAACCACCACCACCACCACAATCTTTCTGCTTCCCACTGCAGAGCATCTGCAGCTTTGTAACTGTTCATTTCTCATTTCATATCTTTAAGTCATCTACAGAAACATGAATGATATGTTTTACCAAGAGGCCCATTCTTTTCCTTTTTTTTTTTCTGCTTCTCTTTAGTAAAAAACAGAATACCACACAGTAAGTAAATGCTCACTGAATGAAAGAACAAATAATATGTCATAAATTTTTTTTTGTTTTGAGACAGAGTCTCGCTCTGTCACCCAGGCTGGAGTGCAGTGGTGTGATCTCAATCTTGGCTCACTGCAACCTCCGCCTCCTGGGTTCAAACAATTCTTGTGCCTCAGCCTCCCAAGTAGCTGGGATTACAGCTGCCTGCCACCACACCCGGCTAATTTTTGTATTTTTAGTAGAGATGGGATTTCACCATATTGGCCGGGCTGGTCTCGAACTCATGATCTCAAGCTATCCACCTGCCTCAGCCTCCCAAAGTGCTGAGATTAAAGGCGTGAGCCACTGCATCTGGCTAAATTTTTAATTTTTTAAAAAAAGAACAAATAAATGGAAATAGGTGGACAGGTAGCAGCACAGACTGGTCCTACAGAACTTTTCTTGCTTCGCCAACCTAAAATGCTTGTATTGCAAAGATAATATAACAATCTCACCATATCTCCAAGGACAAATACTGATTCTAACCCACTAAGTCAGGACTGGACTGGATTATTTTTTAATTCATCTAATAAATATCTACTGATTGAAAGTCAGTAAACTGACTGAAAGTTTGATGCCAAGCACAAAGGGCTCTTGAAATTTCAATTCACTGTTAGGCTTTACTTTCCCTCTCCAATGTAACTATCTCACTGTCCTCAAACCTTCATCATCTATCCCTATTTCACCCTTCACAATGTTTATATTTTCTATATGAAGTATGAGCCAATCAGTTGTAAATTTCTTCATGCTCTCACCACTAACTTCATAAACCAACCTCTGTCTGGCCCTACCCACTGAAGAGCAAATCCTCAACATGTTGTAGATCCCATCCCTTTGGCTTTCTCAAGGATTTTTCTCTTCCTTTGTTCAATCCTCCCTTTCTCCTAAAACTTCTTTTCTAGAGGATCACCTATACCACTATATAAAGACAACAGTATTTCCCATCCTCAAAAAGGCATCCATAACCACCATCTCCATCTAATAATTGCTACAATTTTTTTCTGTTTTCATGGCAAAAGTTCTTCAAAAAGCCATCTCCACTTCCTCCCTTCATATTCCACTTTCAATGCATTCCCATCTGGCTTCTGTATCCATTGCTCCACTCAATCAGCTTTTTTCAATGACACTGTTATAGCCAAGTCCAATGGTCCCTTTCCTAACCATATCTTACTGACAGTATTTTATATAGGTGATAACCCCTTTCACAAACTACATTCCTCTTTTGACTTCCAAGAGACCATATTTTCCTGGTTTTCTATTTATTTACCTCTCTGCTCACTCCTTGGCAACTGGTACTGGGTCCTCCTCTGCTTGACTTCAAGGGCTCAGCCCTGAGTCCATTCTCTTCCCTTGGTAATCTCACCCATTCCCATGGCTTCCCATTGTGCTCCTTATATGACCTGCAAAGCTCGACATCATCTATTCCTTAAGTTCCTCATCAGCATTTTTTTTTTTAATGGAGATGGGGTCTCAGCTCTGTCACTCTCACTAGAGTACAGTGGCTATTCGCAGGCATGATCAGCATTTTTCTTCCTGCAGCATTTTTCTCTCTGTTCTTTGAAGAACTGACTCCTCAACCTTGATGTGTCATCTATGTCACTTCTCAGATGCCTTCTTCTCATACCTTCTTCTCCCACCCCCATTTTTTATATTATCCCTCCTTATCTCCCTCATGGCCCTTGCCACAAGTCATGCTTTTTTGTTTTGTTTTGTTTTTGTCACTGGCCTACTCTTTACATACCATGAGGGTAAGCAGCACAACATCATTGATACAAACTTGGCACCCAGCACAGCGACAGACAGATAACAGGCACTCCGTGTTTGCTGAATTAATCAATGATCTGGGACTCATTTACTCACTCATTAACAAACATTTATTGAGTACTTCACAAGTGCCAGGTATTTGTGCTGGATGCTGAATACAAAAACAAATCAGAGGCAATCTCAAGATCTTTACAACCTAATGGGGAACAAAGACAAAGACAATACTGTGTGATAAGTGCTATGACAGTCAGGGTGAGACCACTTTTAACCAATACAGCCTTTTGGAGAGTGTGTAATGGAAAATATTTCCCTGGGTTCAGCTTCACTAGAACCCATTAATCTAAATGTTGGTCCTGTTTTTTTCATGCCAGATGGCTAAAATCACATCAATTACAAGGCAAGACAAATTTTCATGCAAAGTATGAGGGAAACTGTAAAACTGACATGTAATATTCTAAAGCAGCTACTTACTACTCTCATATCTATTCGCTCCCATCAGTATATAAGTAAATAAAAAACTAGGGAAAGAAACATCTCGGTTTGAATCTGTTCTTAAGTAGGAACAATACATATGACTAATTTAAAAATATTTTCCAAAGTTCTTACACCCATTATATCTAAATTTGATACCATCATCTAAAGATTGAAGGCACTGGATTAAAAAAAAAAGTACTGCTGCGTTAAGAAATAGTATTCATTTATTTTTTAATTCATCTAACAAATATCTACTGAGCACCCACAAGCTCTAGGGCTGAGGATACAGCAACAATCAAGGCAGAAAAAATCCTTACCCTCATGGAGCTTGGAACTGAATTGCAAAAACAAATAATAAACTAAGATAAGATATAAATGAAATCATAATTAGAAAGTCAGTAGATTGGCCGGGCACAGTGGCTCATGTCTGTAATCCCAGCACTTTGGGAGGCCAAGGCAAGTGGATCACTTGAGGTCAGGAGCTCCAGGCCAGCCTGGCCAACATAGTGAAACCCCTGATCGCTACTAAAAATACAAAAATTAGCCAGGTGTGGTGGCACATGCCTGTGGTCCCAGCTACTAAGGAGGCTGAGGCAGGAGAATTACCTGAACCCAGGAGGCAGAGGTTGCAGTGAACTGAGATCACAAGAGATCACGCCACACACTCCAGCCTGGGCAACAGAGACTCTGTCTCTCAAAAAAAAAAAAAAAAAAAAGATTCCCATGAGATCATAAATTCCAATTTACATACCTCTGAATCCCCAATACCTACCCTAGAACCTTTTATATATTAGACACAATATATGCTTGTTGCAGTAAAGGGAATATAGCTATAAATGCTAAGTAATTACTACATATGCTTAATTTCTACTGAAATGGAACAAACTTCCTTTTTTTCAATATATAACATTATTTTACAAAATCACATCGCTTGGGGTATTTTTCTAGCTGCATTCCCAGCATAATCCAATTAATATCTATGTTTATAAGCCCTTTGCTTCTGAAAAGCTCAAGGATTTTTACAGATATTATCTCATTAATACTTATAACATCTCTAAGGTAAATGAGGGAAAAAGATGAAATTATGAATCCATAATCCACATGAATCAATGAATTCATAAATTCCACAAATTCCACTCAGCAAAAATTCCAACCATTTTGCAATCTGTGATGCATTTTGTGCATCATTTTCTTTCTGAATCCACCTAAGGTACCTATTTACTCATTGTAACTGGATGTGCTGGCCTTTACCAAAAATGTTTTCATTATTTACTTAAGAAAGCAAAAATTTCAGAAAGTGTTACAGTAAGCAAAATACAGAACAACGTAAGAATGATGAATTTAATCTCCAAATAGTATTTCAGCTAACAAGAAGACTGGAAAATATTTAGGAATTAGACACATCATTTTCTTCAAACTTTAGCAATCACAGAACAACAGCCCAGTGTCAGCTTTAGCTTTTTTCTGCTCCCGGTAATTTGGTTCTTTTGTGCTAGGATTTTCTAGTAAACCTTAGTGACTGCCCATCCAGGAACCATTTTCCTCCTCTTTTTTTAAAATAAATTTTATGATATACATTTAAGGTATACAACATGATGTGATGAGATACATCCAGAAAGTAAAAAGGTTACTATAGTAAAGCAAATTAACCTATCTATTGTCTCACATAGTTACCCGTTTTTGTGGCAAGAGGAACTAAACTCTACTCATTTAGCACGAATCCCAAATAAAGTATAATTTTATTCTGCAGAGTCCTCATGTTGTAGATTACACGTCTAGACTTACTCATCCTACATATCACTACTTTCCCTTCTCCTTTGTTAACAGAACCCCACCTTTACTCAGCCCCAGGAGATAAATCATGATTGATTAGATAATCCCAATCCCCTTTGCCTATAATTGTCATGGTCTAAAACTGGCCAGTAAATTGAGGGAAGTTGCTGGAGGTCCCTTCCTCCCTGATACGAGGGTAGCAAGAGTAGAGTGGGCTCTTTTGGCCCCCAGCCAGTTTCTTTGTGCTTAGGAAGTTGTCAGGTTGAGACCTGATAATTAGAACTGAGATACTATCTTCTGACACGAGGGGAAGACCAAGAGAACTTCCATGATCCTGTCTCTGCACCCAGACATAAATCACTGAGTCTCATAGCTTCTGTTTAGATGAAATAAATGTTATTTTCACCTAAGTCACTGGGGGTCAAATACTCTGTTCCTTGAAGTTGAAAGAACCCTAATTAATACAGATGGACCAAAAAATCAGGCAAGAAGGGAGGAAGAGATTAATCATTGAGCACTATGACTTCTCAAATCTCATTTAATCTTGACAACAGCCCAATAAAAGCTATTAATCTTTTTTGGTTTCTTTTTACAGATTATAAAACTAAGGCTTAGTATATGTAATTAATAGTAACAAAGCTGACATTTTATTCTAGACCTGGCACCAAATCTCAAAAATATAAAATCTCCTTCCCTCCTTATTTACAACTCTAAACAAACAAACAAACAAAAAACTAGATGCGGTTTTAGCTAACAAAATTTGGGGAGAGCTAAGGAATCTCATTCTTACAACCTTGTCATAAAAATCTACAGACTTCATTTCTACTTTGTATCAAAGTTATATGGGAGAAAAGACAAAAATATGTGTGCATGTCTATAAAGAGTTCCAGAATGTTTCGTATAATGGCAAAAATCTCACAGAAAAAAAGTGGAATGGATTCTAAGTGTAACATTTTTCAAGAATTAAATGTAATTCTTATTTTTATTTTTTGTATTTAAATGCATTTTTCAATAAATAATGCAATAAAAGTTAATGACAAATATTTCCTAAACTGAAAGAATAACTTCCTTATTTCAAACTATTACATTAACCAAGTAGCTATCAATACAGAAACCACAAAGTTTACACTTCCTCAATTCTCATCTCTTCATAAAAATGGATTCAGCGTAAATCATGGCAACAAAAAAAAGTGTATATACTATCTAAGAATCAGTGAGGTCATTTTTTATACAGAAATTTACTAGAACTGGGTTTTCAAAAATGCTATTTATGTCAACTCAACCAGACATATATTCACCTTACATTGCCTTTATTACTATCTAATTCAGCATGACAAAACACACATGCCAGATTTCTGAGCTTATACATGCAACTTACCTTCCCACATGCTCTGCAGTGATGCCTCCTTTTGGTGAATGTAAACCTGGCTTCACATTTCATGCAATTTGGAGCCTGAGAATCCGGTACCCACACTGGAGCCACCTCACCCAGAGTGGTGAATGGCTTTCTGGCAGAAATTCCAAACTGACCAGCTCTGAGATCATTATCTGGGCTATCTGGAGCTAATGCAAGGCATGGTCTACTGGAGATCTCAGCCTCATAACTTTCTAAATGTTCCCCATTTGTATCAACATTAGAGATGTTTCCCAAAGATGCACCGCATACATTGGTTGCTGAGTTTTCCCCTAATTTTGCTTTCCCAAGAATATCATTTTTATTTTTAGTATTATTTCCACTGTTTGCAGGAAGGTCATTTTGTAAATGGTCTGATAATGGCTTTGGAATTTGAAGTTTAAGATTAGAAGGTTGCTTGGGTCTTGCACCACCAAAAGGAACACTGACAGATGGCAGGCTTGCTACTACCTTGGGGGAAGACTGCCCAAGCACTGATGGAACTTGACTACAGAAATTATGTAAATAATTTTTCTTCATTAGGTCACCAGTGCTATTTAAAAGTAGTCCACTCCCTTCTGTGGCCTCATTTCCTCTCTGTTCATAAATATTTGAGTAGCATTCTGACTTGCTTTCCTCTATTTCTTTTTCTTCTGTTACTGAATCTTCTTTGGAGGGTAAAGTCTTTGGAACAAAAGAAACACCTGGGCCCTGCATTCCATAGGAATCACAACCATTATATAGAGAATTTGCTGCTGGTGTATCTATAACAGTGGAGAAATCACATTCTTCACTTTCACTGATGCAAGTTCCTTTTAAATCTAGACCTGCATCTGCCAATCCAACACACTGTCCTCCACTATCACCATTAGTGTCCTCAGGCTGACTAATCTGTAGAAACTTTTCCTTTTCTTCGTTTACTTGGCTATCATTCATCTCATTTAGTTTAGTCAACTTCCAATTAGTCATGTCCTGAGATTCAGAGAAATGCTCTGTCATATTAAGGAATTCCGTAGTGCCAAGAATTTCTTCATGTTTATAACCTTCATTTTCATCAGCCCTAACTTCACTAGGCACAAGGCAATCTGAAAACCGTTCACAGTCATTATTCCTTCCAGACCCACTAGGCACATCTGGTTTGAGAAGCAAAGGTAAACCAGACCGGAGGGATTCTTCAGTTGTGCTTTCCTCTGCTGGCTCTTTCTTCATCAAAATCCCCTCACTCATGTGGGAAAAGGAATTTGGACTCCCTAGACCTGTCCTAGGAGAGCTGATTTTGCCAGTGAGGTCCTCATCTGGTATATAGTTCTCTTGCTTTCTAATAGCAGGACCTCCATCTGTTCCATGGGATGAGATTACTGAATCAACCGTTAAATTTGTAATCGCAGATATGGAGGGGTCTCTACCTATATTTCCATCATCCTTTAATTGTGAAGGGGAACAGACACTGGCTAGACTATCAGATGAAGTAGTACACAGATGGTTAACAGAACTCCCCTCTATTTTCGGTCTATTCAATGGATCCAATTGTTTCTCTGAGTTCATATCTTTTTCAGTGGACTCATTTATACTAAAACTAAATTGATCAGTTTGTCTGTTTTCATTATCCAGTGAACAGCTAAAAGCATCCATAAGGGATTGACTATTATAATTATTACAATCCTGTAAATCGTTTTGTAATGTCCTTTTGTCACAGTTATGCATGACGGCTACAACAAGAACATTCTTCTCATCTGGCAGACAAGTCAGGTTTCCACATTTCTTCTCTCCCACTTCAACAGCACTGCATTGATCATCACGACTATAGCTTCTCTTAATTAACTGATCTTCTGCAACAGCATTTTCATCAATCCACATTGTGGCAATCTCTGGATTTAAATTACAGTCTTGTCCATTAGCACAATGATCCTCTTCCTCTGTGGTCAGGGGAGCTGAATGAGCCAGAGAGAAGACTTTCAGTTGTGGTTGTGACTCATTAGAAACTGCAGATTCATTCACACTGGCCAAAGTAGGGTTAAATGACAGCCGGTCAGAAGAGGGATCTAGAATCTTATTCCACTTTGTATCCAATAAAGTAGAAGAAACTGTTTCATCTGGAAAAAAATAAGTAATTAAAATAAGTTTGCTTGTAACACTGGAAAAGCTTATGACTAAGTTAATCAACATTTCTAACTATCCTTTGAAAATTAAATATTCCAAGGATATTAGATTTCTAATTCGGGGCTAAAAATAAGAAAACATATTTCAGACAATTCTCTGCAATTATACGTCACCAAATGGTAATATCTCAGACTATTCCAAGCAACAAGAGAATTCTACCTCAATCTAATAACATAATTAAAATGACCCACAGGTGAATGGGACCCAGAAGAGGGGAAAGCACCCTTGGATTGAGCAAAGCCAGGACAGGTGCTAATCTAATGGATTAGATGGAAAAAATATTAGAACAGTGGCTAGGATAAGTAATTAAGTAGGAGGGAAAATGAAATTTTCTGTAGAGACTGAATGTTCTACAATCTATATTACAATTGGGATGTGGGTTTGAGTGATATACCCATTTGTCAAAACTGGACAGTTAAGATCTATGCATTCTAATATATATAAAGTTTACCTTTTAAAAAGCTGTAAAAAAATAAGAATGAAGCAGGAAGTGAGAAGGTGATAACGGTATAAATGAAACAAAATGGCAGCATATGAAACGCTGTGAAAGCTGGATGATGGGCACACTGGGGTTTATTATACTTTTTACTTAAAAATATTTTAAATTTGCCCAACACGTTAAAAGAACGTTTGCCACGGTATGTGAAATTCTGCTTGTAACCATGTCACAAGCAGATATTGTATTTGTCACAATACAAAATACTGTATTGTATTTGTCACAATACAAAATATTAATCAGGTTCATATTTATATTATTATCTAAGGACACTGGGCAAAAAGTGTTCATTTATCACATCAACCTTCTTATAGTCTACCAGTAAGCATAACTTCATATAATGTTTCTGTTTAGTTTTTAACAGATCATAACTACAATGGCTAAGTTATTCTCTCAAGTTATAGGGCTATTGCATATGTCTAAGTAAATCAGAGAAATAAGGAACAATGCATTCAGTGCCTTTCCTGCTTTCTTCCTCCAGTATCTCTGATAATCATGGCCCTGAAATTATGCAGATATATTTGTAACCTCAATCCTCATCTGTAACATTAATCTTCAATGTTTCCATAGCACCTTAATCAAAATTTTATTAAGGCATTTACTACACTGAAATGCAATAGTTTATTTACCCTTCTCTTTCAACCACTGAATGATTTCTGAAGGCAGAAATCATTTCTGTCAATATAAGTCCTCACTTTGCATAGTGCCTGATAGGTAGTAGATACACAATAAATATGTAAGTGAATATCTACCATAGTAAAAGCATCAGGATTGAGGAACATGAAGATTAAACGATAGCTCTTGCCTCTAAGAAGGATACAATCTCATTGGGAGAATAAGAGATACATACAAACATCTAATTAGCAGTATGGAGTAGCATAGGTACAGTAAGTCCTCACTTAACATTGTTGATAGGTTCTTGGAAACTACAATTATAAGCAAAACAACTCACTGCATAAAGAAGCCGATTTTACTATAAGCTAATTGATATAAATAACAGTTAAGGTTCTCCGGCATACAGTACATCAATTTGCTTAAAGTCACAGTTTCCAAGAACTTATCAAAGACATCAAGTGAGGACTCAGTGTATCTGAAAACTATTATGTAGGAGTAGAAAATAAATTCAGAGGAGAAAGATATTTTCCAGGATGAGGCAAGTGAGCTTGAATTCATGGAGGCAGGAAGAACTGGGCTACGCTTCAAAGACAGTTTTAGGTAAGTTTGGAAAAGAAAGCATTAATAAATAGAGGAATAAGGAAAAGCATATCCCCAAATATAAGAATTTAAGGAAGCAATAAGTAAATCAGTTTGGGTTGAGAAAAGAATTAGTGTAAAGAAGTAGCTGTTGTTGTTTAAAAGGGCATAAAACTCAGATTGTGTGAAGAATGGGCTTAGTATCCTCTGAAATGTCAAATCCTGAATTTACCAAATTTGAACCAGTAGAGATTTTATAGACATTTGAAGTTTAGTAACACAGGCTTCCTTAAAAGAAAAGAAAAAAAAAGCAAATAAGTCATATTTCCAATATGGTTCCTGGAAACAAAAAAATAGTTACAGCTTCTTACGAGAATATTTAGCAATGTTCAAACAGAAATGATTGGGTATTAAAATTTTCATTATTCAACTGCCTCCTACCTGGGCATAATGTTAACTGCCTAGTGTCATCACAGTCTGTGGTATATTTTTTCATTTAAATAAGAAAATAAATTAACACAAAATGAGAAATCATTTTATTTAAAGTATATTCTGTAAGATACCATGAGGCTTGAAGTGATAGTTTTTAATGCAACTGGTAGTGAGATTCAAAAAAATAGTTCAAACAAATGAAACACAAAGTTACAATGAAGAAGCTGGTTTCAGAAATCCTTCTCCTTCTAAAGGAGTTATTATTTTGTAAGCAATTGCTCTATTTTATAACTAAAATATTTTTACTGATTCAACAAAAATGTATTGAAAAACAACTACACACAAAGCACCCTAATAGAATCTACAGAAGTCACAAAGAGACAAATGAATGAACTAAGAGTTTGATTAGACTCAGTGGTATTCTAGCACAGTATTCACATGATTAGGTGTAATACACGTCTAGGTACTTATGACTCAAAGAACTGTGATACACAGGGCTAAATCAAAACAAAGATTAAGAAAATACTTATACAAACAGTTGAAACTCAGAAAATAATATACTTTCCAGCTTGGTATGTACAAAGCCCACTTGGATGATGTAAAACCCCAAATGATTAGATTTCACATTTACATGAATCGGGAATGAGTCTAGGAATATAGGTTAGTGTTAGGTCATCAATCGTAAAATATGAGAAGAGCAGGCCATTCTGGTAGCCTTCCTCTCTCTCTTCCCTCCTTACTGTCATGATCCCATATTCAATTTAAGGCTGGCTCTATTAAAGATCTAAAGCAACAAAATCAAACCTAATCTGTCTTCCCATCTGCTATCAAAGAATAGCCTGAACCACTGAATATAGCAAAGGTTTGTAAACCAATATGAAAATCATGGGCTACATTATTTTTTGAGACAGGGTCTCGCTCTGTCACCTGGGCTGGAATACAGTGGCATGATCACAGCTCACTGCGGCCTCTATCTCTAGGGCTCAAGTGATTCTCCCTCCTTTGCCTCCCGAATAGCTGGGACCACAGGTGCACCACCACACCTGGCTAATTTTCTTTGTATTTTCTGTAGAGATGGAGTTTCGTCATGTTGCCTGGACTGGAATCATGGACTTTGGATGGAAATATATCACTTTGTAAACTTGTTAATGCCATTTCCTGTTAGAAATAGAGAACACAGGGGAAATACAGTAAGGAGGAAGAAATTTAATTATGGCTTACCCATTCAAGTTAAACCAAGAGGGAAATTAGAAGTGAATCTCTTGGGCAGGCATGGTGGCTCATGCCTATAATCCCAGCACTTTGGGAGGCTGAGGAGGAAGGACTGCTTGACACCAGGAGTTTAAGACCAGCCTGGCCAACATGGCAAAACCCCTTCTCTACTAAAAATACAAAAATTAGCCAGGCGTGGTGGTGGGTGCCTGTAATCCCAGCTACTCTGGAGGCTGAGGCATGGGAATCACTTGAGCCAGGGAGGCAGAGGTTCCAGTGAGCACTGCACTCCAGCTTGGGAGACAGAGCAAGACTTTCTCATAAAACCAACCAACCAACCAACCAACAAACAAAAGAAGTGAATCTTAAGTGGACATTTCTACTGATGCTTGAGAATATATAATTAACCATTTAGGCAGTTGTGATGTAAACAGTTTTAAATGTATCTTTACTGGGCAATTAATATGGAACGAGCTATTTTTCTTACTTTAGGAAATGCAAGCGCATTTCTTGACAATACATTCACTGTATAGGGTAGGTAAAGCTCAGGCTCTAGTGTTACACTGCCTGGATTCTAATCCTGCCACTTGCTCGCAAGACAACTTTGAGAAACTTGCTTAATCTCTCTTTGCCTCTATTCTCATCTATAAAATGGCAATAAGAAGGTCTGGGGATTGTAAGTATCTGGCATTTAGTGCTAAAAAATGTTATTCCTTCCCCTGTATATTATTAAATAATATATCCCCACATTCTCTATACCACAAATGCAAAGAGATTCACCAATGTAAATTCTTACCTTCGTTTTGTTCAAATTCGTCCAACACCTTGTCCAGGTTGTAAGCTTCTGCTTGGAAGTAATTCTCCATCGGTGATGAAACACCACTTAAGAGACTTGTTTAAACCTAAAAAGTAAATGTGTATTACATTTTGAATTATTAAAATATAATTTATAAATCTTAAGTATATACACAAGGATAAAATCTCTTATAAATCTTTCCAGATAATGGTAAACTATAAAATCTGACATCCCACTGGATATATTATAAAATCTTTAAGCTAATAAATTCTAAAAACCTGTAAGCTGACAATCAACAAAATATAACTAAATATAAAAAGCAGACTTGGTGATCATTTCATGCTTCAACAGACACATTTCAGATGCTGGGAAAGGAATCATTGGTATAAAATTGTGTTTCTATTAAAGAAGAAAGCTTACAGAACTTTTTTCAAATGGGAAATGACAGGAAAGTTTAAGTACAGGAGTAAGGGATATGAGTTCCAAAATGCTAATGATGACTCTGACCTGGTTATTTCTTTTTTTTTTTTTTTTTTTTTTTGAGACGGAGTCTCGCTCTTGCTGCCCAGGCTGGAGTGCAATGGCTCCATCTTGGCTCACTGCAACCTCTGCCTCCCAAGTTCAATTGATTCTCCTGCTTTAGCCTCCCAAGTAGCTGGGATTACAGGCATGCACCACCATGCCCAGCTAATTTTGTATTTTTAGTAGACACAGGGTTTCACCATGTTGGCCAGACTGGTCTCAAACTCCTGACCTCAAGTGATCCACCCACCTCAACCTCCCAAAGCGCTGGGATTACAGGCGTGAGCCAGGCACTTGGCCCTGACCTGGTTATTCTTTTAACCCTCTTCTTGTCAAGTACCATTTCTAAACTTTCTTTACTGTTAATCGATCCAAAAGCATCCTCTGGGCATATACACTAGTTGTGTCAATGACTTAACAGATGCCAAGAGCACATAATAAGTGTTAAGTAAATGCTACCTATTCTCTCCCTTTTTTCCTTCATTATCATGATCTCCACACCTATTTCCTTAGTGTTTCAAATTTTTCTTTCCAAATTGAAAATTCTGCTTGGCTTATTGATATAATACAGGGAAGGGAGATCAAATTACAAATTCCCCCAAAAAGTCTGAGTAAGCAAAACATGAAAAAGAGAGAAAACCAGAAATGTAATAGCCTGTCTTTGTAAACTTTAAATACAAAAAGTGATGAACTTTCTTTGACTTACAAAGGTAGTGTTTTCTTCTCCTCTGAGGTATATAAAAGTGTCAATGATATTTCCCTCACTTTACAAATAAGAAAACAAGCTCAGGCAATTTAACTGACTTATTCAAGTATTTCCCGGACAGGCATGGTGGCTCTTGCCTGTAATTCCAGCACTTTGTGAGGCCAAGGTGGGTGGATCACCCGAGGTCAGAAGTTTGAGACCAACCTGGCCAATGTGGTGAAACCTCATCTCTAGTAAAAATACACAAAAAATTAGCAGGAATAGAGTGCCAGTAAAATCGACCATGAGAAATTAGAGTTCCTAACCTAGTCCTCACTCAGGAGAAAGAATGATATTAAGTCTTCTCATCCAGGAACATAATACGATTTGTCTTTATGCTAGCCCAGCTCTTCCTATGACTTTTAATAATGTTTTTAACTTTAAAAAGTCATTAAATATTGGACAGTCAGGAGAGAGGGTACATGCAACTACAAAGGAGTAGCAATGAGGATCTTTGTGGTGATAGAATTATGCTGTATCTTAACGGTGATGGTGGATACACAACTGCAAAGAAGGCTGACTGGACTGCAACATCACAGCTGCGGCGACTATAGAAGGGAAAAATGGATTTTGGTGATTTTGGCGGATAACTGACAGTTTTTGCTACAATGAGTGGAAACTTCCTAAAGAGGCAACACCTGAAGGATGAGATTTTGACAAGTGAAGGCAGAAAAGGGCACTTTCTCACATTCCCATGTGAAAAGGCTAAAGGAGGAGAAATAGCTTGCCAACTGCAGACTCAGAGTTTTGGTGAAGGCATTGCTGCCAAGTACCTCTGCTCCATCCTCAACTGAAGAGAAAAAGGGCTCAGTTTCCTATCAAACACTGCTGGTCCCATGCCTTTCCTTACAGCTTACATGGAAAAGTCAGATAACTCAGCCAGAGTATGCAACATTCCATTAGTGAGTAGTGTAATCAGTTTTTGTAAACTTTCTCACCTATATACCCTCCACCATTTTCTACCCATTCTGAAAGGAAAATCTTGGGGCCCCAAAATCACTAAGCTAAAGGGAAAAGTCAAGCTGGGAACTGCTTAGGGCAAACATCCCTCCCATTCTATTCAGTCACCCTTCTGCTGAATGAGGTAAATGCACATCTGTTGCCTCCTTTGGAGAGGCTAATCAGAAACTCAAAAGAATGTAATCATTTGTCTATTATCTACCTATGATCTGGAAGCCCCTCCCTGCTTCCAGTAGTCCTGCCTTTGCTTTGAATTGTCCTGCCTTTCTGGACAGAACCAATGTTCATCTTACATATGTTGACTGATGTCTCATGTCTCCCTAAAATGTGTAAAACCAAGTTGTGCTCTGACTACCCTGGGCACATGTTGTCAGTGATACAGGAGTTAAGAAGAAATCACCTAGGCAGATAGTAAGGGTATGACAGTCCTCAGTAAGGCTTTTCTTTTTAATGAAAAGCAGCCTCAAATCATTTTCTTTTTTCTTTCTGAGTTGGAGTCTCACTCTGTTGCCCAGGCTGGAGGGCAGTGGTGTGATCTCAGCTCACTGCAACCTCTGCCTCCCGGGTTCAAGCAATTCTCCTGCCTCAGCTTCCCGAGTAGCTGGGATTACAGGCTCGCGCCACCATGCCCGGCTAATTTTTGTATTTTTAGTAGAGATGCGGTTTCACCACGTTGGCAAGGCTGGAAATCATTTTCAAACAAAGAACAGTCTGTGAAGTTGAGCTGTAGACATAGACAAGCAAGTTGGGAGCTTGCACAGGTGAATGCCAGCAGGAACTAGGGACTAGACATGCTCAAGATGGAGGTTCCATCTTCCCTTCTCTGCCAGCCACATACACAGTAAGGAGCAGATAAGATGGCATCTGCCAAGGAGAAAGTTTGTTTGCATAGTAAGATTAGGGTGAGGCAACCAGCCATCCCTGCATGCTACGTAAACTTCATACCTGATCGAACCAATCTGTGAGCCCTATGTAAATCAGACACCGCCTCCTCAACCTGGACTATAAAATTCAGTGCATCCACCACCTGCCAGTCTTTTCCCTCAGAAGACCCCTCTCTCTCAATAGAGAGAACTGTTTTTCTTTCTCCTTTCTTCTGCTTATTAAATCTCCACTCCTAAACTCCCCATGTGTGTCGGTGTCCTAAATTTTCCTGGCACGAGACGATGAACCCTGGGTATATACCTCAGACAACACAGTTGCTTCATCAGGACCTCCTGAGTGTCCTCAACCTTGGCAAAATAAACTTTCTAAATAAACTGAGACCTGTCTCAGATGTTGGGATAACTGAGTTCCTCTTCAAAGACTCAACTTCCTGGTCATAAGTTGTAAACAATCCTACCCTCTCTTCTGTTAAGTCTAACCGTTTCTTCTTTACTGCCACCCCTTCACAAATCGCACATTTGCCCTATTTGGAAAAGTTTAAGCCTTGACTAATCAGGATCAGCTTAGATTGTGCAGTCCAACCCAGCCAATAGGGGAAATACACAGAAACAGAAGCTGTGTTAGGGTTAAAAACCCCTCCCTTCATTTGGTGTGCTCTGCATAAGCAGCACCCTTCTGCAGAAGTAAAGTGCCTTGCTGAGAAAATTTCTAAGTGCAGGTTTCTTTTGGCTACGCTGAGCACTTGCTTCCAACAAATTTGGGGGCTTTTCCAGGATCCCATTCTCCTTTGGGAGGGGCTAGTGATTATCTTTCACAGGGAGACACATCCCACTGCCTTGTTGTGGTGGCCCCAGGAGTGGAGGATCGAATCCTGCCCAAAGTGATGAATAAATCCAAACTCTCGGCAACATGGGCTGTAGGGAGGATCCTTAAGAATTCCACAGTGACCAGGTAACTCTGTGCACAGACCAAGGTAAGAAATGTTGCTATTGGGGTGACAAAGTATTCCTTGGTGGCTGGGATCTCTGGAGGTTGAAAGTGTGTGAGCTAAATGCGCCACTGGGCACGAAACAAGTGCGGAGTCCAGACTTGGTTCCATGGTCACCTCATAGGACTTACGGCAGTTTTCCAGTTAGCGTATTATACCAACCTGCCAATGTTAAAAGGGACTTAAAATTCCCACAAGAGAAGCAGTCAACAAGGATGAAGTGGGTGCTCACAAGAGTACAAGAAACCTCCAGTGGGAAAAGGGGAGGTCCAGCCTATAGGACATGGGAGCGCAAGAAATCTCTAATATGAGACATTTAGCCTCACCAACCGCCAAGATAGGAAATACCCCAAGTAAGACAGGGACTATAAAAGGCCAAGCAGACAATAAAATTCTCCCTGACAGTCCCCTATGCCTTATGTTAAAATACTGGAAGGATAATGAAAGGACCAAACACAAGAAAAGATAGCATATGATAAAGTGTTGCTGTTTTATTTGGACTAAGGAACCCATCCTCAGACCTTCAGTCTTTTGGCCAGTAGGTCAATGATAAAAGTCCAGTTTCTCAAGAGGAAACAGATTATGCTCTATGTTGGAGAAAAAGACCTGTCCTTCTCTATCCCCTAAAGGATGAGAAAGCAAAGCCAAACTCAATACCTCCCAAAGATGACCTAACTAAGTCAAATTCTGTATCTAAAGATGCATGGGATCCTCTAGATCACCTTCCCCTGCCTATCCCTCCACCCCAAGCGGAACACTCAGTCCTTCCGCTGCCTACCCCTCCACCCCAAGCTGAACACTCAGTTCCTCCCTCATATAACCCTGCCCCATGGGCCTTGCCACCCCACATCCCTGCTGGACAGCCACCTGAACGTGCCTTTTCCTCAGGAAAGCTCCAATGGGAAACAGAACAATGCCAAACGGATATCCAAAACTTTCCTTTCCTCTCTTCCTCAAAGAAGTCTGCCCTAATCCTTTTTCCCTTAAGGGAAGTACCACTAGGAGGAGGGGATATTGGCTTTGTAAATGCCCACTTAACTAGCTCAGAGGTTAGAAATCTAAGAAAGGAACTCAAACCACTGTTAGATGACCCTTTTGGAGTCGCAGATCAAATTGGCCAATTTCTGGAGTCACAACCGTACACTTGGGCTGAATTAATGTCTATTCTAGGTATTCTCTTCTCAGGAAAGGAAAGAACCATGATCTGCAGGGCCACTATGATAGTCCAGGAGCGTGAACACCCTCCTGTTCAAAATGTCCTTGCAGCGAAGCATAAATTCCCGGCCCAGGACCCTCAGTGGGATAACAACAATGAAGCCCACTGAGAAACATGAGAGATCTCAGGGATGTGATAATTAAAGGGATTTGGAATCAGTTCCTTGGACCCTAATATTTCCTGAGCACTTAATGTACAACAAAGGAAAGATGAAGGGCCCATAGAATTCTTAAACAGACTTAAGGAACAGATAAGAAAATATGCAGGTTTAGACACAGAGGACCCACTGGGACAAGGAATGTTAAAGCTCCACTTTGTCACCAATATTTGGCCGGACATTGCAAAAAAAAAAAAATACAAAAGACAGAAAATTGGAAAGACCATCCCACAGAGGAACTTTTAAGAGGCCCAAAAGGTATATGTACAGAGGGATGAGGAAAGGAAGAAGCAAAAGGCAAAGATTACACTGTCCACCCTACAACAGGGAACTCTTCAACAGGAAGCCCAGGGAAATACAACTTGTAGACCTTCTAAGTACCCAGCTGTCCGACTCTATACAGGAAGCAAAGGGATGAAACCTGAGAGTCAGGGAACAGGGAGGGGGAAAAGGGAAAACAGATGTTTCTGGTGTGGAAAGCCAGGACATTTAAAGAGGGAATGTCCCGAATGGGAGAGGGAAAAGAAAGTCCTTCCACTCATGACATTTGAAGAACAGGGGGGTCAGGGACTCTACATCTTCCATCTTGAGTCCCACCAAGAGCCCCTGATAAATTTAACAGTGGGACCCAAATAAGAGATAGTCACTTTCTTAGTCTATTCAGGAGCAGCTCGCTTTCCCTATGTTTTCTCCCATCAGGTTTAGCATGTTCAGCAGAAAACCTTACTGTCTCAGGGGTTACAGGGGAAGGATTTGGGGCAAAAATTCTAGAGGAAATTGAAGTCAAATATAAGAATAACTCGGCCACTACTAAGTTCTTGTTAATTCCCAAAGCAGGAACTAATTTATTAGGAAGGGACTTAATGTTAAGGTTAGGCATAGGCCTATATGTTAATCAGGGAAAACTCCTTACTTCCTTAAACTTGCTCACTACTTCGGAAGAAAGCCAAATCCATCATGATGTATGGTCGAAGGAAAGATATCGAGGAAAGCTACAGGTTCCTCCAATTCATGTCAAATTAAAAACTTCCAGGGATGTAGTAAAAAGAAAACAATACCCTATTACCTTGGAAGCCAGGATAGGTTTAAAACCTATAACTGAAAGCCTTGTCCATGATGGACTCCTTGAACCCTGTATGCCCCCTTATAACACTGCAATATTGCCTGTAAGGAAGCCAGACAGGTCATACTGGCTAATGCAAGGCCTCCAGGCTACTAATCAAATAGTTCAAACCACCCACCCTGTTGTTCACAATCCTTACACCACTGTCAGCAGAATCCCACACAACCACCAGTGGTTCACAGTGATAGATTTAAAAGATGCCTTTTGGGCTTGCCCTTTAGCGGAGGACAGTCAGGACATGTTTGCCTTTGAGTGGGAGGACCCTGACTCCAGTAGAAAACAGCAGTACCAATGGACAGTCTTGCCCCAAGGGTTTACAGAGTCCCCAAATCTATTTGGTCAAATAATAGAACAAATTCTAGAGAACTTCTCCCTGCCTTCATCCATACGCCTTCTTCAGTATGTGGATGACCTGCTCATTTCAGGAGATGACAAGGATCAAGTAACAGCAATTTCAGTTAACTTCCTAAATTTCCTAAGAGAACAATGGTTACAGGGCTCAAAGAATCAACTCCAACTTGTAGAACCTGAGGTGAAATACCTAGGACACCTCATCAGTAAAGGTAAATGAAAGACAGCACCCAAACAAATTGAAGGTATGGTATCTTTGCCTTTACCCGAAACAAAGCAGGAACTTAGGAAATTCTTGGGATTGGTTGGTTATTGTCATCTGTGGATTAACTCTTACGCCTTAAAAACAAAGCCGCTATATCAAAAACTCACTCAACAAAGACCAGACCCTGTAAACCCTCCTTTGGACCCCATCAGAGATCCAACAGGTAGAAGAATTAAAACACCTACTTGTAACAGCCCCTGTTCTGGTCTTGCCCTCCTTAGAACAGCCATTCCACCTTTTTGTTAATATAAGCAAAGGAGTGGCCTTAGGAGTACTCACCCACAAACACAGAGGCCACCGACAGCCTGTAGCCTTCCCGTCAAAAATCCTTGACCCAGTAACCTGTGGATGGCCCAAATGCGTACAATCCATACCAGCAACTGCCTTGCTAACAGAAGAAAGTAGGAAAATAACCTTTGGGGGAAACCTCATCATAAGTACCCCTCATCAAGTCAGAACTATTCTTAATCAGAAGGCAGAGAAATGGCTCACTGACTCAAGAATTTTAAAATATGAAGCTATCTTATTAGAGAGGGATGACCTAACACCAACTACTGACAATTCATCAACCTCGCTGCTTTCCTAACAGGAAATCCAAACCCGGAAGAATCTGAGCATAAATACTTAGATCTAGTCAGTTATCAAACTAGAGTCACACTGGATCTAAGCAAAACCTTTTTCCAAACAAGGCATCACCTCTTTATAGACGGTTCCCCCCAGATCACTGAAGGAAAAAGGTACAACAGGTACTCCGTAGTTGATGGGGAAATCCTCACAGAGGCAGAGTCAGGAAGACTGCCAAATAACTGGTCTGCCCAAACGTGTGAACTCTTTGCATTAAACCAAGCCTTAAAATCCCTGCAGAATCAAGAAGGAACTATTTACACTGACTCCAAGTATGCCTTCAGAGTAGTCCATACCTTTGGAAAAATCTGGACTGAACAAGGCTTCATCAATAGTAAGGGCCAAGATTTGGTCCACAAATAATTAATTCTGCAAGTATTAGAAAATCTTCAGCTGTCAGAAGAAATTGCAGTTGTCCATGTCCCAGGACACCAAAAGAACCCATCTTTTGAAAGCCAGTGAAATAACCTCACAGATCAAATAGCTAAGCAAGCTGCCTCTTCCCAAGAGGCACCCATTTTCCATCTATCCCTTTGTCTCCCCCTCCAGCTGCGATCCCCATCTTCTCTCACGCAGACCTTTCTCTAAAGAAAACAGGAGCTCAGGAGAGCCCAGAGGGAAAGTAGGTATTACCAGATGGAAGGGAAATGCTGTCTAAGCCTCTCATGAGGGAAATATTGTCACAGCTTCATCCAGGAGCTCACTGGGGTCCTCAAGCTATGTGTGATGCAGCCCTGACAGTCTATGGGTATGTAGAGATAAATACCCTCACTAAGCAAGTGGAGGATAGTTGCATCATGTGCAGAAAAACTAATAAGCAAACCCTAAAGAAGCAACCTCCCACGGGAAGAAACCCAGGGTTAAGGCCGTTCCAAAGCGTCCAAGTTGATTACACTGAAATGCCCCCAATAGGCCGCCTCAAGTATTTACTAGTCATAGTAGACCATCTCACCCACTGGGTAGAAACCATCCCCTTCCCAAGCACAACTGCCAGTAATGTAGTCAAAGCACTGTTGGAACATATATCCAGGTTTGGACTAATAGAGAACATTGATTCAGACAATGGGACCCACTTCACTGCACACATCATTAAGGGGCTAACCCAAGCAGTAGGAATAAAATGGGAATATCATACTCCCTGGCATCCGCCTTCATCAGGGAGGGTAGAAAGAATTAATCAAACTCTAAAAAAATCACCTAACCAAATTAATCTTGGAAATCCAGTTACCATGGACAAAATGCCTTCCCATTGCCTTAGTAAGAATCCAAAGTGCCCCTCAAAAAGATCTTGGCCTGGCAGGGCGTGGTGGCTCACATCTGTAATCCCAGCACTTTGGGAGGCCAAGGAGGGTGGATCACAAGGTCAGGTGTTTGAGACCAACCTGGCCAATATGGCAAAACCCCGTCTCTACTAAAAATACAAAAATTAGCCGGGCATGGTGGCTGGTGCCTGTAGTCCCAGCTACTCAGGAGGCTGAGGCAGAAGAATTGCTTGAACCTGGGAGGTGCAGGTTGCAGTGAGCCAAGATTGTTGCGCTCCAGCCTGGGCAACAGAGTGAGACTCTGTTTCAAAAAAAAAAAAAAAAAAAAAAAGATCTTGGCCTGGCCTGTCCCCTTATGAAATGCTCTATGGGCTGCCTTATCTAAATTCCACTACTGACCTTCCTACATTTGAAACAAAAGATCAGTTTCTAAAAATATATATATTTGGTCTGTCTTCCACCCTTTCCACCCTCAGGACTCAAGGCCTCCTAGCACAAACTCCACCCCTCGAATTCCCAGTTTACCAACACCAGCCCAGAGATAATGTCCTTATCAGATGTTGGAAAGAAGGAAAGCTTAAGTCAACCTGGGAAGGACCTTATCTAATACTCCTAACCACTGAGACAGCAATCCGAATGGCCGAAAAGGGGTGAACCCACCACACTCGGGTAAAAAGGGCCCCAACCCTTGCAAAGTCATGGACCATCATTCCAGGATCAATGCCCTCCAAACTACATTCAAAAAGGTTTAATCTACCTTTTTATTCTTCCTTTAGCTACCCAAGGACACCTTATCATCAGTGTAACTCCATCACCCTCCTCCCAAACAATTACATTCGATGCTTGTCTTGTCATACCTGTGGAAACCTCCAAAGTCAAAGCTTCTTCAGAAAAGTACCTCTGCCCCTCCACCCGCAGAAAAACCAGTATCACCCCGGACCCTTGCAATAGACAACCACAACCCTTTAAGGGGTTATGTTATAGTTGAGGAGATGTTATCTTGACCACCAAATATCAGGGCTGGACCTCCTTAGAGGGTTGCACCACCCTAAAACCCTACCTCCACTTCACCGAAGGAACCACCCCCTCAAACTGCCAAAACCACCAGTGCAACCCAGTACTTCTCTCTATTCCTATCCCCACCTCCACCGACCGTATCCCCACTTTAGAGCGCCTTTATGGCCTAGGAGCAGATGTCACTGCAAAAGACCCTACAGGCATCTTTGAAATGAGGTTTGCTCCTCCTCCTCCATCTTCCTCCATTACCTGCTTCCCAAAACCACAAAAATCAAACCATTTCTTGCTTCATGTCTAATGACAAAACCAAACTAGCTATAGTAGAAGTTAAGGATTTACAGCAAACCCTAGCCATAGAAACCAGTTATCAAGATGTAAATGCCTAGCTGGAATGGATTAAATCTTCCATTCACACCCTAAATAAAACCGATTGTTACGCTTGTGCAACAGGCAGGCCAGAAACCCAAATTGTTCCCCTCCCACTCAGATGGGCCAACCCATCAGGCAAAGACTGTATGGTAGCTCTCTTCCAGCACCTCACAGCCTGGGGAAACAAGTCATGTGCCACTCTTTCACTACTTTTCCCAAAGGTCAGGAGCCCTATGGACAGCCCCCAAGGGACATTCGACTTCTCGCTCTTGATGCCAATTTTACCTTGTGTCTCTCACAACAAGGGGAAAATTTGACATTCCTTGGAAACCTGATGGGATGTAGTGGGCCTAAACCTTTTCAAGAGCTAACCAATCAGTCAACCCCAGTCCATCCCCAAGTGGATGTATAGTGGTATTGAGGGGGACCAATATTTGGTACACTGCCAAGCAACTGGAGTGGCACTTGTGCTCTGATCCAATTGGCCATCCCTTTCACCTTGGCATTTCATCAGGAAGCAGGTAACCAGAAGGAAAAAAGAAGCCCCAATAAATGGGTCCTTTGACCCCCAAGTTTACATAGACAGCATCAGGGTCCTGCAGACAGTACCAAATGAATTCAAAGCTCAAAACCAAATAGCCACCGGGTTCGAGTCTATCTTATTCTGGTAGTCCACTATAAACAAAAATGTAGACTGGATAAATTACATATACTACAATCAGCAGCAATTCATCAATTATACCAGAGATGCCATAAAAGGAATCGCTGAAATCAGACCCCACCAGCCAGATGGCCTGGGAAAATAGAATCACCCTTGACATGGTGTTGACCAAAAAAGGTGGAGTCTATGTCATGATCAGGGTCCAGTGTTGCACTTTTATTCCTAATAATACAGCCCCCGACGGGACAATCATAAAAGCCTTACAAGGCCTTACCACCCTAGCAAATGAACTAGCCGAAAACTGGAATAGACGACCCCTTTACAGGACAAATGGAAAGGTGGTCTGGAAAATGGAAAGGACTCATGACCTCAATCTTTACCTTCCTTGCAATTGTTAGAGGTGTACTCATCCTTGTGGGTTGCTGTATCATACCCTGTATTTGTGGGTTAACCCAAAGGCTCATAGAAGCAGCTCTCACAAAAACCTCCCCAACCTCTCCCCCTCTGTACTCAGATAAGCTCTTGCACCTAGATAATCAAGAAGAACAACAAAGCCAGATCCTGTTAAAGAAACTTGAAGATGAAGAACTATAAGACAGAAGTGGGGATATTGTTGGGACAACTGAGTTCCTCTTCAAAGACTCAACTTCCTGGTCATAAGTTGTAAACAATCCTACCCTCTCTTCTGTCAAGCCTAACCATTTCTTCTTTACCCACCCTGCCCCTTCACAAATCACACATTTACCTTATTTGGAAAAGTTTAAGCCTTAGCCAGTCAGAATCAGCTTAGATTGTGCAGTCCAACTCCAGTCAATAGGGGAAAGACACAGAAACAGGACTGTGTTAGGGTTAAAAGCCCCTTCCTTCCTTCCTTCCTTTGTTCGGTGTGCTCTTGCATTTGTAACAGGAGCGAACAGCACCCTTCTGCAGAAGTAAAAGTGCCTTGCTGAGAAAATTTCTGTCTAAGTGCAGGTTTCTTTTGGCTACACCAAGCACTTGTTTCCAACACAGATATTGGGGGTTCACACCCTTAAATAATCTTAAGACTTGAAAAAAAACAACATGACTCCTAGTTAGGAAAAAGTCAAGGATTCCTGCTCTACAAGAATACTTCCAGTTTTCTGCTGGAAATTATTGCTCTACATAATAACTTATCTAAAAATACAAAATAAAATAATGTAATTAAATTTACATTTCTGATTCCCCATCCCCAAATCAGTTTTACTTGTTTAGCTCTTGCATGAGCTAAACTATTGCTCAAATTCATATTTTTTCTGAAATTACCTTTCTATACTCAACTAACTCTAAAACGAAGGAGCCAGCACTGGTAGGAAAATTAACATTGTGACCACTGTGACATAAAATAACAGTGATTTTTAAACACCCTTTTCCTCTGAATTTAAGTCAAATCTTTTTGAAAAAAATCATACTCCTGATTTAATAAGATACAATGTTACAAATGAAGCAAATAACATATATGCATCAGCATTATCTTCTATAGATCTCATTGGTTTCTCAAGTTCAATCTCTAAGAGAAATAAAAACATTTTCTTACCTTTTTCCCCTTACACACGTGATAAGGAACAGACTTCTCGGTGCTTACTCATCATGCTTGCTGCACCACCAGCCAGTCCTGCTGATTCAGTATGCTCTGTATGATCCTAAAAGAAAAACACATTGCTCATTACACTTGCTGAAACAATAAACCCTAATCTTCTTCATATAAATCTATCATAGCCAGACAAACAAAAGCAATGGGGCTTGAACAGTAAATACAATTATACCTTTGGATTCAAAGACCTGGCTTGCATGCAAGGCAGCAACAGAGACATTTTATTGTCTGAAAAGGCCAAAAGTTAAATGTTTCAACAAAGAAGAGTTCTTGCATGTTTATTTTCAATCGATAATGCAAAGTGAAACATCAACAGCAGGCACTTTCTACCCAATGACTTTAATTGTGTTAATTCATACGTATATAATTTGCCTTATAATGGGTCCTCCAAGAATCCAAAGCTAAGAAAACTGCTGCTTCACAGGAATGTCCTTCTAGTGCAATTTTTTTTCGATACACACAGAATTCTTGATTTTCACAAGTTTCTTGTTGTGATTTTTATTGCCAAACTATTTTTTTCTCCAAATGGAGTCTCTTCATTCCAGTCCTCCTCCAACTGCTTAGAAGCAATGGATCTATTAACCCAATATTAACCTTCACTATCAGGGATGTATGCAAAAGACAAAGGCTCTTCAAATATTACTACCTTCTTGTGAAAATATGACAATATCCATTAAGTTATGGTAGCCCAACTATAACTGCTTAGAGACAATGTAAAATTCTTTAAGGGCCTAATTTAGCCTTGAACAAGATTAGTAGTTGAAGCTAATCAGAATAAAACTAAGACTATGAATATTATATTATCAGTATAAAATATCTAACACATTGGAGATAATTTAATGAACACAGATAAACTGTGTTAAAGATAAACTGAGGCAGCAAGAAAAATTTCCTGACATTACAAATATTCTATTATCAGATGTGAAAATGATGTGCTTAATAAAAAATAAGAGAATAAGAAAAAGACCTAAAATTCAAGTTTCCAAGACCCAATAAAGAATGAAAATCACTGGTAAAAGATTTCCCTGTCTTGAGAACTAGAAAAATATGCACGCTATGATATACTCTAAATGAGAAGAGCTACTAAGAAATAGATTTATATCTATTATATAAAGGACTAAGTCATATCAGAAGTATGAAAGTATAAAAATACAAACCAAGGTCAAAATGAGAATGAAAGTAAAGTAACCACCCCTCTAATACCTAGCTAATTAAAGATTTTCTTAAACAAAATTAACTCTATAGATTCAAGGTCAAATCATATATACAGTTTTTCAATATGTGAGGCAAGTCCAATAATATAACAGATAATTTTATATATCAACTTGACTGAGACATGGGGTACTCAAATTAAATACTATTTCTGGGTATGTCTGTGAGGGTATTTCTGGATGAGATTAGCATTTGAATCAGTGTACTGAATAAAACAGATTGCCCTCCCCAATGTGACCAGACATGATCCAATCCATTGAGGACGTGAATAAAACAAGGCTTGAGGAAGAGGGAATTTTCTCTGATTGGTTGAATTGGGACATCAATCTTCTGCCCTCAGAATGGGACTTACATTATCGGCCCTAGAATGACACCACCAGCTTTCCTAGGTCTCCAGCTTGCAGAGAGCAGATTGTGAAACTTCTCAGCCTCCATAAATGCATCAGCCAATTCCTTATAATAAATTTAAACACACACACATACGCACACACAGCCCTCTATATACTATTGGTTCTGTTTCTTTGCAGAACCCTGACTAATACAAATAATATTATAGGTTTTTCTACCGGAATTATATTCCAGTCTCAGCTGGCAATGCCTCCACTGTAGCTAAATCCAACCGTCCACCTACTACATACATTCCCCTAAGTAGCTGAAATCTACTAGGTTTCAGGAAAACCACACAAGATTTGAGGAAAATCACACAAGACCACTAGTGGCTGGTCTCAACTATTATTTTATTTTATTTTATCTTATTTTATTTATTTTTGAGATAGAGTCTCACTCAGTCGCCCAGGCTGGAGTGCAGTGGTGCAATCTTGGCTCACTGCAACTTCTACCTCCCAGGTTCAAGAGGTTCTTGTGCCTCAGCCTCCTGACTAGCTGGGATTACAGGCATTTGCCACCACGTCTGGCTAATTTTTGTACTTTTAGTAGAGACGGGGTTTCACTGTGTTACCCAGGCTGGTCTCAAACTCCTGATCTCAGAAGATCCGCCCGCCTTGGCCTCCCAAAGTGCTCGGATTACAGGCATGAGGCACCGTGCCTGGCCACATTTATAACTTTACATTACATTTTCCTTTATCTACTTTCAACCTGCACCTCATCCTCTCCTGATATGCTTGGTATCCTTCAATTCAAAGTATCCTCTATTCAATTCTTCCAGAAAATAAACTTCTAGACTCCTGCAGGATGAAGGGGAAAGTTATTTGGCTACACAGGTAGGATTCAGCAGAACATATGCAAAACTAATCATTCCTTGTATCATATTCCAGCCAATCTATTTTCAGTATCACACCTCACCTAAGCCCTTAGAGATCCTTGGAGTCTCTATATCACAAATCTCTCTAAGGTGTTGTGGGGCTTCTCAACATATCTCCCTCTGCAGGCAAGTAGCTTATTGCGTCTTCAGTTTGAAGACCTTCACTCTTTCCATTTACTGAAATCTTTCATCCACTGTTATCTCCTCTTCTGTTCTTACTTCTTACCATTTTATGAGGGTTTCAAGACAGAAAGAAAATAAATGGTGGGTGTGAGGAAGGGTCAATCCATCCTTTTTTTTTTTTTTGAGACAGAGTCTTGCTCTGTCGCCAGGCTGAAATGCAGTGGCACGATCTCCGCTCACTGCAACCTCTGTCTCCTGGGTTCAAGCAATTCTCCTGCCTCACCCTTCCGAGTAGCTGGGACTACAGATGCATGCCACCACGTCTGGCTAATTTTTTCGTATTTTAGTAGAGACAGGGTTTCACTATGTTGCCCAGGCTGGTCTCGAACTCCTGAGCTCAGGCAATCTGCCCACCACAGCCTCCCAAAGTGCTAGGATTTCAGATGTGAACCACCACACCCGGCCTCATCCTGTTTAATTTTAAGTCTCCATTCTTACCTTTGAGAAGTGACATGTAATAAAATAAAATTATTGCATTCATTCTTAAAAGTAGACTTAAAGTTGCTAATGCCCTAATAAATAAAGAAATAGTTCAGAAAAATGAAGGGAAAGGGAGACACAGACAGAAACATAAGCAATAGGTAGTGAAAAGAAGTATTCCATCACCTCCTATGGAGAATATGCTTCTTAGGCAAAGAGACAAATACTCCAGTACTTTTTACCCAGAATGAGCAATTTACAGTAATGATTTCTTCATTGTCTTTTGACATTATAGAATCATTTTTTGGAAGTAACAAAAGTTTAGTAAATGGATAGATGGACAAGTATACAACATAAAACAGTACAAATGTCTTAAATACGGTTCAAGATACACGAGAGGAAAACAAAGAATTTCACAGAACTCCTCTAATATTCCACTCAAATGTCACCTCCCAATGTGAAATTAATAATTACAATAATTAATCACATAGTTCTCCATGCTCCTATAATGTTTATATTTCATATTCCCTCTTTACAAAATGACTACACTAAACCATACGTTCATCCAAGACAGGAAACCTTTTTATTAATCCTTTTATTCCAAGGCCCCAGCACAATTCTTTTCACACAGTAGTATTCAAAATATGTGGAATGATTTAATTATTTATTGAGTATAGCATAAAACACGCTACCATGGCAAGGATTCCAAAGAAGTTCCTAATTTCATCACCCTCATCCCATTTCTACAACTGCCTTAGCTTAGAGTGGTTCTAGCCTAGAGTGATTCATATAGTTACCAAACTGGTGTTACTGCCTTCATTTCTCTATAAAATATACCCTTCATAATCTTACTGAAATAGCTTTCTAAAAAGAAAATCATAAATCATAAATCTGTCCAGGTGTAGTGACTCACACCTGTAATCCCAGCACTTTGGGAGGCCAAGGTGGGTGGCTAACTTGAGGCTAGGAGAGTTCAAAACCATCCTGGCCAACATGGCGAGGCCCCATCTCTACTAAAAATACAAAAATTAGCCAGGCATAGTGGCGCATGCCTGTAGTCCCAGCTATTTGGGAGACTGAGGCAGGAGGACAGTTTGAGCCTGGAAGGTGGAGGCTGCAGTGAGCTGTGATCATGACACTGCACTCCAGCCTGGGCAACAGAGTCAGACCTTGTCTCAAAAAATAAATAAAAATAAATTTTTTACTTCTAAATATAAAAACTGAAAAGCAAAGGGAATGGAAAAGATAAGGAATCTCCCTGGGATGTATAACAGAAGACTAAAATTTTAACTGTAATACGAAGGAACGTTAAAGAACCATCATTTAAAATTAAGAAACAAAGATTTTATTTTTTATATAAACTTATAAGGAAAGGTGACAGGTATAAAGATGATGTTTAAAATATAAAATGCAAGAAATTCATTCTGATATGAACATGTTTATAACAGAAGATTTGTGAAGGTGAAAATTTCCAAAATCCTGGCCACAGATTTTTTAAAAGAAAAGAAATGAGGATATATTAGAAAATATTCTCAGTTAAAGATGTTTCCTGTCTTGGCTGTGATTAATACTATTCTCTACAGACAAATTCAGTACCTGACCAGTAATCAAACTTTTAAATTTTATTTTATTTCTCAGAGATGGGGTCTCGTAGTATTGACAAGGCTAGATTCAAACTCCTGGGCTCAAGTGATCCTCTGGCCTCAGCCTCCTGAGGCTGGGAGTAGCTAGGACTGCAGGTACACACCACTGCACCCAGCTCAGTAAAGAAACTTCTTAACATTTCTGCCAGAAAGTCTGACGCAGTGTTCAAACTCAACAGGTACAAGATCACATTCAATCTTCCAAGTTCTCTCTTTCGGTTCCCAATCTTAGTCTGAGCAGGGTTCTCAGGTAGGGATGGCAGACTGTATTTTTTTTAAATGGCTGCTACCATATCTCCCATCCCACATGATTTTTTAATGTGGTTGTGACATAGCACCTGTGACTCAGGTATCACAGTCACATTAAGAAGATAGTGTGGAATGGGAGATTTCAACTGAGTGGTGAAATCTACGTCTCCTTCCTCTAAACCTGGGCAGACATTCACAACTACCTCACCTAATGGAGTATAACAAAAGGGAAACTATGTAACTTCCAAGGCCAGGTCATAAAAGGCAATACAGTTTCTGATTGCTCCTTTTGGGACACTCATTCTTGGAACCCAGTAACCATGCCAGAGAAGACACATGGAAAGCCCACATTTTGGTGATCTGTCCCATGAATCTCTACACATGTGAATGAGGAAGCCTCAAGACGACTCTAACCCAGCCACTGACTACAACTGCATGAAAACTGTAAGAGAGAACCACCTGGCCAGGTGCGGTGGCTCATACCTGTAATCCCAGCACTCTGGGAGGCTGAGGTGGACAGATCATCCGAGATCAGAAGTTCGAGAAGAGCCTGGCCAACGTGGTGAAACCCCGTATCTGCTAAAAATACAAAACTTAGCCAGGTGTGGTGGCAGGCACCTGTAGTCCCAGCTACTCGGTAGGCTGAGGCACGAGAATCCCTTGAACCCAGGAAGTAGATGTTGCAGTGAGCCAAGCTCGCACCACTGCACTCCAGCCTGAGCAACACAGTGAGACTCTGTCTCAAAAAAGCAGAGAGAGAGAGAGAGAGAGAACTGCCTAACTAAGCCCAGTCAATTGCCAGAACCATGAGAGATAATTAAATTGTTATCTTAAGCCACGGCATTTTGGTGTAATTCAAATGGAACAGCAGGTTAGTAATCTGATAGTCTTCAAACCAATCTCATATAAACATTTTAAAGAAAAAGGTAAAAACCTTAATAGGGACAGGAAAAAAAAGAAGACCCAGTGATGGTAGCCATTCAATAAAACAAGCTTTGGGTCTCTTAAAGTACAGTTTAGGAAACAGCTAATGTTACTCAAGCAAAAAGCCAGGTGAGAAAGGGGTCTTACTCCATCTACAGTAGCTTATCCAAGTTTTCCTCCAACCCACATACACTACTAATAAGTAAAGAGTTCCAGTAAATGCATTTTTTTCATCTCATTAATGTTCCAGTGCCATTTTAGTATTTATATATTGGCACCCCAGGAACTTACCTAGCAGCCAGCTCCTTAATGA
Organism: Rhinopithecus roxellana; assembly: GCF_007565055.1. Taxonomy (NCBI): domain Eukaryota; kingdom Metazoa; phylum Chordata; class Mammalia; order Primates; family Cercopithecidae; genus Rhinopithecus; species Rhinopithecus roxellana. The sequence continues at coordinate 56,753,010 of NC_044560.1, forward strand.
GTATGTACATTATAATCCACTTGTCTCATGAACTCAGAAATTTAAGTACATTCTAGATACTATCCTCTCCTTCTCCCAACTCCACGTTCAATTGAACATCAAGTCTTGTCAATCTTACCTCTTAAATCTTTCAAATCCATCCACTTCTCTCCATTCCCAATGCCATATCCCATAACGCCTCCATCTTTCTGTAGCCTAGATTTTTGCAAGAATCCTAGTCTCTCTGCCCCGTTTTGTACCCACCTAGCCTACTCTCCACACAAATACAAAATCCAAATCTGATTGTATCATTTCCATACTTAACACCATTCATTGTCATCCTATTGCCCCTAGGATAAAGTCCATACTTTCATAACATAGCTGACGGTGTGTTCTGCTCTGTTTGATTTGGCTTCTGCTTACTTTTCTAGTACGACATCTTATTCTCTATTCTCAAATTCTTACTCTATGCAGTAGTCATCTTGATCAACACAAACCCTCAATCCTCAATCTTGCCTATCTCTATTTTCCAAAACACACCTTCCATACCAATACATGCTACAACATGAATGGACCTTGAAAACATTATGCTAAGTGAAGGAAGCCAGTCATAAACAACCACATATTATGTGGCTCTATTAATATGAAATGTCCAGAATAGGCACATTCACAGAGACAGAAAGTATATTAGTGTTGCCAGAGGCTGAAGAGAGGAGGAAATGGCGTATGATTACTAATGGGTAGGGAGTTTCTGGGGTGATGAAAATGTTCTGGAATTATAGATGGCGATGGTTACACAACTCCGTGAATACACTGAATTTCACTGAATGTATGTTTAAAAGTGAATTTTATGATATAAGAATTATATCTTAAAAACCAGTTTTTTTAAAAAGAAGTCTTCATCCATATTATTATTATTTAAGCCTTGAACACTCTCCAAACTTTGCGCCTGCCATTGTCAGTTGACTCTTACTTGTCCTCCTCATTCTATCCAAGACATCACTTCTTCCATTAAGTCCTTCTGATCTAGGTCTGAGATAGATGCCTCTTCGATCCTGTGTACCTTTTACCCCTATCAGAGCACTTATCAACTGATCCATGATTTTTCTAAAACTGTCTGTCTCTCCCTTCCAGGCTATTAAGGTTTCTCAGGATAGAGACTGCTTCTTTTGTCATTGTATCCCTGGTGTATGATACCATGTATAATACAGAGTATATGCTCATACTTGTGAATCAAATTAAAATAACTAAAGGATTTACTTTCAAAGAACTTCCACCTAGGAAATGGTCCCATACAAAGGATCCCAAGAGTTGTACTAGGACCACTAAAACTTCAATGTACTTACTACTTCAAAGTTTATTAATGCCAACACATACTAAAGAACAATTCAAGGCTGGGCACAGTAGCTCACGCCTGTAATCCTAACAATTTGGGAGGCCAAGACAGGCGGATCACCTGAAGTCGGGAGTTCAAGACCAGCCTGACCAACATGGAGAAACCCTGTCTCTACTAAAAAATACAAAACTAGCCAGGTGTGGTGGCGCATGCCTGTAATCCCAGCTACTCAGGAGGTTGAGAAAGAAGAATCACCTGAACTTGGGGGGCAGAGGTTGCGGTGGGCCGAGATTGCACCAGGCCGAGATCGCGCCACTGCACTCCAGCCTGGGCAACAAGAGCAAAACTCATCTCAAAAACAAAATAAAAAGAACAATTCAGACTTAAACCATGTTTTCTCAAGGATTTGTGCTGTCTATTCACAATCACAACTTAACAGAAAGTTCCTATTAGTTCGATGATTTACCTTTAAAGAAAGAAAAAGTATGATTCAAGAGTGTGACTACAGCAATGGAATATTTGGCAAAACTGAGTCTGGAATTTTAAATCAACCATTAGCAATATGTAACAAAGCTGGCTTGATATTTAATTAAAATGAACATCTTTTATGAAGAGTCAGTGGAGTTTGGTGGAAGGAACACTGTTACAAAAATCGGGCTGATCCAGGCTTGAATTCATGTTCTATTATTTATTGTATTATTATTTTTTAATAGAGACAGGTTTTTGCTGTGTTGCCCAGGCTTGTCTGGAACTCCTGGGATCAAGCAATCCTCCTGCCTCAGTCTCCCAAAGTGCTGGGATTACAGGCATGAGCCACCACACCCAGTCCATGCTCTATTATTTAATAGCTGTTGCTACTTTGAGCAAGATAACCTCCCTGAATCTCAGTTTCTTTACACTTTATATGAAAACTATACTTTGCAGGATATTTTTAATGGTGATGAAGGTATTTATATAAAGTGCCTTGCACAAACCTGATATGTAACTGCTCAATAAATGATAGCTATTATTATTATTCATCAAAAAGCATTTTGTGTGAAAGAATTAGAAGAGAAAGGCAAAGATGAAATTTGAACCATGAAACCAACCAGTGGACTAGTTTATACAATTAATAATCCATTAGGGCCACTGGTCTTAAGTGATCAACTCAAGTCTGAACAATGAAACAGAAAAATAGGAACAAAAAAGTAACCTGATGTTCAACTTTCTGAAGAGGCTAAGTAAATTTGATCCTAAAAAGACACCTTTGAATATGAACACCCTTACTCACAGTGGCAGAAAAAAGAAATGAAGTAAACTCTGAAAAGAGCTTTATTCCTGTAGATCAAGACCAAAAGCCATTAAGAGAACAGGATCTGGGAAGCTGACATTGTTGCTTCCCCACATTCACACAGGGCTTCAATTTCCAGGATATCCATCTGGCATCTTTCACAAACATCAAATTCCCAGTCAACAGCTATAAAGAACAAGGTGATTGTTTTCACCTAGTATACACTAAACAAAAAGCAGAGTAGTTTAACAAATATTGGAAAATGTGGTAACAGATGTATCAAATATACATAGGCATTGAAATCTCTAGAAGAGCAACTGATTTGCGATTGGAACTAAAAGAAGGAGCATGTTTAATTCTCATGTCTGGAGTAATCAGACTCAAAATGACATAAATTTGCATAAACATGACGTAGGGACAGAAACTATTGAGATATACAACATCCCTGTGATGGTGAATTTTACATGTCAACTTGACTGGGCCAAGGAATGCCTAGACATTTGATTAAATATTATTTCTGGGTATGTCTGGGAGAATGTTTCCGGAAGAGATTAGCATTTCAATGGAACTGAGTACACCAGATTGCCCTCCCCATGATATAAATACATACCTACATATATATAATTCTGTGTGTGTACACACATAATGAGACTTATTAAATGAAACTGACTCACAAACTTACGGAGGCTGAGACATCTCATGATTTGCTGTCTGCAAGCTAGAAACCTCTATCTCTGGGCTGCGCACAGTGGCTCACGTCTGTAATCCCAGCATTTTGGGAGGTCGAGGTGGGCAGATCACCTGAGGTCAGGAGTTCGAGAAGAGCCTGGCCAACATGGCGAACCCCCGTCTCTACTAAAAATACAAAAATTACCCCGGTATGGTGGCAGGCACCTCTAGTCCCAGCTACTCGGGAGGCTGAGGCATGAAAATGCTTGAACCCGGGAGGTGGAGGTTGCAGTGAGCCGAGATTGTGCCACTGCACTCCAGCCAGGGTGACAGAGCGAGACTATCTCAAAAAGAAAAAGAAACCTCTATCTCCTTCTGGTTCTGTTTCTCTGGAGAACCTAAAGTAGTATATAGATTGTCTGTCCATGACTGAAATATTAATTAATACCATATTAGTCCAAGTCTATATCTCCAATTTTGAGATGGTAGACATCTCTTGGATTTTCTTTGCCAACAGAATTATAGAACTGTCTACCGCCACCCCATACACACATATACACTTTCATCACAAGATAAAATACCATGTTCAGGGAAAACCTATCTACCTAACCAGTTTATTAGCCTGGTGTGAGCTCCTGACCTAAGCTGAATGATTTACAGACCCTTCTATGCTATGCCCGAGAGATACAGCTACAATAGCTGCCTTTGGATTCTGTGAGATATTGTCATATCCTTATAACTCTTATTTTTTTTCTAACTTAGCTCCAGTGGATTGCCTTAACCTGCAATAAGAATCTTAACAAATATATCCCAATAGCATGATATAAATTAAGGCAAATGGCATCAAAATCAGTTTCAACTTTAATAGGACACAAAGATCAGACACTAAACTGAGATAGTCTATGATCTACAAGTAGATAACAAGAGATAAATTCATGGAAAGAGGGATGGGTCTTTTTTCGGATCATTCTAGGTGGCCAACTAACAGGGAGATATAATTTGTATACCACATATTGTGTGAACCAAGAGTAATAATAAGAGTATACATAGACTTCCAGTTTCTAGTGCAGCATTTAAGAAGCTTGGAAGTCACTATTCTGTCCGAACAACAAAGTGAAAAGACTGAAACATCAACAACTCTTCTTAGATCCATAAAAGAAGTGAGGTGGCCAGGCATGGTGGTTCACACCTGTAACCCAGTGCTTTGGGAGGCCAAGGTAGGAAGATAGCTTGAGGTCAGGAGTTTGAGACTAGTCTGGGCAACATAGCGAGACCCAGTCTCTATTAAAAATAAATAAATAAATTTTAATTAGCCAGGCATGGTGGTGCACACTTGTAGACCTACTCAGGAGACTGAGACAGAAGGATCGCTTGAGCCCATGAGTTCAAGGTTATAGTTGATTTGTTTTTCTAAGACCACCAGAGTGAGCACAAAAGAACCAGTGAGTAGGCAAGGCTGAAAGCAAAACTGCAAATTTATTCTTTGGTCATCTAGCTCCAGGGAAAAAGATATGGGTGTGAAGTCTGTCGGCCTCTGGCAAAGGAGGCCGAGAGAGTCGCCCAGTAGAGCTCTCGGGCGGAGTTCCTGATGCAGTCCCGACAAGAATGGGGGCTGAGGAAGCCCGCGCCGTGCGTCTGCAGGGAGCGGCTTTTCTAGGAGTGGAAGGGCAATAGGCGGGGCACGGACGTGTCGGGGAGGGGGAGGGGCTCCACAGGTGCCACCAGGTAAATCTTGGTCTCTTCGGATTGACATCACCTGGCACATGCCCGGTTGATCTGCACCTTCCTGGGCGCCGGCTGCATTTTCGCGCACACGGGAAAAGTTGATGATGAAAAACCCGGAAGTGCGCCATCCTGCCTCCGCTCGTCCAAACAATAGTGAGTTACCACTGCACTCCAGACTTGGCAACAGAGTAAGACCCCATCTCTTTAAAAAAAAAAAAAAAGCTGGGTGTGGTGACTCTGCCCTGTAGTCCCAACACCTTGGGAAGCCAAGGTGGTCACAGAGCTTAAGCTCAGAAATTCAAGACCAGCCTGGGCCACTTTGCGAAACCCTATCACTACAAAAAATACAAAAATGAGCCGGGTGTAGTAGTGCATGGCTGTAGTCCCAGCTACCTGGGGAACTGAGGTGGGAAGATTGCTTGAGCCCAGGAGGGCGAGGCTGCAGTGAGCCCAGATCATGCTACCACATTCCAGCCTAGGCAACAGAATAAGGTCCTGTCTTCAAAAAACAAAAAACAAAACAAAACAAAACAAAAAAAATCACAGCACAAACCACTGACACAAATTTGAAGGGACAGACAGGTAAATACAAAAAAAGTCACAAATTACCTGAGCAGAAACCCACAAGCAGGAACCTCTGTGGGAACCAGAGGTCAGGCAGAAAAGCTTGAATTATAACTGACAAACTGCTAGAGGCTTAGTGTGGACAACTCTGAGAGTTAAAAACTTCAAGCAGACTCCCACACTTTTGTGGGAAGCTTGACCTAGATCTCACAGCATCAAGGGGGAAATCCCCTCATTTTTCTACAAGGGAAAGGGGAAAGGGAACCGTTTTGAAATAAGCCAGAGCATTCTACTCTTTTTTCTTTTTTTTTTCAGACAGGGTCTCATCACTCTGTTACCCAGGCTGGAGCGCAGTGGCGAGATCTCGGCTCACTGCAACCTTCACCTCCCGGGTTCAAGTGATCCTCCCGCCTCAGCCTCTTGAATAGCTGGGATTACAGGCGCAGGCCACAACGCCCAGCTAATTTTTGTATTTTTAGTAGAGACGGGGTTTCACTGTTTTGGCCAGGCTGGTCTCAAACTCCTGACCTCAAGTAGTCTGCCCACCTCAGCCTCCCAAAGTGCTGGGATTAGCAGGCCTGTGCCACCCCAGCCTAAGAGCATTCTATTCTTAATACGGTCTGCCCTCAGCAGAAACTATTTGACCAAAGCCTTACCTGCTGTGGTTATATCAGAGCCTAACTGACCTGGGGAAAGCTCCAGCCCATTCTTGCTATCCTGTCCCCTCTAAACAGGGGAGAAAACTGAGAAGCACCTGTGAAGTTCACAGTCCAGGAGCAGAAGCTTGCTAAAAGACTGAGACTTAATTGTAGAACTATAGAATGCTCCCCTTCCCCCAACAGCTTATCACATTACTAAAGGTCTACTTTCAGCAGTTCCTCTTACCCAATATATCATGTCCAGCTATCAAGAAAAGATTATAAGGCATAAGGTTAAAAAAAAAAAAAAAAGTTTCAGGAGAAAGCAAACATCAGAACTAGACTCAGATATAGCAGAGATGCTGGAATTATCAGACCAAGAATTTAAAACAACTATAATTAATATGCTAAGGGCTATAATGGGTAAAGTAGACAGCATGCAAGAACAGATGGGCAATGAAAGTATAGAAAAATTCTAAGAAAGAACCAAAAAGAAATGCTAGAGATCAAAAACACTATAACAGAAATGAAGAATGCCTTTGATAGGTTTATTCAGAAGACAGGACATGACTGAGGAAAGAATCTCTAGTTTGAGGATATCTCAATAGAAACCTCCAAACCTGAAGCAAAGTGAAAAAATAAAAATAAAAAAAAAATAAAACAGAACAGAATACTCAAGAACTGCAGAACAAATACAAACGATGTAACATACGTGTAATAAGAATACCAGAAGGAAAAGAAAGAGAAAAAAAATTTTGTAACAAAAATGACTGAAAATTTCCCCCAAATTAATGCCAAGTACTGATTCCCAGATACAGAAAGCTCAGAGAACACTAAGCATGAAAAAATGCCCAAAAAAACCCTATACATAGTTATATTCAAACTATAGAAAATCAAAGTTTAAAAAAAAAAAAAAAAAGATGGGGCCGAGAGCAGTGGCTCACGCCTGTAATCCCAGCACTTTGGGAGGCCGAGGTGGGCAGATCACGAGGTCAGGGGATCAAGACCATACTGGTTAATACAGTAAAACCCTGTCTCTACTAAAAAATACAAAAAAAAAAAAATTAGCCAGGCGTGGTGGCAGGTGCCTGTAGTCCCAGCTACTTGGGAGGCTGAGGCAGGAGAATGGCGTGAACCTGGGAGGTGGAGCTTGTAGTGAGTTGAGATTGCACCACTGCACTCCAGCCTGGGCAACAGAGCAAGACTGCGTCTCAAAAAAAAAAAAAAAAAAAAAAAAAAGATGGGTCTGCAACCCCACCACTTTGGGAGGCCAAGGCGGGTGGATCATTTGAGGTCAGGAGTTCAAGACCAGCCTGGCCAACATGGTAAAACCCCGTCTCTACTAAAAATATGAAAATTAGCTAGACGGTAGTGGGACAAGCCTGTAATCCCAGCTACTTGGGAGGCTAATGCAGCAGAATTGCTTGAGCCTGGGAGGTGGAGGTTGAGGTTAGCCGAGATCGGGCCACCGCACTCCAGTCTGGGTGAGAGAGTGAGGTGCTGTCTCAAAAAAACAAAGCAAAACAAAACAACACTATACCTACAGAGGAGTAAAGAAAATAATTACAAACAATTTATCCTAAACAAGAAGAAAGAGGAGTGAAGAAACCATATAAGCAAGAAGAAGAGAAAAAAAACGACCAACCTAAAAATCTGTAAAATTGTCCTTCAAACGTCAAGATTATATCAATAATCACTTTGGGCTGGGCGTAGTGGCTCTCGCCTGTAACATCAGCACTTTGGGAGGCCAAGGTGTGCAGATCACCTAAGGTCAGGAGTTCGAGAGCAGCCTGGTCCACATGGCAAAACTCTGTCTCTACTAAAAATACAAAAATTAGCCAGGCGTGGTGGCGCGTGCCTGTAATTCCAGCTACTCGGGAGGCCGAGGCATGAGAACTGCTTGAACAAGGTAGGCAGAGGTTGCAGTGAGCCAAGATCATGCCACTGCTCTCCAGCCTGGGTGACAGAGTAAGACTTCATCTCAAAAAAATAATACATAAAATAAAAATTTTTTTTTAAATTGCTTTGAAGGTCAATGGTCTAAATGCACCAATCAAAAGACAGAGACTGTCGGAATGCATCAAGAAATAAGACCCGGGCCAGGCACAGTGGCTCATGCCTGTAATTCCAGCATTTTGGGAGACTGAGGCAGGTGGATCACTTGAGGCCAGGAGTTCAAGACCAGCCTGGCCAACACAGTGAAACCCCGTCTCTACTAAAAATACAAAAAAATTAGCCAGGCATGGCAGCCACACCTGCAATCCCGGCTACTCAGGAGGCTGAGGCACGAGAATCATTTGAACCCAGGAGGTGGAGGTTGCGGTGAGCCAAGATCACACCACTGCACTCCAACTTGGGCAACAGAGTGAAACTCTGTCTCAAAAATAAATAACTAAAAAATAAGACCCAACTATATGCTATCTACAAGAAATCTGCTTCAAGTGTAGACACATATAGATTAAAAGTAAATGGATGGAGAAGCATATACCATGCCAACACCAATCAAAAGAAAACAAGAGTAGCTGTATCAATTTTAGAGCAGAGTTCAGATTGAGGAATGTTATCAGAGATGAAGAGGGGCATTACCTAATGATAAAGGGGTCAATTAATTCTCAAGAAGACATAACAGGCAGGGCACAGTGGCTCATGCTTGTAATCCCAGCACTTTGGGAGACCAAGGCAGGCAGATCACCTAAGGTCAAGAGTTCAAGACCAGCCTGGTCAACATGGCGAAACCCCGTCTCTACTAAAAATACAAAACAAAACAAAAAAATTAGCCAGGAGTGATGGCGGGCACCTGCAGTCCCAGCTCCTTGGGAGGCTGAGGCAGGAAAATGGCTTGAACCCAGGAGGCAGAGGTTGCAGTGAGCCGAGATCGCATTCCAGTCTGGGTGGCAGAGCGAGGCTTCATCTCAAAAAAAAAAAAAAAAAAAAAAAAAGACGTAATCCAAGCCAGGCGCAGTGGCTCATGCCTATAATCCAAGCACTTTGGGAGGCCAAGGCAGGAGGATCACCTGAGGTCGGGAGTTCAAGACCAGCCTGGCCAACGTGGAGAAACCCCCATCTCTAGTAAAAATACAAAATTAGCCAGGCATGGTGGTGGAGCATGCCTGTAATCCCAGCTACTTGGGAGGCTGAGGCAGGAGAATCGCTTGAACCCAGAAGGCAGAGGTTGACGTGAGCCGAGATCGCACCATTGCACTCCAGCCTGGGCAACAAGAATGAAACTCCGTCTCAAAAATAAAGCAAAACAACACAAAACAATACAAAACAAAATAAATAAAATATCTTTAGCATGTTTGAGCCTAACAACAGAGTGTCAAAATATATGAGGCAAAAACTGAGGGAACTGCAAGGAGAAATAGATAAACAACAGTCTCCACTGTTACAGCTCTACCAGACACCCCTGTATCAGAAATGAACAGATCTAGCAGGCAGAAAATCAGCTGAACTCAAAACACTATAAATAAAATGGACATTTGTAGACTACTTCATCCAACAACAGTAAAACACGCATACTTCTTAAGCTCACATGGGACATTCACCAAAACAGATCACATTCTGGGCCATAAAATACATCTTAACAAATTTGAAACAATTTAAAAGAAAGAACAGAAATCATACAATGTCTGCTCTCAGAACACAAAGGAATCAAACTAGATATCCATAACAGAAAGCTTGAAAATCTCAAAATACTTGGAGATTAAAAAACATACTTCTAAATGAACACATAGGTCAAAAAGAAAACTAAAGAGAAACTTTAAAATATTTTGAAATAAAGGTGAAAGCACAACAAAATTTGCAAAATACAGCAAAAGCAGCAGTTACAAATTTATAGCATTAAATCCAAGAATTCAAAAAGAAGAAAGATCTAAAATCGATCACCTAAGCATCTACTTTAGGAAACGAGAAAAATAAGAGCACTATAAATCCAAACTAAGTTGAAGAAATAATAAAAATCAGAGCAGAAATCAGTGAAATCAGAAACAGAAAATCAATGGAGAAAAATCAATGTAAAAGCTGGTTATTTGAAAAGGCTGATAAAATCAAAAGCCTATAGCCAGGCTAACTAAGAAAAAGAGAGGACAGATTCCATGGACATTAAAAGGATAAGGAATACTATTTATAACTCTATGGCCACAAATTTGATAACTACATGAAATGGATCAAATCCTTAAAAGACACAACCTGCCAAAACTTACCCGAGAATATAAACAGACAATATGAATAGGACTATATTAAAGAAATGTAATCAATAGTTAATAACCTTCCAAAACAAAAAGCATCAGGCCCAGATGAATTCACTGATGAATTCTGCCAAAAATTTAAAGAAGAAATTATACCAAGCCTCTACAATCTCTTTTAGAAGAGAGAAGCAAAGGAAATACTTCCTAACTTATTCTGAGGCCAGCATTACCCTAATACCAAAACCAGAAAAAGGCATTATAAGAAAAGAAAACTAAAGACCAATATTTCTCATGAACATCAATGCAAAGATCCCCAATAAAATATTAGCAACTCAAACATGACAATGGGCCAGGTGAGGTGGCTAACGCCTGTAATCTCAGCACTTTGGGAGGCCAAGGAGGCAGGCGGGTCACCTGAGGTCAAGAGTTTGAGACCAGCCTGACCAAAATAGTGAAACCCTATCTCTACTGAAAATACAAAAATTAGCCAGGCGTGGTGGCGCACACCTGTAATCCCAGCTACTCAGGGCCTGAGCGACAGAGTGAAACTATGTCTCAAAAAAACCTGACAATGTATAAGAAGAATTATAGACCATAACCAAGAAGGATTTATTCCAGGTATATAGGCTGGTTCAACATTTGAAAATCAGGCCGGACGCAGTTGCTCACGCCTGTAATCCCAGCAGCGTAGAAGGCCGAGGTGGGCAGATCACTTGAGGCCAGGAGCTCGAGACCAGTCTGGCCGACACAGCAAAACCCCGTCTCTACTAAAAACACAAAAAATTAGCCAGGCATGGTGGCACATGCCTATAATCCCAGCTACTCAAGAGGCTGAGGCACAAGAATCACTTGAACCCAAGCCTATAGCCAGGCTAAGAAAACACAACAACCCAAGGGGCAGAGGTTGCAGTGGACCAAGATCGTGCCATTGCAATCCATCCTGGGCACAACTCTGTCTCAAAAAAGAAGAAGACAAAGAAATTTTTAAAAATTTGAAAATCAGTTAATGTAATCCATCATATCAACAGGCTAAGCAAGAAAAATAACATGATCATATCAACAGATGCAGAAAAACCTAACAGCAAATTCTAATTGATTCATAACAAAACTCTCAGTACAGTAGGAATAGAGGGGAATTTCCTCAACTTGGTAAAGAATACCTATTAAAACAGCCCTACAGTTGGCCAGGCGTGGTGGCTCACGCCTGTAATCTCAGCACTTTGGGAGGCCAAGGGAGGTGGATCACCTGAGGTCAGCAGTTCAAGACCAGCCTGACCAACATGGTGAAACTCCATCTCTACTAAAAATACAAACATTAGCCGGGCATGGTGACATATGCCTGTAATCCCAGCTACTTGGGAAGCTGAAGCAAGAGAATCACTTGAATCCAGGAGGCAGAGGGTGCAGTGAGCCAAGATGGAGCCACGGCACTCTAGCCTGAGCAACAAGACAACGATGTCCCCTCTCACCACTACTTTTCAACATCATACTGAAAGCTCCCAGCATATTCAATAAAGCAAGAAAAGGAAATAAAAGGTATACAGATTGGGAAGGATAAAACAAAACAATTTTTGTTCACATATGACATGACCATCTATGTAGAAAATCTGAAAAAAAATTACCAAAAAACCTCCAGGAATAAGTGATTATAGCAGGGTTACAGGATACAAGGTTAATATATAAAAATCAATCACTTTCCTGTATACCACCAATGAACAAGTCAAAGTTAAAATTAAAAACACAATACAATTTTTATGTTGGCACCAAAATAAACAAAACGCTTCTGTATAAATCTAACACAATATGTTCAAGATTTACATGAAAAAACAACAGAACTCTGATAAACACTATCAAAGAACTAAATAAATTAGAAGATATTCCATGTTCATGAACAGAAAGACTTAATATTGTCAAGATGTCATTTCTTCCCAACTTGATCTACAGATTCAACACAATCCCAATCAAAATCGCAGAAAGTTATTTTATAAATATTGACAAATTGATTCTAAAATTTATATGGAGAGGACAAAGACCCAGAATAACCAACACATTATTGACAGAGAACAAAGTTTGAAGCCTAACACTACCCTACTTCAAGACATACTGTAATCAAGACAGTGTCAAATTGGTGATAGACAAATAAATCTATAAAACAGAACAGAGAGGCCAGAAATAGACACACACAAATATAGTCAGCTGATCTTTGACAAAAAAGCACAAGTAATACAATGGATCAAAGATAGTATTTTTACAAATGGTACTGGAACTAGACATCCACATACAAAAAAGGATAAATCTAGACACAGACCCCCTATACCTTTCACAGGAGTTAACTCAAAATGAATCAGAAAACTAAATGTAAAACACAAAGCTATTAAACTACTAGAAGATAACAGTAGAAAATCTAGATGATCTTTGATTTGGCAATGACTTTTTAGATACAATACCAAAGGAATGATCTATGAAACAAGAATTGATGAGCTGGACTTCACTAAAATTAAAAATGTCAGCTCTGTGGCCAGGCACAGTGGCTAACATCTGTAACCCCAGCACTTTGGGAGGCCAAAGTGGGCGATCACTTGAGCTCAGGAGTTCAACACCAGCATGGGCAACATGACAAAACCCTGTAGCACCAGCTACTCAGGACACTGAGGTGGAAAAATGGTTTGAGCCTGGGAGGTCGAGGCTGCAGTGAGCTGTGATTGCACCACTGCACTCCAGCCTGGGTGACAGAGTGAGAGACTGTCTAAAAAAAAACAAAAAGTAAAAATTCTGCTCTGCAAATGACACTATTAAGAGGATGAAAAGACAAGCCACAGACTGGGAGAACATACTTGAAAAAGATATATCTGATAAAGGTCTATTATCCAAAATACACAAAGAACTTTTAAAACTCAAAAATAAAAAAAACAAACAACCAGATCAAAAAACAGACCAAAGACCTGTACAGACACTTCACCAAAGAAGGTATACAGATGGCAAACAGGCATTATAAGATACTCCACATTATATGTTATAAGAAAAATACAAATTAAAACAACCATGAGATTCCACCACAACCTATTAGGATGGCCAAAATCAGGAAGACTGACAACACCAAATGCTAGAGAGGATGTGGGTGCAACAGGGACTCTCATTCGTTGTTATGAGGATGCAAAATGGTACAGCCACTTTGGAAGACAGTTTGGCTGTTTCTTACAAAACTAAATATACTCTTACAATATAACCAGCAATCGTGCTCCTCAGTATTTACACAAAGTAGCTGAAAACATGTCTACACAAAAACCTGCACATAGACGTTTATAGCAGCTTTATTCATAACTGCCAAACTTAGAAGCAACTAAGATGTCCTTCAGTAGGTGAATGATAGGTAAATAAAAGCTGTGGTACATCCATACAATAGATTCAGCACTAGAAAGAAATGAGCTCTCAAGCCACAAAAAGATATGGAAGAACAAACGCATATTTCTAAGTGAAAGAAGCCAATCTCAAAAGGCTACATACTGTATGATTACAAATAGGTGACATTCTGGAAAAGTCGAAACTACAGAAATAATAAAAAGATCCGTGATTGTCAAAGACTAAGGGAGAGGAATGAATTGGCAGAGCAAAAAGATTTTTAAGGTGGTGAAAACACTCTGTATTATATCATGATAAATGACAACATTAAACATATGTCCAAACCCATAAAATATACAACACCATTGAGTAAACCCCAAAGTAAATGATAATCTTTGGGTGATAATGATTTTTCCATGTAGGTTCTTAAACTGAAACAATTGTGGAGGATATTGATAATGGCAGAGGCTATACATATGTGAGGGCAGGAGGTACACAGGAAATCTCTATTTTCCTCTCAATTTTGCTGTGAACTTAAAGTTGCTCTAAAAAACAAAGTCTACTAAAAAAAACAGAGTATATATAAAGCAGTGTTATGAGTCACTACTAATCCAGTCAATGCAAGTGATATATTTCACTTACAAAGTACCAATTGGAAATCTAGCCAAATTGGTAGGTCCACAAAATCATATAGCTTTATACTTGCAATAAAATTAGATCCTATGTATGCTCCTATCTTGACAACTCTTTGTGAGCATTTAGGGCATTGTTTCTAACTTTTAACCACATCAAATTTGAAAAGAACATAACCTGAATTGTCTCAGCCAAAGCTTAGGATAACAGTTAGATGTAACAAATCCATGCTCAAATTACTTGTATTAAAGAACACTACAGGCTGGGCACACTGGCCCACACCTGTAATCCCAGCACTTTGGGAGGTCGAGGTGTGCGGATCACCTGAGCTCAGGAGTTCAAGACCAGCCTGGGTGAAATCCCATATCCACTAAAAATACAAAAATTTTCTGAGCGTGGTGGCAGGCGCCTGTAATCCCAGCTACTCCAGAGGCTGAGGCAGAAGAATCGCTTGAAGCCGTGAGGCAGAGGTTGTAGTGAACCGAGATAGCATCACTGAACTCCAATCTGGGTGACAGAGTGAGACTCCATCTAAAAAAAAAAAAAAAAACACTACAATATTATTTAATGATAGCCCAAAGAAAATCTCTGCCTATAGATGCTCTTCCCGTGTAGCTCCCTATTCTTCTAAAGTCTTTACCACCTCCATTCAAATGACTCAGATTTCTATAAACATCACCTCACACTCAAAAGCCAAGGCCACAGCTTCACCTATCTGATATGAAATACTTCTCCATCTGGTTGTTCCACTATACCTCAAATTTCAAACAGTGAACCTTCACATTCAACAGGAATATTTTCTCAAGAGAGCTGTCTACTTTCTCTACGTCCTCCTCTCTACCTTCTACTTAGGCTCTCACTCTTCTCTGGCTTCCCCACCATTCTTGTTTGAAGTCACTGATAACTTCCATATTGTTAAAATTAATGGACACTTTTGGTCCATTATTTCTGTAGTTTCAACTTTTCCAGACACATATTTGGAAACTAATGGTCCTAATTTCATCTGACATCTTAGCAACATTCAATTATATTAGATCACATCCTCCTCCTTTATGAAACTCTTCTTCCATGACTTATGTGATACTACAAATTCTTACTTTCTTCTATTTTTTTGACATCTATCTCTCACCTTCATCCCTGACTCCTCCTCTTCTACCCAATCTTAAATGTTGAAATTCCTCAGAGTTCTGTACTCAATCCTCTTCTTTTCTCAATTTATACTGTTTTCCAAGAGAATTATATCTACTATGATTGCTTCAAACACCATCTGTTAAGAAATTCCAATTTAAAAGAGTGACCTGTTTTCTGGGTTTTAAAGCTATACATCTAAGCGCCTACTCAATGTCTCCATGTCCCACAAACATCTCAACACATACATCTGTTTTCATACTAATCAATATTTTCTTCTCTATTCTCTGTATCATCTACCCAGTTGTTCATGCTATAGTCATTCTCGATCACTCCCTCTCCCCATAATGCTCACAATTAACATTCAATCATGTCCTTGTTTAATGAAAACCAATTCACTTTTCTGTCTACAACTACTACCTTGGTCCAAGCCACTATTATCTCACATCTGGACTACTGAAACATTATCTTCAATAATATTCTTATATCTACTTCTGCCACCTCCTCCTCTAATCCATTCTCCATTCAGCTATTCAACTGATATTTTGAAAGATCTATTCAAGTGATTCTTCTACTTGAAATTCTTCAATTGTTTGATATTAAATACATCTTGATAATATTAATATAATTAAATATAATATAAAGACTCCTTACTAAGACCTTATGAGGTCTTGTATAATTTCAACACTTGGCTACCTCTCCAGTTTATACTTTTGTCGCTTTTTTTGCTTACTTCTCTACATCCACACTGACATCTTATTCCTCAAGAGCATCATGTTCTTTCCTACCTCTGATCCTTCATCCATGTGAACAAATGCTGAGATTTTATAAATTTACAAGTTAATAAATACCACTAAAAAATTTATCCTATTAAATGCTATACAATTAATAATCAATCCTTCCAGGCCTTGTTGATGTTTATCATGACCTCCAATTGACCTTTTTTTTTTTTTTTTTTTTGAGACGGTGTCTTGCTCTGTTGCCCAGGCTAGAGTGCAATGGCATGATCTTGGCTCACTGCAACCTCTGCCTCCTGGGTTCAAGCAATTCTCCTGCCTCAGCCTACCGAGTAGCTGGGACTACAGGCTCCCACCACCATGCCCGGCTAATTTTTTGTATTTTTAGTATAGATGGAGTTTCACCATGTTGGCCAGGATGGTCTTGAACTCCTGGCCTCAAGTGATCCACCCACCTTGGCCTCCCAAAGTGCTGGGATTACAGGTGTGAGCCCGGTCAACTTACCAATTTTTAAAATGTGTTGATCTTTACACTCTTGACTTCTCTATTATTTCCATCAAGACTCCTTAAAAGAACCACTGTAGACTTTCCTTTCAACATTTAGCACATTCTAAATATGTGATAGAGCACTCACTAGTTGAGAGCTTTTGTAACATGGTATATGATAAGATTTACTGGTCAGTAGTGTACAAGTCTACCAAGTTAGAGCTCAGTGACAATGTACATGGGCACCCAGATTGTGGACAAATAGTAAGACTATACTGGCTGGGCACAGTGGCTCACATCTGTAATCTCAGCACTTTGGGAGGCCAAGGTGGGCAGATCACAAGGTCAGGAGTTCCAGAACAACCTGGCCAACATGGTGAAACCCAATCTCTACTAAAAAATATAAAAATTAGCCAGATGTGGTGGCACACACCTATAGTCCCAGCTACTCAGGAGGCTGAGGCAGAAGAATTGCTTGAATCCAGGAAGAGGAGGTTGCAGTGAGCTGAGATCGGGCCACTGCACTCCCGCCTGGGCAACAGAGTGAGACTCTGTCTCAGGGGAAAAAAATAATAATAATAAAATAAAAGACTATACTGAAACAGACTTCATATATCCTTTAATGCTATTCATTTATCAAAATTTTTCATAAACTAGTTAATACATTAATACTCTGTGTACAAAATAAAAATTAAAAACACTCTGTGTCTATTTTGCAGGAAGAAGAGAGGGGATAATAATATTTATTGACCACTTACTATGTACCAGACACTCTTCCAAGTGCTTTTTAGGTATTAAACTTTTACTCTTCTTAACAATCCTCAACAGTGGGTACAGAATTAGGACCTCCAAGATGTATACTACAAGAGGGCAGAGATTTTCTCTTAATGCTCTTTGTTGTATTGCTGGTACCCAGAACAGTGTCTGGGATATACAGTAAGCACTCAAATATTTGTTGAATGGATAATGAAGAAATGGAGGCAAAAAGAATTTAAGTGACTTGCACAAGGTCACACACAGTGACACAGTCACAAGTTGAATCTAGGCAATCTGGTTTCACGTCTCAGATTCTTAACCACTAGGTATGTATATATTTGGAAACAACATTCCTCCTTTACCTCTTTTCACCCTTTAGAAATATTTTCAGTGTAAAAATGCTTCCATGAGCCAGAAGTTGTGCTCATTGTTTTGCAAAGAAGAGAAAGAAAAAAAATACAGTTTAATAACATATAAACACTACAGTGTATCTGAATTTATTAATACTCCCACTACAGATGGCAGTAAGCACTACAGAGCAGGGAGAGAGGTATAGGATAACAGGTTACTACCATGGATTTTAAAAATATATACAGTCTATTGTTATATATTATTATAATATATTCATACATATTATTTAGCATAGCATTATAATCAATCAGCACTACACAGTGCAGTATTAAATAAGTCATGCATGTACATCTAGACTTGCTGTCTTTTTAAATAGCTGAATAGCATTCCATTAAACAGATGTGTAATACAATAATTTAGCTCTCATCCCTATCAATAAGCATTTAGATTGCTTCCATGTTTTCATGCATATCAACAATATAATGAATATCCTCGTACCTGTATCTTTACCCTTTATCATGCAGTAAGTCTCTAAAAGCAAAGTTTGAGAGTGCACATTTTAAATTTTAATAAATACTGCCAAGTTTTCCACCAAACATGCTGTTTGTTTGTATTTCCTCAAAGAGGTATATACAAGAAATTTTTTCTTCATGATCTAATCATTACTGTATAAAATCAATCTTTTACCAATCTCACAGGGAGTAAATGGAACTTTATTTTCTAATTAGTATTTTTCATTATGAATAAAAGCTAAACATCTATTTATATCTTTCATATGTTTATTGGCCTTTCTGCAAATTGCCTACAAATATTCCTTATACGTATCATGTTTAGAATCTTAGTTTAATATTTGAGTGAGTTTTTTTTATATGAAGGTCTTCCATTTTATGTAGTCAAATTCATCAATCTTCATTTTTGGCTTATGCATTTCGTATCATGCTTAGAAAAAGCCTTTGTTATGCCAGTATTATGAACACATTAGCCCATGTTTTCTATGCTATTTTCATGTTATTTTTGTTTGCTTCACTCTTTCATCATCTAGAATCTATTTTGGTAGGAAAGGCTCTATAACTTGTTTTTCTCATTCAATAATATATCCTAGATATCTTTCCAGATAAACTATTTTGCTTGTTTTTGAGATGGAGTCTGGCTCTGTTGCCCAGGCTAGAGTGCAGTGGCACGATCTCAGCTCACTGCAATCTCTGCCTCCCAGGTTCAAGCGATTCTTATGCCTCAGCCTCCCGAGAAGCTGGGATTACAACTACTTTGTTTTAATTGTACATACAGAATTCTAAAATATAACCATACATAGTTTTCTTGTTATTTATTAGTTATATAGAGCACTAATAAGCATTTACATTTTCCCCTATTTTTCAATGATTACCAAGAATGCTCCCATTAACACCCTTGTATATGCCTCCTTGGACAAGTGTGTGTGTGTGTGTGTGTGTGTGTGTGTGTGTGTGTGTGTGTGTTTGAAGATAAACATTAAGACATTAAGATGCAGAATTACTGAGTCACTAGTGTGTATCCTTTTTTTTTTTTTTTGAGACGAGTTTTGCTCTTGTTGCCTAGGCTTGAGTGTAGTGGCACGATCTCGGCTCACTGCAACCTCCTTCTCCTCAGTTCAAGCAATTCTCCTGCCTCAATCCCCTGAGTAGCTGGGATTACCGGTGCCTGCCACCATGCCTGGCTAATTTTTGTATTTTTAGTAGAGGCAGGGTTTCACCATGTTGGCTAGGCTGGTCTCAATCTCCTGACCTCAGGTGATCCACCCATCTTGGCCTCCCAAAGAACTGGGATTATACGCATGAGCCACCGCACCCGGCCATGTGTATCCTTTTTTTTTTTTTTTTTGATACTGACAAATTACCCTCCAAAATGACATGCCTAATATGCTTTCATTTTAAAAATTAATTACCTGTATCCATTCATTCAACAGATATTTAAATGTTTTCTTTCTGTCAGGCACTCTTCTAGAGGTGGGGTACACAGCACAATAACAGCCATCCCAGACAAGGGCACTACTCTGGTGATTAAGAGTGCAGGCTCTAAACTGCACCGGGTAGTCCCAGGTACTCAGGAGGCTGAGGCAGGAGGACTGTTTGAGCCCAGAAGTTTGAGTCCAGCCTAGGCAACAACAAACAAGAGTGCAGGCTCTAGAGACTGACTGCCTGAGTTCAAATGGCGGTTCAACAAGCACAAGATGTGTGACCTTGGACAAGTTACTCTACTCTTGTGCCTCAAGTCCCTTGTCAATAAAACAGTAATAACAATAATAATAGTATCTATCTCACAGGATTGCTGTGGATTGTTTTGCCTACAGTTTAGAAAGTACTCAAAGATTTCTTATACTTAAATTTGCTATTACTATTATTTTTGCCAATGAGAGGCACAAATAATATTTCATTATGCAATCATCATTTTCCTGATAAAAAGTAAGACTGAACATATATTTTTACTTTTTTAGCCTTTTGAATTTCCCATTCTATGGCCTCCTGTTTAAATTCTTTGTCTATTTTTTTCTGTTATGATATTTGCATTTCTCCTTAATGATCTGTCAGAGTCTTTACATATCCTGTGCATTAATCCTGTTAAATATGATGCTAGTATTTTCTAGTATGACACCTATGCTCTGACCCATAAGCTGTCAGGTTTTGTTTGTGGCCAAATCACAAGGATGGCAGAATTGACTACTGTTTTGCCATGAGAATTTCAAGTCCTGCTCTCTACTTTAAAAGGTTTGTAATTACTTAGATTAAGGGAAGGAGGTAGCAAACACCCTCCAAGCAACTGAGAGTAAAAGCCAAAGGCTTAGGAGCAATTTCTAACTTATCTACTCTTGTCTCCTAAATACCTGGTACACGATCTTGTACATAAAAGACTCCAGATGAACAAGCATATTTGAATGCAACAAAATCTCCTTACTAGGTTACACACTTCTTATGGGCAATGATGGTGTCAAACTTACCTTGGTATCACTCCCACAATGCCTAAAAGTGCTTTTATACAAAACAAGCACTCAAATGTTTTTATAGGATAGATTGCATCTCTGAACGTACATGAAAGTAGCTAAAGTAATCAATGTAAAACAAAGCAATCCCCTCCTATAAGATTACACCCTGATTTGCAGCGGCATGTAGCTCTGTACGGAGTCTGATGTTTGGGTATCTTCCTCTTAAATTCACTGTTTCAGGTGTTTGTTCTAGAAAAAAAAAAAAAATGTCCCTGGCAATTACTGTGTCCTAAACCTGTCTAGGTGCTGTTAAGACCATGCCCATTTAATATTTTTCATGTTTTAGTCTCTCTCCAAAGCATTTCTTCTCACTACCATTATTTAACAATTTCCATTTCAGCATATTAGACACAGCTTTTGGGTCTCTGGATTCTATTCTTTCCCCACATACCCTGCCTGGTCGAGCTCTCCTTTGCTAAGTGCCGCTAGACTGGTTACTTTCCAGGATATCACTCTTGGTGATCTAGGCTTACAGTTTCATGTGAAATCATGAGACAATGTGGTGCAATGGAAAAAAAGTGCAGGATTGTTGGAGCCAGATGATCTGGGTTTGTGTACTGGTTCAGCCATTTACTAACTATACGACCTTAATAACCCTAAGTATCAGTTTCGCTACTTTCAAATGGGGATAATAGCAATAGTATCTAACCCATCTGTGTCATAGGACTGCAGTGAGGATTAGAAAATTAGATGACAATGCAGAAATACTTCATAAAGAATTCTACAAATATATGTCACTACTATATGAAATATGGCTCAAAGAAGTATCAGTAAAAGGACTCCACCAGACAAGTTACTCCATGAGGGCTAGTGTCTGACTGGGTCAATGGCTGCATCTTTAAAGCCTGATATATTTGTTGAAAGAATGACAGAGAATGAAAAGAGAACTTATCAGTGACCTTAGCCAAATTAATAAATCTCTGGGCTCTGGGTTTCAATTTCCTCGTTTGTAAAGTGAGACCATCACCTCCCACCTCAAAAGATTGCTATGAAGAGTAAAAGAAAATAATATTCATTGACTGGGCATGGTGGCTCATGCCTGTAATTCCAGCACTTTGGGAGGCCAAAGCAGGTGGACTGCTTGAGTCCAGGAGTTCAAAACCAGCCTGGGCAACATGGCGAAACCCTGACTCTACAAACAATACAAAAATTAGCCAGGCATGGTGGCGTGCATTTATAGTCCCACTCACTGGAGGGGTTAGGGGGCTGAGGCAGGAAGATCACTGGAGCCATGGAGGCTGCACCTGCAGTGAGCTGGGATCATGCCACTGCACCACAGCTGAAGGAAGGAAGGAAGGAAGGGAGGGAGGGAGGGAATATCCATAAACTGTAATAGATATTTACCTATTTGCTTCTTCCTGTCAAGCCAGATATAGTTTAAAACTTGGTTGTATAAAAGGTAGATGCTATTAATAATTACTGACACAAATTCTTCTAGGGACAGTCAAGAAATAATACACTATCATCTACCCTTTAATCTCAATAAAAATTAATATACTGACAAAGTGATTATTTAAGTACTTTATCTTAGCCATGTTGAAAGTGCTGCAGTTCACTGTGACTCACGTACACACAGACCCTTATAATGAACCACAGCCCCACTGAAGTCAAGAGCCTTCTCAGAGACAAGTGCTTCTTTATGTAATCCAGAAATGACAATCTACTACTGATGAAACTGAAAATATTTTAAGCATCTAATCCATACCAAAACAAGCTCTACTTATTGGTCACAGCACATGAGACAGAAACATTGTTTTTAGTTATCACCAGTATTAACATACAGAGAATCCAATCCATATTGTGCATAATTTTGATGCACAATATAATTAAAACCAGAGCACCTAACAGAGTCCCAAAGTACACTAAGCATAAACTGACAGAACTGAAGTGAGAAATAGACAATTCAACAATAACAGTTGAAGTTTTGCCACATCTGCTGCAAGAATGAAACAATTCTCAGCAATCAGACTATTGACATTCCAGAAAATGTCAACACCATTCTGAAGAAACACAGAAGTATTATGAAGGAACCCAGAGGTGCCCTGCAGAGGGACATCAATGTAAACACAATCTTGTTGGAAAGAAAAAGGAGCAGCTCCAAGTTGACAAGTGGTAGAAAAATGGGAACTGGCTACCATTTGCACTATCTGTAGTCATGTACAGAGCATGATCATGGGTGTTATACTGTGCTTCCATTACAAAATGAGGTCTATGCTCACTTCTCATCAACACAGTTATCCAAGAGAATGGGTCTCGAAATCCAAATTTTCTTGGGTGAAAAATACATCTGCAGGGTTCAGAAGAGGCCAGGTGTTACCTGTTTAGTATCCCAAGCCCAGGATACTAACACAATTCCATAAAGAAAGAACATTTTTCAACAAATGGTGTTGGATGTTCACATGCACAAGAATGAAGTTGGACCTACCTCACACCATATACAAAAATTAACTCAAAATGGATAATAGATCCAAATATAAGAGCTAAAACTCTTCAAAGAAAACACAGGAGCAAATCTGTGTGGCCTTGCACTAAGCAATATGACACCAAAAGCACAAGTTGTAAAAAAAAAAAAAAAAAAACCTAAGGCCAGGTGCGGTGGCTCACACCTGTAATTCCAGCACTTTGGGAGGCTGAGCGAGACAAATCACTTGAGGTCAGAAGTTTGAGACCAGCCTGGCCAACACGGCAAAACCCCATCTCTACTAAAAATACAAAAAATTAGGCAAGGCTCAGTGGCTCGCACCTGTAATTCCAGCACTTTGGGAGGCTGAGCGAGACAAATCACTTGAGGTCAGAAGTTTGAGACCAGCCTGGCCAACACGGCAAAACTCCATCTCTACTAAAAATACAAAAAATTAGGCAAGGCTCAATGGCTTGCACCTGTAATTCCAG
This sequence comes from Rhinopithecus roxellana, assembly GCF_007565055.1. NCBI lineage: Eukaryota > Metazoa > Chordata > Mammalia > Primates > Cercopithecidae > Rhinopithecus > Rhinopithecus roxellana. The sequence goes on from NC_044560.1 coordinate 56,776,717, forward strand.
CACTTTGGGAGGCCAAGGTGGGCAGATCATTTGAGGTCAGGAGTTAGAGACCAGCCTGGCCAACATGACAAAACCCCATCTCCACTAAAAATACGAACATTAGCCGGGCATGGTGGAGCACATCTGTAATCCCAGCTACTTGGGAGGCTGAGGCAGGAGAATCACTTCAACCCAGGAGGCAGTTCAAGACCACCCTGGCCAATACGGTGAAACCCCATCTCTACTAAAAATACAAAATTAGGCCGGGCGCGGTGGCTCAAGCCTGTAATCCCAGCACTTTGGGAGGCCGAGACAGGCGGATCACGAGGTCAGGAGATCGAGACCATCCTGGCTAACACGGTGAAACCCCGTCTCTACTAAAAAAATAAGAAAAACTAGCCGGGCGAGGTGGCAGGCGCCTGTAATCCCAGCTACTCGGGAGGCTGAGGCAGGAGAATGGCATAAACCCGGGAGGCGGAGCTTGCAGTGAGCTGAGCTCTGGCCACTGCACTCCAGTCTGGGCGACAGAGCACGACTCCGTCTCAAAAAAAAAAAAAAAAAATTAGCCAGGCGTGGTGGTAGGTGCCTGTAATCCCACCTACTCGGGAGGCTGAGGCAGGAGAATCACTTGAATCTGACAGAGGTTGCAGTGAGCCGAGATCACGCCACTGTACTCCAGCCTGAGTGACAGAGTGAGACTCTGTCTCAAAAACAACAACAACAACAAAAAACACACAACGAGTTTCTCACTTCACAATAGCTAGGACAGCCAGAATAAAAATGCCAGATAAGAACAGGTATTGGTAAGGATCTGAAGAAACTGAAATCCTCATATATTATTGATAGGAAGGTAAAATGATACAACCACTTTATAAACAGTCTGGCAGTTCCTCAAAAAGGTAAACATACAGTTACCATATGGCCCAAATAATTCCACTCCTTGGTAAATATCCAAGAGATTATGCCCACAGAAAAATCTGTACACGAATGTTCACAGCAGCGTTATTCATAGAACCCCAAAGTATAAACAGCCCAAATGTCCATTAACTGACAAATGAATGAACTATAGTATACACAATGCAATATATAATTTTATAAAAATAAAAAAAATGGGCCGGGCACAGTGGCTCATGCCTGTAATCCCAGGACTTTGGGAGGCTGAGGCGGGTGGATCACGAGGTCAGGAGATCAAGAACATCTGGCCAACATGATGAAACCCCGTGTCTACTTAAAATAACAAAAATTAGCCGGGCGTGGTGGTGTGCGCCTGTAGTCCCAGCTACTCCGGAGGCTGAGGCAGGAGAATTGCTTGAACCTGGGAGGCGGAGGGTACAGTGAGCCAAGATCACGCCACTGCACTTCAGCCTGGGCAACAGGGCAAGACTCTGTCTCAAAAAACTACAAAATAAAAAATAAAAATAAATGAAGTACTAATACATGCTACAACATGGATGAACCTTGAAAATATTATGTGAAGTGAAAGAAGCCAGATGCAGATACCATTTATATGAAATGTCCAGAATAGGCAAATCCATAAACATGTAAAGTTGATTAGGGGTTGTAAGGGGCTAAAAAGAGGTGTGAGAGGGAATGACTATAAATAATTAGAGAGCTTCTTTCTGGGGTAACTTAGTGTTCTAAAATTATGGGGCAGGGTGCAGCGGCTCAGGCCTATAATCCCAGCACTTTAGGAGGCCAAGGAAGGTAGATCACTTTAGGTCAGGAATTCGAGACCAGCCTGGCCAAAATGGTAAAGCCCCACCTCTACTAAAAATACAAAAATTACCCAGCCGTGGTGGCGCATGTCTGTAATCCCAGCTACTCAGGAGGCTGAGGCAACAAAATCGTTTGAACCCAGGAGGCAGAGGTTGCAGTGAGCCAAGATTACGCCACTGCACTCCTGGGCAACAGAGCAAGACTCCATCTCAAGATAGATAGATAGATAGATAGATAGATAGATAGATAGATAGATAGATAGATAGATAAATTAAATAAGACAGTGGTGATTACTGCATGATTCTGTGAAAACTACTGAAAGTAATTCACAACTGAAAACTACTGAATTCTATAATTTGAACAGGTGAGTTTTATGTTATATGTGTATTTCAATAAAGCTATTTTAAAAACAAGAATTAAAACTGGAAATACTATCATTCTGATCTGCCTGATCTTAACATGCATATTCTGTCATGTACATCAGTCTACTATATAAACCATTGCAACTCATCTTCAATTATAAGATAGAAAAATTAGCAGCCAGTCCTGTCATACCTATAAATTCATTTTATAGGCTACGAAATTATTTTTTGTACAAAATTACAAAACTACTATTTTTAATGAAATCATATTATTCAAAATATTCATTAAATGCCAATTCTAACTGTTGGATAAACCAGGCAACTTTATTTAAAAATTTTTAAAGTTATATTTTAGGTTCAGGGGTACAAATGCAAGTTTGTTATACAGGTAAACTCATGTCACAGGGGTTTACTGTACAAATTATTTTGTCACCCAGGTAAAGGCCTAGTACCTAAGAGTTATTTTTTCTGATCTTCTCCCTCCTCCCAACCTCCACCCTCCAGTAGGACCCAGTGTCTGTTGTTGCCCTCTTTGTGTCCATGCATTCTCATCATTTAGCTCTCACTTATAAGTAAGAACATACGGTATGTGGTTTTCTGTTCCTGCATTAGTTTCCTCAGTATAACGGCCTCCAGCTCCATCCATGTTCCTGCAAAGCACACAGTCTCATTCTTTTTTATGGTTCCATAGTATTCCATGGTGTATATGTACCTCATTTCCTTCATCCAATCTGCCACTGATGGGCATTTAGGTTGATTCCATGTCTTTGCTATTGTGAATACTGCTGCAATGAACATATGCGTGCATGTATCTTTATGCTAGAACAATTTATATTCCTTTGGGTATATACCCAGTAATGGGATTGCTTGGTCAAATGACAGTTCTGTTTTTAGCTCTTTGAGGAATCACAAAACAAGGGAATCGCTGCGGAAAGAAATTGTTTTCCATAATAGTTGAACTAATTTACACTCCCACCAACAGGGTATAAGAATTCCCTTTTCTACACAACCTTGCCAGCATCTGTTATTAACTGACTTTTTAACAATAGCCATTCTGACTGGTGTGAGATGGTATCTCATTGGGGTTTTGGTTTGCATTTCTCTAATGATCAGTGATGGTGAGCTTTCCTTCATATGCTTGTTGGTTGCATGCATGTCTTCTTTTGAAAAGTGTTCATGTCCTTTGCCCACTTTTTAATGGAGTTGTTTTTCTCTCGTAAATTTGTTTAAGCTCCTTTTAGATGCTAGATATCAGACCTTTGTCAGATGCATAGTTTGCGAAAAATTTCTCCCATTCTGTAGGCTGTCTGTTTACTCCGTTGGTAGTTTGCTGTGCAGAAACTCTTAAGTTTAATTACATGCCATTTTTCAATTTTTGCTTTTGTTGCAACTGCTTTTGGTGTCTTCATCATGAAATCTTTGCCAGTTCCTATGTCCAAAATGTATTGCCTAGGCTGTCTTCCAGGTTTTTATACTTTTGAGTTTTACATTTAAGTCTTCAAACCATCTTAAGTTGATTTTTGTGCATGGTATAAAGAAGGGGTTCAGCTTCCATCTTCTGCATATGGCTAGTCAGTTACCCCAGCACGATGTATTGAATAGGGAGTCCTTTCCCCATTGTTAGTTTTTGACAGCTTTGTTGAAGATCAGATGGTTGTAGGTATGGGCCTTATTTCTGGGCTCTCTATTCTGTTCCATTGGTTTACATGTCTGTTTTCTGCTAGTACCATGCTGTTTTGGTTACTGTAGTATAGTTTGAGTGGGTAACATGATGCCTCCAGCTTTGCTCTTTTTCCTTAGGATGCCCTTGGCTTTTTGTATTTTAGTTCCATATGAATTTTAAAATACTTTTTTTCTAGTTCTGTGTAGCCATTGATAGTTTGATAGGAATATCATTGAATCTGTAAATTGCTTTGGGCAGTATGGCCATTTTAATGATATTGATTCTTCCTATCCATAATCATGGAATGTTTTTCCATTTGTTTGTGTCATCTCTGATTTCTATGAGCAATATTTTTAATTATCATTGTAGAGATCTTTCACCTCCCCAGTTAACTGTATTCCTAGGTATTAATATTTTATTCTTTTTGTGGCAATTGTGAATGGGATTGCGTTTCTAATTTGGCTCTCAGCTTGGCTGTTGTCGGTGTCTAGGAATGCTAGGGATTTCTGTGTTGATTCTGTATCCTGAAACTTTGCTGAAGTTATCAGCTGAAGGAGCTTTTGGGCCAAGGTTTTCTAGATATAGAATCATCTCAACTGCCAATATGGATAGTTTTACTTCTTTTCTTCCTATCTGGTTGCCCTTTATTTCTTTCTCTTCCCTGATTGCCCTGGCCAGGACTTCCAATACTATGCTGAATAGGAATAGTGAAAAAGGGCATCCTTGTCTTGTGCCAGTTTTCAAGGGAATGCTTCCAGCTTCTGCCCATTCGGTATGAGGTTGGCTGTGGGTTTGTCATAGATAGCTTTTATTATTTTAAGGTATGTTCCTTCAATACCTAGTTTACTGAGAGGTTTTTTTGTTTTTTTTTTTTCCGGGTTTTTTTGTTTTGTTTTGTTTTGTTTGTTTGTTTGAGACAGAGTCTCGCTCTGTCACCCAGACTGGAGTGCAGTGGTGTGATCTTGGCTCACTGAAACCTCCGCCTCCCAGGTTCAAGCAATTCTCCTGCCTCAGCCTCCCGAGTAACTGGGATTACAGGCGCCTGTAACCAATCGTATTTTTAATAGAGATAGGGTTTCACCATGTTGGCCAGGCTGGTCTTGAACTCCTGACCTCAACTGATCCACCCCTCTCGGCCTCCCAAAGTGCTGGGATTATTGGCGTGAGCTACTGCACCCAGCCAGGATACTGAATTTTATCAGTCTTTTTTTTTTTTTTTTTTTTTTTTTTTTGAGACAGAGTCTTGCTCTGTCCCCAGGCTGGAGTGCAGTGGTGCAATCTTGGCTCACTGCAACCTCCACCTTCTGGCTTCAAGCAATTCTGCTGTCTCAGCCTCCCGAGTAGCTGGGACTACAGGAGCATGCCACCACGCTCAGCTAATTTTTGTATTTTTAGTAGAGATGGGGTTTCACCATGTTGGCCAGGATGGTCTTGATCTCTTGATCTTGTGATCTGCCCATCTCAGCCTCCAAAAAGTGCTGGGATTACAGGCATGAGCCACCACACCCAGCCATCAAAAGCCTTTTCTGCATCTAGCCAATTTTATTTTTAACGAAGGATTTAAAAGTGCTTAGCAATACTCTATATTAAAACTTCCAACTCAATAAACAGCATATCTTACTTATTTGGTTTATTAATTAGGGACTAATACTCTACAACTACTTAACAGAGCTAAGCAACAGAATTTTAGACATCTCTCAATAACATTTCCCAGGCTTATAATTTCATTTTTAATTTCATAAAAATACACTAATCATTGATAATTTTGTCAGAATAAGTCTTTCCATGGGAACTGACAATCTTTTAGCATGGTGTGGTATCAGAAAACTTGCTTGGCTTCTTTCTACCTGTTTTTTTCTCCTCTTAAATGAGGATAATAAAAATATCTGTTCCAATGCTTTATTTGTTATGAAAATCAAAAGAGAAAGCACTCTGTAAGGTGTAATTATTACTCCCTCTTAAATGAAAAAGCTGAACTAGCAAGTATTAAATTGTTGAACACCTCTTAAGAAAAGCAAAAACCTGGGATGAGTGCTGGCAAGTGGGGAGATAGTACTGCAATGCGGAGGCAGACCCGAAGGTTCTACTCCCAAGCAAATAAACAAAAAATGTTGTAGGTCATGAGATTTGCAAAACATTTTATGAATTCTTTTTTTGTTTTGTTTAGCTTAGAAATAGGGTCTCAGTATGCTGCCCAGGCTGGTCTTGAACTCCTGAGCTCAAGCAATCCTTCCCCTCGTCCTCCCAAAGTGCTGGGATTACAGGCATGAGCCACCATGCCCAGAATTTGTTTTGTTTTTGAGATGGGGTCTTGCTATGTTGTCCAGGCTGGTCTCTAACTCCTGGCCTCAAGTGATCCCTCCTCCTCAACCTCCCAAGTAGCTGGAATTATAGGTCACCACACTCAGTTTCTCAATTCTTTTACACTGAACATTAGTAGCTATTTAAATCTAAAGGATGATAATCTGGAATAATCATCCTGGATAGTCAAGGAAGAATTTGTTTCTTTGCTGTTACATTAAGTATCCGATTCAGGACTCACCCCTGCCCCGACCCCCCTGACCCCACCTCCAGACATCCAAAAATGGAAAAGGCTGACTTCAAAATTATTTTCCCAGCCGGACGCAGTGGCTCATGCCTGTAATCCCAGAACTTTGGGAGGCCAGGGTGGATGGATCACCTGAGGTCAGGAGTTCAAGATCAGCCTGGCCAACATGAGGAAACCCCATCTCTACTAAAAAATACAAAAAAAAAAAAAAAAAAAAATTAGCTGGACTTGGTGGCAAACGCCTGTACTCCCAGCTACTTGGGAGGCTGAGACAGAAGAATCACTTGAACCCGGGGGGCAGAGGTTGTAGTGAGCCAGGTACGCCACTGCACTCCAGCCGGGGCAACAAGTGTGAAACTCCATCTCAAAAAAAATAAATAAATAATAATTTTCCTGAAAGCTTTTTAAGCAGTAGGTCACAAAAAAATATCATGCTGACCTGGTTATTTTAAAAATACTACAAATAATATTTGGGCAAAAGTAACACTTTCTCCAACACCATCCTAAGCAAACTGTAGTAAGAACACCATGCCAGGGAGGCATCCACACTTGTCATTAAAGAAATGCCAAAAGGACAAATAGAACCACGAAATGACCTAGTTTAAAGCTGCCAGCTAAAAAGGTGAACTATATCAAATCACCTGACCGTTGTGTGAATGTACGACATGACTCCATGATGTCCTCTCTGCAGCCCTACTCTACCTTACTGTGTCTTTTAAAAATCATTTTTATAAAAAGAAAAGCTCGGCCGGGTGTGGTGGTTCACACCTATAATCTCAATACTTTGGGAGGCCAAGGTGGGTGGATCACGAGGTCAGGAGATTGAGACCATCCTGGCTAACACAGTGAAACCCTGTCTCTACTAAAAATACAAAAACAAAAATTAGCCAGGCGTGGTGGCGGGTGCCTGTAGTCCCAGCTACTTGGGAGGCTGAGGCAGAAGAATGGCGTGAACCTGGGAGGCAAAGCTTGCAGTGAGCCGAGATCGTGCCACTGCACTCCAGCGTGGGCGACACAGCAAGACTCCATCTCAAAAAGAAAAAAAAAAAAAAGAAAGAAAAGAAAAGAAAAGCTCTGACAAGCTTATACATTAAAGACACGGCCGAGGCTGGACGCAGTGGCTCACGCCTGTAATCCTAGTACTTCAGGAGGCCGAAGCTGGTGCACTGCATAAGCTCCGGAGTTTGAGACCAGCCTGGGCAACATGGTGAAATCCTGTCTCTACTAAAATACGAAAAAAAATTAGCCAGGTGTGGTGGCACGTGCCTGTAATCCCAGCTACTCGGGAGGCTGAGACAGGAGAATTACTTGAACCCAGGAGGAGGAGGTTGCAATGAGCTGAGATCACACCACTGCACTCCAACCTGTGCTGGACAGAGTGAGATTCCAGCTCAAAAACAAATAAATAAATACATAAATAATTCTGAATAAAATTAATAACTTAAAAGGCAAAAGTACAAACACAGTTCTCAATTTCCTCACATGTTCAATAAAGAAACTGGTCTAGAAAAATCTCTTAGTTTCCTATGACTTCTAAAATTGAGTTTGAGTATTCTATTTGTTGGTGGTTGCTGTTCTAATAAGTTACAACAAACATATATCCCAAACATTCATAGTGTCCTTAAGTGATTAATTTACTTCCCAACATACACCTAAATTAATTTTGAAACAACCTACTTTACAATATACTCTAAGTGCCTGTGTCCTCTGTCTTTTCAACCTTTCCCTTTTATGGTCTGTAAACATCCTCAACATCTTTTGATAACGAACATTAAAACCTCTCCTTCAACCCTACATTTCCCTCTAATTACTGGCCTTTCACCTTCCTTTCACAGCCACATTCTTTTTAAAAAAAAACATTACTGACCCATCTTCTTACTTTCAGTCTACTAAAACTGCTCTACCTAAGGTCATCAATGACTTTCTAATTGCAATCCTAATAGACACCTTTTTTAAATTATTATTTATTCACATTTATTTAAAACTAAATTTTTTTTATAGTTGTATGTCAAAAAATAGTGACTAGGTTTTATGGCTTACTTAAAATATAAATGAGGAAAACAAGACATGTGCCACACCAATAGCTGGTTTCAATTCTTTTTAGAGGAAATACTATAATTTAAAAAAAGAGTTCCAAAATATTTAACAGAATTTCCAGCAATGATTATTTCCAAAATGTAAAGATTTGAAACATAATTTGTACAAAACTAAAAACCAGAAGAACTCATTCTTACTTTTTCCTTGTTTAAAAAATACAGACAATTTGTCACAAGAAAGTTTGACATGTGATAGCAGCTGCAGCCTCAGTGACCCTCGGAATCACTGTCCCTCTTCACGGGGACAGAGCATTGCACTGAGGACAGCAATACATCTTCGATTGGCTACTTAGGGTTTTCCTCCAGGTCCGTCTTAATTGCTCCAGATTCAGTTTTCACTAGAAGAGTTTTCACTGAACAGTTTCAGGTTCATGCTGCCAAACACCAGAGGACCAATAAACTGAGCCTTGATATCTCCATCCAGGTAAACAAATATCATGGGCAGATTTCTATCAGGATAACTGGGTATGCAGGTTGTTGAAATGGCTTTGATAAATTTGACATCAGGAAACTTCCTGGCAACTCCACTGAGGTGCTGATTTATCAGGGCACAGAGGGGAATTCCTTGTTTGTAAAGGTGCAAGATGACCCACAAGCCCTCACCGGCTTTGATAACTTCTTGAACAGAATCCTTCTCTGAGATCTCCAAAACTTCTCCAAATTTTTTATTCAGTTTAGTTGCTTTCCACTCAGCCAGTCTCTGCCGTCTATACATTTCAATACCACGCTCATCCTCTGCATAAAACTCGTCTTCATGATCCTCCAGCTCTTCCAAAGTCGTATCTTCCTATGTTGTCATCACTGACTGCTGGACAATGCGCTGCTCCTCTTCTGCCTCCTCTTCCAATTCTTTCAGACTTTCTTTGGGGGATAAGATGCCCTTTTTGTGTAAGATGTCATTCCATTCAGTGTCTGCATTCGGGTCCTGCATCTTGTTTCCAATCGCTCAAGCCAGTTGTGTCCCCTAATAGACACTTTAAATCCTTCTTATTTAGCCTATCCACAGGAACATTCCTTTTTAAAACTCTCCTCCTCTGCTCCTATAAAAACGTGATACTTTCTATTGATTTTCCTCTACTTTTCTTTCTGTCTCCTTTTGTGGACTTTATTCCACTGTGTCACTTAAATATTTTTTTTTTTCTGAGACACAAGTCTTGCTCTGTTGCGTAAGTTGGAGCACAGTGGCACAATCTCAGCTCACTGCAACCTCCACCTCCCAGGTTCAAAAGATTCTCCTCCCTCAGCCTCCCAAGTAGCTGGGACTATAGGCGCGCACCACCACGCCCAGCTAATTTTTGTATTTTTAGTAGAGACAGGTTTCACCATGTTAGCCAGGCTGGTCTCAAACTCCTGACCTCACGCAATCTGCCCACCTCAGCCTCCCAAAGTGCTGGGATTACAGGCATAAGTCACCATGCCCAGCCTTAAATGTGACTTTTATCCAGTCTCATGTTCTCTCTCATGACCTCTTCTCTCTTCACTCTACATGGTTTCACTGGATGATCTCATTCAACCTTGTGGCTTTAACTACTCCCTAACACCTAGCATGTCTTCTGCACTCCATCTCCTCATCTAAGCCTGAATGATACACTCCATCATCCAAACCCAGACATTTAAGAACCACTCTACCCACCAATCAATCCTAACAATTCAAACCCTAAATATCTCTCGTGGCCAGGCACAGTGGCTCACATCTGTAATTGCAGCACTTTGGGAGGCCACAGAGGGAGGAGTGCTTGAGCTCAGGAGTTCAAGACCAGCCTGGGCAACAAAGGGAGACCCTGCCTCTACAAAAAACAAAAAAATCAGCCAGGCATGGTGGCACATGCCTGTGGTCCCAGCTACTCAGGAGACTGAGGTAGGAAGATTGTTTGGGCCAGAAGGTTGAGGCTCCAATGAGCCATGATTACACCACTGCACTCCAGCCTGGGTAACAGAGCGAGACTCTGTCTCATAAATAAGTAATTATCTCTTGAATCCATCCCTTCCTATCCACTCTAGATGTTGTTACTCTAATTTATATTATCTTCCCTGGCTTTGTTTTCTTCAATAGTTTCCCCAATGATAACCCTGTATCAATTCTGGCCCTTGTCCAACCCATCTGCTACACAGACAACAAAATAATCTTTCTAAAAGCCCAAATAGGCTGGGCGAGGTAGCTCACACCTGTAATCCTAGCACTTTGGGAGGCTGAGGCAGGTGGATCACAAGGTCAAGAGTTTGCAACCAGCCTAGCTAATACAGTGAAACCCTGTCTCCACTAAAAATACAGAAATTAGCCAGGTGTGGTGGCAGGCGCCTGTGGTCCCAGCTACTCAGGAGGCTGAAACAGGAGAATCACTTGAACCCGGAAGGTGGAGGCTACAGTGAGCCAAGATCGCGCCACTGCACTCCAGCCTGGGTGACAGAGCGAAACTCTGTCTCAAAAACGAAAAGAAAAAAAAGCCCAAATATGCCCAAGTAGCCTAAAGTGTCACCATTTCTGTCAAGCTTTCCTTGATTTCTCCAGATGGAATTGATCATCTTCACAGAATTCGGTGTATTTACTCATTTGCATATTTGCCTTCCCAACTAGTCCTCTAATTCCTTGATGGCACAGATGTCTTATTCCTTTTTCTATATCTAGCACTTAAGCATGGTCTTGAGAGAGTACATGGGTCATGTATTGCACAGATGTCCCAGACAGAAAACCAACAAAGAAACATCGGACTTGGGCTGGGTGCGGTGGCTCATGCCTGTAATCCCAGCACTTTGGGAGGCTAAGGCGAATGGATCATGAGGTCAGGAGTTCAAGACCAGCCTGGCCAAGATGATGAAACTTCATTTCTATTAAAAAATATAAAAATTAGCCAGGCGTGGTGGCTCATGCGTGTAATCCCAGCTACTCGGAAGGCTGAGGAAAGGAAGTGCTTAAACCTGGGAGGCAGATGTTGCAGTCAGCCGAGATCGTGCCATTGCACTCCAGCCTGGGCGACAAGAGCGAGACTCCATCTCAAAAAAAAAAAAAGACACATCGGACTTAATCTGCACTATAGAACACATGAACCTAATAGATATTTACAGAAAATTTCATCCAATAACTGCAGAATACATATTTTTATCTTCAGCACGTGGATCGTTCTCAAGCAGAGACCATATGTTAGGTGACAAGCCTTAAAACATTCAAAAAACATGGAAACGATATCAGGCATCTTCTCTGACCACAAGGGAATAAAATTACACATCAATAACAAGAGGAATTTCGGAAACTATATAAACACATGGAAATTAAACAATATACTCCTGAACGGCCAGTAAGGAAACTGAACATTTTATTGAAACAAATAATAATGAAAACACAACATGCCAAAACCTATGGGATACAGCAAAAGCAGTACTAAGAGGGAAATTTATAGCTATAAGTGCCTACGTCAAAAAAGAAAAACCTTCCAATAAATAACCTAATGATGAATCTTAAATAACTAGAAAAGCAAGAGTAAACCAAACCCAAAATTAGAAGTAATAAAGATCAGAGAATAAATGAATTTGAAAATTTAAAAAAGGAAAAAAAAAAGAAATGAATTTGAAATGAAAACAATACAAAAGAGCAATGAAACAAATGTCAGTTTATTTGAAAAGATAAATAAAATTGACAAACCTTTAGCCAAACTAAGAAAAAAAGAAAGAAGACTCAAACAAAAACAGAGATGAAAAAGGAGACATTATTACTGATACCACAGAAATTCAAAGGATCATGAGTGGCTACTATGAGCAACCATACGCCAGCAAATCAGAGTAAACAGGTCAATAAGTGTTGTTAAATGAATAAATGGTGCAATGGATTTACAAATAATAGTATGTTCATAAATTAATGTTGTAAAAACTAAGAGAAAACAATTATTATAGCTTAGAATTATCTGACAAGACGTCCCGAAAAGCTTTGAACTGAATATTAAACAAGGATAGGAAGAATTTTTTTAAAAACAGCAATAAAATTTTTCAAAATCTGCAAAAGGTCAAAACAAATTATTGGCTGTTTCAATGGATATAACTGTTACATCATATAACAAAAATATATTTCTGCAGGAAAAAAATTGAGGTTTACTGATTGACGAATCCATTCAAAAAATATATTAGCTTACTATAGGCCTAGATCAAGTTGAAAATAAGACGACAGCAAGGAGTTAGGGTACAAATACTTCATAATAGCAAGTTTTGGGGTCAAATCTCATTACAACATAATTACAATAAAAATCTCCACATAATTCATATTTTTATAAATATTCACTCAACCAATACTTGAGCACCTGGATACTGTGTTCCTTGAACAATCAAGGGTACAGATTAAGCCCTCTATTATTATAACATTTTAAAATAATTAAGTCAGTTAAACACTCAGTGGAGTTTATCTAACAAGGTTGCTGAATTTGAGTATAAGCACTGGAGATGAAACAGCAAGTAAACAGGCAATACCCGAGACCTCAGAGATTACACTCTAATGGATGGAAATGAATGATAAACAAGATAAACGTAAAATATATGATATGCTAGATGATGTGTTAAGATGAAAAATAAAGAAAGGGAAAGGAAAATTTGAAGGTTATAAATTTATTTTATTTTATTCAGACAGTGTCTCGCTCTGTCACCCAGGCTGGAGAGCAGTGGCACAATCATGGCTCACGGAAGCCTTGACCGCCTAGGCTTAGGTGAACCTCACATCTCAGCCTCCCAAGCTGGGAGTACAGGCATGTACCACCACGCCTGGCTAGTTTTTTCTATTTTTTGTAGAGATTGGGTTTTACCATGTTACCCATGCTGGTCTCAAACTCCTGGGCTCAAGCAATCTGCCTGCCTCTGCCTCTCAAAGTGCTAGGATTATAGGCCTGAGTCACAGCACTCGGCTGGGGGTCATAATAAGGCAGCCAGACAAAGTCTCACTGATCTGGAAGTCAGGGAGCAATCTTGAGAATCCAGAGGAAGGTAGTTAAAAACAGAGGGACAGCAAGAACAAAGCACAGATTAAGGGAGGCAAAGAGTAGCAGATGATGAAGGAATTTCCAGGGGGGTCAGATTAGGGTTGGCCAACTGCCACTTATTTCCAGCAAAAATCAATACAGCAAAATTCCAATACATTAAAAGAAACCTGATGCCTCATCTAGAATTTGCTTTTAAAGAATCTAATCTGGCTAGGTGTGGTAGCTCACACCTGTAATCCTAGTACTCTGGGAGGCTGAGAAGGAGTATTGCTTGATCCCAGGAGTTCGAGACCAGCCTGGACAACATAGGAAGACCTTGTCTCTACAAAATAGTAAAAAATTAGCCGGGCACGGTGGTGTGTCCCTGTGGTCCCAGCTACTTGGGAGGCTTAGATGGGAGGCTTGTTTGAGCCTGGGGTCAAGGCCACAGTGAGCCACAATTGAGCCACTGCACTCCAGCCTGGGCTACAGAGCAAGACCCTGTTGCTAAAAAAAAAAAAAAAAAAAAAAAGGGCGGAGGCCAAGCACAGTGGCTCATGCCTGTAATCTTAGCACTTTGGGAAGCCAAGGCAGGCGGATCACCTGAGGTCAGGAGTTCAAGACCAGCTGACCAACAGGGTGAAGCCCTGTCTCTACTGAAAATACAAAATCTAGCCAGTTGTGGTGGCGTGCGCCTGTAGTGCCAGCAACTCAGGAGGCTGAAATGGGACAACTGCTTGAACCTGAGCAGCGGAGGTTGCAGTGAGCTGAGATCACACCATTGCACTCCAGCCTAGACGACAAAGAGAGAGAGGAAGAGGAAGAGGAAGAAGGAAGAAGAAGAAGAAGGAAGAAGGAAGAAGAGGAGAAGGAAGAAGAGTAATCTAATCTGTAACACAAACTTGTTTATATTTTCAAATTTGCTTTATGACAGATTTTAATGAGTTTTCTTAAATAAGGAGTATACTAAATGAAAGCAGTCCCTCCTCACTCCCAAGGAAGCCCCAAATTTCACACAGAAACCACTCTATGATCTACACAATGACAAAATGCATATAATACTATAATGCAACTTACTTCTAACTCCTTTCAAGAGCCTGCTGAAAATATTTCACTAATCCTAAATTTATTTTCCTCTTCTCCAAAAAGCTACAGAAACAAAGATTTTTGCTGCAAGCATCTCACAGGATCTGAATGTTCCAAAGATCAACTGTGATTCTGCTGTCTGCGTGCTGAGAGGTCAATGCTTTGGACCTGGTATCATAAAGCCTCTCTTAAAGTTATCTTCAGTTCATCTGCTTGTTGCTGTGACTTTGTTTGGATATGCAGAATCAAAAGTATTACTGTACTCTTTATTGGCTTCACATCAAAATTAAAGCACTGACAGTTGATGATTCGTATGGGCTTTCTGATGAGGTGCTTCTGAGAAGTGGGTGTCCTGTAACCAACATGTGGCAAGATTTTTATATGTTTTTGTACTCTACAAGTGACTGTGGCATCATTTCTCAGGGTAAAAGCGTAGGTTATTTTTAGATCTATGCTAATATTCACCTCTAGAACATGACCAAGGCGAGGATTCATATGTATCTCATGTGCTCTAAGTGAGACGGGTCTTCATGGCAACCTGCAGTTTCATTTATCCATCCAAGGCAGGCCAAATCACTGGCTTCTCCCACTTACCAAGACTACTACTGAAACACTATCAAGTGCTTGAAATCATGCTTCAAAGCTTAAAACGTATTTTTATTTATCCACCAAGATTGATGAGGTCAAGGAAGCACCTAACATTAGATCATTGCACATCCTATGCCTCATTTTATCTTCAACAGGAAACAAAAGGTGAGCTATGTAATGTGATGCACAGAGCAACTGCAGCAGCCTGAGGACTTAGAAACAAGAGGCCTAAATTATAGCAATCCTGACAATGGCAGAGTTCTTACTGATATCATGTGTTTGTATTAATCTGCAACTTTAATAAAGCAGACATTTCTTTTTATGACTCCTTTTGAAAAATGTTTTTAATTATATTGGAATCATATTTAATACATAATTTTTCTTAAGCTAAAGGGAATTATTTTTTATAAAGATCAATTGCTACATTTTTTTTAAAAGATTTGTTCAGAGTAAAGAAGTATGAAATGCAAGCCTTAAAACTTTTTTTTTCCTTTTCTTAAGATCTGGTGTCACCCAAGCTGGAGTGCAATGGCATTATCACAGCTACTGCAGCCTTGACCTCCCCAGGCTCGGGTGATCCTCCCACCTCAGCCTCCAGCTGGGACTACAGGTGCGTATTACCATGTCTGACTTTTTTGTTTTTTGTAGAGATGGGACCAGATGTTGTCCAGGCTGGTCTTGAACCCCTGGTCTCAAGCAATGTTCCCACCTTGGTCTCCTCACACTGGGATTACAGGCATGAGCTACCGCACCCAGCCTAAAACTTTTTTTTTTTAATCATCAGGGTAGAATTAGTATGTATGAGCAAACAATAAAGTGTTCAGATGAAAAATCATGAAGGGTACAGATTAAGCACCGTATTATTAAAACATTTTTAAATGATTAGGTCAGTTAAACACTCAATAGTTTATCTAACCAGGTTGTTGAATTTATAAAAACTTTTACACAGGCTAGGTAATCTTATGAGGTAAAGTTCAGGTTGCAACATTCAAAGAAAAAATGGGATGAGTTCAGATTACTCCAGTGATTCTCAAAGTGTAGTCCACAGACTCATGGGAATCCACATCTTAGTATGTTTGCCCTTTTCACCATGCTGACAACTGGAGTGAAAGTGCAATGCAACGATGGGTAGGACTGCTTGCACCTTAGCACCAATCAAGGCAGCAATACCAAACTATACTGGTAGTCTTATTCTTCACTGCCATGCACTCTCAATTGTTCTAAAATGTCAGTTTCACTTGATTGATGAAGCAATAAAAATTATTAACTTTGTTAAATCTCAACTCTTGAGAAAAGTCTTTTTAATATTCTGTGTGACAAAATGGAAATATGAAGAAGGCACTTCTACTGCATACTAAAGTGTGACAGTATGCAAACTTACCCCTTTTTCCACATAACTATTGTTACTTCAAAGAAAAGAGGGCATTAAAACAGAACACGAATAGCAGAAGGAAATTCAAAGAAGAGGAGCTAAGTAGGATACAAGGTATGATTCCAATCCTCCAATAATTGATGACACAGTCTAGAAGACAAAGTTTGCTATTATTATTTATATGCCCATCTCTTCAACGATTGTTCTGACAATTTCAATCACTTTGCTATGTTCTAGGAACTATGCTGACCACTAACTATTGAAATCAACCTGAAATAGTAAACTTTTCTGTCAGAAGAATCCAGAGTTCTAAGCCAATGGTTCTAAACTCTTAACAGCAAAACCTCTATTAACTGCAGAATCCCAATAGGAGCTCACAGGAAAGTGCTCTGATTGAAGCAGCATATAGGAAAGTTCAGATACACACATTCCATAAACTTGCCTTCTATCTCCCATTTACCTATTCTCAATGGTGATTCTGCAGGCCATGTAATTCAATCATATTTTTCCCAGGTCTCAACTGATTTATTCTGTTCCCTTCTACACACACACATGCATGTACACATGCAGGTACACACACAACACTCCCTCACAGACTGTTCAGGGGTCCCATTATCCTTCCCCTTCATTTCTCTAATTCATATTGAAAGATCTCAATGAGGCCCCTCCACCAAATCGCTTGCCTTTTTCTAATGATCTTTCTTTCTTGTCTAATTACACTGATAGTTCCTCCGAAAATGGTGAAGGTGGACATTTTCTTTTGTTTCTGACTTAAATAAAAATTCTTTCAGTATTTCACCATTAAGCCTGATACAAGTTTTTTATTATATTTATATAATTAAAAACAAGACAGGCAGTGGTTCCTTAACATTATTGTTACTATTATTCAATACCAGCCTACTTTTTTTTTTTTTTTTTTTTTTTTGAGGCGGAGTCTCGCTCTGCCGCCCGGACTGGAGTGCAGTGGCGCGATCTCAGCTCACTGCAAGCTCTGCCTCCCGGGTTTACGCCATTCTCCTGCCTCAGCCTCCCGAGTAGCTGGGACTACAGGCGCCAGCCACCTCGCCCGGCTAGTTTTTGTATTTTTAGTAGAGACGGGGTTTCACCGTGTTAGCCAGGATGGTCTCGATCTCCTGACCTTGTGATCCGCCCGTCTCGGCCTCCCAAAGTGCTGGGATTACAGGCTTGAGCCACCGCGCCCGGCCAATACCAGCCTACTCTTAATTTATTTTCTGGATTTCTTTTTTCTATTGTGGTAAAATATACATATTTGTCGTTTTAGCTATTTTTAAAAGTGTGCAATTTCGTGTCATTAAGTATGTCCACACAGTTGTGCAACCCCCACCTCCATCCATCTTCAAAACTTTTTCATCTCCCTAAACTGAAACTCTCTACCTAATAAACAGTGATTCCCCATTTCCCCTTCCCCACAGCTTCTGACAGCCACCATTCTGCTTTGTCTCTACAAACTTCCCAATCATATTATTTTATTGCTAAGACTCTCAAATCCTGAAAGGCTGAGTCATTTTTCCAAGATCACCCAGCTGATTACTGGCAGATAAAAGCCAAAAGCAAGCACTTACTTAGAAGGGAAAGCAGCAATCATCTACAGCCAAATAGCTTCATTTCCTTTTCTGCTTCAATGCCTTGTTAGCCTTGGTCTGGTGGGTATCTGCAAAGGATAGATGGATGGATGGATGGATGGATGGATGGATGGATGGATGGATGGATGGATGAATGGATGGATGGATGGATGAATGGATGGACGAACAGACAGACAGATGTATAAAGATATATACTCATTGTCAGCTGGGCGCAGACAGACAGGCAGACAGTAGATAGATATATAAAAATATATACTCATTGTTGGCTGGGGCAGTGGCTCATGCCTGTAATCTCAACACTTTGGGAGGCTGAGGCAGGCGGATCACTGGAGGTCAGGAGTTCAAGACCAGCCTGGCCAACGTGGTAAAACCCCGTCTCTACTAAAAATATAAAAATTAGCTGGACATGGTGGTGCATGCCTGTAATCCCAGCTACTCGGGAGGCTAAGGCAGCAGAATCACTTGAACCTGGGAGGTGGAAGTTGCAGTGAGCCAAGATCGTGCCACTGTACTCCAGCCTGGGCTACAGAATGATACTCCATCTAAAAAAAAAAAAAAAAGATACATACTCATGGCGTCTTAAGCAATAAATGTAGAAATTCAGTCTGGCAACATGGTGAAAATCCGTCTCTACAAAAAAAATACCAACAAAACTAGCTGGGTGTGGTGGTGTGCACTGATAGTCCCAGCTACTGGGGAGACTGAGGTGGCAAGATGGCTTGAGCCTAGGAGGCGGGGGTTGCAGTGAGCAGTGATTGAGCCACTACACTCCAGCCTGGGCAACAGTGAGACTCTGTCTTAAAAAAAAAAAAAAGTAGAAATGTGGGTCATATCCATTATGGTCAATTTCTAACAGGCTGAACAGTGTTGACCATAAATATCTATCCATCTGAAGGCACGTTGCAAATGGCATGGCCTACAGCTTGCTTCTTGGACTTATCCCATTTAACATTTTTTTAAAAATAATTTAGATGAAGTCTCACTACATTGCCCACACTGGTCTTGAACTCCTGGGCTCAACTGATCCTCCCAAAGCGCTGGGATTACAGATGTGAGCCACCGCACCTGGTCCTGTTTAACATTTTTATTAATGATTTGGATGTGGCCATTTATGGAACAATGAAATATGTGATGGAGATAAAGAAAATCATGACAGCTGAATCTGCTGGATCAAAGAATCAGTATGCGAAAGATCTAACCAAATTAGAATATTAGAATACTAAACTAAATCATCTCTAACAGACCTAAACTAAAAGAAAATTAACAAATAAAAATAAAATAGATCAGCACCATTTTGCTGGAGCCTGCAACCAGGTGGGAGTGGAGTGGAGCGGCCATTGTCGCCAACTCTTTCCTCTTTCCCACAGTTTGGTCAGTGGGTTGATTAGGCCGTCAGCCCTTGAGCCAAGACTTGTCTCTTATTTAGTTCCGGGGAGGGCCTCATTGACATAAGTGATGTAGAGAAGAACAACTTCAAGGGCATAATGTTCATGAAGAAATTGAAGAGCTTTTTCCAAGAATGCGGAAGATAAATCAAGATAAAAGAAGGCTAATGTAAAGTATTACAGATCAGAAAGTTAAAAGTGAATGGGGGAAAAATTGAACAGAAGATTGGTCGGATAGAAGCACTTGAATTTTTTTAAGGCTATTTTGAATTGTTTGAATTGGGGAAGAGTACACAAAGTACAAAAAGCGAAAAACTCAAGAATAAAGAGAAGTAGAAAGCAAGAGTGAAGTAGAATTAAAAGAATCTGGAAGAATAAATGGGTCCTAGATTAAGTAAATGAGTCTCACTCTCAGTCAAAATCTCCAACAGGAACTCCTGCTCATGTAAAATTGGAGAGACGGTCAGGATCTCGCAGTCCTTCGAGTGTTTCCAAACACTCTGAATCCCATTCTCTATCAAGATCAAAATCAACGTCGAGGTCAAGGAGGCATTCTCATCGACATTATACACGTGATCCAGATCCCACTCTCTCTCACAGGAGACGATCTTGAAGTAGATCATATACACCAGAATACTGGCAGTGAAGGAGCCGAAGTCATTCTCCAATGTCTAACCACAGAAGACATACTGGCAGAAGGGCAAATTCAGATCCCAACACTTGCCTTGGAGTGTCTGGCCTTAGTTTGTACATAAGAGAGAGAGATCTTCGTGAAGTATGTTCTCGATATGGACCTTTGAATGGTGCTAATGTGGTTTAAAATCAACAAACTGGATGATCTCGAGGATTTGTTTGTATATTTTGAGAGAATTGATGACTCAAAGGAGGCTATGGTAAGGGCAAATAGAACAGAGCTGGATGATAGAAGAAATTCAGGTGGATTATTCTATTACCAAGAGAAGACACATACCTACACTGGGCATCTACATGGGCAGAACAACTCATAGTGGTGGTGGTGGAAGTGGTGGTAAAGGTGGCAGTGAAGATGGTGGCAGACGTTGAGATTCTCACTATGATAGCGGGTATGATCGTGGATATGACAGACATGAAGACTATGATTACCAGTACAGAAGATAATCACCTTCTCCTTATTATAGTCAATACGATCACAATCAAGATCTCATTCCTACAGCCCAAGACACTATTGACAATGAAATGGTTGCAATGAAGGACATTTTTTTCCTCTTTATTTTCTTTTTTCTATCTCTCTTTTTTTTTTAATTCTGGATTTCCCCAAGCTTCTGATTCTTCCTACTCTTTAAAAAAAAAAAAAAAAAAAAAAGCCGGGCGCAGTGGCTCAAGCCTGTAATCCCAGCACTTTGGGAGGCCGAGATGGGCAGATCACAAGGTCAGGAGTTCGACACCATCCTGGCTAACACGGTGAAACCCCGTCTCTACTAAAAAATATAAAAAAAAAAGCTAGCTGGGCGAGGTGGCTGGCGCCTGTAGTCCCAGCTACTCGGGAGGCTGAGGCAGGAGAATGGCGTAAACCCGGGAGGCGGAGCTTGCAGTGAGCTGAGATCCGGCCATTGCACTCCAGCCCGGGCGACAGAGTGAGACTCCGTCTCAAAAAAAAAAAAAAAAAAAAAAAAAAAAAAAAAAAAAAAATTGGTTTATTTAGTATCTACGTTATACTCCTAAAGATGTAACTGCTGTCATTTTGAGTAAACATCTTGAGTAGAAAAGGAACCCTAGTGTTATGCTTCGTAAATTTTCTTTTTTTGCTTTTACTAAGAAAAACTCCTAGCTAATCAAGTAAGAAATTATCTTTTTAAAGCTTCTTTTGTGTTAGATATTGTATTAGAGATCCGCATTTAGGAAGAACTCCTTTTTAAACTTTCTTTTGAGGAAGACAGTAACACATGAAGTAGTTCAGTCATGTCATGTTTTCTTTTATAGCTCTTTTACAGTCAAGTAGTTAAATGCAGAAAATTTGAAGCTGTAAAAGAAAACACTTGGACATTTCTTTTGAAGAATGGAATTTTTGAGCCCTAAAAATTAAGTCATTTTTTAGAGATGAAAAACTTGTGGATTCCTATAAAACATGTATTTAAAATACAACTGTTAAAACTCTGGCTGGGCGCAGTGGCTCACGCCTGTAATCCCAGCACTTTGGGAGGCTGAGGCGGGCGGATCACAAGGTCAGGAGATCAAGGCCATCCTGGCTAACACGGTGAAACCCCGACTCTACTAAAAATACAAAAAAATTAGCGGACGTGGTGGCAGGCGCCTGTAGTCCCAGTTACTCGGAAGGCTGAGGCAGGAGAAAAGCGTGAACCTGGGAGGTGGAGCTTTCAGTGAGTCGAGATGGCGCCACTGCACTCCAGCCTGGGCGACAGAGTGAGACTACATCTCAAAAAAAAAAGAAAAAAGAAAAACGTCATCAAAATCATCCTAACAATAATACCTAACATTTGCTTAATACATGTGGCAGCCATGGAGGTATGTCACGGATATCAACCTTTATGAAATAACTTTCCAACAAGCTTCTAGGTGCACAGTTAGCTGACAGCCTCCTACTGCACTCCCTTCAGGATGCCCAGCTTTCAAGCTGAAGTCACACTCTTCCTGGGCAGCCCCACCCAATGACTGCTCATAACATAGGCACTAAGGCCTGGCCATTTCTGTCCAATGCAGGACTCCTCTAATGAACAATTTTTGTTCGAGTCTTCACTGTGTTGTCTGAAACTCTGTCAGACCTGCATCTCACTCTGAGACTCTCCCTGACAACTGTGCCCCCTCTCCCTTTCCTTTCACAGAAGTCCTCTCCTACCTCATGTATCTCTTATATTCCTGCCTCAGCAGCTGCTTCCTGAAGGACTCAAACTGGCACAGCTGGTACCAGAAACTGAGAAAGCAGGAGGTAAGACAGGGCTTAGGAACTAGGTAACTTACTGCCTGACTGACAATGAAGATCTCATCCCAGGTAGTACGTGAGGCATGAGAGGCCCTGACACAAGCTGGTGGCCCAACTGTTAACACACAAGTTGTGACCTGGAAGAATGTTCCCAGAGAGGAACACTCAAACTGGTATAAAGATTCAGATATTTGGGAAGGGGAACACAAACATACAAGAACAATAGAGTTGGCTAGCTGTTAGACTGCCTTGGCTCCCTAGAAAGCAGCTAACAAACAACTGAAAACTAAGTGTGAAGGCCAGAGGGCTCTTTGATAGCTCATAAACAGGTCCTTATCACCTACCATGGAAGGCAGTAAAAGATGAAGAACAAACTCTGGATGGCTACAGACCACTGCTTCACGATGACTGAATGCTCAGCCAAGGCAGGCTTGTTATGCCAAGGTCAGGATCCTGGTTTAGAAAACCCAGAGGCCTGATAGACAGGTTAGGGATAGATGGTTGCCCCCAAAGATTGTCATTTCCAAATCCCTTGAACTCAGGGATGAGTTAGCACTCCCTGCTGTGCAGAAGCACACTTCAGAGGTCTGTCACCTGCAAGGCAACACAGGGGCTCCCTAAGGATCTGTCCCTATCTGCATTCTTGGATGCCATGATAATAGCTAGTGCTAACCCTGCCAAGGACATCTTGGACCTGATAAGGGAGAACAGAGACTATAATTCCCAAAAGAATGGCAAGAATTAGCCAGTGTAAGTAAACGAGCAGGACTGGCATAAACCACAGTGCTAGATTTTCAAGGTGCTCAATCAAGAAAGAAGGGACATTAGACTAAGGTCAAGTTTACTGGTTGAAAGGGGGGCTGTCTCCAGATATGAGAAATAACACTGTAGCAGGGACCTGGGAGATGGTGTAAACTTGCTGCCAGGGTGGCTCCTAGGAGTCTGGAGAAAATGATGGCCCAAACTAATTGAGGGTGAAATGACTGAATTGACATAGCAGAGAGCAGTGGACAGGATTAAAAGGCTCAGGAAAGTGGATATGATAGAGTTGTGTATACCATGTGAGGAGAGAAGATCATTCATCAAAGCCATCAGGAACATACTGATGAGAGAGGCACCAGCATCACTAAGAAGCTCAGTGGTGGCACTCCTCTAAAGGAAAGGCTCATTGATAGCAATAGGGGACAAGTGGTGGCACTTAAACACCAGAAGCTAGTGAACTGTTGCCATTATGATTCATGTCGAAAGACAGCCAATAAGACTCAACCTTCAGGGAGCTATGGAGACAGTTAAGAGAATATGGTGCAGGTTGGGCACAGTGGCTCATGCCTGTAATCCCAGCATACTCTGGGAGGCTGAGGTGGGTGGATCACCTAAGGTCAGGAGTTCAAGACCAGTCTGGCCAACACAATGAAAACCCCGTCTCTACTGAAAATACAAAAATTAGCTGGGTGTGGTAGTGGGCACCTGTCATCCCAACTACTGGGGAGGCTGAGGCAGGAGAATCACTTGAACCCGGGAGGTGGAGGTTGCAGTGAGTCGAGACCACACTACTGTACTACCGCCTGGGCAACAAAGTAAGACTCGATCTCAAAAGAAAAAGAAAAAAAGGAAAAAAAAACAGAATATGATGCCATAAGGAAAAAAACAGGTAGTCAAAATCATTGCTGCTTAATGCATATAATCAAAACAAGGCAAGAATTGGATAAGCAGGAGGCTGAAGGTGATTGCACCAATAAAAACCTACCATCCCTTTCCCAGTTCCTGAACCTGGGCCAGTTTTCAGATCTAGACTCATATATACATGTGTAAAATTACTCCCAAGTCCATCCTCAAAGGAACCTATGGCCATTTACTCAGGCAACTATAAAGTGGAGAAAGGAAAATACCCATCCCCTGGGTATAATCAAAACCAAAATTGTGTACCAGGGAGAGGTAAAGGGAATGGCAACGATTAGTGTCACCTTTAAGGATCTCAAAGATTCAAGGGCAGTAGTACCTAAATATATCTATTTAATGCAAAAGTCTGGCCCCTACAGGAACCAGCTGGATCTACCACAAACTCAAACAAGTAGCAACTATGACCACATTGCCATGCTAGATGCAGTATGTTTGTTACAGCAGATAAATATAGCTTTGGGTACATGGCATGCAGCCATTTGTATGGCAAATAAGTTCCTTTCTATCCTAATCAGAAAAGAGGATCAGAAACCGTTCACTTTCATGTGGAACAAACAATAAAATGCATTCATGGTTTTGCTTCGAGGCTGTTAACTTCACTCTATCATAATACAGTCTGCAGAGATCTGGACTCAAAACAGCACATAGATCCATTACGTCAGTGATATATGTTGATCTTGTAAGATGAGCAAGAGGTGGGTAGCATAGTGAAGGGCTTGGTGAGGGACATGTGTTCCAAAGAGGGTAAAGAAAAACCCTACAAATATTCAGGCATCTACCATTTCAGTGAAGTTTTAAGAGTCCACTGTTCGCAATCATGCCAACACATCCCCTCCAAAGCAAAAGACAAATTGCTGCATCTTGCATCCCCGACTACAAAAAAGGAAACACAATGTTTAGTAGGCTCCTTTAGATTCTAGAAGTAACACATTCTATACACAGGAATACCGCTGTGGCCCGTATACTGGTTGACATGAAAGGCTGCCAGTTTTGAGTAGAGGCAACAACTCTGCAGCAAGCCCAGGCTGTAGTGCAAGCAATACATATGCTGTTCAAAGTACCAATGGTGGGAAAAGATGTAGTGTAGAGTTTATAGCAAGGACGAGAATCAAAATGCAGGCCCCTAGAGTTCTGCAGGAAAGCCATGCTGTTAGAAAAACAGGTTCTGGTGTGCAACTGTGTCCTGTTAAGAGATAGAATGCTTCATCACTGGGCACCACGTGTCCAGACTTTCCATAATAAGCTGCATTCACTAGACTCGCCAGGTCATAAAGCCACGTGAGCACAGCAGCAATCCATTATAAGATAGGAATGGCATATCAAGGATCAAAATGAAACAAAACCAAAGGGCACAAGGAGACTGCTATAAGTGGGCAGCCAAGACTTCCCTGGCACCCACCACACAAGCACCCCTTCCTCAGTTCACATCTATAGCTGTTTGGTGTATCCTACATGACCCACTTAAGAAGGAGAAAAAAGCCAAAGTTTTGCTTACAAGTAGGTCAGCTCCGTATGTGAATGCAAACTGAAAAAAACAAGTTCATTATAGCCACACTTAGGTGTGACCTTGACAATGAAAAGGGAAAATCTTCTTAACAGATAGAACTTTGAGTAGTGCACCTGGTTATGAATTTTATGCAGAAAGGAAAGTGGCCTGGGGTGAGAATATATAAACTTATGGGCAGTGGCAAATAGACTGGCCAACTGGTTAGAGGCCTTTAAGGAGAAGGACAAGGGCAAGAGGTATGAGTGAAGGCAAATGAATGAACATATGGGAGTGGATGAAACGTATGAAAATCTTTGTTTCATGTGTTAACGCCCACCAGAAAGCATCCAATACAGAAGAGCCAATGAACAGCCAAGGAGACAAAATGACTCAACTAGCTGACATCGGTCACCCAGAGGTGGCAAGATGGGGACATAAATGGAGAGGTCACTGTGGCAGAAATAGAGATGGAAGCAGAGAAGGAGACATGGACTCCCATTTACCAAGGCCAACTCTGAACATCCAACCTATGAGCAACAAAGACCAACACCAAGCCCCCATATAGCATTATGCCTCAGGCAGACCAACAGACTATTAAGTGGCAAACTGACTACACTGTGCCTCTTCCATCTTGGATGGGCCAATGATTGATCTTTATAGGATTAGACACTTATTCCAGGTATAGATTTGCCTTTCCTGTCCACAGAGACCTAGCCAGTACCACTAAACACGGACTTACACAGTGCTTAATCAACAGACATGGAATCCAGCCAAGCAAATCACTTCACAGTGAAAGATTTGTGGCAGTAGGCCCATAACCATGAGCTCCAGTAGTTATATCCATAACAGCTCCATACAAAAGGACCCAGTCTTACAGAGTATTGGAATGGCCTGCTGAAGGTACAGCTAATGTATTAGCTCAGAGACAAAAATGGTGTGCTACCCTCTCGTATGCAGTACATGCACTGATTTAGAGCTAGGTTCCCAGTAAGAAGAATACATGGGTCTGAGAACTAAGAACTGAAAAGAGAAACAGCCCCTGCCATCATTCCCAATGATCTACTTTGTGCTTCCTATCTCTGCAATGTGGGGGCTCTATGGCGTTAGAAGTCCTGGTACCCAAACCGGGCACACTTTTGCCAGGAGACACAGGCAAAGGTCACAATGAACTACAAGTTACAGCTGCAGCTTGAATATTGGGTGTTCCTTGTGTCCAAGGACTAGAAAGCAGTAAGAGGAATGCCCATCTTGGCAAGATTAATTAACCCTCATCCTCAGGAGGAAGTAGGGCTGCTGTTACACAAAGAGAACAAGAAGGAACATGTGTGGGACTCAGATGATCCCTGCCCAGTTGTGACTATGAATGGACAAATGCAATCACTCCAGTCTGAGAAAGGTATGGTTCTCAGACTCTCAGAAATGAGGGTTTGGGTCATACCACTAAGTAAACAACCAACACCAGCAGAAATGATAGCTGAGGGCAAGGGCAATTTAGAGTACATAGTGGAGATGGCTCTAGAACCTTGTGGCTCTGAGACCAGCTACAGTGATGAGCCTGAAGCCTGTCTCACTAATGTCTTTCTACATTTCCTCCCTTGGAGGAGCTGCTCTCAGAAACTGTGAAGACATGGATCTGTGCATCACAAGAAATGGACTGTAGCAGTCACTTACTTGGATCTTCCTTCAAAAAAGAATTGCCATTCAGGTACAAGGAGTTTGGATAGCTAACAGCCTCCAGCTGCAGCGTGTCCAGAATTCATCTCAGCTTCCCAGTCATGACCATGCTCTCCTTGGGCAGCTCTAGCTGGTGACTAAACATGGTGGGTGTACTAAAATCTGGCCATTTCTGCCCATGCAGGACTCCTCTAACAGGCAATATGTGCTCTGAAGTTCCCAGTTAGGTTGACTGAGATTTTTTCAGATCTGCATCACAGATTGAGGCTCTCCCTAGCCAATTCTGCTTTCTCCCCATTTCCTTTCACAGGCATTCCACTCCATAAAACCTCTTGCACTACTATATCCATTTCAACGTCTCCTTCCCAGGAGACTTGAACCAATATACTACATAATTAGCTCTTTATGTGTATCACTTCATTTAACCCACTGATGTATTATTGTTAGTCCCATTTTACAGGTGAGAAAACTGAGGCACAAAGAAGTTATTAATTTGCCCAAGATCACAAAGTGAAAGGAGAATTAAATTTGAACCCAGTTTGACTCTGGAGCCTGTAATTTAATCACTATGCTAGAGGAGACAGGATATTGTCTTGTCATCTTTAGATATTAACAGTGATTATTCCGTGTAATTTTAAAGAGTAAAAGAGCAAAAGGATATACACTAGAGGAAAAGCTAGATTTTTGGCTAAATATAAAAAGAAATAATACTGCTAAAATTCTAATAATGTGCAGAACGAGCACCTTCAGGAAGTAATCAAGACCTATCATCTAAGAGTTCAAATAGTCTTGGATATGGTGAGGGTGAGACTTTAAAAAACAGATAAAAGTTGACCTACATCAGTAAAAGGTGTTAATTACTAAGTCCTGTGTGGAAAAAAGGGGTTCCACAACCAAGTAAGTTTGGGTAATACAGCCAGACACAGTGGCTCATGCCTGTAATCCTAGTACTTTGAGAGGCCGAGGCAGCTGGATCACCTGAGGTCAGGAGTTTGAGACCAGCCTGGCCAACATGGTGAAATCCCATCTCTACTAAAAATACAAAAATTAGCCAGACATGGTGGTGCATGCCTGTAATCCCAGCTACTCAGGAGCCTGAGGCAGGAGAATTGTTTGAATCTGGAAGGCGGAGGTTGCAGTTAGCCAAGGTGGCACCACTGCACTCCAGCCTGGGCAACAAGAGCAAAACTCCATCTCAGAAAAAACTGGGGTAATACATAGCTGAACAAAGTTAAACAAGTTTCTTCTACTCCTTAGTCTTTAGAATACTAATGTGCATTTGCAAACTTCTACCTGAGGGATATAGTAAGCTGAAAACCCAAACTTATTTGACTGAAGAACATTTCCTTGCTCCTAGGGAACATGCTTTAGAAATCCTGGATGGGCCTGGAGCGGTGGCTCATGCCTCTAATCCTAGCACTTTGGGAAGCCGAGACGGGCGGATCACTTGATGTCAGGAGTTCAAGACCAACCTGACCAACACGGTGAAACCGCATCTCTACTAAAAATACAAAAAATTAGCCAGGTGTAGTGGTGGGCGCCTGTAATCCCAGCTACTCAGGAGGCTGAGGCAGGAGAATTGCTTGAATCCAGGAGGCGGAGGCTGCAGTGAGCCGAGACCACACCGCTGCACTCCAGCCTAGGTGACAGAGCGAGATTCCATCTAAAAAAAAACACATATACACATAGACACATGACAAGATTCACAGGATGAAAAAAGAGTGTGGACTTTCCAGTCAGAGATATATGAGTTTGATATATAAGTTTGAATCATGGATGTGGGCTTAAGCTTAGGAAAATCAATAAAACTCTCCAAGCCTCAGTTTCCTCAGCTGTAAAATGCATAATAATACAATGATCTTATAATAGCCTTAGTAAGAGTTAGAAATAACATATGTGAAATACTTACCAGAAAGATGGCACACTACAAGGAAGGCTTTTATATTACACAAAAAGTAATACAAAGTAAAAGAATCAAGAAAAACTCCATAAACCTGGAATCATGGAAGAACCGGATGCAAAAATAGCAGTGAGGAATGATCAGCTTGGAACCAAATCATGACAGCTATATGCCAGGTTAAAGAAACTCAACCTTGCTTTTTAAACATTGAGCAGAAATTTCCAAGAGTGACCTCACAATAACTTCAAAAATAATTTTCAGCTACTACTACTAAAAAAAAAAAAAAAAAAAAGGGACAATTATCACCAGAATCACAAAAAGGCCTACATGATGTATTGTGAAGTTCAGGTTTCAAACTGGCAGTGTTTTATTTTAATTACCTTTTAGGGATTGTTTCTCCTGCTCAATTGAAAATGAAAAATGGAGACTGAAGCTCCCCTGTTGCCCAGGCTGGAGTGCTGTGGCACGATCTCGGCTCACGGCAGCCTCCCCTCCGGGTTCCCAGGTTCAAGCAATTCTTCTGCCTCAGCCTCCTGAGTAGCTGGAACTACAGGGGCCCACCACCACACCCAGCCAATTTTTGTATTTTTAGTAGAAACCGGGTTTCACAATATTGGCCAGGCTGATCTTGAATTCCTGACCTCAAGCGATCCATCCACCTCGGCCTCCCAAAGCATTGGGATTACAGGCATAAGCCACCGTGCCCAGCCCTATCTATCTATTTATCTAGCTATCTATCTACTTATTCAGAGATGAGGTCTCACTATGTTGCTCAGGCTGGAGTAGTGTGCAGTGGCTATTCTCAGACATGATCCCACTACTGATCAGGATGGGAGTTTTGAGCTGCTCCATTCCCATCCTGGGTCAGTTCACCCCTCCTTAGGCAACCTGGTGGTTTCCCACTTCCAGGAGGTCACCATACTGATGCCAAACTTAGTGCAGACACCGATCGGCATAGCACACTACAGCCCAGAACTCCTGGGCTCAGGCAATCTTCCTGTCTCAGCCTCCCAAGTAACTGGGACTACAGGCACATGCCACCACATCCAGTCAACGTATTTTAATAAAGAGAATTTTGATATAGACTCTGTTGGGCTATGAAACAAATCATAAAAACATGTACAATTTACTCTTTCTTCATTTTAATAAAATGAAATCTCACAGATAAACACCAAACCTTAATCATTAAAGGTTAGGAAAGAACCAAACCATATTGCAAACAGAAATGCATACTTTTTCATTAATCCTACCAAAAAGGCTCCAGAACTGCTGTTTTTTTAACTTTATATGGAAATTATGCCATCCAAAGGAACTAAAGGATTGTATAATAAACCAGAACAAGAATTTCAGCTCAAAATCACCACTACAGGCCGGGTGCGGTGGCTCACACCTGTAATCCCAGCACTTCGGGAGGCCAAAGAAGGTGGATCACGAGGTCAGGAGTTCAAGACCAGCCTGGTCAAGATGGTGAAACCCCATCTCTACTAAAAATACAGAAATTAGCTGGACATGGTGGCGGGTGCCTATAATCCCAGCTACTAGGGAGGCTGAGGCAGAAAACTGCTTGAATCCAGGAGGCGGAAGTTGCAGTGAGCCGAGATCATGCCACTGCACTCCAGCCTAGGCGACCGAGCAAGACTCCATCTAAAAAAAAAAAAAAAAAAAATCACCACTATAGATTCTAAAAGTGAACTTAAGCAGGAAAATACTGTGGGTGATCCACTGCATGTAGAATGAAGGTCTAAAACTTGCACTTTGTTTACTCACACAGTGGTTCCCTGTAGTATTTCCTAACTGGTTTGAAAAAACTTAAGAAAGATTAGCAAGTAATTACTGCTGACTTTGAACTATGTCCTAAAAAACCTCATAGGGAGGCTTTAATACCTTGAATGAGTAACCAAAACATTGGGTAATATTCTACATATAAGACAGACAATCACATTTGTATTTATATAAAATTATGTATCATTGAGAGGTAATGGCGAGTCTTAAAATCTGTCATGCCTGACTGCCTAGAAATGTTAATATGAAACTGGACTGTAAATTTTTAGAAATGCTTCAGCAGAGTTAAAGAAAAACTAAACTTAGGCATTACAATTGCCTTTTCTTAAGAAATATTCATATTGCCTGGGCACAGTAGCTCGCCTGTAATCCCAGCACTTTGGGAGTCCGAGGCAGGCGGATCACAAGGTCAGGTGTTCAAGACCAGCCTGGCCAGCACAGCGAAACCCCATCTCTACTCAAAATACAAAAATTAGCAGGGCGTAGTGACAGGCGCCCGTAGTAAAAGCTACTCAGGAGGCTGGGTCAGGAGAACTGCTTCACCTGCGAGGCAGAGGTTACAGTGAGTCGAGATCATGCCACTGCACTCTAGCCTGGTCGACAGAGCGAGAGTCTATCTCAAAACAAAACAAAACAAAACAAAAAAATTCATGTTAAGGCTGGGCACAGTGGATCACGCCTGTAATCCCAGCACTTTGGGAGGCCAAGGCAGGCAGATCACTTGAGGTCACTTCGAGACCAGCCTGGCCAACATGGTGAAAGCCCGTCACTACTAAAAATACAAAAATTAGCCAGGCGTGGTAGCGCGCACCTGTAGTCACCGCTACTAGGGAGGCTGAGGCGGGAGGATTGCTTGAACCGGGGAGACAGAGGTTGCAGTGAGCCAAGACTGAGCCACTGCACTCCTGCCTGGGTGACAGAGCAAGACTCCATCTCAAAAAGAAAAAAAGAAAGAAAGAAAAAAATATTCATATTAATAGAAGACAGCCTTTTATATAGCTGAAGTCCTCACAGCACCATTCCTATCACCACCCAATGTGGTTAATCAGTTCCATCCACCAGAGTTCACTGTTTACTAAATAGGAAACTAGAAAGTTTACAGCTATTTTTGTTTGTTTGTTTGTTTTTGAGATGAAGTTTCACTCTTCTTGCCCAGGCTGGAGTGCAATGGTGCAGTCTTGGCTCACTGCAACCTCCACCTCCGCAGTTCAAGTGATTCTCCTGTCTCAGCCTCCCAAGTAGCTGAGATTACAGGTATCTGCCACCATGCCCGGCTAATTTTTGTATTTTCAGGAGAGATGGGATTTCACTATATTGGCCAGGCTGGTCTTGAACTCCTGATCTCAGGCTATCTGCCCACCTCAGCCTCCCAAAGTGCTGGGATTACAGGCATAAGCCACCGTGCCTGGCCTACAGCTTTTATCCTCATGCCAAAAACATTCCTTATCATCAAAGAATCTGGCAATGTATCTGCAAGTAAAAGCTTCAACAATTTACCTAATGACTGTAAATAAAAGTTATTAACCAAGAGCATGGTGGCTCATGCCTGTAATCCCAGCACTTTGGGAGGCTGTGGGTTGATCATTCGAGGTTAGGAGTTCCGGACCAGCCTGGCCAACATAATGAAACCTCGCTTCTATTTAAAAAAAAAATTAAAAAGTTATGAACCGCCAATAGAGCCTTACATTACCACTTCACACTCACTAGGATGGTTATAATAAAAAAAACAGATAACAAGTGTTGGTGAGGATGTGAAGAAATTGGAACCTTCATACAATGCAGGTGGAATATAAAAAGGTGCAGCTACTTTGTAAAAACAATCTGATAGTTTCTCGAAAGGTTAAACATACAGCTACCATTTGGCCCAGGAATTCCATCCCTATAAATACCCAAGAGAAATGAAAGCATATTTCCACACAATCATTTGCACATGAATGTTAACAACATTATTTATAGTAGCCAAAAAGTAGAAAGAACCCCAACTGATGAATAAATAAAATGTGGTATTTCCATACAATGGAATATTATTCAGCAATAAAAAGAAATGAAGTATTGACACTTGCTACTGAACCCTAAAACTATTATGCTAAGTAAGAGAAACCAGTCATATATCGTATGATTCCACTTACACGAAATGTCCTGAATAGATAAGCAAACCCATAGAGGCAGAAAGTAATGGCTGCCTAGGGCTAGGAGGATTAGGGAGATCCTGGGAGTGACTGTTAATGGCTACAAATTGCTTTTTGGAGTGATTAAAATGTTCTAAAATTAGAGAGCAGTGATGTTTGCACAACTCTGTGAATACATAATACTGTTCTAAACTTTTTCCGTTCCGTAAATGGGCTATTTACCATAATTTAAAAGAAAAATACAAGTACTACTTAATTTGTAAAACAGAAAATACTTTATGCATTGAGTATCCCTTATCTAAAATACTTGGAACCAGAAGCATTCCGGACAGAAGCATTTGGGACAGATTAGAATTGTGACGCAAATCTAAACACAAAATTCATTTGTTTCATATATACCTTATACACATAGCCTAAAGATAATTTTATACACTCTTTTTAATAATTTTGTACATGAAACAAAGTTTTGACTATTCTGATTGTGATCCATCACACGAGGTTAGGCGTGGAATTTTCCACTTGTGACATGATGTCAGTGCTCAAAAAGTTTTGGATCTTTGAGCATTTCGAATTTCAGAGTTTTGGATTAGGGATGCTCAACCTGTAAAAACAGCACTTTTCACATTATTTTATTAAATAAAATTTACCATTATAAAGCACAAGGTATTCTACTAACCCCATAACCAAATACTAATTCTACTGACACCTTGGTTCCTCTGTAATTTAGCAATCTCTAATAGTTCAAAATTGGATCCTGCTGATTTTACTTATTATTAGTAAACTATATAAATAATTAACAATCTGGCCGGCCTGGTGGCTCACGCCTGTAATCCCAGCACTTTGGAAGGCTGAGGCGGGCAGATCATGAGGTCAGGAGATGGAGACTATCCTGGCTAACACAGTGAAACTCCGTCTCTACTAAAAATACAAAAAAATTAGCCAGGTGTGATGGCAGGCACCTGTAGTCCCAGCTACTTGGGAGGCTGAGGCAGGAGAATGGCGTGAACCCGGGAGGTGGAGCTTGCCGTGAGCCAAGATCCCGCCACTGCACTCCAGCCTGGGTGAAAGAGCGAGACTCTGTCTCAAAAAAAAACAAAAAAACAAACAAACAAACAAAAACAAATTAACAATCTTTCAAGCTCTTTTTTCAAAACTCAAGAGAAATATATTTTCCACTTCCAGAGTCCAGATTTAACAGGACTCATGGGACTGAACTCTGATTTCCCCATTATATCATTTAATACTTACAATAATCCTGTAAGGTGACCATTATCAGTTACATTTTATAAAAAAGTAAATTGAGACTTAAAGAGGGTTAAGAAACTTGTCCAAGGTTATAAGATAAGACTGACAGGCTATTAAATCTAGTTCTTGCCTACTGTAGTTTATAAGGAAAAGTCTATGTTCTGAAAACAGTTCTTAAGTAAATTTAATAAATTGCGAGTTTTTTGAAAACTAAATATATGAACTATTTCTATTTAGTGCCTGCAACTATATATTTTCCAATGATTATTATATACAGTTGTCTCTCTGTGTCTGTGGAGGATTGGTTCCAGGAACCCACAGGATACCAAAATCTGTGGATGCTCAAATCCCTTATATAAAATGGCACAGTATTCGCATATAACCTATGCATATCCTCCTGTATACTTTAAATCATATCTAGATTACTTACAATGCCAAATACAATGTAAGTGCTATGCAAATCAACTGTTATACTGTCTTGGGTTTTTATTTGTATCATTTTTATTATTGTATGATTACTTTTGTGTGTGTGTGTGTGTGTGTGTGTGTGTGTGTGTGTGGATATTTTTGAGCCTTGGTTGGTAGGCCCCACAGATACAGAGGTCTGACTGTACCAAGAATGTTGCTCTATATAATGCAGGTCAAGTATACACAAGTAAAATTAAAGATCAATGTAAAACACTGAAAATAAATAATTT
The DNA here is from genome assembly GCF_007565055.1 of Rhinopithecus roxellana. NCBI lineage: Eukaryota > Metazoa > Chordata > Mammalia > Primates > Cercopithecidae > Rhinopithecus > Rhinopithecus roxellana. The sequence goes on from NC_044560.1 coordinate 56,811,561, forward strand.
GCAACAAGTATACCCTATACAAAGGGAATATTAATTTATTGGCTAAAACTGAAATGGAAAATATACTAAGATCAAAATTGTTTTCCATAAAAAATTCGAAAGAATTCCAAAAGTAGACAGTCTAAAAAAAATAAAGCCACCAAGTTTTAAGTCACGCAGAAATCCCAATGCCTGATTTTTGTTTTTCCCAAAAGGAAGAAAGAAATGTACATTTATTGAGCACCTCCTGCATGACAAACACTGAGCTAATTGCTTTCGGTTACTTTTATCTCATGGAACCTGTTCTACTTTGCTGGGAGGGGTAGTGTTACTCCAATAGTACATAAGAAACTCAGAATCTAAATGTCACATTGCTCTAAGAGGTGTAGTAAGGATTCCTGCTCACATCCGACTCCATACTCTGTACCACATTATGCAATTAGCAACCATAAAACACACATATATACACCATCCCTTCAGGAACATAAGAACTTAAGCTAAAATCCAGGCAATTATCTTTTAAACAAGCTTTGTGCCTTGCAACTAGTCTGTGGCTAGCACGTTAACAAGGTGCCAAGTAAAAGTTTACTGAATGGAATGAACGGTGGTGGTAGCTTAGCAACAGAGGAAAGAATTACCATCTCTACTCACTCTACCTTTCTAAAGGAGTTAATAAGGAACTATCACCAGGCAAAATAAACAATTATTTCCTTAAACAAAACACTGAATCAGGAATTGGAAGAGAAAGGATTAATCATATATAAAAATTATTATCAATGTCCTTAAAGGGCAAGATGAGACACAGACACCTTAAACAGAGATTTAGTACGTTCCACTCAATTACAACACTTGTCTAACCTACCTTGTAACAGTTAATTAAAGGTATTCTGCTTCCACAGGACAAGTTTAGTAGAGCCCTTGGTCATTTTTGTGTTTCCCAGAATACCTACAACAGGACCTGGCACTTAAAAGCCAAAACTGCATACAAATATTTTACAGATTATAATACCTTTTCAGATGTATTTATCCTAAAAGCCTTGCAAGGTAAGCATAATAACAGAAGTATATGCATTTTACAGACAATGACATTGGTGTCTATTAAGTGCCAAAGTAAATGACGAGGTGTTCTTCTATCACACCTCAGCTATCACAGGAGGCTCTCAATAAATGGCTGCTGGTTGGATCAGCTGTCCCTCAAAATATCATTTTTCTTTCTAAGATTATTTACTACAAGAAATGACATCCTTTGAGCTGGAGCTGCAAGGAAGTGGGAAAAAAAAAAAAAAAGAAATGACTATTGCCACTAAAGATTTGTAATTTTGCTAGAAAACAGACACCTTCCTTCGGCTCAGCAAGGTTAGTTAATTTTAAATTTACTGTATCAGTGATTCTCAAACTTCAGGAGGCCTAAGAATCAGGGAGACTGACAAAAATAAAGTTCTTTGGGCCATCGTCATCCCTAGAATTTCAATTCAAGGGACCAAGAATCCACATATTACATATAATACCTATGTTATATATATAACAAGCACTCTCAACTGATTCTAATGTTGGTGGTCTTTAGGGACACACTGAGAACTGTATTCGACTGTATTCGAACACAGTTCGAATTTGAAATGCATTTGAACGGAGTCTCGCTCTGTTGCCCAGGTTGGAGTCAGTGGCCCAATCTTGGCTCACTGCAACGTCTGCCTCCCGGGTTCAAATGATTTCATGCCTCAGCCTCCAGAGTAGCTGGGGCTACAGGTGCGTGCCACAACGCCCGGCTAATTTTTTTATTTTTAGTAGAGACGGGGTTTCACCATATTGGCTAGGCTGGTCTTGAACTTCTGACCTCGTGATCCACCTGCCTTGGAGAGGAGCATCTTGCTTACATTGCCCAGGCCGGACTGGAACTCCTAGGATCAAGGGGTCCTCCCAATTCAGCCTCCCTAGTAGGCCTAGCCATCACACTTTGCCTGAATTAAGGCTTTTAAAAATCTAAATTAACCTACCAAAATAACTGGTAATCAAGCTAATAATTAACAGAAATCTGACAAAAACAATGCAAGCCTACAGCATGTAAGACAGTAGATCTTCAAAAACGTGTACCATGCCAAACTTTCTCCCTACATGGAGACCCCATGCTGCATAGAAAGTTAAGTTAGGGATCTTTTAGGTAGTTATCCATATTCTTCTGTTTCAATTGATTCAACTGTGGTTCCAATGTAATCTTGTAAAACATTTTTATAGGTCCTATACAAATGGCAATGTAAAATGGAGCAGTCAGATAATTTTAAACCTAATATACAGAAATAATTTTAAAAATCATTGTCAGTACAAGCCCATTATAAACCTGTACTGTTTACAATCTGTGAGATTATGGGTGATTTCTCCTATTATTATTTATTAAGAGCCAACACGGTACCTTTCTATACTTTCCAAATTTTCTACAATAAGCATATTTTTTCATGATTATAAAAGTTTTGCAAGTACCTATAAGTCTTATAACTTTCACATACATAACAGGAAAACAGAAATAACCTGTAATCACATTTCTCACAAAACACAAATATCTGACTTACGGTATCAAACTGTAAGTACTAACATTTTCCAACATTAATATGAGAACAAATCATTTTATTTCTAAAATTTAGCATGTGTCCCATTTCCTTCAGGTATTTATTAGGGTAGCTGGCACTTAAAGAGGACTTAAAATCCTCTTGCCAACCATTATCTGGATCTCTTTAAGTGGAACATTTTTATACCAAACACTGAAGCATAAAAATATTTCCTCTGGCGGCGGCGGGGGCGGGGGGGACAGACCTTTGTAAAAGACGTTTTTATAACTGTGAGTGTTTATCTAGAAAACTTAGCATCGCAAAGATGCGATGGGGCTTTCTCCAAGGCAGACCACGCTTAGAGACAAGATATAATACAAGGAGGCCGGGCTGAGCAACCGGCAGGTGATGAAATTTCACCTCAAATAAGACGCAAAAGGTTGTTTTCGAGCAAGTCAGATCCATGAATGACACTCTAGGAGTACCACGGGCTCTCTTGGTCCCGCACTCTCTGCACCCCAATTCTCACCCTGGCCTTCTTCTCCTCCCCATTCCCCCGCCACTACCGGGATTCTGAGGTACTCGGTATGGGACGCGGGGAAGCCAAAGCTGTTTGCAAACAGGCGTCATCTACCTCCCTCTGGGATGTACGTGCAGGGCCCGGGCTAAGAGGCTGCGCTCGGCCTGGGCCCATGCAAACCCGAAAGGCGGCCGTGCTCCTGCCGGCCCCCAGCTCCACACACCCGGCCGCGCCGGAACCGAGGCCGGGGCGAGGGCTTCCCAACGGCACAGGGCCTAGTCGCCCCCCCACGGCCTTCAGCCTCCCGGGAGACGCGGGCAAAAAGGGCTGGGGCCCCAGGACCGCAGGGTGGGGGAGGCGGCCGCAGTGGCAGGACGCCCCGTCCGCCCGGCCCGAGGGCTGCCGCCAAGACCCCCACAGGCGGCGGGAGGCCGGCGAGCCCCGGACCGCGCCGCGCCACACTACACTCACCTCGAGCAGCGGCCGCCTCCGCTTCAGCATGGCCAGGGGGGTCGTCCCTGAGCCGAAAGCCTCCTCCGGAGGGCACCGGCGCGGCCCCAGGCGCCGCCGCGAAACCTCCCACTCCTGTAGGAGCTGCGGTAGCTGCGGCTGCGGCTGCTACTGCTACAGCTGCTGAGGCCCGGCACCCGCCCAGCCGCATCAGCGCCCGGGCCGCGGCAGCCACGCGGATCCCGGAGGAGCGCCGCCGAGCCAGGCCGGGGGCGCAAGCCTGCGGCGGGACGACCGAGGTGCAGCAGGCGGGGATCCTCAGCGAAGCCTCCAGCGTCGGCTGGCCGCTCCTGCCGCCGGCGCCGCTGGGCCACAGCGCCCCCTGGACCCCACGTCCGGCTACGGCGTCGGGACTGCGGCGGCCGCGCCGGGCACGAGCCGCAGGGAACGCTAAGGAGCGCGGCCTGGGGGCGGCGAGGGCCCCGTGCTCCCTGCGCAGACCGCGGCCCGCGGCCGGCCGCGGACTCCACTTCCCGGGAACCGGAAGCCCCTCAGTTCCCACCAACCCTTGACGTTCCCCGCCCCCCGCCAGACCCGAGCACCTTTTCCTTCTCTCCCGAAGGTACGTGAACGTTCTTGTCACTCGGACCCGCACCTGAGAGCAGGAATGTAAGGGAATCCCTTCGTTTGTCTCTCACGGCTTCGGGAGTGGCGGGGAGACCCCCTTCTAATCCCTTTAATGCGTCTGGATGAAAGAAGAGTGAACCAGAACAAACCTTTTTTTCAAACATACACACACTCCTCTCCCAAAACAGACGAAGGAATTGTCTTTGACCTTAACTTTTTTTTTTTTATCTATTGTGTAGATCATTACAGAAATTTTCTACAGATACCAACCAAACCCTTAACACCTAAACCACCACCCCCACAAAACAAAAATGAAAATATATATGTATACATATGCCCAGCCAGAGAAGAGAATAGCCAACGGGTTGTCCTGAAATTCATAAACAACTTAAAGGTAAGCAAAGAATCACCCATCTTTTACTAATACCCTCCCCGTCCCAGCCTCTTCTCTCCCACCTCCACCCCTCATCCCAGCCGAATCCTAGTAAGGCTCTGAAGGAAGGAAATTATTACACAGTGGGGGCTATGGAATCATTCTGTTTACAGATGCCCCATATTTGATCCCAATCAGCCTCTAGGGTGCAAACGTCAGAACCAAAATCAAACAAGACTGTCAAAGGGGAAGTAGGGAAAGATAATTCTCCAAATCCTCTGATCCCCAAATTTTTCAAATACACTTTTTTAACAGAGTGGTGGTATACTAGAATGTGTAGTGACTTTGGTGTCAGACGCATACCGACACTACCAGTTCCAGTTCTGTCATCTATAGCTTTATGACCCTGGGCAAGTTATGTAACATTTTTGAACCTCAGTTTTCTCCTGCCTGCCTTGCTGGTTGTTGTGCAGATTGGAGGTAAAGAGACTGGCCCACAGAAGATACTCAATAAATGCTAGTTCCAATTTGTATTGGTTCCAGTTCTTTTTCTTAGGCTCAATTTTGTACTCATCTGTTTTTGTTTCTCATTCTCTCTCTCTCTCTCTCTCTCTCTCTCTCTCTGTGTGTGTGTGTATGTGGGTGTGTAAGTGTATTCCTATCAAAAGGTGAATGCTCCATTCTTCATCCTCCCTAGTCTGGGTGCGACTTCCCTAAATTTCACTAATGGGTTTATGTAACACCCCTCCATAGAAGAATAGAGCCTCATACACTGAATCCTATGACATTCTATTGTACAGCAGATATCAGCATGCAACCAGTATTTTTAATGTATAAAAAATGTTATAAGGCAATCTCACCTTACCTTAGGTTATGGCCTAATGATGATAAATAATAGTGAGAAACTACAGGAATCATTCATTTAATAATTGAGCAGCCACCACAGAGAAGCTGTCACCTAGTAGCTCTCTTAATGAAAGCTGTTCCTGTATAATCCTAAGTGTGCCTTTGCCACATACTCCTGAGTCACAAAAAAATCACTATACCCTTTCTATAACAAGAGAAACTGGGGCTCTAAGGGAAACCATGATTCATCCTCACAGTGATTATATGAGTTAGGTGCTATGCTACCACCATTTTACATGTGAAATACATCCAACCTAAGGAAAAGCTGTAAGTAGACCCTGAGATTCCCTTCAGTCCTCAACCTGATGCCCCAACAGTCCTTTCAGCAATATTAAGAAAATGCTGTAAGGGTCATTTGTTGCTAAAAAATTTTCAGTCAAGAGAAATGGGCCCTTCTACTGATTGAGATTATTAGCGCTGTAACCTAATATTAGCACTGTATTTTTCATGCCTAGATCACTGCCACCACAGGAAACCTGCATTTGTTTATGAATAATCATGCAACCCAGGGCATAGCTACTACATGAAGAAGATGATTCATTTGTTCCCAAGACCAGTTTCCTCTTGCTTCACACTTTCTCTCCTTGTTGCTGAAAGCAACTGCCTTTATCATCACCACCTCCTCCCCGATCAGAGTAGTCCACTTTAAATCCTTTCATATTCTACAATTTCATTCCATCGTTTTCAGTTTGCCTTCTGCTCCTAAAATGTCTCTCACCTGTTTTCCTCTCTTCTACTATAAATCTCTTGTTCATTTTAATCTACTTTGGCCTTCTGTCAATTGATTTGGCTACCCTACTCTCAATTTTGCATTGATTTCCACTATTAGCTAGCAACTGTAAAATGTCTCTCTATTCCCAACCTGGAAGACCTCCCCACTTTTCATTTTTATACTGTCTACATCCTGTAGAAAGCCAATATTCTAAGAATGTTTTTTTCAACAGAATTTAAGCTCTAGCACCCCAAGCAAAATATTCTTTGCTCTTTAAAATTAGTTTTTAAAATTCAGGCCAAAAAGATACCCGTTTCCTGACTTGGTGAATGGCACCATCATCCACCCAGGTGCCCAAGCGAAAAATCTTGGATTCATTCTTAACTCTTGCTTCTCTCTCCTGGGCAAGTAGTTACAAAGCCTGATAAATTTTACTTTTTTGCTTTTTAAATTTCTCTTCTCCTGTCCAACTCCACTGCCACTCACTTTGGTCTAGTAAATATGCTCAATAAATTATAGGTGAACTGAATGAAAAAAGGAAGAAGGAATGAATGCATATTCTATTTGGATATAAGAGTAAATACTGGCTGGGCGCAGTGGCTCATGCCTGTAATCTCAGCACTTTGGTAGGCCAAGGCATGTGGATCACCTGAGGTCAGGAGTTCAAGATCAGTCTGGCCACCATGGTGAAAACCCATCTCTACAAAAATACAAAACTTAGCCAGGCATGATGGCGAGTGCCTGTAATCCCAGCTTCTCGGGAGGCTGGGGCAGGAAAATCACTTCAACGTGGGAGTCAGAGGTTGCTGTGAGCCAAGATCGCACCATTGCACTCCAGCCTGAGCAACAGAGCAAGACTCAGTCTCAAAAAAAAAAAAAAGTAAATACTGTATAAAAGTTTGTTTAAAGGAAGGCACAAAACCCCTTCCATGCTCCTATTAACCCTTGTGCTTCCTAATTTGTAACTACTCATCACTGTAGAGTCAGTATCTATTTACTTATATGTCTCCATTGCCAAATTGTAAGCCCCTGTGGGATGGGTTCAGTGTTTGATTCATATCTGTGTCCCGAGAACCAGTCTCAGCACAAAGTACACCCCAGAGAATGTTAAGCTGAACTGAACCTCCCTCATCAGACTGTAGATACCTGCATCCCACATGCTCAGTGACTTTTTTAGGACTTTTCCCTTAAATTTCAGGGCCCACAAAAAATAAGACTCCCGGCCGGGCACGGTGGCTCACACCTGTAATCCCAGCACTTTGGGAGGCTGAGACTGGCAGCTCACGAGGTCAGGAGATCAAGACCATCCTGGCCAACATGGTGAAACCCTGTCTCTACTAAAAATACAAAAATTAGCCAGGCATGGTGGTGTGTGCCTGTAATCCCAGCTACTCAGGAGGCTGAGGCAGGAGAATTACTTGAACCTAGGAGGCGGAGGTTGCGGTGAGCTGAGACCATGCCAGTGCACTCCAGACTGGGCAATAGAGTGAAACTCTGTCTCAAAAAAAAAAAAAAAGGTACCAGGCATGGTGGCAAGAGCCTGTAGTCCAGGCGACTTGGGAGGCTGAGGCAGGAGGATCGCTTGAGCCCAGGAATTTGAGGTTACAGTAAGCTATGATTGCCCCACTACACTCCAGCCTTGGAGACAGAGTGAAACCCTGCCTCTAAAAATAAAAAAAATTATTTTTAAAAAATTAGCAAAGCAGTTTTCATTCTAGGAAATGAGGATATGTAACTAATCAAATACATGGACAAAGATATATGCAAAAATATGTTAATTATAGGTTTTACTGTAAGTTTATAACATAATGTGAGGAAAACCCTAAATAAATTAAGTAAATTAAAATGCCTCCACATGCCAGGCACCGTGACCCAAGCCTGTAATCCCAGCACTTTGGGAGGCCAAGGTGAGTGGATCATCTGAAGTCAGGAGTTTGAGATCAGCCTGGCCAACATGGCAAAACCCCATCTCTACTGAAAATACAGAAATTAGCCGGGCATGGTGGTGTGTGCCTGTAATCCCAGCTACTCAGGAGGCTGAGGCAGGAGAATTGCTTGAACCTGGGAGGCAGAGGTTGCAGTGAGATGAGATCATGCCACTGCACTCCAGTCTGGGCAACAAGAGGGAAACTCCATAAAAAAAAAAAAAAAAAAAAAAAAACACACACAAAAAAAAACACTGTACACAAAGAAGTATTATGCATCCATTAACAATTGTTTTTAAATAATTTTAAATACTGAAAACTGCTGATGATTCAATATCAAGTTAATAAAAAACAGTATTAAGTAAAAAAAGACTATTATCCCAATTATGTGCTTTTTATATTTACAAAATATATAAATATGATACTTAGAAGGAAATAGTTCAAAATGTTATATGTTTGTGGAATTTTTTGATTTTTTAATTTTGGAATAATATCAGATTTAAAGAAAAGTTGCAAAAATAGTACCCCAAAATCCCACATACTTTTCACCCATATCTAACCACATTTGCTTCATCACTCTCTGTCTCTCACTCTTGCTCTATGTTTTTTCCATCTCTATAGAGAGATATAGATATTGTATTAGTCTGTTCTCAAGCTGTTATGAAGAAATATCTGAGACTGAATAATTTATAATGAAGAAGTTTAATTCACTCACGGTTCTGCATGGCTGGGGAAGCCTCAGGAAACTTACAATCATGGCAGAAGGCACCTCTTCACAGGGCAGCAGGAGAGAGAATGAGTGCCAAACAAAGGGGAAAGCCCCTTATAAAATTGTCAGATCTCATGAGAACTCACTATCATGAGAACAGTGTGGGGAGGGAGAACTGCCCCCATGATTCAATTATCTCCACCTGGTCCCACCCTTGACACAGGATTTTTTTTTTTTTTTTTTTTTTGAAATGGAGTCTCACTCTGTTGCCCAGGCTGGAGTACAGTGGCACCATCTCAGTTCACTGTAACCTCCACCTCCCGGGTTCAAGCGATTCTGCCTCAGCCTCCCAAGTAGCTGAGATTACAAGCATGCACCACCATGCCCGGCTAATTTTTTTAGTTTTTTAGTAGAGATGGGGTTTCACCATATTGGCCAGGCTGGTCTCAAACTCCTGAACTTGTGACCCGCCTGTCTCGGCCTCCCAAAATGCTGGGATTACAGGTATGAGACACCTCCCCTGGCCATGACACAGGATTATTACAATTCAAGATGAGATTTCAGTGGGGACATAGCCAAACCATATCAGATGTATAAAGAGGCTATTGTAATTTTTTTTTTTTTTCTGAGACGAAGTCTCGCTCAGCCGCCCAGGCTAGAGTGCAGTGGTGCGATCTTGGCTCACAGCAACCTCTGCCCTCTGGGTTCAAGTGATTCTACCTCAGCCTCCCAAGTAGCTGGGACTACAGGCGCATACCACCAAGCCCAGCTAGTTTTTGTATTTTTAGTAGAGAAGGCGTTTCACCATGTTGGCCAGGATGGTCTCGATCTCTTGACCTTGTGATCCGCCTGCCTTGGCCTCCCAAAGTGCTGGGATTACAGATGTGAGCCACTGTGACCAGCCTAATTATTATTATTTTTTTTATTTTTTTATTTTTTTATTTTTTATTTTTTTTTTGAGATGGGGTCTCGCTCTGTCCACCAGGCTGGAGTGCAATGGCGCTATCTCGGCTCACTGCAAGCTCCACCTCCCGGGTTCCCGCCATTCTCCTGCCTCAGCCTCCCGAGTAGCTGGGACTACAGGCGCCCGCCACGGCGCCCGGCTTTTTTTTTGTATTTTTAGTAGAGACGGGGTTTCACCGTGGTCTCGATCTCCTGACCTTGTGATCCGCCCGCCTCGGCCTCCCAAAGTGCTGGGATTACAGGCGTGAGCCACTGCGCCCGGCCTATTATTATCATTTTTAAGAGACACTGTTGCTCTGTTGCCCAGGCTGGAGTGCAGTGGTGCAGTCACAACTCACTGCAGCCTTGAACTCCTGGGCTCAAAGAACCCTCTTGCCTCAGCCTCCTGAGTAGCTGGGACTGCAAGCATGCACCACCATACCTGGCTTATTTATTTATTTATTTATTTATTTATTTATTTATTTATTGGTAGAGGAGAGGTCTTACTGTGTTGCTTGGGCTAGTCCCAAACTCCTGGCCTCAAGCAATCCTCCTGCCTCAACCTCCCAAAGTACTGAGATTATAGGCCTGAGCCACCATGCCTGGCCCATCATAATCTTCTAATCTATCCCTAAATATTTTTCTGTGTATTTCGTCAAAACAAAGACAGAGTACATATATCATAGTATAATTATCAAAATTAAAAACTTAACATTGATACAGTACTGTGATCTCATCTGTGACCTTGGATGGGCATGATGGATCACACCTGTAATCCCAGCACTTTGGGAGGCCAAGGTGGGAGGATCACTTTAGCTCACAAGTATGAGACCAGCCTGGGCAACATAGCAAGACCCCTATCTCTACAAAAAAAAAAAAAAATTTGGCCAGGCACAGTGGCTCACACTGGTAATCCCAGAACTTTGAGATGCTGAGGCGGGCAGATCACCTGAGGTCAGGAGTTCAAGACCAGCCTGACCAACATGGAGAAACCCCGTCTCTACTAAAAATACAAAATTAGTCAGACGTGGTGGCACATCCCTGTAATCCCAGCTACTTAGGAGGCTGAGGCAGGAGAATCACTTGAACCTGGAAGGTGGAGGTTACTGTGAGCCGAGATTGCGCCATTGCACTCCAGCCTGGGCAACAAGAGTGAAACTCTGTCTCAAAAAAAAAATGTGGTTTTTTTTTTTTCGGGCCAGGCACAGTGGCTCATGCCCATAATCTCAGCACTTTGAGAGGCCAAGATGGGCAGATCACCTGAGGTCAGGAGTTCAAGACCAGCCTGAGGCACAAGAACTGTTTGACCCTGGGAGTCAGAGGTTACAATAAGCTGAGATCACACCACTGAACTCCAGCCAGGGCAACAGAGTGAGACTCCATCTCCTGCCTCAGCCTCCCAAGTAGCTGGGACTACAGGCATGTGCCACCACACCTGGTTAATTTTTGTATTTTTAGTAGAGATGGGTTTTCGCCGTGTTAGCCAGGCCAGTTTCGAACTTGTGACCTTAGGAGATACGCCCTCCTTGGCCTCCCAAAGTGCTGGAAATACAGGCGTGAGCAACCATGCCTGGCCTAATATTCTTTATAGAAAAAGAAAATAAGTTTTTGGTTCTGGTTCAGGATCCAGTGCAGGATCACACATTATAATAAATTTCAAGTTTCTTTTATTTTCTTTAATCTGGAACCGTTTCTCAGTGTTTTTTCTTTTACATCTTTACATTTTTAAAGAATACAGACCATTTATTTTTAAAATATCCCTCATTTTAAGTTTTTCTGATTTTTCTTGATTATTAAATTCAGGTTATGCATTTTGAGCAGTAATACTACACAACTGAAGTTGTGTCCCTCTCAGTGTATCTTATCCAGAGTCATGTGATACTTGTATGTCTCATCACTGATGAGAGTAACTTTGTTCACTTAAGATGATATTGGCAGCCGGGCGCGGTGGCTCACACCTGTAATCCTAACACTTTGGGAGGCTGAGGCGGGCAGATCACGAGGTCAGGAGATTGAGACCATCCTGGCTAACCCGGTGAAACACCATCTCTACTAAAAATACAAAAAAATTAGCCAGGCGTGGTGGTGGGCGCCTGGAGTACTAGCTAGTCGGGAGGCTGAGGCAGGAGAGTGGCGTGAACCCAGGAGGTGGAATTTGCAGTGAGCCGAGATCGCACAACTGCACTCCAGCATGGGCGACAGAGTGAAAATCCGTCTCAAAAAAAAAAAAGATGGTATCAACCAGATTTCTCCATTGTAAAGTAATGGTTTTTCTCTTTGTAATTATTAAATATCTTGTGGGAGATAATTTGAGACTACCCACTTTTAACATTCATTTGTTATTCTTGCTTGAGCCAATATTACTATAATGGTTGCCAAATGATAATTTTCTAATTCCATCATTATCATTCCTTATATATTTTAAATTTGTCTTTCTGCTATAAGGGATAGCTTTTTTATTCTCCTTCATTCATTTATTACTTTGTTTATATCAGATAAACTCATTGATTTTTATTCTATGAATTATGTAATTATTATATAGAGATGCACAAATTGTTTCAGATTCAGCTGGTTTCTGTATTCTTTTAACATTTCTTCATCATTTTTTAAGACTTCCCTTACTTTCTGGTGCTGTGTCCCAGGGGCACCTTGTACTTTCCCAGCCCCATCCCTGGAATCACCCATTCCCCTAAAAGCCCAAGTTCCACTTAGTAGAGAGTGGTCATTAGAAATAAAAACCTATGTGCTAGTTGTTTTCATTGCTACTATAATGTCATTGCTTCTAGGCTCTTTCACTGAGCAGAGCTAGAAAATACAAACACACACACACACTCATGCACACACACACGTGCCCCAATTTTGCTTGAACATCATTTTTACCTTGAACAACAGATAAGGTATGGTTATCCAGAGTTGGAAATTTGGCAGACATTTTCTAGAAAATGGACAAAGTAAGACTGTCACTTCCAGGAAAACAACTAACAGTATTTGTTGCCAATGATAAAATTCAAGTTTTCAAATGAATATTAGAATTTTGAGGCCGGGTGCAGTGACTCAACCTGTAATCCCAGCACTTTGGGAAGCCAAGATGGGTGGACCACCCGACATCGGGAGTCCGAGACCAGCCTGACCAACATGGCAAAACCCCGTCTCTACTGAAAATACGAAAATTAGCCGGGAGTGGTGGTGGGTGCCTGTAGTCCCAGCTACTCTGGAGGCTGAGGCAGGAGAATCGTTTGAATCCAGGAGGCGGAGGTTGCAGGGAGGTAGAGGTTGCAGTGAGCCGAGATTGCGCCACTGTACTCCAGCCTGGGCAACAGAGTGAGACTCTGTCTTAAAAATTAAATAAATAAATAAATAAATAAATAAATAAATAAATAAATAAGTAAATTAGAAATTTGAAAAACTCGTATTCACCACTATGAACTTGAGAGCTTTCTAAACTTTTCTGAAGAGATGGGTGGAGATACTAGCTGTTGGGTTTTTTTTTTTTTTTATAAATATCATATAGTGAAATGTGTCAACATGTGAAAGATCTGCATAACTTAGTAAACCAGTATTTTTTCTTTTTTTTTCTTTTTTCTTGAGACAGAGTCTTGCTCTGTCGCCCAGGCTGGAGTGCAATGGCACATATCTCAGCTCACCACAACCTCTCCCTCCCAGGCTCAAGTGATTCTCCTGCCTCAGCCTCCCAAGTAGCTGGGATTACCGGCACATGCCACCACACTCGGGTAATTTTTGTATTTTTAGTAGAGGCAGGGTTTCACCATGTTGGCCAGGCTGGTCTCAAACTCCTGACCTCAGGTGATCTGCCTGCCTGAGCCTTCCTAAGTGCTGGGGATTATAGGCACGAGCCATCACACCCGGCCATGAACCAGTATTTTTTCAAATAACGAATGCATGATGTTACAAAAGTACATATAGGCCAGGCCCAGTGCTCATGCCTGTAATCCCAACACTTTGGGAGGCTGAGGTGGGCAGATCACCTGAGGTCAGAAGTTCAAGACCAGCCTGGCCAACATGGCGAAACCCCATCTCTACTAAAAATATTAAAATTAGCTGGGCATGGTGGCGGGTGCCTGTAATCCCAGCTGAGGATTACAGGCTGAGGCGGGAGGATCACTTGAACCCGGGAGGCAGAGGTTGCAGTGAGCTGAGATTGCGCCACTGGACTCCAGCCTGGGCGACAGAGTGAGACTGTCTGAAAAAAAAGAAAAAGAAAATAAAAGTACATATAGATAAAATATCTATTTAAAATGTAATATAGAGCAATGGATTTAATGTAACAGTATGAAAAGTTCACTGATTCAGTTTCAGAGTCCGCATTGCAACTCACCTTTAATAAATTACACCTGTGGCCAGACATGGTGGCTCACACCCATAATCCCAGCACTATGGCAGGCTGAGGCAGGAGGATTGCTTGAGGCCAGGAGTTCGAGACCAGCCTGGGTAACATAGTGAGATCCCGTCTCTACAAATACTTAAAAATTAGCTGGGCATGGTGGCACATTCTTGTAGTCCCAGCTACCTGGGAGGCTGAGGTGGGAAGATCACCTGAGCCACAAAGTTGAGGCTGCAGTGAGCTATGATTGCACCATTGCACTCCATCCTGGTTGACAATGAGACCCTGCCAAAAAAAAAAAAAAAAAAAAAAAGGAAGGAAAAGAAAGAAATTACCACTTCTCAAGTTTTAGAAAGAAAGAAAAGAGAGAGAGAGAAGGAAGGAAGGAAGGAAGGAGGGAGGGAGGGAGGGAGGGAGGGAAGGAAGGAAAAGAAATTACCACTTGTCAAGTTTTGATGTAGTATAAAAAATATCCACAAGTATCAGAGATGACTATTAAACTACTCCTTACTTTTCCAGTGGCATATCTGTGTGAGGACAGATTTTCTTCATATACAGCATTTTCCAACAGATTGAATGCAGAAGCGGATACGAGAATCCAACTGTCTTTTCTAAAGTCTTTCAGACTTTAAAGAGATTTGCAAAAGTGTCAACAATGCCACTCTTCTCACTTTTTTGTTTTGGAAAATATAGTTACTTTCATTAAAATAAGTTGTATGTTAAAAGATAATGGGTTCACTATTTTTTTTTATTATACTTTAAGTTCTGGGATACATGTGCAGAACATCCAGGTTTGTTACATAGGTATACACACTTGTCATGGTGGTTTGGTGTACCCATCAACCCGTCACCTACATTAGGTATTTATCCTAATGCTATCCCTCCCCAACCCCCCCACCCCTCAACAAGCCCTGTTGTGTGATGTTCCCCTCCCTGTGTCCATGTGTTCTCATTGTTCAGCTCCCACTTATGAGTGAGAACATGCAGTGTTTGGTTTTCTGTTCCTGTGTCAGTTTGCTGAGATGGTTTCCAGCTTCATTCATGTCCCTCCAAAGGATATGAACTCCTCCTTTTTTATGTCTGCATAGTATTCCATGGTGTATATGTGCCACATTTCCTTTATCCAGTTTATCATTGATGGGCATTTGGGTAGGTTCCAAGTCTTTGCTATTGTGAATAGTGCTGCAATAAACATACATGTCCATGTGTCTTTATAATAGAATGATTTATAATCCTTTGAGTCTATACCCAGTAATGGGATTGCTGGGTCAAGTGGTATTTCTGGTTCTAGAACCTTGAGGAATCACCACACTGTCTTCCACAATGGTTGAACTAATTTACACTCCCACCAACAGTGTAAAAGTGTTCCTATTTCTCCACATCCTCTCCAGCATCTGTTGTTTCCTGACTTTTTAATAATCGCCATTCTAAGTGGCATGGGATGGTATCTCAAAGATCCTGGGCTAGAGTGTGAAAACCTGGCTTCTAATGATGTAAACATGGACTGGACTGAGGAAGAAAGTTTTGATTTACAGCTCTCTAATGACTAGTGATGATGAGCTTTTTTTCATATGTTTGTTGTCCATATAAATGTCTTATTTTGAGAAGTGTCTGTTCATATCCTTCACCCACTTTTTGATGGGGTGGTTTGTAAATTTAAGTTCCTTGTAGATTCTGGATATCAGCCCTTTGTCAGATGGATAATTGCAAAAATTTTCTCCCATTCTGTAGATTTCCTGTTCACTCTGATGATAGTTTCTTTTGCTGTGCAGAAGTTCTTTAGTTTAATTAGATCCCATTTGTCGATTCTGGCTTTTGTTGCCATCCCTTTTGGTGTTTTAGTCATGAAGTCTTTGCCTATGCCTCTGTCTTGAATGGTATTGCCTATGTTTTCGTCTAGGATTTTTATAGTTTTAGGTCTTACGTTTAAGTCTTTAATCCATCTTGAGTTAATCTTTGTATAAGGTGTAAGGAAGGGGTCCAGTTTCAGTTTTCTGCATATGGCTAGCCAGTTTTCCCAGCACCATTTATTAAATAGGGAATCCTTTCCCCATTGATTGTTTTTATCAGGTTTGTCAAAGATCAGATGGTTGTAGATGTGTGGCGTTATTTCTGAAGCCTCTGTTCTGTTCCATTGGTCTATATATCTGTTTTGGTACCAATACCATGCTGTTTTAGTTACTGTAGCCTTGCAGTATAGTTTGAAGTCAGGTAGTGTCATGCCTTCAGCTTTGTTCTTTTTCCTTAGGATTGTCTTGGCTATACAGGCTCTTTTTTGGTTCCATATGAAATTTCAAGTAGTTTTTTTCTAATTCTGTGAAGAAAGTCAGTGGTAGCTTGATGGGGATAGCACTGAATCAATAAATTACTTTGGGCAGTATGGCCATTTTCACGATATTGATTCTTCCTATCCATGAGCATGGAATGTTTTTCCATTTGTTTGTGTCCTGTCTTATTTCCTTGAGCAGTTGTTTGTAGTTCTCCTTGAAGAGGTCCTTCACATCCCTTGTAAGCTGTATTCCTAGGTATTTTATTCTCTTTGTAGCAATTGTGAATGGGAGTTCACTCATGATTTGGATCTCTGTTTGTCTGTTATTGGTGTGTAGGAATGCCTGAGACTTTGCTGAAGTTGCTTATCAGCTGAAGGAGATTTTGGGCTGAGACGACGGAGTTTTCTAAATATACAATCATGTCATCTGCAAACAGAGATGATTTGACTTCCCTCTCTTCCTATTTGAATGCCCTTTATTTCTTTCTCTTGCCTGATTGCCCTGGGCAGAACCTCCCATACTGTGTTGAATAGGAGTGGTGAGAGAGGGCATCCTTCTCTCATGACAGTTTTCAAAGGGAATGCTTCCAGCTTTTGCCCATTCAGTATGATATTGGCTCTGGGTTTGTCATAAATAGCTGTTATTATTTTGAGATACATTCCATCAATACTTTTTTTTTTGGAGACAGAGTCTCGCTCTGTCACCCAGGCTGGAGTCCAGTGGCACAATCTCGGCTCACTGCAACCTCTGCTTCCCAGGTTCAAGCGATGATCCTGCCTCAGCCTCCCGAGTAGCTGGGAGTACAGATGCGTGCTATCACCCCTGGCTAATTTTTGTATTTTTACTAGAGATGGGGTTTCACCATTTTGGCCTGGCTGGTCTCAAACTCCTGACCTCAAGTGATCCGCCCACCTCGGCCTCCCAAAGTGCTTGGATTAGGGGCATGAGCCACCATGCCCAGCCGACTATTGTTATTTTAAATAAATGTTTAAAATGTCTTCTTAGTTTTAATTTCTAAAGTGATATATATCCATATATATAATCTATAGAAACAAAAGATCTTTTGGGTCCCTTATAATTTATGAGTGTATAGGGGACCTGAGACCAAAATGTTTGAGAACTGCTACTGTAATTTATTCAACCATTCTCTTATAATTAGGTATTTAGATTGTTTCCAGTATTTTGCAATTGCAATGTTGCAGTGAATAATTTTGTGCATATGTGTTTTTCTGTTGTTGTAGATGTATCTTTAGGGCAAATTCTTAGTTTTGCCTGATCAAATAATGCATATGTAGTTTTGTTAGATATTACCAAATTCCCTTTCCAAAAGGTTGTACATCAGTGCTACCCCTGTCCCTCTCTCCTACCAACACCCATACTTTCTGTCAAACCTGATACAATAAGATATAATAACACTTTCAAAAAGATAATAATAAGATATAATAACAAGATATAATAACACTTTCAAGACTGTGTAATAGGAAAAGCTTTGGAACAGACAGACCTGAGTTCAAATCCTGAGTAACTATTGGATATGAAAAGAAAGACCTGTTTTCCCATCAATAAAATGAGGCTAATGTCTGCTACATATACAAAGGAATTGGCACATAGTAGGTGCTCATTAAATGGTAGCTGATGTTATTTAGTATCTGAATCACTCTGGGCAGTAGAAGTAGTGGTGAAGGTGGACCAGCACTGATATCCTGGATTCCTTGGGGGTAAAGAGTGGACTGTGCAAACTGGAACTGTAGATGATGCTGACCGTAAGAAAGCATACAGAGTTGAGAATCTTGGAAGTTATCTAGGCTGCAAAAAGAGAATAGATCAACCTAACCAGAAAAGAGGCCAGAAGCAGATGCTGAAAGCTACGGTATAGAGCCAGAAGTTAGAAGATGCAGGCAATGAAATCACCAAATAGTTCATTAATTCAGCCAGTTGGTCAAATATTTATTGAACGCTACTATGTACCAGGCACAGTGTTCCGTGGTAAGCAAGGCACTATTCCTTACAGACGTTAGACTCTAGTGATGGAAGCAGATGAGGAAATAGGCAATTACAATCTTAAGGGGTAAGTGCAGTGTGCTTTAGGAACACAAATCAGGGGTATTTAACCTGAACTTAAGGATCAGGAAAAACTTCTTAGAGGAAATGTCATCTAAGTTGAGATGTGAAAAATTTCCAGGACTTTGCTAGATGAATTGGGTAGAGGGAAGGGAAGACAGTAGATAGGAAAAGAGTTTTTTGGGCAGCAGAAATAGAGTATGCAATAACCTAGAAGCAGGAGAACACATAGTATGGTATGCCTGAAGAACTGAGAGGACAATTTTGGCTGAAGCAGAGAGTACAAAGTTGGGAAGCAATGACAGCCAAGACAGGCCAAATCAAGAAAGGCCTTCTAACTCTTGTCAAGGACTTTGGATTCTATCAGCGTTGAGAAGCTGTTAGAGCTTTTAATCTGGTCAATGATGTTAATAGATTTGATTTTAGAAGAGATTGCAATGGTGTTAACAGATTTTATTTTAGAAGAGATCACTAACTGCTATGTGGGAAATAGATTAGAGGACGCAGACTTGGAGGCAGGGAAGCCACTTATAAGTATTTATTGCAGTCATCCTAGCAAAAGTGATGGTAACCTGAATTAGGTAGAGGAAGGAAAATACAGATTTCAGGAAGTAAAATCATCAAACTCATTTTGGCATTGGCATGAGATTGGATTGGCATGTGAAAAAGAGGGAGAGGTCAAGGATGACACTTGGGTTTCTGGGTTGGGTAACTTAGTAGTCAGTGCTGTCAAGCAGGGAAGACAGCAGAGGAGAAGCTTTGAGGGAGAAGATGATGAGTGCTGTTTCAACATGTTGCCAGATTAGGAAGCAGATTCAGAGAGGTGAAGTTGCCTCTCCAAAGTGACTGTAAGTGTCAGAGCTAAAATTCCAACCCAGGTCTGACTACAGATTTTCTTACTGCTTGAGCATTGCCACACCTCCCATGCTCAAGGTGGGAATATGCTCCAAGCACCAGGGAGAGGCAAAGCACTGAGACCACTTCTAATGTGGGTAAAGTGCTCTCGTGCAAGTTAGATTTGACTGGAGAATAATGGAAGAGGGTATTCCCACAAGCATAATTATTGTTATTAACATTCTGTCCATGATGACTCACACTGCCATCTTCTGGTGCCTGTAAGGAAGCATTAGGATACACTTGACAGTGGGGAATGTTTATGTTTTTCATACAAATTCTGTATGAGGCAGTATGGCAATGTATGGTGCAACAGAAAGACCCTGGGCTACAGTGTGAAAACCTGGCTTCTAATGATGTAAACATGGACTGGACTGAGGAGGAAAGTTGTGTAGGTATTTGAATCTCTGGGCTTTTCCTCAGGGTATCCAGTTCAGTCAGAGCTCCTTTAGCCTACCAACCTATTTCAGACTGCCCACAAGTACAGAGATAGTGTCGTGGAAAGAGCTTGTGTTTTGCAGTAAGCAGATCTGAATTCAAATTACAGCTCCACTAATTTCAGGTTGACTGGAGAAAGTCACTTATTCTGTTTTTCTGATTTGTATGCTACAGAGTTGTAAGGGTTAGCAAGAAAGTGCCAGGTGCATGGTTGGCACTCAATTAAAGTTAATTGTCTTCCCTTGCCTTCTCTTATCTTTTAAACCTAAAACACTGTTTCTCATCACTATCTCTGGCAGCTCCAGAAAAGAGTTAGCAACTACTTCATACCCTTTCCTGTTCTTTCCAATGTACATGTATTCTCTCATAATCAGAAAACCAAATAAAAAACATTTTGTTGTACAGAATAGACCAGCCAAATAGTGAGCATCCATTGTGGCCGACATTTATTTTATTTGAATGTGCTGCACCTCATTTGTGCACATGAGCAAATGATGTGGACTCGTGTGTGTTCTCATGTGAATGTCAATTCACTTTAATTCTGCAAACACTGAGGTCTACCTATGATCCAGACACTACAGGAATAAAGAGTTGGGTGCAAATAGTGTTTTTGCTTGGTTTTGAATGTATGTATGTGTATGAGCCTACGTGCTTTCGCTGAAGGAAGGGAGGATTCATAAAATTGAGGGATGTGTGAGGTGAAAGCAGTGATGGGCTGGCACTAGCTCCTGTTGGCTCATGAGAGGCAATTGTTAGATTTTAAGAAACTTCGTGAGCCAATTGTTAAACATTGCCATAATAGAAGATTCGAAATATTCCCAACTCAAAGAAATTATAAATCTAGTGTGATGGATATCGTAAGTAACCTAATCTGATCAGTACATAATGTATGGAGGTATCTAAATATCATATATACCCCATAAATATGTAAAATTTGTATCAATTAAAATGTTTACTTAAAATTTAAATTATGTAAACTTACAGTTAAATTATGTTAAAAACTAAAGTAATAAATACAGGCAGCCCTTGCTTTGCACAGTTCTGAAATGCATGAATTTTAGTTACCATAGTTTAGTCAACAACACAATCCAAATTTCATTTATCACAGTATAGTAACTATAACTAATTGCACACATTACAAACTTTGCTGCTAGCTCTTCAGTCCATGAATCACTATGTAAATAACAGATGCACATTATGATCAGTGATCAATCACACCAGTTCTTTCAAAGTCAATCAGTGATAGACTTTGGTCTGTCACTGCATATTTGTTATTCAGTTCTTGGACAAACGGCAAAGGATATATTGTGTTGCCTCCTTTTCTACCAGTAACAAAACTCACATGACGTTTTAGAAAAATGAGTAATCAAAAAGGGGAATTAGAAAAAAAAAGATTGAGTGAAGTAAAGAAATGAAAAGTGATAAGGCTGGAAGTGAAACTTAAAGTCATTAAGCATGGAAATTTTGACACTGTTCCCATTTGAAAGACTTTAGATATGTAACCAGAGGAACTTAGTGAAGGCAAAGTTTTGAAAAAAATGAAGAAAATGGTTATAACCAAAAGGATGAAGATGTCCTAGAGACAGTAAGAACAGCAAAAAAACCTCACATTAAAGGAACTCTTTGGCCAGGTACAGTGGCTCATGCCTGTAATCCCAACACTTTGGGAGGCTGAGGCGGGTGGATCACTTGAGGTCAGGAATTCGAGACCAGCCCGGCCAACATGATGAAACCCCATCTCTACAAAAAATACAAAAATTAGCTGGGCATGGTGGCAGACACCTGTAATCCCAGCTACTTGGGAGGCTGAAGCAGGAGAATCACTTGAATCGGGGAGGTGGAGGTTGAAATGAGCCAAGATCGCGCCACTGCACTCCAGCCTGGGCAACAGAGCGAGACTCCATCTCAAAATAATAATAATAATAAATAAGTAAATAAATAAGGGAACTCTTAGAGATACTTCAAGACATTGAGAGTACCAAAAAAGGCCGGGCGCGGTGGCTCAAGCCTGTAATCCCAGCACTTTGGGAGGCCGAGGTGGGCAGATCATGAGGTCAGGAGATCGAGACCATCCTGGCTAACATGGTGAAACCCCGTCTCTACTAAAAAAATACAAAAAACTAGCCAGGCAAGGTGGCAGGCGCCTGTAGTCCCAGCTACTCGGGAGGCTGAGGCAGGAGAATGGTGTAAACCTGGGAGGCGGAGCTTGCAGTGAGCTGAGATCCGGCCACTGCACTCCAGCCTGGGCGACAGAGCGAGACTCCGTCTCAAAAAAAAAAAAAAAAAAAAAAAGAGAGTACCAAAAAACTTTTTTTAAACAGTTTTTTAAAAATATATATTGAAAGTACAAAGAATAAGATGTTCGAAGTGGACCAGGCACAGTGGCTTAGGCTTGTAATTCCAGAACTTTGGGAAGCCAAGGCAAAAGGATTGCTTGAGGCCAGGAGTGTGTAAGACCAGCTTGGGCAATATGCAAGTCCCTGTGTCTACAAAAATAATAAAATTTTTAATTAATCGGGCATGGTGGCTCATGCTGCATAGTCTCCGCTACTCAGGAGGCTAAGGCAGGTGAGGACTGCTTGAGCTCAGGAGTTCGACGCTGCACTGAGCTATGATAGGGTCACTGCACTGCAGCCTGGGTGACAGAGCAAGATCCTGTCTCTAAAAAAGTAAAAATAAAATGTTGGAAGTGGATCCAAACTTAGAACTAGGACCATTTTCCAAGCATGGAAATGTTGGCCACTCATAAATTATACAAAAACAAAGCAAGCACTATTCAAATTATTATTGATACTTTTTTTTTTTACAAAGAAGTACTTATTAATGTTTCAAATTTATTGTTTTTAATTAGTATACTATATCATTCAATGGGCAAAAAATAGTTTTCTCAACAAATGGTGCTGGGGGCCAGGCACATCTATAATCCCAGTACTTTGGGAGGCCAAAGTGGAAAGATCACTTGAGGCCAGAAGTTCAAGACCAGCCTGGGCAACATAGTGAGACCCCTGTCTCTAAAAAAATTTGAAAATTATCTGGGCATGGTGGTGCATACCTGTGAGTCCCAGCTACTCAGGAAGCTGAGGTGAGAGGATTGCTTGAGCCCAGGAGTTTGAGGCTGCACTGACCTATGATTGCACCACTGTACTCAAGCCTGGGTGACAGAGTGAGACCTGTTTCTAAAAAAATAATGAAATGAAATTATTGGCCAGGCACGGTGGCTCACACCTGTAATCCCAGCACTTTGGGAGGCCAAGGCGGGTGGATCACCTGAGATCAGGAGTTCGAGACCAGCCTGACCAACATGGTGAAACCCAGTCTCTACTAAAAATACAAAAAATTAGCTGGGCGTGGTAGTGGGTGCTTGTAATCTCAGCTACTTGGGAGGCTGAGGCAGGAGAATCACTTGAACCTAGGAGGTGGAGGTTGCAGTGAGCCAAGATCATGCCATTGCACTTCTAGACTGGGCAACAAGAGCAAAACTCCGTCTCAAAAAAAAAAAAAAAAAGATTAAAAGAGGGCTGGGTGCAGTGGCTCATGCCTGTAATCCCAGCACTTTGGGAGACCCAGGCGGGCAGATCACGAGGTCAAGAGATCGAGAGACCATCCTGGCCAACATGGTAAAACCCCGTCTCTACTAAAACTAAAAAAATTAGCTGGGTGTGGTGGTGCGCGCCTGTAGTCCCAGCTACTCAGGAGGCTGAGGCAGGAGAATCGCTTGAACCCAGGAGGTGGAGGTTGTAGTGAGCTGAGATCATGCCAGTGCACTTCCAGCCTGGCAACAGAGCGAGACTCCATCTCAGAAAAAAAAAAGAAATTATTAGAAGAAAACATAGATGTAAATCTAACCTTGGATTATGATGTAGTGGTCTCTCTCTCCTTTCTTTTCTCTTTTTGAGACAGAGTCTTGTTCTGTCACCCACCCAGGATGGAGTGCAGTGACACAATCTTGGCTCACTTATACAGTAGTTGCTTAGATATGACACCAAAAGTGTAAGCAACCAAAGAAAAAAATAAATTGCACTTCATCAAAACTTAACACTTTTGTGAAGCTGGCTGTGGTGGGAATATTTATACCAAAGAAATTGGCAAATGGTATATATCAGGGCTTGTTTTGTTAAGTGTCTAGACTTAAGAAAGTGATAGAGCAACTGTGAATAATGCAGATGAAACTTAAAATTGTGTTGTGTCTGTAGCTGTTACACTGGGAAAAACATGAAAAAATTAAGAGATGATCTTTCAGTATTGGAAAACCATTATTTGATTCAGCAAAGAAATCACTGATACCATTCATAAATGAGTGAAGTTCCAATAGATGTCTTTGTTTCATTTTTGTTTTACTCGTTAAACCAACATTCATGTCAGAACTACACTTAGCCAGGAGTTAAAACATTTACCGGCACACCACTGGCTAGAAAGGACAGCACAGATCCTAGAATCCAGCATCTCTTACCATTTTACATGTTGGGCACTGAAGCCCAGGACCTGTCCAGGGTCACAAGCAAGTGAATGAATGAATTCTCAACATTTGAATTGTGCTGTTCTTTTACATTTTAACACTACCTCCCTGAGTATTCAGGAAAATGTGTTTTCCTTGACATGCCACAGTGAGGATGGGCAATGAAGATGTATGAAACAGTTGTCATCAGTTTAGCTAATAAAAAGCCCTTCTCAGGATCACCTGACCCTGGGGAGGTCAAGGCTGCAGTGAGCCATGATAGCGCCACTGCGCTCCAACAAGGACACATACCTGCTCTGAGGGTAGGAGGGGCCAAGAAAATTAGGACACAAGAAGAGACCTGCTAGGTCCCTCTCCCTATCTGGGCAGACAGCAGTAGGGCAAGCAAACAAGCCATGTCTTATTTTGGACTTTTCTCGCATTTACACTCTCCCTACTGAGGCATTGAAGAGATACTCAGGCTTCTCTCCAATCAAGAATTAAACAATGGCCTGGCCCCATGAGAGAGAGTCAGGTTTGAACTTGGCCTCCAGTCCAAAGCCTCACCTTGGCCTTAATCACTTGGAATGTTACTTCAACCTTATCTTATTTATCCAGAGTCTCCCTGGGAGGTGGGCCAGGAATTAATACTTTTACTTACAGTCATTTACAGTTTGCAAGACCTTTGTACATGCACTATCCTTTGTGAGCCCCATAATGGTCCCGCGTGGCAAACAGGAATGGGATTAGTGAACCTATTTTATAGATGAGGAAAATGGGGCTCAAAGAGAGTACCCAAATTCATGGAGCCAATTTCAGGACTGGAACCCAGGTATGCTGACACAAAATTTAGTTGTCTTCCATGGCACAAAAGTACTGTAATACATATCTAGGGGTATTCAGAGAATTATTCTTAGTGATAGTTATTAATAACAAAAATAGCTATCATTTGTAAGCACTTACGTGTCATACTGCATTAAGTGCTTCATATACCTCATTTAATCTTCACAACAATCTGAGGTTGATGCTAAATTCTCCATTTAACAAGTAATAAACTAAAGCTCCAAAAGTTTAAGGAAACTATCTTGGGTCACACAGCAGAAGTGTCAGAGCAAGGATTTGAACCCAGATCTGTTTTCAAAGATTATACCCTTAGCTCTTAAGATAGATGAATGGCCCCCTAACACTTGAAACAGTATTTTTGTTAGCAGCAAAGTATTTCATTAGGTGTGTCTGGTAATAATACAAAAAATGAAGAAAGGGCCAGGCACGGTGACTCACGCCTGTAATCCCAGTACTCTGGGAGGCCGAGGCAGGCAGATCACTTAAGGTCAGGAGTTCAAGACCAGCCTGGCCAACATGGGGAAACCCTGTCTCTACTAAAAATACAAATATTAGCTGGGCATGGTGGCAGACACCTGTAATCCTAGCTACTCAGGAGGCTGAGGCAGGAGAATCGCTTGAACCCGCAAGGCAGAGGTTGCAGTGAGCCGAGATGGCGCCATTGCACTCCAGCCTGTGCAACAGAGTGAAACTCCGTTTCAAAAAAAAAAAAAAGAAGAAGAAAGGTCAGGCATGGCGGCTCACGCCTGTAATCCCAGGACTTTGGGAGGCTGAGGCAGGCAAATCACTTGAGGTCAGAATTCGAGACCAGCCTGGCCAACATGGCAAAACCTCGTCTGTGCTAAAAATACAAAAGTTAGGCAGGCATGGTGTTGCGTGCCTGTAATCCCAGCTACTCAGGAAGCTGAGGCAGGAGAATCTCTGGAACTGGGAGGCGGAGCTTGCAGTGAGCTGTGATTGCACCACTGCACTCCAGCCTGGGTGAGAGAGTGAGACTCCATGTCAAAAAAAAAAAAAAAAAAAAAAAAAAAAAAAAAAAAAGCAAGGAAATTAATTCATCATCCACTTTTCATTCACTAAGTAAATATTCCCGAATAACTGCATCTTCAGGACTGTGCTAGGTACTAGGAATAGAGGGAGTGTAAAAGCAGACTTCATCCTTACATTTAAAATGCTTATTTCTGGGAAGGTATATAAAGCATTAAGTAAACACAAATGAATATATAATTGTAAATGGTATAAGTCCTATAATATTACAGATTACTGGGAGAGAGAATAATGGGGTCAGGGAAATCTTTGAGAGACAATAGTTCAGGAGGGTCCAGGAAAGTCTTTTTGAGGAAGGGACATGTCAATTGAGACCTAGAAGGCAAGTTGTAGTTAGCCAGTGGGGCAGCAGGTGCAGTGGCTTGATGTGGGAAAGAGCCTGAGCGTGAGTGGCAAGAGATGAGGCGAGGTAGAGACAGGCAAAAGTCAGATGGAAGTCAGATCAAAGGATTTGTAGCCCAAGGTAAGGATTTGGGATTTTATCTCAAGGACAATAAGGTGTCTTGGAGGGTTTTCAATCAGAGAAAGGATACGATCTAATTTATGTTTAGAATATCATTCCAGCTATGGAAAGGTAATGGACTTGCAGAGGCAAGATTTGAAACAGGGAAACAGGAAGCTCTTTCAGAAATCCAGGCAAGGGCTGGGCACGATGGCTCACACCTGTAATCCCAGCAATTTGGGAGGCTGAGGCAGGTGGATTGCTTGATGCCAGGAGGTTGAGATCAGCCTGGCCAACATGGCAAAACTCTGTCTCTACTAAAAATACAAAAATTAACCAGGCGTGGTGGCACGTGCCTGTAATCCCAGCTGCTTGGGAGGCTGAGGCACAAGAAAGAATTGCTTGAACCTGGGAGACGGAGGTTGCAGTGAGCCGAAATTGCGCTACTGCACTCCAGCCTGGTGTCTAAAAAAAAAAAAAAAAAAAAAAAGAGAGAAAGAAATCCAAGCAAGAGGGTGATTTGGATTAGGTCATGGTATTGACAGTGGAGAAGAACAACTATAAATGGACGAATTTGAAACTGGTGCCAGATATTATTCTAGATACTGTAAAATATACTTTCTTATTTAATCCTCACAACAACTCAATGATAAGGTTATTTTACCGATTTTACAGATGAGGAGGCTGAGGCTTAGAGAGGTTCAGTCTCAGAATGATACTTCTCTCTGTACAGCAGTGATCTGCCAGATAAGAAACTGATACAACCCAGGGTAGGTGTCAGGATGATCCGCATGATAAAGGCTTGTCTGTAAGGCTTCAGTCTTCTCCAGATAAAAGAGGTCGATCTAGTTAGGGAACTTCTTGGGGCGGGAGGGGGAGGAGGGAGAAGATTATGTCAACTAGAGAACAATCTGTGACACAGAACATGATCGGGTCATCAGGACCCCTGGATTCTAGTCTGTGTGGAGCTTCCTATGGCTAGGCAACATGAAAAACTTAGCGGGCCAATGGATTTGCTTTGCCCACTGCCTATACGGAACTGATTTATTAAGACGGGAATTGCAATGGAGAAAGAAAATTCACACAGAGCTGGCTGTGCAGGAGACCAGAGTTTTATTATTACTCAAATCCGTCTCACTGAGCATTCCGGGATTGGAGTTTTTAAAGATAATTTGGCGGGTAGGGACTCCAGAAGTGGGGAATGCTGATTGGTTAGGTTGGAGATAGACTTATAGGGGGCGAAGTGAGGTTTTCTTGCTGTCTTCTGTTCCCGGGTGGGATTGCAGAACTGGTTGAGCCAGATTACTGATCTGGTCTGGGTGGTATCAGCTGATCCATTTAGGGCATGGTCTGCAAAATATCTCAAGCACTGATCTTAGGTTTTAGGATAGTAATGTTATCTCCAGGAGCAATTTGAGGAGCTTCAGACACGTGCAGCCAGAGACTGCATGACCCCTGAACTGTAATTTCTAATCTTGTAGCTAATTTGTTAGTCCTGCAACGGCAGACTGGTCCCTAGACAAGAAGGGGTCCTTCCTTCCTTCCTTCCTTCCTTCCTTCCTTCCTTCCTTCCTTCCTTCCTTCCTTCCTTCCTTCCTTGTCTTCCCTCCCTCCCTCCTTCCTTCCTCTCTCTTTTCTTTTCTCTCTTTTTTCTTTTTCTTTCTTTCTTTTCTTTTTTTTTTTTGAGATGGAGTCTCACTCTGTCTTCCAGGCTGGAGTGCAGTGGTGCAATCTCGGGTCACTGCAACCTCCGCCTCCCAGGTTCAAGTGATTCTCCTGCCTCAGCCTCCCCAGTAACTATGATTACAGGTGCGTAACACCTTGCCCGACTAATTTTTGTACTTTTAGTAGAGACGGGGCTTCGCCATGTTAGCCAGGCTGGTCTCGAACTCCTGACCTCAAGTGATCTGCCTGCCTTGGCTTCCCAAATTGCTGGGATTACAGGCATGAGCCACCGCACCTGGCTTCTCTCTCTCTTTCCTTTCTTTCTGACAGTGTCTTGCTCTGTTGCCCAGACTAGAGTGCAATAGCTCAATCTCAGCTCCCTGCAGCCTTTACCTCCTTGAGGTGCAAGGAATCTTTCCACCTCAGCCCCCTGAGTAGCCAGGACCACAGGCGTGCACTACCACAAATGGTGAATTTCTTATATTTTTTGTACAGAGTTTCACCATGTTGCCCAGACTAATCTTGAACTCCTGGGCTCAACCAATCCACCCAACTCGCTCCCAAAAGTACTGGAATTACAGGCATGAGCCCCCGCACCTGGACATGTTTTATTTTCTTTCTATTGTATTTTATTATTATTTTCTTGAGATAGAGTCTTGCTGTGTCACCCAGGCTGGAGTGCAGTGGCATTATCTTGGCTCACTACAACCTCCACCTCCCAGGTTCAAGTGATTCTCCCACCTCAGCTTCCCAAGTAGCTGGGACTACAGGCACCCGCCACCACACCTGGCTAATTTTTGTATTTTTAGTAGAGACAGGGTTTTGCCATGTTGGCCAGGCTGGTCTCCAACTGCTGACCTCAGGTGATCCACCCACCTTGGCCTCCTGAAGTGCTGGGATTAAATAAGCGTGAGCCACTGAGCTGGGCCAGCCATGTTTTCTTAATACTCTGGTCCCAACCTGCATTTGCAGTCTTAAGTCTTTGGTGTAGTTTTTTGTTGTTGCTGTTGTTTTTTGTTTTTGTTTTTGTTTTTGTTTTGAGATGGAGTTTTGCTCTTGTTGCCCAGGCTGGAGTACAATGGCGCAATCTTGGCTCACTGCAGCCTCCACCTCCCGGATTCAAGTGATTCTTCTGCCTCAGCCTCCTGAATAGCTGGGATTACAGACGCCCGCCACCATACCCGGCTAATTTTTGTATTTTTAGTTGAGTTGGGGTTTCACCATGCTGGCCAGGCTGGTCTCGAACTCCCGACCTCAGGTGATCCACCTGTCTCAGTCTCCCAAAGTGCTGGGATTACAGGCGTGAGCCACTGTGCCTGGCCTGGTGTAGTTTTTAAAAAGGATAGGATATGGTATCCCACATTAGCCATTTAACCTGCTTCCTCCTCTGTAATACTGGAATAGTAATTTCTACCTCACAGACTAAATAATAGTAGCTTATGGTAGCTACTAATTATTGTAGTTATTAAGTGCTGGCTAGTGCATAGGAACTCGACAAACATTTCAATCCTGACAAGAGTTCAATTTTTATTTTTGTATGAGAAAATTTAAACGTACACAAGTTAATTAACTATCAAATACAACAGTTTTCAAATATAGCACAGTTAAATCCAGGGGTAGCTGCCATCACAGTATATGGTGTCAACCCTTGTGCCTTAAAGCCTTCCTTGAAAGCACATGTTTGAAAGTACTTTGCATACAGTAAAGAGCTGTGAAAATTGGCTTTTTTTTTTTTTTTTGAGACAGAGTCTCGCTCTGTTGCCCAGGCTGGAGTGCAGTGGCCGGATCTCAGCTCACTGCAAGCTCCGTCTCCCAGGTTTACGCCATTCTCCTGCCTCAGCCTCCTGTGTAGCTGGGACTACAGGCGCCCGCCACCTCACCCGGCTAGTTTTTTCTATCTTTTAGTAGAGATGGGGTTTCACGTGTTAAGCCAGGATGGTCTCGATCTCCTGACCTCGTGATCCGCCCGTCTCGGCCTCCCAAAGTGCTGGGATTACAGGCTTGAGCCACCACGCCCGACCGCGAAAATTGGCTCTTAATCACTATAATCACCTTCTCCTTTCTTGGATCCAATGCTGTGATTACACAGAGCAATTCAGCATTTTTATAGCTCTGTGCCTTTGCCCATATTGTTCTCTCTGCCTGAAGCGGTCTCATTTCCCTCTCAAAATGATACCTCTTAGGCTGAGCGCGGTGGCTCACACCTGTAATCCCAGCACTTTAGGAAGCCAAGGTGGGTGGATCACGAGGTCAAGAGATTGAGACCTTCCTGGCTAACACGGTGACACCCCCTCTCTACTAAAAATACAAAACATTAGCGAGGCATGGTGGCACGTGCCTGTAATCCCAGCTACTCGGGAGGCTGAGGCAGGAGAATCACTTGAACCCGAGAGTAGGTTGCAGTGAGCCAAAATCAGGCCACTGCACTCCAGTCAGGGCAACAGAGCAATACTCCATCTCAAATAAAATAAAATAAAATAAAATAAACAAAATTATACTTCTTTCATAAAAGTCAGACAGGAGGGCCGGGCGCGGTGGCTCACGACTGTAATCGGAGCTTGCAGTGAGCCGAGATCGGGCCATTGCACTCCAACCCGGGTAACAGAGTGAGACTCCGTCTCAAAAAAATAAATAAATAAAATAAAATAAATTTTAAAAAGTCATATATGAAATGACCTATGCTGTGAAGTCTTCCCTAACACACTGGCATACCCTCTACTCTCCCAGGGTAGGTACTAAGACTTCTCCATCTTTGTCTTCCTGTCCCTCTCCACTTGATAAATGTTCAGTAGATAATTATTGAACTCATTAATCATTTATTATAAATTTGGTGAAACCAACCAGAGGGTCTTCAGTTATGACAAAAATCCAAGGTGATGGTTGGATGACGTTTAGCAGAAAAACAGCAGTGTAATTAAAGCCATGTCCAAACAGATGGCACAGTAGCCATGGTCAAAGCAGCCTGAGAGGTGCTCTTTTGCATCATGTTCACAAAGCTTTTTTACATATATTATCTACGTGCATTCTTGTCCCCATCTTACTAGTGAAGAGGAAAATGAAGAGACTTTTCCAAATCCCAGAATCTTTTAGGAACACATTATTAATTAGGTAAAGGTGATTTTAAGGATCTAACAGAGGTCCTGTGATTTTCCTTCCATATGACCTTCCTCATTCCTTGAAAATATGTGAGATGTTCCTTTAAAATTTGCACTTAAGGCCGGCCACCGTGGCTCACGCCTGTAATCCCAGCACTTTGGGAGGCCGAGGTGGGCGGATCATGAGGTCAGGAGATCAAGACCATCCTGGCTAACACGGTGAAACCCCCCCATCTCGACTAAAAATACAAAAAAATTAGCCGGGCGTGGTGGCCGGCGCCTGTAGCCCCAGCTACTCGGGAGGCTGAGGCAGGAGAATGGCATGAACCCATGAGGTGGAGCTTGCAGTGAGCTGAGATTGCGCCGCTGCACTCCAGCCTGGTCGACAGAGCGAGACTCTGTCTCAAAAAAAAAAAAAAAAATGCACTTAAGTGTAATAAAGTTTCAAATATATTCTTGAGAGTCACTTGACCTAAGTAGGCTGAATGGCCACAGGGAGAGTGCATAGAAGCACTGGGAATTGAAAAAGAGCCACGAGGATGAGATGGTGAGTGGGGAAAGGAAAAGGGAATGGTAGACAGTTTCATTAACATAACACATTTTCCATGGGCCAGCTTGGTTCTCTATTGCTGTAGCTATTGCCAAAGGACTCCATTCAAGGGATTTGTTATCACAGGAATTTGAGAGCACAGTTCAGGACAGTTAATAATCAAGTAGTAATGCCTGGGAAATTCTCAAGAAATCCTTCTCAGCATCCTCTGGTCAGAAGCTAGAAAAGAGAGAGTCAAATCTCGGTTTATAAGAATGAAACAAGGCCGAGGCGGGTGGATAGAAACCAGGCCAGGGAGGGTGGATCACCTGAGGTCAGGAGTTCAAGCTCAACCTGGCCAACGTGGCGAAACCCCATCTCTACTAAAAATACAAAAATTAGCTGGGCATGGTGGTGGGTACCTGTAATCCCAGCTACTTGGGAGGCCAAGACAGGAGAATCGCTTGAACCTGGGAGGCAGAGGTTGCAGTGAGCTGAGATCCCTCCAGCCTGGGGTGACAGAGGGAGACTCTGACTCAAAAAAAAAAAAAAAAAAAAAAAAAAAGAAAGAAAGAAAGAATGAAACCTGGAGTAAAATAGTAAAATCTGCAATTCCAAATTTGGCACCTGGAGTTCAGTATTAGAATCTCAGACTTTGATAGAACTTGGAGGTCACAAATAGAATCTGGAGGTTATAGATTAGAATTTCGTAGTCCAAATATATAATCTTTGATTGCCATTATTGAAATTCCTTAAGTATTATGGAATCTAACTGTAGGATTCAAGTTCAGAGAATAGATCCTATCCTTTCAATATTAGAATTCTAAGGTCCCAAGTAGCTGCTGAGTTCTAATGGTAAAATGCTTAGATTCAGAGAACAAAACCAGAAGTTGCAATAGTAGATTTCTGGAGTTTCATATTAGAATCTCAGGCTCCGAATTTGGAAACTGGAGTTCTAATAGTAGGATCTCATTATGAAAGTAAAATCTAGAGGTTCAACAGTGGAATTTCAGTTTCAGAAGAAAGAACCTGGAGTTCCTCAACTAGAATCTTGATTTATAAGAATAGAACTGGGAATTATATTCTTAGAACCTTGTACTTTGAAACTGAATCTTTAGTTCCAATAATGCAATACAGGTATTGAAGTTTAAAATATAACGTTCAGAGAGCACAATCTTGAGTTCCAAAGAGATATCTTGAGTTTATATAGTAGAACCCTGAGGTATAATAGTAAATTATGAAATTCTAAGATTGGATTCTATCATATTAGATTAGATTCTAGCATACTAGCATATTAGATTAGGATTAGGATTAGCCTCCAACAGTAATAATGCTAATGACTAACATTTATTAAGTGCTTACTATGTGCCAGGCATTGTTGTGATTTACATGTAATACTATTATTATTGCATTTAGTGCTCAAAAAAAAAAAACTGGCAGGTGATTACTATTGTTATCATCCCTGTTTCACAGATGAGGAAACTCAGGCATGGAGAGGTTAACTTTCCGAAGGTCACACACCTGAGAAGTACAGAAATGGTATCTAACCATAAGTAGTCTTGCTCCAGAACTCGTGTTTTTAACCTCTGTGATAAGTGCCTCTAGATTCTAGAGTCTAAGAGAACCTTGAATTCCACTACTATAATAACATTTAGGGGCTAGTCAATAGAACCTAGAGTTACTATAATAGAACTATAATTCCAATAACAGCATCTTGGGTTTTGATAATGTAATTTGTATGTCCAATGGTAGAATATATGGCTCACACAATACAATCTGGAGTTTCCAACAAATTCAGTTCTAAAATTAGGATTCCTATGGCCGGTCACGGTGGCTCATGCCTGTAATCCTAGCACTTTGGGAAGCCGAGACAGGGAGATCACCAGAGGTCAGGCGTTCAACACCAGCCTGGCCAACATGGTGAAACTCCGTCTCTACTGAAAATACAAAAATTAGCCAGGCATGGTGGCACGCACCTGTAATATCCCAGTTACCTGGGAGGCTGAGGCAGGAGAATCACTAGAACCTGGAAGGTGGAGGCTGCAGTGAGCCAAGATTGTGCCATTGCACTCCAGCGTGGGCAACAAGAATGAAACTCTGTCTCAAATAAATTAATTAATTACTTAAAATAAAATTAGAGTTTCTAATGAAGAATTTCGATTTAATCCCAATAATTGAAGTCCAAGATTCTACTACCAAAACTTTCGTCTCAGCTCTGAACCTTCAGGTCTAATTCCAATAATGGAATCTGTGTTTCTGAGAGTAAAGCCTAAGTTCTTATAGTAGAATTTTAGTTTCTAAGAGTAGAACCTTGAGTTTTAATAGTAGAATCTTCTGGGAAGAGTAAGACATGGAAATAGTAGAATCTAGAATTATTAAAGTAGCTCAAGTTCTAATATTGGAAATTGAGTTTCCAATAATGGAATTTTAAGTTTCAGTAGAAGAATGTGAACTCCAATAATAGGATCCTGGGTTCAGAGAATACAATGTGATGTTCCAAAAATGGGATATGTGATTCCAAAAACAGACCAGGAGTTCTAATGTTAGAATCTTAGGCCTTGATAGTAGAAACTGTGTTACTAGAATATTAGAATCCGGGGGTTAGGGAATAGAATCTGGAGTTAAAATAGAAGCTATAGTTCTAAAAGCAGTGTATTGGGCTTTAATAGCAGAATCTGATTGCCCAGTGGGAGGATATGGGATTCACAGAATATAACCTGGAGTTCCAAACATAAATTACTGGATTTGTAGAGTTGAGTCTATAGCTTAATAGAATAATTTCAATAGAATGATAGTCAAATATGGACTAACACTGGTAGAATCAGGTTAGAATCTGGGGTTCACAGAGTGGAACCTGGGAATTAATTCTAGGACTGAAAGTAGAACTTGGAGTTGTGATGATGGACTCTTGATCTAGTTAGCTTTTATCTCAGTTTTCAATCCTTACCCTGTGTTAGTACTGGATTTATTGTGCCTCCTTCTTAAAAATCACTGTTTCATTGGCCAGGTGCAGTAGCTCACACCTGTAATCCCAGCACTTTGGGAGGCTGAGGCAGGTGGATCACCTGAGGTCGGGAGTTCAAGACCAGCCTGACCAACATGGAGAAACCCTGTCTCTACTAAAAATATAAAAAATTAGCCAGGTGTGGTAGCACATGCCTGTAATCCCAGCTACTCAGGAGGCTGAGGCAGGAGAATCACTTGAATCCGGGAGGCGGAGGTTATGGTGAACCAAGGTCATGCGCTCCAGCCTGGGCAACAAGAGCAAAATTCTGTCTCAAAAAAAAAAATACTGTTTTTTAAAAAAACAGTGTCTCTAAAAAAAATACAAAAATTAGCTAGGCATGGTGGCACTTGCCTGTAGCCTCAGGAGGCTGAGGCAGGAGATTCGCTTGAGCCCAGGAGTTCAAGATTACAGTGAGCTATGATCATGCTGCTGTACTCCAGCCTGGAGAGAACAAGATACTGTCTCAAAAAAAAAAAAAAAAAAAAGGCCGGGCGCGGTGGCTCAAGCCTGTAATCCCAGCACTTTGGGAGGCCGAGACGGGCGGATCACGAGGTCAGGAGATCGAGACCATCCTGGCTAACACGGTGAAACCCCGTCTCTACTAAAAAATACAAAAAAACTAGCCGGGCGAGGTGGCGGCGCCTGTAGTCCCAGCTACTCGGGAGGCTGAGGCAGGAGAATGGCGTGAACCCGGGAGGCGGAGCTTGCAGTGAGCCAAGATCCGGCCACTGTACTCCAGCCTGGGCGACAGAGCGAGGCCCGTCTCAAAAAAAAAAAAAAAAAAATTACTGTTTTTTTGTTCAAAGAGGGAAGATTCTTAATTACAGAGTAGGAGTTAGACTGCCACTCTTAGAAGTGTGTAGAATTGAAATGTAACTTTCTAATATTACTGAAGGCTATTTGGCTGTAGATGAAAAAGTCTTCCAATCAATGAGCCATGTGATTAGGCCTCTGCTATGTGCTCTGGAGCATTCCAAAGTGAAGACCTTGTCCTTGATCTGAAAGGCTAACAATGAATAAAGCAATACAAGTCCAACATAGGGAAGAATGTAATCCGGGGCTAAAGTGTGTAGGCTGGCATTATTCTGACACAGGAGAAAGATCGCTGTAGGTTGTAAGCCAGGCATGGTGGGCGCATGCCTGTAGTGCCAGCTACTCAGGAGGCTGAGGCAGGAAGATGCTTGAGCCCAGGAGTTCAAGTCCAGCCCAGGCAACATAGCAACACCCTGTCTAAAATAAAATTTAAAAGAGAGAGAGAGAAGTGTATATTGCCATAGCTAAGGAGGCTCTACAGAGGAGGCATTCCAAAGGATGGGTAGAATTCAAACAGAGAGGAGGCAGTGCATTTGTGCACTTCAGGTGGGAAAATTCTCAAATAAAAACATGGAAGTAGGATCTAGCGTGATGGACACTAGCAATTTTTTCAGCAAAGAACTATTTATGGAGTGCCTACTTATTCACCAGGCACAATGTAGGTCTCGGGGAAACAGAGAAAGTACAAGAGATTTCTGTCCCTAAGGAGATCATGTAGAAAAACCAATTACAATGACTTTGGAGTTAGACAGAACTGGGTTTGAAAAGCAGACACATTAACTTATTAGCTATGCAACTAGGTTAGCCTCTTTCTATCTCTGAATTAGTCTATCTATAAAGAGGATAATGATATCTTCCTTGAAGAGTGGTTGTGAGGATTCCTGATTGTGTGTGTGTGTATAAAGAGGCCTATGGGGGATGCTAGGTATTATTATTATTAGTTGTTCAAATAGAGTTATATACAAAGTATAATGAGACTACAAAGGAGGTAACACTTGAACTGAATCCTGAATAATGGTAGGATGCACCTGCCGATCAGAAAATAGGAAGGGCATTTCAGGCAGAGGAAACAGAAGTTCTAAAAGTACTGGGCATGAAAGGGAACAAGTAGTTCAGAAGACCTGGTCAGAGGCTGGGGAGCTGGGCTGCAGCCAGACAGGAAAAGGCTTTAGTGCCAAAGTAATGGCCTTTAAGTGATGGTAACCATTGAAATACTGTTAATGGGGGACTCAGTCAACAAAAATATATTGAACCAGTTCAGAGCCTTGCTGAATAATAGACCACTATAGGAGAGATGGTCTTTCTTACACATATACCTTATAAAAATTTATCAGGGGAGATAGTACATATACCCAAGATAAATAATAATATTGGCATGGACAGAAAAGAATGAGCTTTTAGGCCTGGTGCAGTGGCTCACACCTGTAATCCCAGCACTTTAGGAGGCCAAAGCAGGCAGATCACTTGAGTCTAACAGTTCGAGACCAGCCTGGGCAACACAGCGAGACCTTGTCTCTATAAAAAATAAAAATTAAAAAAAAAAAAAAAAGAATGAGCGTTAAAGGTAGAACTCCCTACCATGTTTCATCCTCAAATTTACCTTGTTTCTACCTTTATTTCACCCCCACTTGCAATAATAAATTTTGAGGGACTTAGATTAGCATTATGTTGAAGGAAACATTGGTGTAATGAAAAGGCAAGGGCTCTGGAGAAGGGTTCAAATTCTAGCTACAACACAATGTGGTTTTTTCAGGTGAATTCACCTCTCAGTTTCCAAAGTTGTAAAATGAGGATACTCATCCCTACCTTTCAGTGATACTCATCCCTACCTTTCATCAACTGAGTTGCATGTGGTGTTTTAATTAAGCTTTTGGAGGTTTAGGAAATTCACTTCGATTGTCATAAATAATAGGAGTTTCTTGTAAGGATCCATGTGGAAATGAAGAAACATGTCTGATAGGGACATTACAGCCAAGCCCATGTTAGAGCAGGAAACTTCTGTGCAGTGCGGCAGCTTCAAGCATCCAGTAATGTAGTTTGGAAACAAGGTGGATGCTGTGGTACACCTCTCAGAGGTGTACCCAATTCAGGATTAAGGCAATCTTATCCCCAGCTACTGAGTCATTTTCTGGGAACTGCCATGGCAAAGAAACTGCCCATCCAAGTGTATGACTCCATCCTGGGTGCTGTCTGCATCTAATGAGGGGTTGATGGTGGGACAAGTGGGAGACTTAAGCATCACCCCTTTGCCTCAATTCCAGATGACTCTAGAAGGTCATTTTGGCTCCTGTGCTCTCTGAAGGGTCAGTGAGGTTTGTTTATAATGCAGGTTTGTTTATAACTGCATCACAGCACAACTTCTTCCTCCTCTGCTCAATCACATGCCCTTCACTTCCTCTCAGGTGCTGACCAGAAGAGCACGCCCCAATAAGGCCTCTGCCCACTAATGTCTGAGGCAGAGTGTTTGCGGGAGAACCCGACCTAAGACAGGGAACTAAGAGGCAGGTCAAGATCCAAGCAGGAGGCTGTCTCATTAACCCTTCAGCCTCAGGCATTCTTTCCACTGTGGTGGAAAGACTACCCATTGTCTACCTTTCCTGCTTTCGCAGCTGTCAACAAACTCCTCTTTTAATTATCCCTTTCTTTGTTTCATGGCTTTTG
The DNA here is from genome assembly GCF_007565055.1 of Rhinopithecus roxellana. Classification (NCBI taxonomy): domain Eukaryota; kingdom Metazoa; phylum Chordata; class Mammalia; order Primates; family Cercopithecidae; genus Rhinopithecus; species Rhinopithecus roxellana. The sequence continues at coordinate 56,849,786 of NC_044560.1, forward strand.
TTTTCTGCCTCCTCTGTCTTTCAACTTTGCCCCCAAACCAAATGCTGATTCCTTCATTTAGTCAAGTTTTCACTGTTTCCCTATTAGGGGCCCAGCAATATCCTAGACACTAAGGAGGATACCTAGTGAGGAGGGTGGCGAAGAGGATGGCCCTTGCCTGATAATGATAACCTTATAGGAAATAAATGAGATTAAGTGTGTAAAATCAGTTAGTGAATGGGAAAGTCTCTATACTAATGTGAATTCTTTGTACCATAGGAATTCATACCAGGGAAAGGAGAGTTAGCTGTGGCAAACTGGGAAAGCCAGAGCAAATGAGATATTCCAGGGTCAGACTGGCCAATATGGTGAAACCATGTTGCTACTAAAAATACAAAAATTAGCCAGGTGGGGTGGTGTGCACCTGTCGTCCCAGCTACTCAGGGTGTGGTGGTGTGCATCTGTAGTCCCAGCTACTCGGGAGGCTGAGGCAGAAGAATTGCTTGAACCAGGGAGGCAGAGGTTGCAGTGAGCCAAGGTCATGCCACCACACTCCAGCCTAGGTGAAAGTGAGACTCTGTCTCAGAAACAAACAGGCCGGGTGCGGTCTCTCACTCCTGTAATCCTAGCACTTTGGGAAGCTGAGGCGGATGGATCATGAGGTCAGGAGTTCAAGACCAGCCTGGCCAACATGGTGAAACCCCATCTCTACTAAAGATACAAAAAATTAGCCAGGTGTGATGGCGTGTGCCTGTAATCCCAGCTACTTGGGAGGCTGAGGCAGGAGAATCGCTTGAACCCGGGAGGTGGAGGTTGCAGTGAGCCGAGATCGTGCCATTGCACTCCAACCTGGGTGACAGGGCGAGACTCCGTCTCAAAGAAAGGAAGAACAGACCAGGTCCAGCGGCTCACGGCTGTAGTCCCAGCACTTTGGGAAGCTGAGGTGGGCAGATCACAAGGTCAGGAGTTCGAGACCAGCCTGGCCAACATGGTGAAACCCTGTCTCTACTAAAAATACAAAAATTAGTTGGGTGTGGTGGCAGGTGCCTATAATCCCAGCTACTTGGGAGGCTGAGGCAGGAGAATCGCTTGAACCCGGGAGGCAGGGATTGCAGTGAGCCGAGATTGTGCCACTGCACTCCAGCCTGGGCGATAGAGCGAGACTCCATCTCAAAAAAAAAAAAAAAAAAAAAAAAAAAAAAAAAAAAAAAAAAAACAGATAAAATCAGCGTTGGAAAGTTTTCCACGGCCTGGATTCTGGCTAACTGGATTCACCCACGCTCAGCATAACCTGACATTGGTGGTCATTCATTCCACAAAGTATATACAAGATATAAATGGGTTGGGTGTGCTGGCTCACACCTGTAATGCCAGTACTTTGGGAGGCCAAGGCAGGTGGATCACCTGAGGTTAGGAGTTTGAGACCACCCTGGCCAAAATGCTGAAAACCCCGTCTCTACTAAAAATACAAAAATTAGCCAGGCATTGTGGCAGGCGTCTGTAATCCCAGCTACCCAGTAGACTGAGACAGGAAAATTGTTTGAACCCAGGAGGTGGAGGTTGCAGTGAACCGAGACTGTGCCATTGCACTCCAGCCTGGGCAACAGAGTGAGAAAAGATATAAATGTTCTCTGGGTCAGGCGCGGTGGCTCACACTTGTAATCCCAGCGCTTTGGGAGGCCAAGGAAGGCGGATCAATTGAGGTCAGGAGTTTGAGATCAGCCTGGCCAACATGGTGAAACCCTGTCACTATTAAAAATATGAAAATGAGTTAGGTGTGGTGATGGGAGTCTGTAATCCCAGCTACTTGGGAGGCTGAGGCAGGAGGATTGCTTGAACCTCGGAGGTGGAGGTTGCAGTGAGCAGAGATTGCGGACTGCTCTCCAGCCTGGCTGACAGAGCAAGACACTGTCTCAAAAAAAAAAAAAAAAAAAAAAGATATAAATGTTCTCAAGCTCAAGCTCATTTTTACAAAAGGAAAAAGTCATACTTTCACAATCTTTTTTTCGTTATCTAGAGAAAAAAACTTTGATTTCTTTTATTTCTTGGTTATATTTTGCAAAAATTGCCAGGTGCGATGGTGTGCACCTGTGTCCCCATGTAGTCCCCATTACTTGGGAGACTGAGGCAGGAGAACTGCTTGAGCCCAGCAGTTCTGTGCTGTAGTGTGCTATGGTAGCACCTGTGAATAGCCCCTGCACTCCAGCTTGGGCAGCATACGGACATCTGTCTCTAAAAAAAAAAAAAAAAGGAGGAGGGAGGAGGGAGAAGGGGAAAGGGAAGGAGAAGGGGAGGGGAAGGATGGAGAAGAAGACATATTAAATCTAATATAAGGTATTCAGTCTGGAGAAATAGGAGCCTGACATCTAGAGACCAACGTTTCTCCTCACTCCGCCACCATATCCCGCAGTGACATACTCTCATTATGTATTACTGAATGAATGATGTGGCAAAAACTAGATTTGAATTTAGGTCTAACTCCTCCTCTTTTTTTTTTTTTTGAGAAAGGGTCTTCCTTTGACACCCAGGCTGGAGTGCAGTGGTCTGATCTTGGTCACTGCAACTACTGCCTCCCAGGTTCAGGTGATCCTTCTACCTCAGCCTCCTGAGTAGCTGGGACTACAGGCATGTGCCACCAAGCATGGTTAATTTATTTATTTTAATAGTAGAGACAGAGTTTTACCATGTTGGCCAGGCTGGTCTCGAACTCCTGGCCTCAAGTGATCCGCCTGCCTTGGCCTCCCAAAGTACTGGGATTACAGAGATAAGCCACCGTGCCTGGCCTAAGCCCATTTCTTTTTCACTTGATCTTGATGTTCTCATAAGCATTCCTTTCCCAATCCCATGAAAATTACTGAGAGGAATAAATGCTAGTAAGTAAAATAGAAAGTTCTCATTTTTGTGCAAAGCTGAAGCACAGGTCCTCTGTAAATGTTAAATAACAATGGTGATAATCTATCAGTGGCAGTGTGCTTAGAATTTATAGAATCAGGCCAGGCGCAGTGGCTCATGCCTGTAATCCCAGCACTTTGGGAGGCCAAGGCGGGCGGATCACCTGAGGTCAGGAGTTTGAGACCAGCCTCAATATGGAGAAACCCCGTCTCTACTAAAAATACAAAATTAGCTGGGCGTGGTGGTGCATGCCTGTAATCCCAGCTACTCGGGAGGCTGAGGCAGGAGAATTGCTTGAACCTGGGAGGCAGAGGTTACAGTGAGCCGAGATCACGCCATTGCACTCCAGCCTGGGCAACAAGCACGAAACTCCATCTCAAAAAAAAAAAAAAAAAGATTTTATAGAATCACACGGCTGGGTGCGGTGGCTAACGCCTGTAATCCCAGCACTCTGGGAGGCTGAGGCGGGTGGATCACGAGGTCAAGAGATCGAGACCATCCTGGCTAACACGGTGAAACCCCGTCTCTATTAAAAATACAAAAAATTAGCTGGGCGTGGTGGCACGTGCCTGTAGTCCCAGCTACTTGGGAGACTGAGGCAGGAGAATGACGAGAACCCGGGAGGTGGAGCTTGCAGTGAGCCGAGATTGCACCACTGCACTCCAGCCTGGGTGACAGAGTAAGACTCTGTCTCAAAAATAAATAAAAAATAAATTTTAAAAAATAGGATCACACGGAATCCTAGGGGGTGGAAAACACCATTAAAGTCATGAAGTCCAGGGATTTTCAAACATGTTTAGGCAGTAGAGCTCCTAGAATTCACAGTGCTCTTTGCAAAACATCACAGATTACTGACAGCAAGTATCGTTATATGAACTAGCAATGATTTCACCAGCAGACACAGCATGATGTAACGGAAAAGATCAGGCTTTGAAGTCTCACAGACCTGACTTTTCCATTCACTAACTTGACTACTTGCGTAAGTTAGTTAACTTTTCTGTGCCTCTGGTCCTTCATCTGAAAAATGGGGAAAAACAAATCCTTCTTGCAGGGTTGAGTTACTTTTGATACATGTATATGTACATATATGTAATATTTGAACCTTTAACATGGTAGCAACAGGTCCATAATTCCTTATCCAAACTTTTTGGAGCCAGCTTTGTTTCAAAATTAAGATTCTTTTTTACTTAAAAAATGTAATGTCGGACGTGTGTCGTCCAAATGATACCCCTAGCTGAGTTTGTGGCAGTACCCTATAATCTAACACTTTACATTTCTGTAGAGTTTGCACCAAATTTATGAAAAATATTCTTTGTTTTAAAATTGTTTTGAATTTAGTTGGTATTTTTGATTTGTGGACAAGGGATTGTAAACATGTGTTATTATTTGAAGATAATATAACTGCTATGTTTCAGGTCTACACAGCTTAAGAAAATACAATCCAAGTGCAGTGGCTCATACCTATAATCCTAGCACTTTGGGAGACAAAGCCAGGAGAATCACTTGAGGCCAGGAGTTTGAGAACAGCCTGAGCAACACAGCAAGAAAAAAAAAAACAAAATTTTTTTTTTTTTTTGAGACAGAGTCTTGCTCTGTTACCAGGCGGGAGTGCAGTGGCGCCATCTTGGCTCACTGCAATCTCTGCCTCCTGGGTTCAAGCAATTCTCCTGCCTCAGCCTCCCAAGTAGCTGGGATTACAGGTGTGCACCACCACACTCAGCCAATTTTTTGGTTTTTTGGTTTTTTGAGATGGAGTCTCACTCTGTCACCAGGGCTAGAGTGCAATGGCGCAATCTTGGCTCACTGCAACCTCCACCTCCCAGGTTCAAGCGATTCTCCTGCCTCAGCCTCCCGAATAGCTAGGATTACAGGCCTCTGCCACCACACCTGGCTAATTTTTTGTATTTTTAGAAGAGATGGGGTTTCACTATGTTGGCCAGGCTGGTCTCGAACTCCTGACCTCATGATCCACCCCTGCCTCAGCCTCCCAAAGTGCTGGGATTACAGGCATGAGCCACCATGCCCTGCCATTTTTTTGTATTTTTAGTAGAGATGGGGTTTCACCATGTTGGCCAGGATGGAAAAAAAAATTTTTAATTGGCTGTGGTCACACGCCTGTAGTCCCAGCTACTTGAGAGGATTGCTTGAGCCCAAAAGTTCAAGGCTGCAGTGAGCTATTATCACACCACTGCACTCCAGCCTGAGCAACAGAGTGAGACCCTGTCTCAGCTGATACAACTCACAGCTGTCCCGTTCTTGGAGACGTGCCCTTAACCAAAGGGAGTTATCTCTCTTGGTGGTGAGGGAACCAGGGAGAAGACTTGTCAATGACTGTCTGACACAGTCCCTTGTTTCAAAGGACTAATTTTGGGGTACAGTTCTTGTTTCAGTTTCCCTGTGGGGTTAGACTGGAGCGGGAATCCACACTCTTCCTTACCTTTACTCCATTGCTTCAAAAAGTTACTTCAATAAGTTACTTGAACCAGAATCCCTATCTCAGGCTCTGCTTCTGGGAACCTAAGGTAAAACATTTGGTACCACGAATGGTCCTAGAAAGCAAACCTAAGGATGGGATTCTGGAGGTGGATCACACATGGACTGGATGGTAATGCAGTAAATGGAATGAAAGTCTCTGGCATGCCATATATGTAACTGCAAGACTTTCACCTATAGTGAATTGGGCTGGAATATAGGTGGAAGGAAGGGGATATTCAGTGTAGCTGGTGCAATGTCTCAGGCATTTGAAAGATACATGGGAAATACCAACTACAAGGATAGTGGAAGTGGGAGTCTGTTGCTAAATGCCATTGATTAACTGATGAAAGAAAATGAGCCAGGTGTGGTGGCTCACGCCTATAATTCCAGCACTTGGGAGGCTGAGGCAGGAGGATCACTTGAGCCCAAGGAGTTCAAAACCAGCCTGGGAAACATAGTGGGCCCCTGTCTCTACAAAAAAAAAAAAAAAAAAAAATTTTTAATTAGGTGTCTGTGGTGGCTCATGTCTGTAATCCCAGTTACTCAGGAGGCTGAGGTGGGAAGATCCCTTGAGCCCAGGAGTTCAAGGCTGCAGTGAGCCCTGATCACACCACTGCACTCTGGCCTGGGCAACAGAGCAAGACTGTGTCTCTAAAGGAAAAAAGAAAAAAGAACAGAAAAAGGAAGAAGGCCAGGCGCGGTGGCTAACACCTGTAATCCCAGCACTTTGGGAGGCTGAGGCAGGCAGATCACGAGGTCAGGAGATGAAGATCATCCTGGCTAACACAGTGAAACCCCGTCTCTACTAAAAAATACAAAAAATTAGCCTGGCATGGTGGCGGGCGCCTGTAGTCCCAGCTACTCGGGAGGCTGAGGCAGGAGAATGGCGTGAACCCAGGAGGCAGAGCTTGCAGTGAGCCAAGATCACGCCACTACACTCCAGCCTGGGTGACAGAGCAAGACTCCATCTCAAAAATAAATAAGTAAATAAATAGAAAGAAAGGAAATGACAGGCTCAGATATATTAATCAACAATTTAAAGCAACGGACCTCACTGGTAGCATTTAAAGAGACTTTCATCCCTTGCAGCCAGTAGGCAAAGGTAGTTAATTATTAGGCAGAATTGTGAGAGTGGGCGATTTGATAAAAGGCTGAATTCTCAGCATAGGCAAGTCTCCTCACAAAAGTTGGGCCCTAATATGTAAGAAGTAGGATCCTGAGATTTGAAGTGAGGATATGTAGGTAGATACATTTGAGAAGCTTGAATCTCAAGATTCCTTTAAACCCCCTGGGCCTATTGAAGTGACTCACTGTCCTGTAAGTCCTGTTAAAAGGACAGAACTGGTCAGTGTGTCAATTACATAAAGGGAGGAATGATGCAGAATTAAAAGAAGTGATGTGTGTTATGTTAGTAAATATAGAAAGAACTCCCTGTTTCTAATTTCTGTGCAGAGTTAGGAAAAATGGGGAGGAGCCCAAAACAGGTATATGAAATGCTTTCTTCATTTTCTCTTAACCTCAGGAAATACAACTAGAGTTGATGTTTCTGTGAATTAGGAAGTGTCTAAGTGATACACCAATGGCTCATGCATCCCCACACGAAGAACCCCAACTTATGAAAATGGCATCATCAGGAGGAAACAACTGTACATGGCATAGGCAGTAAAACCATCAGACAGCACCCCCTGGCCACATACAACAGGTCCCCAAAACCACTAGTATTCCCATTACGTGTATGTTACAGCCTTGGTAGTCATCCCACAACTACAAAATTTAAAAAATTGCTATTGTCAATACAAAATATTAAATATGAAGTAGAATATGTTGTTCCACTTTTTTTCCCCCCACTCTTTTTGAACTTTCCTGTTTCAGTTTTGGAAGTTTCTATTGAAACATCCTCAAGCTAGGGATTCTTTCCTCAGCTGTGTGCAGTCTACCAGTAAGCATCAAAAGCATTCTTCATTTCTCTAACAGCTTTTTGTTGTTTGATTTGTTTTGTTTTGTTTTCCTGAGACAGTCTCACTCTGTTGTCCAGGCTGGAGTGCACTGGCACGATCTTGGCTCACTGCAAGCTACACCTCCCGGGTTCATGCTATTCTCCTGCCTCAGCCTCCTGTGTAGTTGGGACTACAGGCGCCCACCACCACGCCCGGCTAATTTGTTTGTATTTTTAGTAGAGATGAGGTTTCACCGTGTTTGCCAGGATGGTCTTGTTCTCCTGACCTCGTGATCCGCCCACCTCAGACTCCCAAAGTGCCGGGATTACAGGCTTGAGCCACTGTGCCTGGCCATGTCTGAGAGATTTTAACAAGTTGTTGACTTTTGAGTTTCTTCAGCTGTTTACTTACTGATAGAACCAAGTGACAAATTTCAAGCTTGTTATATGCCTGACAGGAAACCAGAAGTCTCTAGGAAGTGACTGGAGAATGTGAGCTCCATAGTAGGTTGAGGATGGAGTCATGAGGGAAATGGGTGAAATCAGCCCATGGGCTTTGGAGACTGCAGGCCTGTCCAGCCTCTGACACCCCAGTGAGTCTGCAAAGATTCCAACAGTGACAGCAAACTAGCATGGCTGACTCCATCTGGCATCTAGTCTCAGGCTGGCTGTCCTCACTCATTCCTGGACATAGGCCAGGCTAACCATGGGAGGAATTTAGTTGATGGTTTAACTTTGAAGCAAGAATGATAATAGTTCCTCCATAAAACTAATTCCCTTATTTTGCCCAGGGATTGCCTTTGTAAAACTGGTGGAAGACCATGAGAGTAAGATTATAGGAGGGAGCTGAATTCTGCTAAAATTTAGGCACAGTTTCTATAATCCCTTACTGCTCAAATATCATTTGGCCAGAGTTTATAAAATTTGTAACTAATTGCTGCTCTAGATAACATCACTATTGTAGGATCTGAGATTGGTCTTTTGAGATGTTTCTCATTCTTTGCATTCTGGCAGCCGGCTGACCTCATCCATACCCATGACTAATGGCTCAGCCAGGCACTTGATCCCCACCTAGAGGTGGATTCAAGCACAAACAGATCATTTCCCTCCGCCCGCATGATTCCATCCCCAAACAATCAGCAGTACCCATTTTTTAGTCCTGTGCCCCTGAAACTATCCTTGAAAATCTCTAACCCCTGATCCACTAGGGAGTCTGATTTGAGTAATAATAAACCTCTGTCCTCCTGTTTGGCAGACTTGCAGTCATTAAAATTTTTCTTTACTGCAAATCACCATCTGGATAAATTGGTTCTGTTTGTGCAGGAGGCCAGAAGAATTTGTCTGGGAATTATAAGAGTGGATGGAGGAGCTGCCTATCCCTGTCCCATGGTCTTGTCCACAGATCAGCCTCACACAGGGACAGAGCCCTGGGTGGGGATACAGTGGAAGCTTATTCTCTTAGTGACCTGGGGACATTGGCTTGAGATGAAGCCTGGCAGGAGTGGAAACTCCAGGTGATTTCTGTGCCTTTCCTTTTTCCTGGGAGGTGGGCCAGGCCACAGTGTTAGCAGGAAAGGAACAGAACAGTCAGCCTAGTTAGAGGGAGTGTCTGGGGAAGGCCTAGGGGTGGAGGAAGAAGCTGTGCAGGACAGGGCTTGCCAGTTAGAATGAAGTGGGAGGAAGATGAGGGACCAGAGAAGCAGAGAGAGACAGAGACAGCATGGCAGTGAACAGTGGGGCCTACAGTGACTTCAGAGACCCCAGGGACCAGGTGCCCCCATTTCCACAGTCCAGGATCAGGGAGCCCTGAAAACCCTCCAGTGGCCAAAGAGCTTCAGAGTTATACATGAGGTGGCATGGCTTTAGGGACAAGAGGTAGTGGGGGGATGAAACATGGGTGTCAGCCTCTGAAAGACAAGGGACAGGTGTGGCTAGAACCTCCTAGGATTCTGCATCCAAGATCCACTCTCTAAAGAGGTTATGGATCATTCATTTTTTCGTTCAATTCCTTCATTTGTTATGTGAGAGCACCTGAGTATGTGTCTCTCACTGGGCCTGTGCTGGTGCATGCTGTGGGTGGGGAAAACAAACAAGGTCCTCTCTTTTATCCTGTCATGCCAGTGACATGCACACTTTGGGAAAGGCAGGATTTCGGGTTCAGTGATAGGGGTTAAGATCTGAGGGTGAGGCCTGGACATTTTTTCCACTGACTCTGACAGTTGAGGCAGGTGATTTAGTTCTGGAGTGCAGACTAATCAACTGACCATTTGCTCTCACTCCTCTGAGGTTTGGATGCCTAAGAAGAGAGAATTTGAACCAAAAAATAAGCCCTCACTTCTGGTGGAGGACAGGATGGGCCTGTGACTGCAGACAGACCTCAGGTGACCCTGATCTGCCTTTTGTGTTTGTGTGACTCTGGTTCAGTGACTGTGCCTTCCTGTGGCTCAGTTTTCTCTCAGTCAAATAAGCTAAATGGCAAATGGACTGTGGCTTTTCATGCTATCTGTGAATAAATTGTAAATTCTTCACAGTCATCTGACCTAATGCTTGGCACAGTGGAGGTGTTCACACAAACAGCATTTATTATTATTCACTTCCGTGAGAGAGCACCTTTAGGTCAGATCCTTGTGGACAAGCTGCTGCCAGGTACATTTTCTCTCTTCTGTTTCTGCTTCGGGGACATTAGATTTTCTATGGAGTGTCCTAAGCCTCACAAGGCAGTTGGCTGATGGCCTACAAAGCTTGTCTTTCTGTCCTCTCCACTCTGAGTCTCCAGTGAAGAAAGTTCTGTCCTTGCCCAGATGAGGCTCCGAGGGCTGAGCCCTGGCAGTGAGCAGCTCCAGGAAACACAGTCCTCAGACAGCTGGTGAGTCCCTGGTCCCAGTAAGCCCTGCCACAACCCAGCCCTGGCACAGCTCCTCAGCTTTATCTGGAGTAAGGATTTAGAGACAGGGGTCTGGGGTTGAGGCTTCTTGGGCTGAGCTTCTCGGAGAGTATCTCATGGGGCCTCTTAGCAAAGCCCTACTCAGTTCTCCAGGGTCTTTCTCAGGGTCAAGTTTATGAAGAGGACATGAGGTGCTTGGCTGAGACTGATCTCCTCCTGCTGAGCACCCCCCCCATCAGACTGTCCTTCCTGTGCAGCAAGTGTCTGCAGGGTCTGGAGGCAGGAAAGGAATTCTGATCTGCTGAAGTTTGTCTCCTGTGTGTGTCCTGCACTAAATGCCGAAACCCCAACATGGGACATAACGCAGCAAGGGACACAGGCACAGTCTAGGCCTGACCATCCTGTGTGTGCAAAGTAGAAGTGACCCTCGCCCCCCAACACTCAGGGATCATGTGGAATCACTCATGGTATAAGGTGAAATGTCCAGTTACTCCTTTAGTCTCATCAATTCGCTTCATGATTTTTACGGTGTAGGATCCTGTGTCCTGCTTGGTGACATTCTGGATCAGCAGGGATCCATTGGAATATAGTGTTTCTCGTCCACTGTATGCAGGCCCAAATAGAATTCTATCAGGGTATCTTGTATATTCTATAATGAATTGGTAGAAGTCCATTATTTGCCCTTTGTACCAGACGTAGGCAGCAGGATTCTGGGGCAAATTGTGGACAAGTAGAAGAACATCCTTGCCCTCAGAAACTTTGGTTGGTTGAGCTTCAATCATGACTTGGGCAGTGGTGGGTGGGTTCCAGAAGATTAAAAGTGATGCTAGGAGGTGGAGAGAGCATCAGTCAATATTGAGACCTATGTATTGGGGTGAAAAGATGGGGCCCTGGGTCCTGAAACGATCTCTTCAATCATCAGCCTTGAAGACACACACACACAAACACACACACATACACACACACCCCTTTTTTGGGTGGTGTGATTGTGTGTTTGTGTCCTGCTGTCCTACTGGGTCAAGGTCAGTGGCACGACCCCCATTCCTTCAACCCTTCTGACCTCGGCATTTCTCTCTCTGGAATCCTCTTCCCCAGAGGTCTGCACGGCTCCCTCCACACTGCCCTCAGGTCCTGCTCACATCAGGGCATCCTTAGACTTCTTTCCTGACACCTCCTTCAGAGACGCTGGGTCTTCCCTTTCTGACCTTTCCCTGCTCTGCTCTCTCCGGAGCTCTTGTCAACACCTGACCTCACATTCCAGATCTCTTTGCATGTCTGTCTTCCTGCCCATAAGAGCATGAGCTCCGTGAGGACAGGGACGTTTGTGATCTGGGTTGCACCCCAGTGCCTGGGACAGGCTTCAGCCTCCTGTAGGTGTGAGAGTTCCAAGGACCCTCCATGCCCGGGGTGTTTGTTTTTTTCTTTACCCAGTGGTTGAGGTTTTCTGGTGAGGACAGTGTTTCATGCCCTGCTTATATTTTCATTTGAAGTGTCATCTGATAATAGTTATCATTATCGTTTTTCAAAATATGGTGGCCAGTGATGATTAACCAGGAAAAGAGAACACTTGAGATTTTTCTACCTCTTACCAATTCCAGTTCAATGTGATTTTCCTGTTTTGACCCCTGTCCCTCACTGGTACATTTTCCCCTATCCAGGCTCCAACAGAGCCTTCTTTCCTCTTTTTTTTTTTTTGAGACAGAGTCTCACACTGGCACCCGGGCTGGCGTGCAGTGGCACAATCTCAGCTCACTGCAATCTCTGCCTCCTCTGCCTCCTGGGTTCATGCAATTCTCCTGCCTCAGCCTCTCAAGTAGCTAGGATTACAGGAGCACACCACCACACTTGGTTACTTTTTTGTATTTTTAGTAGAGATGGGGCTTCACTTTGTTGACCAGACTGGTCTTGAACTCCTGACTTCATGATCCACCCACCTCAGCCTCCCAAAGTGCTTTTTTTTTTTTAGAACCCCATCCTCTCCAGGAAACCCCATCCAATCATTCTGCTTCCTCCTCCTGTCCTCTCCCAGGAAGTTCTCTCCTCACCTGTGAGCAGGAGCTCCTTCCAGGTGATGTGCAGTGTGCAGGGAGGCACTGAGAGGGGCCCCATGGCCTGTGCTGCCTGCGTGTTCTCTTCTGTGGAGATGATCCTGGGATCCAGAAACTTTCTGAGCACGGCTGTCAGCTGTGCTGTCCTTCCTCCTTCTGTGCTGAGCCTCTTCCCAGGGCAGGAGCACTTCTCAGGCTCATGGGCAGGGTCTGTGCCGAGGACACCTCTCTGTCCCCTCCCCTCTCAGTCCTGTCTCCTTGTCCCTCCTTCTCTTTTTCCTTTGGTCTGTGTGTCAGGTCCCTGGGAATTGTGGAGGCCTCTGCCTTTTTCAGCAGTGATTCGGTCACCTAACCTTGACACACACTATGTGCAGAAACACAAACACACACACAAAAGAGACACACACAGACACACACGGTCACACACATGCCCTGTAGCTTGGGCAAGCACAGTCCTGGGCCTCAGCCTCCTGCTGTCCTGATGGCTCTGGGTCGGGGTGCACATTCGCACCCTTTTCCCTCTTTCATCCCCATCTGGCTCTCCCCTTCAGTGCAGGAGGCTGGAGCTGCACCAGGTCCCTGTCACAGGGACACTCCATTGTGCTGTGGGGGAGCTGTGTGTCACTGGTGAGAGGGACCCTTCCTTTCTCTAATTGTGTCTAGCTTGGCTGCAGCTTCCAAGGATGGACATTCAGGACCTGGGTGTCCCAGAGGAAACTGTCCTTTCTCGGGGTGTGTAGGGTGAATCTCTCATGCCTCTTGGGAGGAGAGGCCTGTACTGGTTGCTCAGTGGGGGCTGTGAGTCCCATGGTCAAAGGGACTGTTCTCAGTCACTGTATTGCTCCCTGGGGTCTGGTGGCTGAGCTGGGGCTCAGGGTTTCTCATTTCTTCCTGAACATCTTTGGTGTCCTCTCTTCTCTGATCATCTGATTGTCCTGTGGACACCACACCTTCCTCGTGATGGTACAGGAGGAAGTGGGGAATTACCCAGGAACCTCGTGGAACATGGCTCGTTGAGATACCGGAAGGGGATCCTGGGACAGAGCAGGGGTTCAGAGCTGGAGAGATTCATCCCGACTTACTCCGCGGTCCTGATGGGCTCAGCCCTCCATGTGCTGACATACCCAGGGGTCTGTCCTGAGGGTTTTGACCTGGCCAAGGTGCTCTCTGTAGAGGAGGAACAGGCAGTCACCAGATGGCCTGTCTGGAGGGACGTTGCTTACACCTGAGAAGGTGGGTAGAGGTGAGTTGTGTTCTCGGAACAAAGAACAATAATACCCCCTTCCCCCGGCAGGGACACAGGAGAGGTCTGTCTTCCCAAGGGACAGCCAGGGGTAGGTGGCCATATCATATGTGGTGCCTGTGTGTGACCATCGCACGCGCTCTGAGCCCCACGGGGTGCAGCGGGCAGGCAGGTCACAGGGTGCCTGACTGATTCCCGGGGAGGCTGTGAGCCCTCGGGCAGCCGCTGTTCTGTGTCAGCGCTAGGCTTGGCCTAGGATGCCCCACAGAACAGGACAGATGGAGCAGGAGCAGGCATTTGGGGAGCAGTGACAGAAAGAGTTGATGAGGATGGAAGGAGGCCACGAGGGGAAAGCGCGCAGTGTGGCGTCGCGTGCACCAGCGCTGCCCTGGGAGATGTCTTTTTAACTGAGCCCAGGGAAGGAGCGGGTGTGTGGGGCAGGAGCTGCCTGCAGAGGGAGTGGTGTTAGGTTGGCCGCCGCCAGGTCAGGGAGGAGCTGACACAGTCCGTGTGGGGAGCATGGAGGACTTTGAGGACTTGGGCCGAGGTGACCCTGGTGAGGGTGAACCCTCCTTGGCTACGGGTTCTGCTGAGGGAGGTCGGCATCCCCTGGGAAGGTTCCAGGCTGGAGGGACTCTGCCGCCCTCTGGTGGACTGGAAGGGAAGTGTGGTTGGCCGAAGTCCCAGGCCAGGCTGCGTGTTTTATTCCACAAGGATCTGCACCTTTCAAACGAGGTCACACATATGCTATGTTACAGCTCCATCACCTTCCAGCCCTGTGAGTCCCAGTCTCTGTGGCTCTACCTTCACCGTTCTCCCTCTTTCACGATCGGATGTCCCGAACGCAGATTTTTGTCACCTTCTGTGAATTTGTGTTTGTGTGCAGTAGGTGGCACTGTGTATACCCTGGGGACACTGATGTCTGGGGCTGAGCACTGCACATGGGCTTGGGAGCAGAAGACGGAGCAGCAGGGTGGGAGGATCAAAGCCAGGGGAGTAGGGACAAGTCATTTTCATTTTCTCACTCCCAGGGACCAGAACCCAGGATTCTGACTCCAGGGCGCAGTACCACACCATGCTTGTGTCCCTGGATGTCATGAGTGCTCATAGTGTCATGTTGCCTTGGCATTCATTTTTTAAGGTGTAAATTTATTTGCCTCACATAAGAGGCAGTCCTTACTCACCATGGCAGTTTTCAATACTGTATCTGGTTCAAGTGGCTGCAGTGGGTGGCCAGCGATAAAATCTAAGAGGCATCTCTCCTGCTTGGTGTGCTGGGCTCCTCTCTCTCCATCTACTTTCTTTAAACTGATATTCAGACATTTGCCCTTACATTTAAAGTGACCACTTCTCAAACACAGCGTGATCTCCTGGTCCCAGTGTTTGCTGCTTGCTTTAAACACATCCATTAAAACTCCCTGCTGGAAACCTGTCAGATAACACCTGGACTTACTAAAGCCATTGGCTTACCGGTCTCTTCTCTCCTCCCTGCCTGGGCTCACTGACCTCTGTATCTGTGGTCTCCAGGTGTGCCAAGTGCTCCCCAGTGTCTGTAAGTAGTAAAATCACTTACACTTTCATCTTGTGGTTGTATCATTATAGCCTCACCTGCCATCCAGGGCCTGACATCGAGGCTGCCCTATGGGACCTGTGCTGGTTGAGCCCCTGCTGGAGCTCTTGTTTTGGGACCTGCGGTTCTTCTGGGGACAGGAGGTTCCAGCTAACTTGATTGAAAAAGTGATACGTTTCATGGAAAACACTGGGTCAGATGATGTATTCATGGCTTCAGCTGCCATAACAAACACCTTAGCCTGGGTCAATTAAATAATAGAAATCAATTTTGCACAGTTCTGTGAATAATGTGCTATTTTAACCACTTTAAAATGTGCAATCAAGTGGAATTAACCACATACACAGTGTTCAGTTACCATCACCACTTTTTTTCCTAGAACATTTTTATCATTTTAAACTGAAACTTTGTATCTTTGAAGCTATGGTAACTCCCTGTATTTTCCACCCTAGACCATGATCATCTCAACTCTGTCTCTGTGAAACTGCCTATTCTTGATGTTTCATATAAATGGAATTTTATATATATATATATGTTATTTAGTTTCTGACGTATTTCACTTAGCATAATGTTTCCAAAGTCCATGCATCTTCCAGCGGATGTCAGAGTTTCATTCCTCTTTATGGCAGATTAACATTCTGTTGTATGTGTGACCACATTTGTTTATTCATGTGTTGATGAACACTTGGATTGTTTTCATATTTTATCTTTTGTGAGTAATGCTACAATCAACATTCCCATGCGAGTACCTGTTTCAGTCCCTGAATTCAATTCTTTGGGTATATACCTAGGAATGGATGCTCTTTCACATAAGAATTCTATGATTAGCTTCTTGAGGAACAGCACAACTATTTCTCCTAGTGGCTGTACCTTTTTATAATCTCAACAGCAATGTATGAGGATTCCAAATTCTACATAAGGCTTTCACTTGTTATTTAACATTTGAAAAGAATGGTAGCCATATTTGTAGGTGTAGTGTGGGATCCCATTGTGGCTTTGACTTTGTATTTTCCTAATGACTAATGATGTTGAGTTTCTTTTCATGTCCCTCTTGATGATTTGCATATCTTCTTTGAAGAAATGTCTATTTGCGTTCTTTGCCCATTTATATAATTTGGTGGTTTGCCTTTTCGTTATCGAGTTGTAGCAGTTCTTTATATATTCTGAGCGTAAAACCATTGTCTTTGTGATTTGCAACTATTATGTCTCATTCTGTGTTTGGTCTTTTTTATTTTCTTGGCAATATCCTTTGATGCACAAAAGGCTTGCATCTTTAGCCCAATTTATCTATTTTTCCTTTTTCTTTCTCATGCATTTGGGTCATACCTGAGAATCTATTGCACATTTGAGGTCATTAAGTTTCACCCCATGTCTTGTTCTAAGATGTTTTTATGGTTACAGATCTTATAATTAACTCACTCATCCATTTTTACATAATTGTTTAGTATGGTTGGAAGCATAGTTCTCTAAGTTTACTGTTTTGCATGTTGTTATCTAGTGTTTCTGCACCGTTATTTGAGAGGATGATTGTTCCTCCATTAAATTATCTTGAAACCCTTATGCAACAGCAATGAACTATAAGGGTGAGGGTTTATTTCTGGACTCTCAATTCTATCCCTTTGGTCCCTATTTGTATTCTTATGCCAGCAGCTTCTGTTTTTAGTGCTTGTAATGTTTTGTGAGATTTCAAATAAGAAAGTTCAAGTTCTGCAATGTATTTTGGCAAAATTGTTTTGGCTCTTTCAAGGGTACTCTTTTAAAAGCAAGGAGGCCAATGTTTTGCAATTGGAAGGCCTTTTCTGTCGTCTTTCAGAGGGGAATTTGGCAGTCTAGGGATCTTTTCAGGAACTTTATCACAAGTAGGTAAATTATCTCCACTTCCTTTCCTGAGGTACTGTGTTAAAATGTGTTTTGCCTCCCGTTGAGGAATTGAGAGACCCTGGAAGCACTTGCCCATGTGCTGAGGGACAGTAAGCTCCTTAATGACGGGCACAGAAGACATTGCTTTGGGACGCAATGTTGTCAGGGGAGCTGTGTGCATCTCTACTTCTTTATTTTTTGTACAGTTTAGATCTCTGCTGCACATACTAGATATTGAAATCTTTGTTCATTCTCTTGGCTCTGGTTTGGCTGACCTGTCAGCTGGAGCTGGAGGACATGCCTGGAGGGGGAGTGACCCCCATGGGAAAGAGCAATGCTCAGCAGAGTGAAAGCAGCTGGGACCCAGAGAAGTCAGTGAGATCTGACTCTTAAAAGCCAAAGACCAGCAGGTGGGTGTCCTCAGGGGCAAATGGACTGCACTGGTACCCATTCAAGCAGACTGGAAAAAGGTAAGATACTTTGGATATTCTATTTTCTCTCTCAGCTCTTCAGCAGGAGATTTGGGCCCTGGGCTGGTACTGTCCTGCAGCAGGGGCAGGTTGGACAGGAATGGCTGCATATCAGGCCTAAGTCCATGTCATCCTCTCAGGTATTGCCACAGAAGATGGAAAATTTTGTTCAGAGGCCCAGCCTGGGCACATGGGAGGAACCACTTTATTAAAATTCATTTAAGAAAACAGTATGGTCCTCCTGCTGGAAGGCTGCCCCAGGACCCAGCACGTGCGCAGCGGCAATGGCTTCCTCAATTATCTGCCAGGAGCACGGCCAGATCTCGGGCCAGGCAAAAATAGACGTCTTATTAGTTGGAGATGTCACTGTGGGCTACCTGGCTGATACTGTACAGAAACTGTTCGCAAACATAGCAGAAGTCACCATCACCATCAGTGACATGAAGGAGGCAGTAGCGCTTTTGGATGATTGCACATTCAACATGGTTTTCTTGAAGATGCCTTCTTCACTAAGTGCTGAGGAGCTGGAAGCCATCAACTTAATTAGATTTGGCAAAAAGAAAAATACACATTCACTGTTTGTTTTTATAATCCCTGAAAATTTTACAGGTTGTATTTCAGGGCATGGAACTGATATTGCTTTAACTGAACCACTGACAATGGAAAAAATGAGTAATGTGGTAAAATACTGGAAAACATGTCTCTCAAACACAGTTAAGATTGAAAATGCCGCTGGGCCTGAAGAACCTGGATTGCCCCTGCAGAGGCCTTACAGTGAACACCTGGGATATTTTCCTACTGATCTATTTGCCTGCCCTGAATCTTTAAGGAATGGCAGTGGGCTTGAATTAAATGCTTCGTTGTCAGAGTTCGAGAAAAACAAAAAGATTTCTCTTCTTCATTCAAGCAAGGAAAAACTAAGAAGAGAAAGAATCAAATATTGCTGCGAGCAGCTGCGTACGCTCTTGCCGTACGTAAAGGGGAGAAAGAATGACGCGGCTTCAGTTCTTGAGGCAACAGTTGATTATGTGAAATATATCCGGGAGAAAATCTCTCCAGCCATTATGGCCCAGATTACAGAAGCACTTCAGAGCAACAGGAGGTTTTGTAAGAAACAGCAAACAAACATCCAGCTGTCTGTCCCAGGCACCGTCATGGCACAGCGGGAAAATAGTGTGACGAGCACTTACTCCCCTGAGAGAGGGCTCCGGTTCCTGACTAATACGTGCTGGAATGGGTGCTCCGCCCCTGACGCAGAGGGCTCCTTGGATGAAGCTGTGAGAGTTCCGTCAGGCTCCACCTCAGAGAATGCTATTGGTGATCCATATAAAACTCACATTCCCAGTGCAGCGCTCTCTCTGAATTCCTTGCATACTGTCAGATATTGTTCTAAAGTCACCCCTTCCTACGATGCAACTGCCGTAACAAATCAGAACATTTCAATTCATTTACCTTCAGCCGTGTCCCCGGTCTCAAAGCTTCTCCCTCAGCACTGTACTTCTGGGTTGAGCCAGACGTGCACTACACATCCCAACTGTCTGCAACAGTTTTGGGCATATTAAAAGCACATGTTTGAAATTCACACTCTCAACCACCTACTGGGCGCAGTTTGACAATCTAGGAAAAGTGGAACAAAGAATGATTTTGAAAGCTCCACCCAAAGACCTAATATCAAAAGAGTTGGCATGGTTTGGCTTCTGATAAATGCACTCAAAGCTTCTGCAGATAGAAAGACCAGCAGCGAAAAAGCTGGCCGCACACTGTCACTCATCTTCATACACACTTGGATCCCCGCCAGCCAGAGAGCTACGAGAACAAATGGCCTCAGTGACCTACACTCTTTCTTCTCAAAAAATATTCCACAATTTGTGAAAAAAGCATGCTATAAGGAAGATCCATGTAGACACGATAAAATGATAAGATTGGGAAGGTGTGTTGATACCTCATGTCACTAAGTACAGATATTGCAACTTGATTCTTATTTTTAATATCCCTGTGAATTACTGTCACTCATTTCTAGGTGGTATCTTTTCCTTATTTGACATTTTAGAGAGTTTCCTTCTTCATTCACCATCCAAACTAAGATACGCAGAGAGATGCTGAAAGGGGTTTACCTCCCTACTTGACTAGTAATGAATAAATTGATGTGTGCTTTTGCATTTCACAATCTGTTGAGTGAAACGATGGCTAATAGGTAAATATTTCTTTCTGGACCTTTAGTTACAGACTAGCAGGTCTTTTGTTTTTCATCTCTTCCTCCCTATGGGTATTAGAAAGGACAGTTGAAACTAAGGGGGAAAAAAGGTTTGTTTTATATTTCACTGAATTGTTCTTATATGTACATTTTATTATTAAATAAAATACTCAGTTTTCACCCTGAAAAAAAAAAAAAAAGAAAACAGTATGCATGCTTTATTCTTCTACATAATTATTAATGTCATGTTTTACAATGTGTCTCTTAAAGGAATGGTGAGAATCATCTACATAATGTAGGTTTTATGTGGTATTTTCTATAATTGCAGCTTTCACATGTTCTTATAGAATCCATTTCCTTTGGGAACACGTAGGCAGTATCTCTGTGTTGATTTCTACTGGGAAATCTTTATGCAGGGTGGAGAGAGTCACATTTCCTAATGAGAGATGGAAAGCACCTGATTACCAGAAAAAGTGTCCAAATTCTGCTGGTATGATCATGGTGCTGCAGGTGGAGGTCAGTTTAAGGAGGATTCAGGCAAAGCAATTTTGAAAGTCTTTTTCATTGTTTTTGTTTGTTTGTTTGTTGTTTTGTCTTTTTGTTTTTTATAAAACCATGGGCAGAAGCCACCACCTGGACCCACCACATGTTGGAATGGATGAGGGACAGAAATGGTGCTCAGTAAATTGAGAATGAAATCCAGGAGTGGGGAAGAGGTTTGAGAGGTCAACGGGTGTGAGAGGTGAATGGGTGAATAATAAGAATGTTCAAAACATCTTCTTTCTCCATAATAGGAGAGCATTTAGGCCCCTGAGTCGGACAGTGTCCAGGCCAGGGGGAGCAGGATGTTGTCAACTCTACTGGTCAAAAGTGAGACTCCAGCAGTGTCCAGTTACCTCATCCAGTTTGGGACACATTCGTATTTTTAAAATGATCCAACAGTGTATAATTTTGAAAACATACCAAAATCCCTATGCTACCATTCATAGAGAGACAAGATGGCCCTAAGATGGTGAGATAATCAGAATGGGGTTTAGGTTTACATTGTGTATTTTTTTCTCCCAATATCTACAGAATTCCCTACATCAATTTTTTAACGTAACCCAGTGGGTGTCATTCCCTTTCACAGTTACAGACGTTTCCAGTTCATGGTTAAGACCCTGGGAAAACCCACACCCTTTCTACTGTGAGGTACAGGCAGCCATGTGGCATCACCTCTAAACATCCCTTCTGGGACATCCAATTGCTGATTAAGTAAAAGTCATTTCAATAGCTATTGAAGACCTCCATTTTACCCCTCTCACACTTGTAATTCTTCTACCAAGAGGTGATGGATTTTAGTGGTGATTTGCTTTTATAGATTAGTGTAGATTAATGCTTCTGCCAGGGGCAATTTTTTCAGAAAAGCATTTGGCAAAGTCTGGAGACATTGCTGGTTGTCAGAGCTGGGGGAGGGAGTCCTGCTGGCCTTGAGTGGGTAGAGTCCCCAGATAGTGTTGAACATTATAGAGTTCACAGCGCCCCACCAGCATGACCACTACAAAGTTCAATGCTGAGGAGGAGTGGAGAGCCCTGATGTGCCTCCCCTAGCTTCCCTGGAGCTTTTTACCTTCTCCTTCCATCAGTCTCTACCACTTTCTCACCTCAGCTTGCTCCTTGAACCTTAATGCCCTCCACTTGAACTTTCCCATAGTTTAAGACCTGCTGTAATCTCTAGACTTCCTTGGCCGCTTTCTGATCCTTAGTAGGGTGTCCTCTGGAGGGGATCCTCACCTTTCCTGGAGCTTCCCAGGATCCAGATGCTCCTGCCCTGTGTGGGCACCAGGGATATGGCCATGTGCCTGTGTCCCTAAAGGTCCTGTCACTCAGGACTTTTGTGTGAGAGCAGCTGAGGTGATATTACCCTCCCCTACTTTTCTTGGAACATAAAAATATATACAAACCTTGTAGAGTAAAATTTCTTAATGCATGTCAAAATTTAAAAATATATATATTTTTGCCTCCCAAACTTTACTAGGAAAAATTTATCACACTACCAGTCATGAAAAATGATACCTAATCAGGGTTATTTACTGTATTGTTTGTTTAACAGTAAAATGTTGGGAACAACCTAGACTTTCACCAGCACGATGCTAATTCAACAGATTACCTTATATCTACACAATAGAATATGATGCAGCTGCATAAAAAATATAGAATCTGTCAGCTATTCATATGGAAATGCCTCCATGTTCTATTTTAATTATAGAATCTCAACATCACAGAATAAGATGCAGTTTTTGTACTAGATCTGACCTTAGAACATTATTTTTACTGTTTGTTTTTTTGTACGTTTGTTTAATTTAAAGAGCGAGTGTCTCACTCTCATACCCAGGCTGAAGTGTAGTGGCGAGATCATAATTGACTGCAGACTCAATCTGGTGAGCTCAAGCGATCCTCCTGCCTCAGCCTCCTTAGTAGCTGGAATCACAGGCACGTGCCCCCATGCCTAGCTAATTTTTGTGTTTGTTTCCGTAGAGATGAGGTTTCACCCAGTCTGGTGAAATCCCAGGCTTTTCTCAAACTTCTGGGCCCAAGTGATCCGCCGACTTTCACTCCCAAAATGCTGGAATTACAAGCAAGTCTCACCACACCTGATTCTGCCTTTTCTTTTTTCAATTGGACTGCAGTTTACTCATGCCTCTCTTTCCCTATCAGGTGATTTCTATTTTTCCTCAATGTCTCAACCATATGTCCATGCCAAAATCCAGATGCATTTCCTTTTGTTTAGAATTAGATTTTTTTTTTTTTAAGAGAAGCCTTAGGAATGGTCTCCTAGCTGATTTTCAGGATTCTAATCTTCACTGTCTAAGCCATAGGTTTGCATTTCCAGGTTTCATTACAGTCACTTGTAAAGCATTTAAACCCTACCAATGCCTGTACCATCCCTCAAGCCTATCTGATTTGGCTGATTGGTAGTGTAGCCCAAAGATTGGTTGTTAAAAAATGCTTTCAAGGAAAAGGGTCATTTTGCAGTGGAGGAACTTTAACACAGTGATCAAAGTTAACATCTCCAGTAGTCACAGATAAGGACATACATCTTAGGGCATTCTAATATAATGGATGGAGAAGGTGCAGCATCATCCCTGTGGTATTCTTCTACAAACTGTATAACCTGAGTTTAATCGTGAGAAAATATTAGAAAAGTCCAAACTGAGGGTCATGCTACAAAATAAGTAAGCTCTTAAAGGTAAATCCTAACTTTCCCAAATTAAAGAAAATTGAGAGAACAGTACAATGAAGAGCAATATGTGATACTACATTGGATCCTGGCCCAGAAAAAGGACATTAGTCAGAACATAGAGGGGATTTGGATAAGGTCTGTACAGGCATTCATTTTACAGTGTTAATAATCATTTATTGATTTTGATTATTAGGTGCATATCTATAATGTTAATACTGGGGAAAGTTGAATGAAAAGCATGTGAGGACTTTGCCTATTTTTGGAACATTTTAGAAAGTCTGAAATTATTTCAAAATTAAACATGAAAAGGAAAGAAAAGAAATATAGATCTTTTAGATATTTCTATTAAGCGTCCAAAGTTGAAGATCATTTCCCAACTTCTCTTGCCTAGTGCTGGTCAGAGTAATCTTCCTGGAAATGTTGTTTGTCATGTTTGTGACCTTCTCAAAGCTTTCCAGTGACTTCTCCTATCTGTAGGATGAAGTTCCCGTTACGTAGGCTGCCATTCAGTGTCCTCATAGCATGGCCCTAATCTCCCTTTTTTTTTTTTTTTTTTTTTTTGATCTATGTTGAAAGACCTGACCAACATTTTACTTTCTTATGGTCAAACTTGTTCGAATTTTTTCTTGCTTGTTTGATGCCCTTCCCTGTCTTCTCAACTTTGGGACTTCAGTCAAGGTGGTGGGAAATATTTTAGAAGAAAAATTATAAAGATACTTATAGGAAATATTCACAAACCTTCTTGGAACCTGGGGGTTTGCATAGCTTCCATAAACGGTTTGGCTGAAGGCAGCTGAATTATCTTAAAAGCTTAGGGCATAGATACGTAGGAATGTAGAGGAGTTTATCTAAATAGCTTGTTTACTCAGGAGTCCTAAGGCCAACATTTAATCTTTTGCTGGGGGAACTACTCTCGGGGAGGTCGGCAATGTCAATTACCTTCTAGTGGTGTTTACTCAAGACCTTTGTTATTTAATCTGTACTAAATAAATGCGAATTTCACTGGCAGATCAGGGCCGCTGCTGTTAACTCTTTATCGGGCCCTTCTAGGTATCCGTGAGTGACTTAGCCACCTAGCCTGCTGTTTCACTGGATATTAGTGTCTGAGTGTATTTGTTCATCCATTGCTGGGTCAGGGTCTGCCGGTTGGACCCAGAGAGTTGGTGCCCCGTGTGAGGACCTGGCATGTCGGTGCCCAGGTCTGAGGTATACCTGCAAATAATCATGACAGAACCTTCGAAAACTAAGGAGAAGACTGTGCGGTTGGTAAGCCAGTAAGTCGATAAGTCGGTAAGTCTGCAGGTCATCAGTGCCCGCTTGGGATCTCCAATTTGGAGGGAATTGTTCAGGGTAGGCTTTTATCACGGGACAACAGTTATCAGCACAACAGGAGCAGTATCTAAAAGTATTCAAACAGCTGCTTAAAGCCACTGGAGGCTCAGTTTTACAGGCTCAATTAAGGGACCTAATGCAAATTGTATCACTTAACCCATGGTTCCAGTAAGAAGGTAAGCTAGACGTAGAGCTTTGGGAACAAGTGGGAAGAAATCTTTTTGTTTTGTTTTGTTTTGTTTTGTTTTGTTTTGTGAGAGACAAAAGCAACAGAAAAGGTCGAGATGTGGGAGTTCAGTCAGGGTGGTGGAAATGGTTTTAGAGGAAAAATTATAAAGATAGTTATAGGAAATAGTCACAAACCTTCTTGGAAGGCCGGGGAGGTTGCATAGCTTCAGTAAAAGATATGGCTGAAGGCAGCTGAATTCTCTTAAAAGGTGTAGATACATGGGATTGTACAGGAGTTTACTAGGCGGTCTTAAGAACAACCTTTGATTATCTGCAGGTGTATGATTGCTCTCTACTCGGGAGGTCGGTAATGTCAATTTCGCTCTAGTGGTCATATGTCCTTGAGGACTTGATTTGTGAGGAAGTCAGAGCACTCACTCTTGGTCTCCACCATCGGGGGAGGAATCATTCTTGAGTCACATTAGTTGACCGCATTAACATGGCTGAGAACCTGAGGTTTTTTATTTTTTCTTTTGTTTTCCAAATGTGTGAAGCAGGAGGGCTTGTCATAAGAAATCCCATCCATCTTGGACTTTTGACATCCCAAGTCTTTTTGCTTGGATAGGGCAGTGGCAACAAGAGTCTTTTGCTTTCCTAAGCCTATTCCTGAGAGTACATATTTTATTTTGTTGGGGTGGGGGAAGAGATCATTGGGGTTGGTTTTTCACCAAAGAGGCTGTTGGATTGAGTCACTTAGAATCAACACATCACTGGAAATTGTAATTGTCCATGGCCAGAAGATGGATTCTTTAAATTGGGACTTCTAAGTTAAAAAATATTTTAGAGCTCTCTTATTCCAAACGGTTGATCAGAGGATTTAATTTCAAAGAAAGATACCTACCTAATAGTGTTATGGCTAGCCTTAAATTTTCTTTTAATTACAGAGCAAAAATCTGACCTAAAACAAAGTTAATTATTTTTGTAAACTCAAACTACTTGCCTTAGAACCTATGAGAAAATAAGAATAAAATCCACTTTACCTTATCATCGAATAGTTAAAAATTTTATGCTTTTACTGCTGTATCCTGGATTTAATTTCAGATGAAGGAACCAGCCTTATTTGTTTTGATATTTGTGTGATTTTTGAGTTTTTGAGGTGATCCTTCACCTCTTTTGAGATGCCTCATAGATGCTTGGCTAAGCCATAATCTTGGTTGAGGCTTGTCAGTTTCATTTGGAAACTAACACTTTTGTTTAAAAAAAAAAAACCAAAAGCCAGAAATATCAGCTGTTTGTCCTACCTAAAATCTGATAATAAGAAATCTGAGGCCGGGCGCCGTGGCTCATGCCTGTAATCCCAGCACTTTGGGAGGCTGAGACGGGTGGATCACTAGGTCTGGACATTGAGACCAACCTGGTTAACACAGTGAAACTCCGTCTCTGTTAAAAATACAAAACGTTAGCCAGACATGGTGGTGCGTGCCTGTAGGCCCAGCTACAGGGGAGGCTGATAGAGGAGAATGGTGTGAATCCGAGAGGAAGAGGTCGTGGTGAGTTGAGATTGCACCACTACATTCCGGCCTGGGTGAGAGAGCCAGACTCCATCTTCAAAAAAAAAAAAAAAAACCTGAAAGTGTTGCAGTAGGTAGCTGGTCAGACATGAGCAGGGCAGGAGAGATCCTTCCACCTCCACACACTAGAAATGGCAAGTGTTCGTCACCAGGTAGTGGTCAAGTCAAGTGGTTGTTAATTCTAAAGTAATATTGGTTGCAGTTAGGTACGGGGAGATAGTCTCCCAATAGATAGAAAACACCTGAAACAGGTGATCAGCAGGTTCCCGATAAGGTCTCAGAAGTTGAGGAAGTGGGCTCAAATATGTGCATTAAGAGGCAGCATAATAGAGTTTCTGGTATATGACCTTCAGGAAATTTTTCCTTTTTTTAAAATTTTTTTTACATTTTAGAAGAATTTTTTAGTAACTATGTTTTTAAATTTTTTATTGTTTTATTTTATTTTTTATTTTTTTTCCATAAAAACAGTAAAATGTTTATTTTCTTAGAAAAAAAAGTGAGGAAGAGGGATTCAAAATGATTGTGATCACACTTCCATCTGCATCTGAGCAAAGCCAATGTTGCAAGCTTAATTCTTGATGAAGATACCTATTAAATCAAACAACCTGCCACTCACTCCTACGTCACTTCCAGGAGTCACATCACAGCATGCTTTTAATTGATAATAGCTTCTCTACTTCTTCTGAGCAGAGAAACAAGGCTTGGCATAGAAACCATCCCATCTCCAAAGCTCAACACTGCCAGTAAGAAGCAAGGCTCAGTCCATCTCTAGACTGCGTGCGAGAGATGGGGAGGAAGGAGAGAGGGCAGGAGATGCTTGTCTTAGAAGCAGAACCAGTTTAGAAGAGAAGCTTGATATCTGAGTTCACCACTACCTCATCTTATAGAAAATAGGTTGGAGAGCATCTGTAAAACCAACAGTATCTTTAAGGTGAAATTGCAGAATTTTGCTGCGTACCTAGACACAAGAGAAGTGAAAAGTTGCAACAAGTTTTAACTAGCAGCAACAAAGAAAGTTCGATAACAGATTTTTGTTTGTTTTTAGCAATATTCCTTTGCAAGTTCATTAAGAAACACTGTAATTTAATGGGGTGTACGATATGGAACGATCTTTTTTTGCTATAATGCTGTTCGCTGAATAGAACCGACCTTTGCAAAGATTTCAACTGGGGTGTAACCTATTTACACAGTAGTAGCTCCTGGTTTGAGTGGTAAAATTGGTGCTATGTGATATCCTCTTCTTCCGAACAGTAATCCCGACCCTTTTCAATTTTTTCATCCAGCATTCTGAAGAATTCTTGTTGGCTTTCAGAGATGTGCATGTTTGCTCTGGGTTGATGAACTAATCCCGGAACCTCTTTATTAGTTTTAAGTCTTACATTTGAGCTGGCACTTTTTTCCAAGTTTTCTTGGTTCCTGGCTGCTATTTTCTGCTCTTCTTCTGCCCCATTTTTCATGTATTTGACCTCTTCCACTGGTTTGATCCTATACTCATCGCCAAACACATCTCCATTCTGGTAGTTTTTCCCTTTCTGGGCTTCCTCTTCATTTTGAACAGTGGCAACATGCTTGGCGGAGGCACAGCCCATAGTCTCATTCGGTCAGCTTCAGCCGGGCTGAACTGTAAATCATCTCTACAGACACGGGGACATTTTTTTTTTCTTTAAACACAAAGAAAATCCACCTTGCTGCTGAATTGGTCAAGATGTGTGCACCTTGGGCGTTCGCGGGGGGGCTGAAGGTGGCAAGCCTCCCGCCCCCCGCCCCTGTCCTCCTCGCCTTTTTTCTTCCTCCCTTCTCCTCTTCTTCCTCCTCCTCCCCACAGTGTGTCCTGGGCTCCCCCTCCTCCCCGCCGCTTGGAGTAAGAACCCAAAACCCCGAAGCCGGGCCCGCGTGCAAGCGTGCGGGAGGCGGCGGCGCGCGGCCAGCTCTCCAGTAACTGAGCGCGGCGCGCAGCCCCCAACTAAAGTGTGAAAGAAGCGGCGGCCGCGGCGGCCGCGGCACCGAACGGAGTGGGCAGGGAGCGAGCGGGAGCTGGCGCGGAGCGAGCGAGGGAGGGACGCTCCTCCTATTTTATTGTTAAATCTTTTCTTTCCATAGGATTTTGGGGATTTGGTATTTAATTACATAAATTCTCTAGTGGTGATTTGTGAGATTTTGGTGTACCCATCACCAGAGCAGTAGACACTGAACTGAATTTGTAGTCTTTTATCCCTCAGCCCCTTCACACCCTTTTCCCCAAGTCTGTTTTATCATTCTTATGCCTTTGCATCCTCCTAGCTTAGCTCCCACTTATGAGTGAGAATATTCAGTGTTTGGTTTTCCATTCCTGAGTTACTTCACTTAGAATAATAGTCTCCAGTTTCTTCCAGGTTTCTGCGAATCCCATTAATTCCTTCCTTTTATGGCTGAGTAGTATCCAATCATAAATATATATACCACAATTTCTTTATCCACTCCTTTATAGTTTACATTCCCACCAGCGGTGTAGACGTGTTCCCTTTTCACCACTTCCACATCAACATCTATTATTTTTATTTATTTATTTTTGAGATGGATAAAGTCTTGCTCTTTCCCCCAGGTTGGAATGCAGTGGCATGAACTTGGCTCACTGTAACTTCTGCCTCCCAGGTTCAAGCCGATCTTCTGCCTCAGCCTCTGGCATAGCTGGGATTACAGGCATGTGCCACCTCACCTGGGTAATTTTTTTGTATTTGTAGTAGAGACAGAGTTTCACCATGTTGTACACTCTGGTGTCAAACCCCTGACCTTAAGTGATCTGCCCACCTTGACCTCCCAAAGTATTGGGATTACAGGTGTAAGCCATTGTGCCTGGCCAACAACTATTATTTTTTCATTTTTTGATTATGAACATTCTTGCAGGAGTAAGATAGTATCACATTGTGGTTTTGATTTGCATTTCCCTGATCATTAGTGAAATTGAGCATTTTTTCATATGTTTGTCAGCCATTTGTTTATCTTGTTTTGAGAATTGTTTATTAATGTACTTAGCCCACTTTTTAACAGGATTGTTTGTTTGTCAATTTGTTTTGAGGTTCTTGTAGTTTCTGTATATTGGTTATCTTTCAGATGTATAGATTGTGAAGATTTTCTTTCACTCTGTGGGTTATATGTTTAGTCTGCTCACTGTTGCTTTGTTATTCAGAAGCTTTTCAGTTTAATTAGTCTCACCTATTTATTTTTGCTTTTGTTGCATTTGCTACTTTTTACATAAGCCAAAGTCCAGAAGAATTTTTCCAATGTCATCCTCTAGAAGTTTTATAGTTTCAGGTCATAGATTTAAGTCCTTGATTCATCTTGAGTTGATTTTTGTGTAAGGTGAGAAATGGGGATCTAGTTTTATTCTCCTACATTCACCTTGCCAATTATTTCAGCACCATTTGTTGAATAAGGTGTCCTTTACCCAATTTATGTTTTTGTTTGCTTTGTCAAAGATAAGTTGGCTGTAAGTATTTAGGTTTATTTCTGGGATCTGTATTCTGTTCCATTGGTCTGTGTGCCTATTTTTATACCAGAACCATGCTGTTTTGGTGACTATGGACTTGGAGTATTGTTTGAAGTCAGGTGATGTGAGAATTCCATCTTTCTCTAGCATGTGGAATAGTCCTGGAATTTGTTTCATTTTGTTGTTAATTTTTAAATTATCTTTTCAATCTTGCTGCTTTTTGTTGGCCTGTTCAGGGTTTCTAATTCTTTCTAATTTAATCTAGGAGGGTTTTATATTTCTAGGAATTTATTCATCCCCTCTAGGTTTTCTAGTTTATGCACATAAATGTGTTCATAGTACCTTTGAATGATCTTTTGTATTTCTGTGGTGTTGGTGGTAATAGCTCCCATTTCATTTCTAAATGAGCTTATTTGACTCTTCTTTCTTCTTTTCTTGGTTAATGTTGCCAATGGTCTATCAATTTTATTTATTTTTCCAAAAAGCCATCTTTACATTTAATTTATATTTTGTATTATTTTCTTTCAACTTCATTTAGTTCTGCTCTGATCTTGGTTAATTTCGTTCTTCTGTTGGGTTTGAGTTTGGTGTGTTCTTGTTTCTTGAATTTCTAGAAATGTAACCGTAGATTGTCTATTTGTGCTCTTTCAGTCATTTTGATGTAGGCATGTAAGGCTATGACCTTTTAGCACAGTCTGCATAATTCCAGATGTTTTGATAGGATGCATCACTATTGTTCAGTTCAAAGAATTTTTAAATTTCCATCTTGATTTCTTATTTGACCCAATGATTATTCAGGAGCAAGTTATTTAATTTCTATGTGTTTTCATGGTTTTGAGGATTCCTTTTGGACTTGATTTTCAGTTTTATTCTACTGTTGTCTGAGAGAGTACTTCATATAATTTCAATTTTCTTAAATTCATTGAGACTTGTTTTGTGGCCTCTCATTGTCCAACTCCCCCTTATGAGTGAGAACATGCAGTGTTTGGTTTTCTGTTGCTGTGTTAGTTTGCTGAGAATGGTGGTTTCCAGCTTCATCCATGTCCCTGAAAAGGACATGAACTCATCCTTTATTATGGCTGCATTGAATTCCATGATGTAGATGTACCACATTTTCTTTATGTAGTCTGTCATTGATCAGCATTTGGCTTGGTTCCAAGTCTTTGCTACTGTGAATATTGCCACAATAAATATATCTGTGCATGTGTCTTTATAGTAGAATGATCTATAATCCTTTGGGTATATACCCAGTAATGGGATTACTGGGTCAAATGGTATTTCTTGTTCTAGATCCTTGAGGAATCGCCACACTGTCTTCCACAATGGTTGAACTAATTTACACTCCCACAAACAGTGTAAAAGCGTTGCTATTTCTCCACATTCTCTCCAGCATCTATTGTTTCCTGACCTTTTAATGATCAACATTCTAACTGGCATGAGATGGTATTACATTGTGGTTTTGATTTGCATGTCCCTAATGACCAGTAATAATGAGCTTTTTTTCATATGTTTGTTGGTCACATAAATGTCTTATTTTCAGAAGTGTCTGTTCATGTGTTTTGCCCACTTTTTGATGGGGTTGTTTGTTTTTTTTTTTCTTGTAAATTTGTTTAAGTTTATTGTAGATTCTGGATATTAGCCTTTTGTCAGAGGGGCAGATTAAACCTTGCAAGCTGAAACAGATGACTTATGTAAACTTTGGAGAAATCATAGCAACTTATATATAAACAACCTTTATGCTTGCTGATAAGTAGACTACACAAAAGGTACACATGAACACTGGATTCAGACTGCAATTCAGAGAATTTTGTCAGATTGCCATTGCAATTGGAAGATGCTTCAGAAACTCTAGAAAACCTAGTCTATAGACTGCTGTAGACATTACAGGTGAACCAACATACAACTGAAAACGTTAGAGCAATATTTGCCAAACAAATTGCTCTAATTGAAGCAGCATTTATGTGACTTTAATAAGGTTCCAGGATTATACTGTCCCTTTGTTGCTGTGACTTTCCTTTGCCCTTTTCTGATTTGTCTTCATCCCATTTTCCATGGGACGTGACTTCTTAAGAATGAGCCTTCCTAGTCATGTAGGATCAGATGAAACATACAGCCACAGGGGTCTTCTACAATGCTTTCTCTGAGAGCTTTTGAAGAATTGTGGGGCCAGGTGTACTGACACAGGCCGTAATCCCAGAACTTTGACAGTTCAAGGCAGGAGGATCACTTGAAACCAGGAGTTTAAGACCAGCCTAAGCGACAAAGGGAGACCACGTCCTTACTAAACAAAATAAATCAAATTAGCCAGGTGCAGCGGGCCATACCTATAGTCTCAGACACTTGGAAGGCTAAGGTGGCAGGATCGCTTCAGCCCAGGATTTCAAGGCTTAAGTGAGTACAGTCTAGTCCATGTGACAGAGCAAGACTGTGTCTCTTAAAAAAGAAAAGAAAAGAAAGAAAGAAGAGAAAAAGAATGGGGTAAACAGGAAAACCAAAGATTTCAGGCATCTACGGATGATTGCCCGAACAAATTGCTTTTTCTTGGCCTCAAAACCTGTCAAGATGTATATTTCTTTGTAAAAGAAAGGCACATCTATTGTAACTTTAGGTGAGCAATCAAAATCTAGCTCCTAAAACTGAAGTATTTTTACTCTCATTCTGATAATATTTACTTTCTGAGGTACAGAAGAAAGACAAGATTAGATCAATTGTTTTTCTGCCCACTCCATCTCTTCCTACCTGCCTTCTCTCCTTTAATTACATGTATAAATACTAAGCCTCCAGAAACCTCTTCAGAGAGAACACAAGCCACAGAGGTTTTGTGCATCTCATGTTTTCCCAGGTTGCACCGCCAAGTTCTGGCTCAATAAAACTCAATTGGTCAAGACTCTTGCCTCAGTCTTTCATTCTGGATAACCACCATGAGTCCTGCAAAGCCCTTCAGTACTCTATTGCCTGCCTAGTTGATGTGTACCTCAGTGAGTCATGTTTTCATGAATCAAACACTCTTCTTCCTTTTATGCCTTTCCCAACCCTACCACTCAGTGCTGTGCCCTCTGATCTGACCCCAGTTCCCAGGTTGTTTGTGTTGGTCTAAGAAAGCAAGACCAGGAAGGGCAGATTGAGAAGGAAGTAAGAGGCAAACAGCCGTGGAACATGGCAGGTGGGGCTGTCATCGCTCAAAGCCACACTCCCTGCATTTTATGAATTTTTCTGGATTTGGAATCTTTTCCCTGTGTGTCTTTCTAGAAACTCACCCTCCTCCTACTTTCTTCTCATTACACTTTCTGCTTCTAGTGCACTTGTTTATGTCCAGATAATGGCCATGCAAATAGTTGACAGTAGAATAAAAAATGACTTTTTGTGAGACTTGGAACCTGGCCTTTCTTTTTT
Source organism: Rhinopithecus roxellana (assembly GCF_007565055.1). NCBI lineage: Eukaryota > Metazoa > Chordata > Mammalia > Primates > Cercopithecidae > Rhinopithecus > Rhinopithecus roxellana. The sequence goes on from NC_044560.1 coordinate 56,882,490, forward strand.
CCACAAAAGATTGAGGTTTCTAAAAGCTAGTTTTTATGCAGGGCTGTGCAGTTGTGAGTGTAGTGTTAGGGAACAGGTGCATAAGTGAAGGATGAGACAGAAAACAAAATGCTGGCCTTCAAATCCTGAAAGCAAATGGGACAAAAATCATTTTTGAAGGTGGATGTCATTCAGGAGACCTTGTAAATCTTATAATGTCCTTTTACCAGATGGAGTGAAGGATAAGGTTAAGTTATGGAGTTAGGTGACAGTGGGCACATATTTCTTTGCCACAGTTCTTTTTTTCTTAATCCGTAAAAATGGGGATGGTGACACTTAGGATTTTTTGTCATGACTGTAGCTACATGAAAAGCACTTAGGATGTGCCTGTTGCATAGTGAGTGCTGCATCATTGTGTGAGCTATTATAATTATGGGAATAGATAAAGGTGCCACCCTGGCCATCCAGAGTGGGGAGGTACTTTCCTGTCATGGTCTAGTCAGGCCAGCTGTAGATGAAGCTGGTTAGTGGGGAAACTTAACTCCCAGGAGTAGAAGAATTTAGGAGTCACTCATGCACAACATTCTGTAAACATTCCTTTACCCAACAGTAAGAGTGCTCAGAGTGGGTGTGGCTTCCGTGACAACAATTATCTCCTGGGAATCTAAGAATGTGTCCTAGAGTGGAATGGCTTTGACATAAGCCAAACCCAGAAATGGGCTGGCTTGCAGATAGCATTCATCTTGAAAAAGAAAGCATTCATCTTGCTAAAGAATACCCTCTTCCGGCCCAGGCTATTATTTTTGTTTTTGTACTATCCTAATTTTTAAGGTGTAAGAAGAAAGTCTGAAGAATAAAATAATGAAGTGCATGTATGAAATAACAGGGGAGAATTGAAACTGGTATGTGTAAGTTAAGAGAAATTGTGTATAAGTTTTGTGTGAACAAAAGAAGGATTTCTCGTTGCTAACAGACCTCTCCATATAAATAATACCCATTGCCTTGAGTGGATAGCAGACTCCATCACAAGAACATATCATCAGAGTCATGAGAGAATGGGTAGTGTGGCTTCTTTAATTGGCAGGTTGGACTAAGTTACTGAAGAGAAAGGAGTTGAAGGAGCAGATGAGTGAGGGCAAGAAAAATGGGATGGTGAAAGGAAAGGACTGAAAGGAATGTTTACCCAGGGCTCCTCAGGCACCAGGCTCTGTGACTAATGTCTTACAAATGTTAATTTACTCTTCCACTGTCATTTTCTGATGCAGTAAGAGTCAGCCTTACACTGCAGATGAGGAAAAAGGCTGAGAGAGGTCAAAGGAGTGGCCTAGGATCATCCAGCCACTTCATAGCAGAGCTAGTATGTTTCATTGTGGTTTGTGGAGACAGAAAAATGAGACATGGAAGGAAGGCAAAACATATTTTTGTTGTGGGTAATGTTTATGAAAGTGACCTGTATGAGGCAGAATAATGGCCTCTTAAATAAGTCCACATCTGGGCTGGGTGCGGTGGCTCTTGCCTATAATCCCAGCACTTTGGGAGGTCGAGACGGGCAAATCACAAGGTCAGGAGTTTGAGACCAGACTGATCAACATGGTGTAACCCTGTTTCTACTAAAAATGCAAAAATTAGCTGGGAGTGGTCGGGGGCACCTGTAATCCCAGTTACTTGGGAGGCTGAGGAAGCAGAACCATTTGAACCTGGAAGACGAAGGTTGCAGTGAGCGAAGATCACTCCACTGCACTCCACCTGGGGCAACATCAGTGAAACTCTGTCGCAAAAAATAAAATAAAATAAAATAAAATCCACATCCTAACTCTTGGAACACATGCATTTACTTTTCTTAGAAAAAACACTGTTCAACGGTGATGAAGTTGAGTATCTTGAGGCAGAAAGCTTATTCTGGATTATCCGGGTGGCTCCCAGTTTCATCATAAAGGTCCTTGTAAGTGAAAGAGAAAGGAGGGTCAGGGTGAGAATAATGCAGCCTGAGAAACTCCACTGGCTATTGCTTGCTGTGAACATGTGTGACAAGACAAAATTTCAACAAATTTAGTATAGATGTAATTGGGTTTTATCTGTGATTTATGATTTGGTGCAGCTCTCCCTCTACAGATACAGTGATGACTCCCCCTGGGCAATACAACAACAAAACAGTGGGTTTTGTCAAATGCGAATCAGTAAACAAAGCCATAGAAATAAATTGATCAGAGTACTTCAGGTCACTTATTTTGGTAAAAGTTAAAGCAGAGGGGACTTCCTTATTATGCTCTCTCAGGTAGACTGGAATCTTGTTTTTACAGAAAAATATGATCTGTTTTGAGAGCTATCTGCTTCCTTAAAATTTCAGTGGTAGTATATAACATTTAGCATGTATGGCTCTATTTTGGAGTGTCTGTATTCTCACTTAGGTGAGAATATGAACAAAACTTAAAGCATTAGCATTAGTCTCAATAACCGTAATATTAGGCTTCCATCAATTCTTTTCTTTTCTTTATTTTTTAATTTTCTTTGTCTTTAAAAAAATTTTTTTTATACTTTATGATCTAGGGTGCATGTGCACAATGTGCAGGTTTGTTACATTTGTATACATGTGCCATATTGGTGTGCTGCACCGGTTAACTCATCATTTACATTTAGTATGTCTCCTCATGCTATCCCGCCCCCCTTCCACCACCCCACAACAGACCTTGGTGTGTGATGTTCTGCTTCCTGTGTCCAAGTGTTCTCATTGTTCAATTCCCACCTATGAGTGAGAACATGCTGTTTTTGGTTTTCTGTTCTTGTGATAGCTTGCTAAGAATGATGGTTTCCAGCTGCATCCATGTCCCTACAAAGGACATGAACTCATCTTTTTTTTTTTTTTGGCTGCATAGTATTCCATGGTGTATATTTGCCACATTTTCTTAATCCAGTCTGTCATTGATGGACATTTGGGCTGATTCCAAGTCTTTGCTATTGTGAATAGTGCCGCAATAAACATATGTGTGCATGTGTCTTTATAGCAGCATGATTTATAATCCTTTCAGTATATACCTAGTAATGGGATGGCTGGGTCAAATGGTATTTCTAGTTCTAGATCCTTGAGGAATCGCCACACTGTCTTCCACAATGGTTGAACTAGTTTACAGTCCCACCCACAGTGTAAAAGTGTTCCTATTTCTCCACATCCTCTCCACCACATGTTGTTTCCTGACTTATGATCGCCATTCTAACTGGTGTGAGATGGTATCGCATTGTGGTTTTGATTTGCATTTCTCTGATGGCTAGTGATGATAAGCATTTTTTCATGTGTCTGTTGGCTGCATAAATGTCTTCTTTTGAGAATTGTCTGTTCATATTCTTTGCCCACTTTTCGATGGGGTTGTCTTTTTCTTGTGAATTTGTTTGAGTTCTTTGTAGATTCTGGATATTAGCCCTTTGTCAGATGAGTAGATTTCAAAATTTTTCTCCCATTCTGTAGGTTGCCTGTTCACTCTGATGGTAGTTTCTTCTGCTGTGCAGAAGCTCTTTAGTTTAATTCGATCCCATTTGTCGATTTTGGCTTTTGTTGACATAGCTTTTGGTGTTTTAGACATGAAATCCTTGCCCATGCCTATGTCCTGAATGGTAATCCCTAGGTTTTCTTCTAGGGTTTTTATGGTTTTAGGTCTAGCATTTAAGTCTTTAATCCATCTTGGATTAATATTTGTATAAGGTGTAAGGAGGGGATCCAGTTTCAGCTTTCTACTTACGGCTAGCCAGTTTTCCCAGCACATTTATTAAATAGGGATTCCTTTCCGCATTTTTTGTTTTTGTCAGGTTTGTCAAAGATCAGATGGCTGTAGATGTGTGGTATTATTTCTGAGGGCTCTGTTCTGTTCCATTGATCTATATCTCTGTTTTGGTACCAGTACCATGCTGTTTTGGTTACTGTAGCCTTGTAATATAGTTTGAAGTCAGATTACGTGATGCCTCCAGCTTTGTTCTCTTGGCTAAGGATAGTCTTGGCAATATGGGCTCTTTTTTCATTCCATATGAACTTTAACGTATTTTTTTCCAATTCTGTGAAGAAAGTTATTAGTAGCATAATAGGGATGGCATTGAATCTATAAATTACCTTTGGCAGTATGGCCATTTTCATAATTCTGATTCTTCCTATTCCTGAGCATGAAATGTTCTTCCATTTGTTTGTGTCCTCTTTTATTTCATTGAGCAGTGGTTTGTAGTTCTCCTTGAAGAGGTCCTTCACATCCCTTGTAAGTTGAATTCCTAGGTATTTTATTCTCTTTGAAGCAATTGTGAACATGAGTTCATTCATGATTTGGCTCTCTGTCTGTTATCGGTGTACAAGAATGCTTGTGATTTTGGCATATTGATTTTGTACTCTGCTGAAGTTGCTTATCAGCTTAAGTAGATTTTGGGCTGAGACAATGGGGTTTTCTAAATATACAATCATGTCATCTGCAAACAGGGATAATTTGACTTCCTCTTCTCCTAATTGAATACCCTTTATTTCTTTCTCTTGACTGATTGCCCTGCCCGGATCTTCCAACACTATGTTGAATAGGAGTGGTGAGAGAGGGCATCCTTGTCATGTTCCAGTTTTCAACGGAAATGCTACAAGTTTCTGCCCATTCAGTATGATATTATCTGTGGGTTTGTCATAAATAGCTCTTATTATTTTGAGATACATTCCATCAATACCGAATTTATTGAGAGTTTTTAGCATGAAGGTCTGTTGAATTTTGTCAAAGGCTTTTTCTGCATCTATTGAGATAATCATGTGGCTTTTGTCTTTGGTTCTGTTTATATGCTGGATTACATTTATTAATTTGCGTATGTTGAAGCAGCCTTGCATCCCAGGGATGAAGCCCACTTGATCATGGTGAATGAGCTTTTTCATGTGCTGCTGGATTTGGTTTGCCAGTATGTTGTTGAGGATTTTTGCATCTATGTTCATCAGTGATATTCGTCTAAAATTCTCTTTTTTGGTTATGTCTCTGCCAGGCTTTGGTATCCGTATGATATTGACCTCATAAAATGAGTTAGGGAGGATTCCCTCTTTTTCTGTTGATTGCAATAGTTTAGGAAGGAATGGTACCAGCTCCTCCTTGTACCTCTGGTAGAATTTGGCTGTGAATCCGTTTTGTCCTGGACTTTTTTTTGGTTGGTAGGCTATGAATTATTGCCTCAATTTCAGAGCCTGTTATTAGTCTATTCAGGGATTCAACTTCTTCCTGGTTTAGTCTTGTGAGAGTGTAAGTGTCCAGGAAATTATCCATTTCTTCTAGGTTTTCTAGTTTATTTGCGTAGAGGTGTTTATAGTATTCTCTGATGGTAGTTTGTATTTCTGTGGGGTCGGTGGTGATATCCCCCTTATAATTTTTTATTGCGTCTATTTGTTTCTTCTCTCTTTTCTTCTTTATTAGTCTTGCTAGCGGTCTATCAATTTTGTTGATCTTTTCAAAAAACCAGGTCCTGGATTCATAAATTTTTTTGAAGGGTTTTTTGTCTCTATCTCCTTCAGTTCTGCTCTGATCTTAGTTATTTCTTGCCTTCTGCTAGCTTTTGAATGTGTTTGCTCTTGTTTCTCTAGTTCTTTAATTGTGATGTGATGTTAGGGCATCAATTTTAGATCTTTCCTGCTTTCTCTTGTGGGCATTTGGTGCTATAAATTTCTCTCTACACACTGCTTTAAATGTGTTCCAGGGATTCTGGTATGTTGTGACTTTGTTCTCATTGGTTTCTAGGAACATCTTTATTTCTGCCTTCATTTCATTATGTACCCAGTAGTCATTCAGGAGCAGGTTGTTCAGTTTCCATATTGTTGTGCCTTTTGATTGAGTTTCTTTTTTGTTTTTTTGTTTTGTTTTGTTTTGTTTTGTTTTTTGAGACGGAGTCTCACTCTGTCGCCCAGGCTGGAGTGCAGTGGCCAGATCTCAGCTCACTGCAAGCTCTGCCTCCCGGGTTCACGCCATTCTCCTGCCTCAGCCTCCTGAGTAGCTGGGACTACAGGCGCCCGCCACCTCGCCCGGCTAGTTTTTTGTATTTTTTAGTAGAGACGGGGTTTCACAGTGTTAGCCAGGATGGTCTCGATCTCCTGACCTCGTGATCCGCCCGTCTCGGCCTCCCAAAGTGCTGGGATTACAGGCTTGAGCCACCGCGCCCGGCCGTTTGATTGAGTTTCTTAATCCTGAGTTCTACTTTGATTGTACTGTGGTCTGAGAGACAGTTTGTTATCATTTCTGTTCTTTTGTATTTGCTGAGGAGTGCTTTACTTCCAACTCTGTGGTCAGTTTTGGAATAAGAGCGATGTGGTGCTGTGAAGAATGTATATTCTGTTGATTTGTGGTGGAGAGTTCTGTAGATGTCTATTAGGTCCACTTGGTGCAGAGTTGAGTTCAATTCCTGGATATCCTTGTTAACTTTCTGTCTCATTGATCCGTCTAATGTTGACAGTGGGGTGTTAAAGGCTCCCATTATTATTGTTTGGAAGTCGAAGTCTCTTTGGAAATCTCTAAGGGCTTGCTTTGTGAATCTGGATGCTCCTGTATTGGGTGTATATATATTTAGGATAGTTAGCTCCTCTTGTTTAATTGATCCCTTGACCATTATGTAATGGCCTTCTTTGTCTCTTTTGATGTTTTTTGGTTTAAAGTCTGTTTTATCAGAGACTAGGATTGCAAACCCTGCCTTTTTTTGTTTTCCATTTGCTTGGTACATCTTCCTCCATCCCTTTATTTTGAGCCTATGTGTGTCTCTGCACTTGAGATGGATCTCTTGAATACAGCAGGCTGATGGCTCTGGACTCTTTATGCAATTTGCCAGTCTGTGTCTTTTAATTGGACCATTTAGCCCATCTACATTTAAGTTTAATATTGTTATGTGTGAACTTGATCCTGTCATTATGATGTTGTATGGTTATTTTACTCATTAGTTGATGCAGTTTCTTCCTAGCATCGATGGTCTTTACATTTTGGCATGATTTTGCAGTGGCTGGTACCGGTTGTTCCTTTCCATGTTTAGTGCTTCCTTCAGGAGCTCTTGTAGGGCAGGCCTGGTGGTAACAAAATCTCTCAGCATTTGCTTGTCTGTAAAGGGTTTTTATTTCTCCTTCACTTATGAAGCTTAGTTTGATTGGATATGAAATTCTGGGATGAAAATTCTTTTCTTTAAGAATGTGGAATATCAGCCCATACTCTCTTCTGACTTGTAATGTTTCTGCTGAGAGATCCACTGTTAGTCTGATGGGCTTCCCTTTGTGGGGAACCCAACCTTTCTCTCTGTCTGCCCTTAACATTTTTTCCTTCATTTCAACTTTGGTGAATCTGACAATTATGTGACTTGGAGTTGCTCTTCTCGAGGAGTATCTTTGTGGCATTCTCTGAATTTTCTGAATTTGAATATTGGCCTGCCTTGCTAGGTTGGGGATGTTCTCCTGGATAACATCCTGCAGAGTGTTTTCCAACTTGGTTCCATTCTCCCCGTCACTTTCACATACACCAATCAGACATAGATTTGGTCTTTTCACATAATCCCATATTTCTTGAAGGCTTTGTTGATTTCTTTTTACTCTTTTTTCTCTAAACTTCTCTTGCTTCATTTCATTTATTTGATCTTCAATCACTGATACCCTTTCTTCCAGTTGATCGAATCGGTGACTGAAACTTGTGCATTTGTCATGTAGTTCTCATGTCATGGTTTTCATCTCTATCAGGTCGTTTAAGGGCTTGACTACTTTGGTTATTCTAGTTAGCCATTTGTCAAATCTTTTTTCAAAGTTTTTAGTTTCTTTGCGCTGGGTTCGTACTTCCTCTTTTAGCTAGGAGAAATTTGATTGTCTGAAGCCTTCTTCTCTCAACTCGTCAAAGTCATTCTCCATCCAGCTTTGTTCCGTTGCTGGTGAGGAGCTGCGTTCCTTTGGAGGGGGAGAGGCACTCCAAGTTTTAGAATTTTCAGCTTTTCTGCACTGCTTTTTCGCCATCTTTGTGCTTTTATCTACCTTTGGTCTTTGATGATGGTGACCTACAGATGGGATTTTGCTGTGCATGTCCTTTCAGTTTGTTAGTTTTCCTTCTAACAGTCGGGACCCTCAGCTACAGGTCTGTTGGAGTTTGCTTGAGGTCCACTCCAGACCCTCTTTGCCTGAGTATCAGCAGTGGAGGCTGCAGAAGGGTGAATATTGCTGAACAGCCAATGTTGCTGTCTGATTGTTCCTCTGGAAGCTTCATCTCAGAGGTGTACCCGGCTGTGTGAGGTGTGTGGTGTCAGTCTGTGCCTAGTGGGGGATGCTTCCCAGTTAGCCTACGCAGGGGTCAGGGACCCACTTGAGCAGGCAGTCTGTTCATTCTCAGAAAACAAATTCCATGCTGGGAGAACCACTACTCTCTCCAAATCTGTCAGACAGGGACATTTACGTCTGCAGGGGTTTCTGCTGCCTTTTGTTTGGCTATGTCCTGTCCCCAGAGGTGGAGTTTGTGGAGGCAGGCAGGCCTCCTTGAGCTGCGGTGGGCTCCACGCAGTTCAAGCTTCCTGGCCGCTTTGTTTACCTCCTTAAGCCTCAGCAATGGCGGCGCCCTCCTCAAGCCTCGCTGCAGCCTTGCAGTTAGATCTCAGACTGCTGTGCTAGAAATGAGTGAGGCTCCGTGGGCATGGGACCCTCCAAGCCAGGCACGGGATATAATCTCCTGGTGTGCCATTTGTTGAGACCCTCGGTAAAGTGCAGTATTGGGTGGGAGTGACCCGATTTTCGAGGTGTTGTGTGTCACGGTTTCCCTTGGCTAGGAAAGGGAATTCCCTTACCCCTTGAGCTTCCTGGGTGAGGCGATGCCTCATCCTGCTTCGGCTCTCACTCGTTGGGCTGCACCCACTGTCTTGCACCCACACAAATAAAAATGTTTGTTGATTGCACCACATGAGGGAGACTACCAGTATGACTATCAGGACGAAAATATCAAGAGTTTGGTATATGCACCTTAAGCAAGATGCAAACCAACTACAATAGAATAGATCAAAGAAGAAGCCAGAGGAGTCTAGTCATTTTAACCAGGCAGCACATTTGTTGATTTTTACAGCTGAGTCTCTACAATACCCGATGTATTTATCCATGTGCAACAAGAAGTGTCAGAAACTGCACAGGCTCCCCTCTGTTAAGCTGGTAGAGAGCAATTCTATTTTCTAGCATTGCATGTCTATGTTAAATTAAAACAGGGAGTGAGAAGAATAGGCAAGTATAGAAGTGGAAGCCTAAAAAAAAACTTGATACATTTGAGGAAAAAGTTGTGTTAAAAATGCAGCTAACCTCAGCTTTGGGGTGGACTAAAGGATCTCTTGTTATGTAAAAATGAGTGGGCCAGGTGCGGTGGCTCATGCCTGTAATCCCAGGACCTTGGGAAGCTGAGGCGTGTGGATCACCTCAGGTCAGGAGTTCAAGACCAACCTGACCAGCATGGAGAAACCCCGTCTCTACTAAAATTACAATATTAGCCGAGTGTGGTGGCACATGCCTATAATCCCAGCTACTAGGGAGGCTGAAGCAGGAGAATCACTTGAATCCAGGAGGTGGAGGTTGTGGTGAGCCAAGATTGTGCCATTGCCCTCCAGCATGGGCAACAAGAGAGAAACTCCATCTTAAAAAAAAAAAAAAAAGTGTGGTTGACGTGGTATATCTGACACTGTTAACATACTCTCAGAAGCTACTTCTTGTGAAATCCTAAGTACAGCATTATTCTGGGAAGCAAAGAAGGCAGGCATAAGCAAGAACAAATTAAGAGAGGTAAGAGTCTCATCATGATTGATAGTCTTGTTCTGACATCTTGAGAAAAACTGTCCACAGAGTACACTCATCAACTTGTTGTCGTGATTTGCAGTTTAGGTGTCTCTAAGTTATGGTGTTGAACATTTGGTGAACTCAGAGTGGCCCACACCTCAGACATGAGGGTTTTCATAGAGCTGTTCTTGTTCTTAATGATTTCATTATAGAAAATTGTCATTGTAGCCATTTGTCAAATCTCTTTTCAAGGTTTTTAATTTCTTTGTGCTGGGTTCGTGCTTCCTCCTTCAGCTCTGAGAAGTTTGATTGTCTGAAGCCTTCTTCTCTCAACTGGTCAAAGTTATTCTTTGTCCAGCTTTGTTCCATTGCTCTCAAGGAGTTTCATTCCTTTGGAGGGGGAGGGCACTCTGATTTTTAGAATTTTCAGCTTTTCTGCACAGCTTTTTCCTGATTTTTGTGCTTTTATCTACCTTTGATCTTTGATGATGATGACGTACAGATGGGGTTTTGGTGTGGATGTTTTTTCTGTTTGTGAGTTTTCCTTCTAACAGTCAGGACCCTCAGCTGCAGGTCTGTTGGAGTTTGCTTGAGGTCCACTCCAGACTCTCTTTGCCTGGGTATCAGCAGCAGAAGCTACAGAAGAGTGAATATTGCTGAACAGCCAATGTTGCTGTCTGATCCTTCCTCTGGAAGCTTCATCTCAGAGGTGTACCCGGCCCTGTGAGCTGTGGGGTGTCAGTCTGCCCCTAGTGGAGATGTCTCCCAGTTAGGCTACTCAGGGTTCAGGGACCCACTTGAGCAGGCAGTCTGTCTGTTCTCAGATCCAAAAGTCTGTGCTGGAAGAACCACTACTCTCTTCAAAGCTGTCAGACAGGGACATTTGTTTCTGCAAAGGTTTCTGCTGCTTTTTGTTGGCTATGCCCTGTCCCCCGGGGTGGAGTCTACAGAGGCAGGCAGGCCTCCTTGAGCTGCGATGGGCTCCACCCAGTTCAAGCTTCCTGGCCACTTTGTTTACCTACTTAAACCTCAGCAATGGCGGGCGCCCCTCCCCCAGCCTCGCTGCTGCCTTGCAGTTAGATCTCAGACTGCTGTGTTGGAATGAGGGAGGCTCAGTGGGACAGCGATCCTCTAAGCATGGCCTGGGATATGATCTCCTGTTGTGCCATTTGCTAAGACCCTTGGTAAAGCGTCATACTAGGGTGGGAGTCACCTGATTTTCCAGGTGTTGTTTGTCACGGTTTCCCTTGGCTAGGAAAGAGAATTCCCTTCCCCCTTGCACTTCCCGGGTGAGGAGATGCCGCACCCTGCTTCCGCTCTCACTTGTCGGGCTGCACCCACTGTCCTGCACCCACTGTCCAAGCTTATATAGCTTCAGGAACAGAGCTCTTCTTGTTCTTAATGATTTCAGGGGAGAAAATTGCATTGGAAAAACTAAAAGGATTCAGGGTCCAGTCCAGCCTACCAGTGGATTATAAATATTCGAAGATAATGAACAGTGGTTCAATCTGGTAACAGGTGTGCTACAGTTTTTAACATAGTATTTCTCTACATAGGAGTCTCTATTTTTACCAGAGATAATTCCAGTAGGATGAATTAGTTTGCAAAATAGGTTGAGTCTCACCAAACTTGCCTAGATTTTTTACCTAAGTGCAGCAAGTGTAGCAATGGACCATAGACGCTCTTTTTAAACTTTGCGTTGCTAGAAGTTTTATAAGACTCTCAGATTAAACTTTCAAAAACCTCTTGAGACTAGAAAGTCAAACCAAGACCAACTTCAGGCTTTGCCTGCATTCCCTACGGGTTTATTCTATGTGTATTCTCAAATAGAACATCCCAGTCAATGTCTTGGTGATATAACCAATGTTTTCAAATGTGTCCTGTTATAAAGAGAGTAGATTCTTACTGAACTTGTGCAAATAACTTTATTACCATAAGCATATGAATCCTCATGAATACTTTCCCAATCCTGGGGCACTCAGATTCGGAGCAAAAGCAAATGTTTCAATTTTTGTTCACAAAAGTATACGTTAGTAAATTGCTGTAAAGTATAAAGAGCTTAAAAGAGAAAGTTCATAAATCTGGAGAATAAAACATTCAAAGAATCAGCACATTTTCAAATTAAAAATTATGAAAACATTATCGTTTTGATTATTTAGTCCAATAAAACTGAGGTTTTTTTCTTCTTTGTCTTGAATTTCATGAAGGTATCAGCCTGTTCATTAAAATTTTGAAAGTTCTCAGAGAGTCCAGTGATGTGATCTTGAAGTTATCAGAAACTTGCATTCAAGAGTCGTTGTCAGAGTCTTTTCCATCTATCTCCTCGAAGAAAAAGCAATTTTGGACTGTAGCTGACTGTAAATACTTCGAGGAAGAATCAAAGCAACTGTCTGGGAATGACAAAGATTTAAAATGACTATGGTTAAAAATCTAATGAGATTTTTATTAGGTTTATTATGGTAAAGACACAGCTCAAATAAAAATCTAGTTACTTCTGTGGCATATGACACTATAACTGATAACATATTCGATTTCCAGAAATTTCATATAGTTTTTAGAATACTCATTTTTTTAAACTTTTTTATTTTTATTTTTTGAGATGGAGTCTTGCTCTGTCGCCCAGGCTGGAGTGCTATGGCACGATCTCTGCTCACTGCAAGCTCCACCTCTCAGGTTGATGCCATTCCCCTGCATCAGCCTCCAGAGTAACTGGACTACAGGTGCCTGCCACCACACCTGGCTAATTTTGTTTCTGTATTTTTAGTAGAGTCGAGGTTTCGCCGTGTTAGCCAGGATGGTCTGGATCTCCTGACCTCATGATCTGCCCACCTCGGTCTCCCAAAGTGCTGGGATTACGGGCATGAGCCGCTGTGCCCAGCCTAGAATACTCATTAACATTCCCATAAATATTATTTAGAGAAGGTTTAGCATCACTTCTCACTCATTTGAAAATGCTTTGTATATATATTTTGACATATAAAATAAGGTGGTTTTTCCATTCAGCTTCTGTTTTCCAACTGAATTACTGAGTTCTTGGTGTAACCCCTTAATAATTAGAGCCAAAAAAGTATAGTCTTATGTATGTTGAAAAAGGTCCTTAGGTCATTCCAGTACTTCTAGCTGAAAATCATTGATTTAGTTTTGAGTTCTACCTATTACAGCAAGAGTTCTCCATCCTCGTTACATGTTAGTAGTATCAGGGAAGACTTAAAAATTGCCAGTGTCTGGGTCCCTCTCCAGACCTTTAAAGTGTAACTCATGGGTGGGGCTTTAGCATCCACTTTTAAAAATGTTTTCCAGTGATTCCAATGTGTAGCTATATTTCCCATCAGATGTCTCTGATTTCTTGTGGCCTTCATTTTTTTTCTATTTTGGTATCATGATTATTTTCAGGTCTCATTTCCTCTCTTAGGCTTTATGTCCCCTGGGGGAGGGACCTTGCCTTCTTCATTTCTGTATCTTTTTGGAACACATGACTTGGTCATCAGGAAAAGGTCTCAAGCACATATAGGTTTTGTTCTGAGTCTCAGGTTCACAGGCTAATCCTAAAGTCTTTGTTCTCCGTGAGGTCAGAGATTGCTTGTGATGAAGGGTGTGGTTAAGTCTGTAGTGCAGATGGTGGAGGGGAGTTCACCCTGTTTTCAGGCTTAGCATTGGAACTAAGAATGTTATGTCTATGTGGGTGAAGGGGCAGGGATGTGTAGGAAGACAGTTCTGATTAAGATGGAGGAATTATACTAAGAAGTAGAGGTAAAGGAAGTGAGAAGGATTAGTAAACAGAAGAAATGTGAAGTTGCAAAGAGGCTAGAGTATGTCCCTGGAGATTCTTGATTAAGTGAATTAACTGGATTTTGGAAAGGTTATGAGACAGTCATATGCGAGGAAGGTTTCAAATTCTGGAGACAAGAAGTCAAACAACACTTTGAGAAGTGGTAGGTCTTTATGGGAATGGAGAGAATTACAGTATTGAGAGATGTGAAAAATAATGAAGAGGGTTTCACAATGTGAAATAGTGCTTCTCATTTGAATCTGAGAAACAAACGAGCAGAGGCTGGAGATAATTATGTCTAAAAGGCAGTGGAGTACAGGGAGCATAAAGGCCAGGGAGAAAGGGAACTGCAGGAATTGGTGCTGAGAAGCAGGAGTTTGGTGGATGAAGGAGAAGATCCAGTCCCAGATACAGGCCAATAAGTCTTTTCCCTCTCCCAAGCATGGCAGTCAGCCCTGCAGGAAATGGGACAAGAGAAAAGGCCATCATACCTGCCAGTCTTCCTGAAATACAGAAATGACATCACGGCTGTTGTATTGGATTAAGGCCAGGATAGAGGTCCTCTTCCTAAAGGAGCTGTCATGGAAAGAAAAGAAAAGAAGGAATGGAGATGATGTTACTTTACAGGGGGGAGCCTCAGGAACAAGCATGTAACATGAGATACTCTATAATTGTTTTTTCAAGGAATACATTATTTCTGTTGGAAAGTTGATGGGAGATGATTATATTCTTGCAGTTTTTTCCCCTCTCACCATCTTTCTAGGCTGGTGATCAGTCCTCTGTCAAGTCTCTACTGTACTCAGATATTTCAGAAAGCTTTCAGATGTGAGAAAGGCTGATTGTTATTTTCTATGTCATTAGAAGTTTCCACCTTTCCACCTTTTCATGGTTGCATCTTTGTCTCAGTGTCTCTGTGGTGGCAGCCATGAATGAGACCCTGCCAGGTTTTCATGGCAGGGACATGATTGACAGAAGGCCCAGGTCAGTGCATTTCAAATTCACCACCTCCTTTGCACAGAAAGCTTCCTTCCCTCCCAGCAAGGGCATGAAAGCAAGCCTAATTCTCTGAGGCTCTCTTTAACTTTAATGGGTGACTTCTTGGAGGACTCCACATCAGCCTTGCAAAAACTCTCTTAGAGCAGTATTGATACCTAAAACTTCTTTCTCTTTCTTTTTCACAGGAGTCAGCTTTGCATAGTGGTGTGTGGGTTCTCCCACTATCTTCATGTCTGCCCCACATTCCCTCACAAGTGTCTTCCCTGATAAATTATCTTATATGTCTAATCCCATAATGGAGGCATCTCAGTAGATAAAAACTAAAATACCAGGCTTGATTCTTTGTATTTAGCTTTTTTCCTTTCTCTCCTACAAGTCGTCAGTAACCATGTTCTAGTGTGTTATGTGGTACCTCTTTTTCTATATATATATGGAAATAGGTACTGTTGAGGGGCATGTCCTATGTGCCAGGACCTGTCCTAAATACTTTACCTGTACTTCATTTAATTCACAAAATAATCCTGTCAGGTAGACATTATTTCCATTTTGCCGATGAAAAGACAGAAGCTTAGAGTAGTGTAAAATCTCTCCTGGTGTCATATGGCTACTAATAGGAGGATCTGAGATTTGATTCTAGGACTATTTAACCTCAAGGCTAATGATGAGGGTAGTAATATAGCAGCTGACATTGGTTCGTCTGTGTGTGGCATCTTGTTTCACTGACGGCATGAAACCTTTAAAAGAATGGTATGAAGCAAGCTCGCTCATACTTCAGGATATGATAGAAGAACAAACTAAACCCAAGCACAGTGAATGAAGGAAACAATACGGATGAGAGTGCATAAAAATAAAATGGAGAATGGAAAATAATAGAGGAACTTAATGAAACCAAAAGTTGATTCTTCAGAATGAAATCGACAGAATTGACGACCATTAACTAGAGTGACTAAGAAAAAAAGAGAGAAGATTAAAATTACAGAAATCAGAAATGAAAATGAGTCCGAGCATGGTGGGTCATAATTTAATCCTAGCACTTCGGGAAGTCACACTGGGAGGATTTCTTGAGGCCAGGTGTTTGGACCAGCATTGGTAACCTGGGGAGATCCTGTCTCTACAAAAAAAAATTAAAAACCAAGTAGCTGGGCATGGTGGCATGCGTCTGTGGTCCTAGTATCTTGGGAGGCTGAAGAAGGAGAATTTCTTGAGACCAGGAGGGTGAGGCTGCAGTAAGCCATAATCACACCACTGTATTTCAGCCTGGACTGCCCACAGTGTGAGAGCCTGTCTCTCTCTCCCTCTTCAAAAAAAAATAAATAAATAAGAAAAGAAAAGAAAAATAAAGAAGAAAATGAAGTAATTACTACCAATTCTAATAAAATAATGATTATGAAAGTGCTGTAAATAATTGTATGCCAATAAATTGGATAACCTAGATGAAAGAGACAAATTCCTAGAAAAACACAAAAATGAATAGAACTAAAATCAGTAAGATTGAATCAATAAAAGCATTTGATAAAATTCAATAATTTTTCATAATAAAATATTCTTCATAATAAAACATTTTTCATAATAAAAACATTCTAACTAAGAATGGAAGGAAACCACCTCAACATAAAGGCAATATGTGAAAAGCCCAATGCTAACATCATATTCAATGGAGAAAGACTGAAAGCTTTCCCTGTATGAGCAGGAACAAGACAAGGATGCTGCTTTGGACACTTCTATTCAATGTAGTATTGAAAGGTCTAGTCAGAAAAATTAGGCAAGATTTTAAAAAAAGACATTCAAATTGGAAGAAAGGAGTAAAGTTATTTCTGTTCGCAGATAACTTGAACTTATATCTAGAAAATCCTAAAGATGGAACAAACCTATTATAATTAATAAATGAATTCAGTAATGTTGCACAATACAAAATCAACATTCAAACATCAGTCGCATTTGAATACACTAACTATAAACAATCCGAACGGAAATTAAGAAAAAAATTTAATTTGTATTAATATCAAAAAGAATAAAATATTTAGGAATAAGTTTAACCAAAGAGCTGAGATGATTATACTTGAAATCCATAAAATATTGCTTAATGATGACATCAATTAATTGAAAGACATTTTGTTTCATGAATTAGAAGACTCACTATTGTTAGAAGGACAATGCTACACATAGCTGCAGATTCAACACAATTCCTATCAGAATCTCAGTGACATTTTGCAGTAAAAGAAAAATTGTCCTAAAATTTATATTGAATCTCATGACTCTAGAGAAAAAATTTGAAGACGAAGATTGAAGCTGGAGGACCCATGCTTCCTGATTTCAGCATTTACTACAAAGCCCCAGTAACCAATACAGTGTGGTACTGGCATAAAGAAAGACATAGAAATTAATGCAATAGAACAGAGAGCCCAGAAAGAAATACTTGCATATTCCAATACATCGTGCAAAATGGTTGAACCTTGAAGACATTGTGCTAACTGAAATATGGCAGACACAAAAGGATAATTATTATATAATTCCAATTATAAAAGATAGAATAGCCAGTTACATAGAGACAAAGTAGAATGGTATGTGCTAAGGGTTAGGGGAGAAGGAGTGAGAGTTACTGTTTATTGGGTACAGAGGTTTAATATGGTAAAAGGAAAAAGTTCTGGAAATGGATAGTGTGATGGTTACACAACACTAAGTTGCACACTTAGAAATAGTTAATGATAAGTCTTATATTATGTATATATATAAAGTGTCCTGGTAGTCTTACACTGTATAAATACACACTTCTTGGCATTGCCCCTTTCCTGCCGTGCAGAGGCCCAGAGGTGAATCTCCCTATTTCTCCAAGTGTGCATCACTCATTGTCCCCTGTGCTGTGTCCCACATGCTGTGCCCACAGCATCATACAGCCGGTGACTTCAGAGCCAGGAGACAGCTCAAGGGTCTGCCCCAAGGCTCTCTCTCTTGTTGTTTCCCTGCAGCCTTGGCTTAACTTCAAGTGAAAGTTCGATTTAGCTGAATTCAGGACAGGCCTCCAGGGCTCTTTCTCCACACATGCTGGTCCCACCCCAGGTGGAGTCAGGCAGGGCCAGTCACTGGAGAAGCCCGCAGCAGAGCAAGCAGCAGTCTGAGCTGCTCCTCTCTCATCCAAGGGGCTTCCTCCTCTCATTTGGGGGAAAAATATGAGCTTGTTTCAAAGCCTCACATGTTCCTTGTAGCCCATGGAGTAAGTAAAAGAAAACAAAGACGTGGCAGAAAGGGATGTGTTGTGACAGCAAGAAGCAACTTGATCTTGAGGACTCTCCTTCTTGTCCCTCTGTGAAGCCTCTTCCACCACCTAGGGCTCAGGGCTGACAAAGTCCCCTCCTTACCTTTCTCAGGCTGGACACAAGGTCAGCCATGAGAAAACAGAAAAACAAGGAGAAGAGAGTCTGTAGAGACAAATTGGGAGGGTTCAAGAGGAGAATCTAGGATTTGCTGCTGCCCATGGGACACAGGTTGGGAGTGAAAAGGTTTTCCTGACTCTTCTCTGAAAGCCACATAGACTCCACCTAAAACCCTATTGCCAATGATGCAGGGATCCACTTACCAGAGACTCTGATCGTCTTGAATGTGGAACGTTCGCTGCCAGTGGCTGAATTACGAGCAGAGCAACCATAGATCCCAGTATGCTTTGTAGTAATTTTGGGGATAGAGAGCTCTTGTCCTGATTGCAGAAACTTCCCATTAATCGTCCAAGTATACGCTGCCGGTGGGTTAGATTCCGCGAAGCAGGACAAGTAGAGGTTTTCTCCTGAACGGTAATCAGTGAATGGAGGGATAATGCTGGGGAGGTGTGGACCATCTGGAGTAAAGAGAATAAAGCCACAGGTGATGTCGTCTGAGGGAAGTGAATGCTCCTGGTCTCTTAAAGGGACAGTGTCCACCTGAGCCAAGACACACCCTCAAGTCCCAGGCAAACTCCTTCTGTGTTCACTGAGCTGAGGCCTGAGGTATTCACCTGTTTCTCCCATCACAGATTGTAAACCCCAACTCTCCCATGACAAGAGCATCCCCTCCCCTTATATTCTGGGTTAAGGCTGTGCCTACCCAGGATTTCCCAGGGCAGGTAGTTATGGCCAGCTTGAGTGTCCAGAAATAAAAGTGTTTGTACTTGGACCTGAGACAGACTGAGGTGTCTGGCCTCTGGTCATTTGGATTTAAGCTGGTGGCCTGGCCCACAGAGGAACGAAAGATACACAGGACATCCAGGGTACTGGGTCACTGGGGATGCTACCAACTAGGTCTTGTATTTCACATTCATAGGGTCCTGTGCCATTTCTTGTGACATTGGGTAGAATGAGGATCCTGTTTTTACCAGGTCGCTTTAGCCTGGTACTGACCAGGAGACTCTGACCATTTACGCACCACATGTAGGTGTAGCCCTGAGTCTTAGGTTCACAGGTTAAGGCTACAACTTCTTATTCTCCATGGGGTTGAAGTTTTTGCTGGTGATGTAGGGCTTGGGAAGCTCTGCTGTGTGGATGACAGCGATAAGATTGTCCTGTGTGGCACCTTTTATTCCTCCACAAGCATCCTTCAATCAGAGTTGGCATCTCCCACCTCTCAGCCCACCCGAGTCCTTGAAAACAATAACTGCTGTGTGTGTCACAAGATAGATGTATGATGATCTAAGGGCTCAACGACTCTGGGGCCGCCTGCTCTGTCTTAGGGAAGCACAGACTTTCTCAAGTGTGAATTGAGCAGCAGTGTTGGGTCATGGAGGGACATGTCAGTGGGAGTCACAGGTCCTGGTACCCCTCCCAGTCCCTCTCTAATCAGCTGACAGCCTGTCTCACCTTGGGTTCCTTACCTGGAATGTGCAACTGCTGGGCCACTTCCAAATTCCATCCTACTTTGCCCCCCAAGATGTGATTTCTCTGCAGTTTCCATTTCCAAGGATATTCTAGAGATGAGTAATAATGGGACTTCCCATTATCCTGAAACCCTGAAGATACTAAGCAGCCTGGCCTGGGATTGGATGTTTCAGCAGAAAGAAGACAGGAGAGACCAGAGTCAAGACTGGAGGTCAGTTCAGTCATCAGGCCGTGGAGGCACAAGGTGGGGCAGTTTTCTGCAGGTGTTTCGTGATGACTTATTTGAGTCAGTGACCTCCAAAGATAGAGCAGAGTGTGAGGAATGATCTAGAAAGAGTGAAGTTGACATTCAAGAGCTGGTGACTTTGGAGCAGAACCATGTTCCCTGTTCTGGGTTCTTTAAGTTTCCTCTCCTTCTGCAGAGGGCAGGTGAGGACTATGTGAATCCTTCCAGAAATACATGTGGACATTTGCAAATGCAGAACTGACTGGTGGAAAGGGTGAGAATGAACCTCTGGAAATCTGGTCATCATGGACCATGTGTGTTTGATGGATATGAGACAAATTTAGGAGAAGTTTTGCAAATATTTTCTTTCATTGGACACTCTACTCTGATTCCATGGGTTTGACTGCTCTAGGGACCTCATGGATGTGAATTCCAGAGTGAATCTGAGAAGAGACTCTGGTTGCCAGGAGCTGGGAGTGGGGAGAATCAGAAGTTGTTCATGGGTGTGCAGTTTCAGTTATGACAGATGGGGAGGTTCTAGAGATCTGCTGTACAGCTTGATGCCTACAGTTCACACAGACTGAGTATTTCTTATGCATAAGACTTAGGAAAAAAAGTGTTTTCGGTTTCTGACATTTCTTGATTCTGAAATATTTGTCATATACTTACTGGTTTAGCATCCCAAATCTGAAGGATTCAAAATCTAAAATGCTCCAGTGAGCATTTCTTTTCAGCATCAGATTAGTGTGCCAAAATGGGAGGTGATAAGCCAAACACATTCTTGCCCTTTTTTTTTTCTCTCACCATGTTTCTAGCTTGGTGATTAGTTTTTGGTCAATTCCATACTGGACATGCTGCACTTGTATGTTTTTGAAGGCTTTGGGATGTGAGAAAGGATGACTGCTATTTTCTATGTCATCAAAACTTTCCACCTTTTCATGGTTGCATCTTTTTCTCAGTGTCTCTGTTGTGTCAGTCATTAATAAGAGCCTGTCAAGTCAGATTTAGGACAGATTTTTGTAATTCTGCAAAAAATGTTACTGGGATTCTGGAAGGGGTTGCGTTGGATCTGCAGCTCACTTTGAGTAGTATTGTCTTCCTAACAATATTGATTCTTCCAATCCGTGAAAATGAAATGTCTTTCCATATATTGATGTTGTCTTGAATTTCTTACAGTAATGTTTTGTAGTTTTCAGGGTATAACCCTTTGACCTTTGTGGTTAAATTTATTCCAAAATATTTTATTCTTTTTGGTGTTAATGTGAATTGAAATTCTTTTCTGAATTTCCTTTCAGATTGTTCATTGTTAGTGTGTAGTCTAAAGGATGGTCTAGAAAGAGTGAAGGGCACAGGCAAAAGCTGGTGGTTTGGAGCAGAAACATATTCCCTGTCCTGGGTTTTTTATTTTCCCTCTCCCTTTGCAGAGGGCAGGTGGCTCTTCCCTGATAGCCAGATAGACTTCACTGGAAAACATATTGCCAGTGCTCCAGGGATCCACTTACCAGGGACTATGATCCTCTTGATTATGAGATTTGTTCCATCAGTGGCTGAGTTATGGATGAAACAGACATAGACCCCTCTATATGTTTTAGTGATCTGGGGGATAAAGAACACTTGTGCTGATTGCTGGAACTTCCCATCAGTCAGCCAAGAATGCTCTGCCAGTGGGTGAGAGTCTGTGAGGCAGGAGAGCTTGGGGACTTCCCCTGTATGGTAATAGGTGTATGAAGAAGAAATGGTGGAGACATTCAGGCCATCTGGAGTAAGGAGAATAAAGTCACAGGTGATGTTATCAAGGCAAGGGAAAATCCTGGTCTGTGGAAGGGCCACAGTGACCCTGTGAGCTAAGTCACAACACTGAAGTCCCAGCCAAATCCCTGCTGTGTTCACTGATCTGGAGCTTGAGACATTCACCCGTTTCTCCCATCATAAGCTTTGGACCCTGATTCTCCCATGACAGGAGCAGCCTCTTCTCTCCTATTGTTGATCAAGCCTAAGCCTACTCTTATTACTCATGGCCAATTTTGATGTCCAGGGGTAAAGATCTCTGTATTTTGACCTGAGAGGGACTGGGAGGCCTGGCCTCTGGCCATGTGTATTTGGGATGGCAGCCTGGCTCACAGAGGAACAGAAGATACTCACAGAGGAGATTCAGGGTGACTGGGTCACTGCGGCTGGCACTCACTGGGTTCTTCATTTCACATTCATAGGGTCCTGCAGTATCCATTGTGACACCAAATAGAACAAGGGTCCTGTTGTTTCTGGACAGCTGCAACTTGCGACTGATAGGGAGGCTCTGGCCATTTATCCACCACAGGTAGCTTACGTCCTGAGTGTCAGGATCACAGGATAAGATCACAGTCTCCATGGCCTCCCTAGGGTTTAAGTTGCTGCTGGAGATGGAGGGCTTGGGAATATCCACTGTGCAGATAACAGAGAGAAGATTGCCCTGTGTGGCACCTTTGATTCCTCCAAAGACATTTTTCAATCAGAGATGGCCTTTCCCACCTCTCAGCCAACCAAGTGCTTAAAAGTCAACGGTAACTCTTTGTGTTACAAGACAGATGCGTGGCAATCTGAGGGCTCAGGGATTGTGAGGCTGCCTTCTGTATGTGGGAGAAGCACAGACTTTCTCAAATGTGAATTGAGCAGCACTGGGTCATGGAAAGACATGGGACCAGCAGTCACAGCCCCTAGTGCCTCTCTGAGTCCTTCCCTCTCCAACTGCCTGCCTGGCCCACCAATGAATTGTCACTTTTCATGCTATCTGTGAATAAATTTTAAATTATTCACAGTCACCTGACCTAATGCTTGGCACAGTGGAGGTGTTCACACAAACAGCATTTATTATTATTCACTTAAATGAGAGAACACCTTTAGGTCAGATCTCTGTGGACAAGCTGCTGCCAGATACACTTTCGTTCTTCTGTTTCTGCTTCTGGGGACATTAGACTTTCTATGGAGTGTCCTAAGCCTCGCAAGGCAGTTGGCTGCTGGCCTACAAAGCTTGTCTTTCTGCCCCTCCACTCTGAGTCTCTGGTGAAGAAAGCTCTGTCCTTGCCTAGATGAGGCTCTGAGGGCTGACCCTGGCAGTGAGCAGCTCCAGGAGACACAGTCCTCAGACAGCTGGTAAATCCTTGGTCCCAGTAAGCCCTGCCACAACCCAACCCTGACACAGGCTCCTCAGCTTTATCTGGAGTAAGGATTTAGGGACAGGGGTCTGGGGTTGAGGCTTCTAGGGCTGAGCTTCTCTGAGAGTATCTCATGGGGCCTCTTAGGCAAAGCCCTACTCAGTTCTCCAGGGTCTTTCTCAGGGTCAAGTTTACGAAGAGGGCATGAGGTGCTTGGCTGAGACTGATCTCCTCCTGCTGAGCACCCCCCATCAGACTGTCCTTCCTGTGCAGCAAGTGTCTGCAGGGTCTGGAGGCAGGAAAGGAATTCTGATCTGCTGAAGTTTGTCTCCTCTGTGTGTGTCCTGTACTAAATGCCAAAACCCCAACATGGGACATAATGCAGAGAGGGACACAGGCACAGTCCAGGCCTGACAATCCTGTGTGCAAAGTACAAGTGACCCCAACCCCCCAACACCCAGGGAGCATGTGGAATCACTCACGGTATAAGGTGAAATGTCCAGTTACTCCTTTAGTCTTATCACCTCGCTTTATGATTTGTATGGTGTAGGATCCTGTGTCATTTTGGGTCACATTCTGGATCAGCAGGGATGCATTGGAATATACTGTTTCTCGTCCACTGTATGCAGGCCCAAATATAATCATTTCAGTGTCTATTGTATATGCTGTAATGTAATGGTAGAGGTCCATTATTTTCCCTTTGTACCAGATGTATCCAGCAAGATTATGGGGCAAATTGTGGACAAGTAGAAGAACATCCTTCCCCTCAGAAACTTTTGTTGGCTGGGCTTCAATCATGACTTGCGCAGTGGTGGGTGGGTTCCAGAAGATTAAAAGTGATGCTAGGAGGTGGAGAGAGCATCAGTCAATATTGAGACCTATGTATTGGGGTGAAAAGATGGGGCCCTGGGTAGTCAGAAGATCTCTTCAATCATCAGCCTTGAAGACATACACACACAAACACACGCACTCTACTTTGTGTGTTTGTGTGTTTGTGTCCTACTGTCCTACTGGGTCAAGCTCAGCGGCACGACCCCCATTCCTTCAACACTTCTGACCTTGGCATTTTTCTGTTTGGAATCCTCTTCCCCAGGGGTCTGCATGGCTCCCTCCACACTGCCTTCAGGTCCTGTTCACGTCAGGGCATCCTTAGACTTCTTTCCTGACACCTCCTTCAGAGACCCTGGGTCTTCCCTTTCTGACCTTTCCCTGCTCTGCTCCCTCCAGAGCTCTAGTCAACACCTGACCTCACATTCCAGATCTCTTTGCATGTCTGTCTTCCTGCCCATGAGAGTATGAGCTCCGTGGGGACAGGGACGTTTGTGATCTTGGTTGTACCCCAGTGCCTGGGACAGGCTTCAGACTCCTGTAGATGTGAGAATTCCTAGGACCCTCCATGCCCGGGGTGTTTGCTTTCCCCAATTGTTGAGGTTTTTTGCTGAGGACAGTGTTTCATGCCCTGCTTATATTTTCATTTGAAGTGTCATCTGATAATAGTTATCATTATCGTTTTTCAAAATATGGTGTCCAGTGATAATTAGCCAGGAAAACAAAACACTTGAGATTTTCCTACCTGTTACCAATTCCAGTTCAATGTGATTTTCCTGTCTTGACCCCTGTCCCTCTCTGGTATATTTTCCCCTATGCAGGCTCCAACAGAACCTTCTTCCCTGTAATTTTTTTCTTTTCTTTTTTTTTTTTTTTTTTTTTTTTGTGAGATGGAGTCACATACAGTCTCCCAGGCTAGTGTGCAGTGGTGCAATCTATGTTCACTGCAACCTCTGCCTCCCGGGTTCATGGAAATCTCCTGCCTCAGACTCCCGAGTAGCTAGGATTATAGTAGCACACCACCACACCTGGTTAATTTTTTGTATTTTTAATAGAGATGGGGCTTCCCTGTATTGAGCAGGCTGGTCTTGAACTTCTGGCCTCATGATCCACCCACCTCAGCCTCCCAAAGTGCTGACTCCTTTTATTTTTTAGAACCCCACCCTCTCCAGGAGACCCCATCCAGTCATTCCGCTTCCTCCTTCTGTCCTCTCCCAGGAAGTTCTCTCCTCACCTGTGAGCAGGAGCTCCTTCCAGGTGATGTGCAGTGTGCAGGGAGGCACTGAGAGGGGCCCCATGGCCTGTGCTGCCTGCGTGTTCTCCTCTGTGGAGATGAGCCTGGAATCCAGAAACTTTCTGAGCACGGCTGTCAGCTGTGCTGTCCTTCCTTCTTCTGTGCTGAGCCTCTTCCCTGGGCAGGAGAACTTCTCCGGCTCATGGGCGGGGTCTGTGCCCAGGGCACCTCTCTGTCCCCTCCCCTCTCACTCCTGCCTCCTTGTCCCTCCTTCTCTTTTACCCTTTGTCTGTGTGTCAGGTCCCTGGGAATTGTGGAGGCCTCTGCCTTTTTCAGCAGTGATTCTGTCACCAAACCTCTGCACACACTATGTGCAGAAACACAAACACATGCACAAAAGAGACACACACAGTCACACACATAACCTGTAGGTTGGGCAAGCACAGTCCTGGGCCTTAGCCTGCTGCTGTCCCCATGGTTCTGGGTCAGGGTGCACTTTCTTGCCCTATGCCCTCTTTCATCCCCATCTGGCTCTCCCCTTCAGTGCAGGAGGCTGGAGCTGCACCAGGTCCCTGTCACAGGGATACCCCATTGTGCTGTGGGTGAGCTCTGCATTGCCTGGTGACAGGGACCCTTCCTTTCTCTAATTGTGTCTAGCTTGGCTGCAGCTTCCAAGGATGGACATTCAGGACCTGGGTGTCCCAGAGGAAACTGTCCTTCCTGGAGGTGTGTAGGCTGAATCTCTCATGCCTCTTGGGAGGAGAGGCCTGTGCTGGTTGCTTAGTGGGGGCTGTGAGTCCCATGGTCAAAGGGACTGTTCTCAGTCACTGTATTGCTCCCTGGGGTCTGGTGGCTGAGCTGGGGCTCAGGGTTTCTCATTTCTTTGTGACCATCTTTGGTGTCCTCTCTTCTCTCCCCATCTGATTGTCCTGTGGTCAACACACCTTCCCCGTGGTCGTGCAGGAGGAAATGGGGAGTTACCCAGGAACCCTGTGGAACATGGCTTGTTGAGATGCAGGAAGGGGATCCTGGGACAGAGCAGGGGTTCAGAGCTGTAGAGATTCATCCCGACTTACTCCGTGGACGTTGCTCACACCTGAGAAGGCGGGTGGTGGTGAGTTCTGTTCTGGGATTAAAGAGTAATAACACACTCTTCTGGTGTTCCAGGATGTCATGAGTGCTCATAGTGTCATGTTGCCTTGGCATTCATTTTTTAAGCTGTAAATTTATTTTCCTCACATCAGAGGCAGGCCTTGGTCACCATGGCAGTTTTCAATACTGTATCTGGTTCCAGTGACTCCAGTTGGTGGCCAGCGATGAAATCTTAGAGGCATCTCTCCTGCTTGGTGTGCTGGGCTCCCCTCTCTCCAGCTGCTTTCTTTAAACTGATAATTCTGACATTTGCCCTCACATTTAAAGTGACTGCTTCTCAGTCACAGCATGATCTCCTTGTCCCAGTGTTTGCTGCTTGCTTCAAACACATCCATTGAAGCTCCCTGCTGGAAAGCTCTCAGATAACACCTGGACTTACTAAAGCCATTGGCTTACCGGTCTCTTCTCTCCTCCCTGCCTGGGCTTGTTGACCTCTGTATCTGTGGTCTCCAGGTGTGCCGAGTGCTCTCCAGTGTCTGTAAGTAGTAAAATCCCTTACACTGTCACGTTGTGGTTGTATCACTGTAGCCTCACATGCCATCCAGGGTCTGACATCGAGGCTGCCCTATGGGACCTGTGCTGGTTGAGCCCCTGCTGGAGCTCTTGTTTTGGGACCTCTGGTTCTTCTGGGGACAGGAGCTTCCAGCTAACTTCTTCAAAAAAGTGATATGTTTCATGGAAAACACTGGGTCAGATGATGTATTCTTGGGCTTGAACTGCCATAAGAAACACCTTAGCCTGGGTGAATTAGATAATAGAAATCGATTTTTGACAGTTCTGTGAATAATGTGCTATTTTAACCACTTTAAAATGTGCAATCAAGTGGAATTAACCACATACACAGTGTTCAGTTACCATCACCATTTTTCCGAGAAAATTTTTATCATTTTAAACTGAAACTTTGTATCCTTGAAACAATAATAACTCCCCGTATTTTCCACCCTAGACCTTGATCATCTCTACTCTCTATGAATTTGCCTATTCTTGTTGTTTCATATAAATGGAATTATATATATATATATGTTATTAATTTCTGACATATTTCACTTGGCATAATGTTTCCAAAGTCCATGCATCTTCCAGCAGATGTCAGAGCTTCCTTCCTTTTTAGGCAGATTAACATTCTGTTGCATGTGTCACCACATTTGTTTTTTCATGAGTTGGGGAATACTTGGATTGTTTTTATATTTCATCTTTTGTGAGTAATGCTACAATCAATATTCCCATGCGAGTAACTGTTTCAGTCCTTGGATTCAATTCTTTCGGTATATACCTAGGAATGAATGCTCTTTTATATGAGAATTCTATGATTGGCTTCTTGAGGAACAGCACAACTGTTTCTCCTAGTGGCTGTACCTTTTGATAATCTCAGCAGCAATGTATGAGGATTCCAAATTCTACATAAGGCTTTCACTTGTTATTTAACATTTGAAAAGAATGGTAGCCATATTTGTAGGTGTAGTGTGGGATCTCCTTGTGGCTTTGACTTTGTATTTTCCTAATGCCTAATGATGTTGAGTTTCTTTTCATGTCCCTCTTGATGATTTGCATATCCTCTTTAAAGAAATGTCTATTTGCATCCTTTGCATTTAGGCCCCTGAGCCAGACACTGTCCAGGCCAGGGGGAGCAGGATGTTGTCAGCTCTCCTGATCAAAAATGAGACTCTAGCAGTGTCCAGTTACCTCATCCAGTTTAGGATTTATTCATATTTTAAAAATGATCCAATAGTATACAATTTTGAAAACATACCAAAATCCTTATGCTACCATTCATAGATAGACAAGATGGCCCTAAGATGGTGAGAGAATCAGAATTGGGTTTGGGTTTACGTTGTGTATTTTTTTCTCCCAATATCTACAGAATTCCCTACATCAATTTTTTAACGTAAACCAGTGGATGTCGTTCCCTTGCACAGTTACAGACATTTCCAGTTCATGGTTACAGACCCTTGGAAAAACCACACCCTTTCTGCTGTGAGGTACAGGCAGCCATGTGGCATCACCTCTAAACATGCCTTCTGGGACATCCAATTGCTGATTAAGTAAAAGTCATTTCAATAGATACTGAAGACCTCCATTTTATCCCTCTCACACTTGTAATTCTTCTACCAAGAGGTGATGAGTTTTAGTGGTGATTTGCTTTTATAGGTTAGTGTAGATTAATGCTTCCACCAGGGGCAAATTTTTCATTGGGAAAGGCATTTGGCAAAGTCTGGAGACTTTGCTGGTTGTCAGAGCTGGGGGAGGGAGTCCTGCTGGCCTTGCGTGGATAAAGTCCCCAGATAGTGCTGAACATTCTAGAGCTTACAGAGCCCCACCAGCATGACCACTACAAAGTTCAATGCTGAGGTTGAGTGGAGAGCCCTGATGTGCCTCCCCTAGCTTCCCTGGAGCTTTTTACCTTCTCCTTCCATCAGTCTCTACCACTTTCTCACCTCAGCTTGCTCCTTGAACCTTAATGCCCTCCACTTGAACTTTCCCTTAGTTTAAGACCTGCTGTAATCTCTAGACTTCCTTGGCCGCTTTCTGATCCTTAGCAGGGTGTCCTCTAGAGGGCATCCTCACCTTTCCTGGAGCTTCCCAGGATCCAGATGTCGCTGCCCTGTGTGGGCACCAGGGATATGGCCATGTGCCTGTGTCCCTAAAAGTCCTGTCACTCAGGACATTTGTGTGAGAGCAACTGAGGTGATATTACCCTCCCCTACTTTCCTTGGAGCATAAAAATATATACAAACCTTATAGAGTAAAATTTCTTAATGCATGTCAAAGTTTTAAAATTACATATTTTTGCCTCCCAAACTTTACTGGGAAAAATTTATCACACTACCAGTTATGAAAAATGACACCTAATCAGGGTTATTCACTGTATTGTTTGTTTAACAGCAAAATATTGGGAAAAACCTAGACTTTCACCAGCACGATGCTTACTAAACAGATTACCTTGTATCTACACAGTAGAATATGATGCAGCTGCATTAAAAGTAGAGAATCTTTCAGCTATTCATATGGAAACACCTGCATGTTCTATTTTAATTATAGAATCTCAACATCACAGAATAAGATGCAGTTTTTGTACTAGATCTGACTTATAACATTATTTTTACTCTTTGTTTTTGTTTTTTTTTTTTTTTAATTTATAGAGAGAGTGTCTCACTGTCATACCCAGCCTGAAGTGCAGTGATGAGATCATAATTGACTGCAGCCCCAACCTTGTGAGCTCAAGCGATTCTCCTGCCTCAGCCTTCTGAGTAGCTGGAATCACAGGCATGTGCCACCATGCCTAGCTAATTTTTTGTGTTTGTTTCTGTAGAGGTTTCACCCAGGCTGGAGAAATCCCAGGCTTTTCTCAAACTTCTAGGCTCAAGTGATCAGCCCACTTTCACTCCCAAAGTGCTGGAATTACAAGCAAGTGTCACCACACCTGATTCTGAATTTTTTTTTTTCAAATTGGACTGCAGTCTAGTAACTCATCTCTTTACCCATCAGGTGATTTCTATTTTTCCTCAATTTCTCTACCATATGTCCATGCCAAAATCCAGATGTATTTGCTTTTGTTTAGAATTAGATTTTTTTTCTTTAATGAGAAGCCTTAGGAATGGTCTCCTAGCCAATTTTCAGGATTCTAATCTTCACTGTCTAAGCCACATGTTTGCATTTCCAGATGTTGATTACAGTCACTAGTAGGGCATTTAAAGCCTACCAATGCCTGTACCATCCCTCAAGCATATCTGATTTGGCTGAATGTGGTGTAGCCCAGGAACTGGTTGTTTAAAAATGCTTTCAAGGAAAAGGGTCATTTTGCAGTGGAGGAACTTTAGCCCAGTGATCAAAGTTAACATCCCCAGTAATCAGAGATAACGACATCTTAGGGCATTCGAATATAATGGATGGAGAAGGTGCAGCATCATCCCTGTGGTATTCTTGTACAAACTGTATAACCTGAGTTTAATTGTGAGAAAATATTAGAAAAGTCCAAACTGAAGGTCATGCTACAAAATAAGTAACCAAAACTCTTCAAAAATGTGAAGCACTTAAAGATATATCCTAACTTCCCCAGATTAAAAGAGACCAAGAAAACAGTACAATGAAGAGCAATATGTGATACTAGATTGTATCCTGGTCCAGAAAAATGATATTAATCATAAAATAGAGGGGATTTGGATAAGCTTTTTACAGGCATTCATTTTACAGGGTTAATAATCATTTATTGATTTTGATTATTAGGTGCATATCTTTAATGTTAATATTTGGGGAAGTTGAACGAAAAGCATGTGAGGACTTTGCCTATTTTGGGAACATTTTAGAACATCTGACTTATTTCAAAATTAGACATGAGAAGAAAAGAAAAGAAATATAGATCTTTTAGATATTTCTATTAAGTTTCCAAAGTTGAAGATCATTTCCCAACTTCTCTTGCCTAAGGCTGGTCAGAGTAATCTTCCTGGAAATGCTTTTTGTCCTGTTTGTGACCTTCTCAAAGCTTTCCAATGACTTCTCTTATCTGTAGGATGAAGTTCCCGTTACGTAGGCTGCCATTCAGTGTCCTCATAGCATGGCCCTAATCTCCCTTTTTTTTTTTTTCATCTGTGTTGAAAGACCTGACCAATATTTTACTTTCTTATGGCCAAACTTGTTCTAATTTTTTCTTGCTTGTTGATGCCCTTCCCTGTCTTCTCAACAGTGGGACTTCAGTCAAGGTTGTGGGAAATATTTTAGAAGAAAAATTATAAAGATAGTTATAGGAAGTAGTCACAAACCTTCTTGGAACCTGGGGGTTTGCATAGCTTCAATAAAAGGTTTGGCTGAAGGCAGCTGAATTATCTTAAAAGCTTAGGTCATAGATACACAAGAATGTGGAGGAGTTTATCTAAATAGCTTGTTTACTCAGGCTGTCCTAAAGCCAACATTTAATCTTATGCTGGGGGGACTACTCTTGGGGAGGTCGGCAATGTCAATTACCTTCTAGTAGTGTTTACTCAAGACCTTTGTCATTTAATCTGTACTAAATAAACGCGAACTTCACTGGCAGGTAAGGGCCTCTGCTGTAAACTCTTTATGGGACCCTTCTAGGTATCCGTGAGTGACTCGACCATCTAGCCTGCTCTTTCACTGGATATTTGTGTCTGAGTGTATTTGTTCATCCATTGCTGCATCAGGGTCTGTCAGTTGGACCCAGACAGTTGGTGCCCCGTGTGAGGACCTGCCATATTGGTGCCCAGGTCTGAGGTATACCTGCAAATAATCGTGACCGAATCTATGAAAACTAAGGAGAAGACTCTGCGGTTGGTAAGCCAGTACTTTGATAAGTCAGTAAGTCAGTAAGTCAGTAGATCATCAGTGTCCACTTGGGATCTCCAATTTTGACGGAATTGTTCAGGGTAGGCTTTTATCACGGAACAACAGTCATCAGCACAACAGGAGCAGTATCTAAAAGTATTCAAACAGCTGCTTAAAGTCACTGGAGCCTTGATTTTGCAGGCTCAACTAAGGGACCTAATGCAAATTATATCATTTAACTCATGGTTCCCGAAAGAAGGTAAGCTAGACGTAGAGCTTTGGGAACAAGTGCGAAGAAATATTTTTGTTGTTGTTTTTGTTGTTTGAGACAGATACAAGAAACAGAAAAGGTGGAGATGTGGGAGTTCAGTCAGGGTGGCAGAGATGATTTTACAGGAAAAATTATAAAAATAGTTATAGGAAACAGTCACAAACCTTCTTGGAAGGCCAGGGAGGTTGCATAGCTTCAGCAAAAGATTTGGCTGAAGGCAGCTGAATTCTCTCTAAAGGTGTAGATACATAGGATTGTAGAGGAGTTTACTCAGGTGGTCTTAAGAACAACTTTTGATTATCTGCAGGAGGTCGGTAATGTCAATGACCCTCTAGAGGTGTTTACTCAAGACGCTTGTAATTTAATCTGTACTAAATAAATGCGAACTTAGCTGCCTGATTGGGCCACTGCTGCTCTTTTCTGGAACTTTCTTGGTATGGGTGAGGGGTTCTGCAGCCCAGCCCATTATTTCGTTGGATAGTTGTGTCTGAGAATATTTGTTCATCTGTAACTGTTTCAGAGTCTGCCAGTCCAACTCAGACACTCAACCTCCTTAATTGTTTTTTCTCCTAAGGCCCATTTCAGACCCTGTCTCGTCATTGATATCTGCATGGTTATTTCTGTTAGAGACAGCCAACTTTCCTTTCTTTGAATTCTGGTAGGTATAATTGTGTAGAGTGAAATAAGAGTTTTATTTTATTATTATTTAGAAAAAAAGAAGCTAATTTATTCTGCTCATTAAAAATTTTCTTTTTAAAACAAATCTTAAAATTTTGATTGGAGAAGGATTAGAGATAAAATTGTTGATGTTTGAAATTCATTGTGGTTTTTAAAAAAAAATGCTTGTTTTAGTTTCAGGGGTACACGTGTAGGTCTGATATGTAGGTAAACCCATGTCACGGAGGTTTGATGTACAGATTATATCATCAATTAGGTAGTAAGTCTAATACTCAATAATTATTTTTTCTTCTCTTCTTTTGCCTCCAACCCTCCACCCTCAAGTAGGTCCTGGTGTGTGCTGCTCCCGTTGCGTCCATGTATTCTCTTTATTTCGTGCCCACTTATACATGCAATATTTCATTTTCTGGTTCCTGCATTAGTTTGCTAAGTATATTATTCTCTAGCTCCATTTATGTTCCTGCAATAGACAAGATCTCATTCTTTTTTATGGATGCATAGTATTCCATGGTGTATATGTACCACATTTTTAAAAATCCAGGTTCCATTGACTGGCATTTAGGTTGATTCCATGTCTTTTCTGTAGCAAATAGTGCTGCAATGAAAATTTGTGTAAATATGTCTTCATGGTAGAATGATTTATATTCCTCTGGGTATATAACCTGTCATGAGATTGCTGGGTGAAATGGTAGTTCTATTTTTAGCTCTTTGAGGAATTGTCACACTGCTTTCCACAGTGGTGGAACTAATTGACACTGCCACAAACAGTGTAAAGCCTTCCCGTTTCTCTGCAGCGTTGCCAGCATGTTATCTTTTATTTTTTGATACTAGCCATTCTGACTGGTGTGAGATGGTGTCTTGTTGTGGTTTCAATTTATTTCTCTAATGATAAGTGATATTGACCTTTTTCATGTGCTGTAGGCCACGTGTATAACTACTTTTGAAACGTGTCTCTCCATGTTCTTTGCCCACTTTTTAATGGTTTATTTTCTTGTAAATTTATTTAAGTTGTGTATAGATGCTGGATATCAGACCTTTGTCCAATGCATAGTTTCTAAATATTTTCTCTCATTTCTTAGGTTGTCTGTTCCCTCGGTTGATAGTTTCTTTTGCTGGAAGCGTGAGTTTTAGATTCAGAAATGTGAGTCTGAGTCCTGGTTCCACCTTTAATGGGCTCTGAGATAAGGGACAAGTTCATCGATGTTTTGGGATAAAGGGATAATAGTAACTGATTAGAGGGTCATTGTGAGCATTATATGAGGTGCAAACGTAAATGTCCCCAGTGTATAGCAGGGTTTTTCCTCTTCATTTTCATCTTCATCTTAAGCTGTATTTTCTCTCATAAAATAAGGTCACATCAATTGTAACCTTAAGTGTGCAATCTAAGTCTAGCTCCTAAAACTAAGTCTGTTAGGCTTTAAACTGATAATGCTTTTTTTTCTATATACAGAATAAGGACAAGATGAGACCCAATAATTCTTCCCCCTACTTGTCTCTTCCTACCTGCCTTCCCTCCATTAAGATGATGTATAAATGTCAGACCTCCTGAAAACCTCCTCAAAGACGTAACAAGCAACAGAGGTTTCTACAACTTGTGATTTTCCAGAGTTTGCTCCCAAGCTCTGGTCCAATAAACCTCAATTGATTCAGAAACTTGAATCAGGCACTCAATTTGGTTAACATTTTGCCAACCATGAAGGGGTCCTTTTAATGGAGTTTAGAACCTTTGACCTGCAGTGCTTCTTTTTTTTTTTTTTTTTTTTTTTTCATGCTCAGTACCAACTATAGAGCTTTAGTTCTGACCAATCATGTGACTTTCTGAGAATTGGATCCCAGTTGCTCTTGAAGTCCCTGCTCTCTCAGATTTTTTTTGTTTGAGATCTGAGTTTGGTTTTTTCATGGAACTCCTCTACTAATGGAGCTTTGCTCACTTCCTAAAAGGAACATGAGTTTCCTGCTCCTGTGACAATGGAGAGCAGACTACAGTTTGGTCCCTGCTCAACTAAGGAGCTGGTTTGGGCTTTTGTTTTAGAATTTGGTAGCTGCAAGATAAAGCTTGTTAGTACTTCATTCTAACCTCTCCTTATGCTTAGAGTGTTCAACAGTATGTAAATAGTGCAATCGCTATTTGTGGTTTTGGTTTTTATTATTCTTCCTTTGGATTTGACCAACTCTTCACCCTGTCTAATGTCCAAAACCCTTTCACTTGGTCAAATCCAAATCTAACAGGAGTTCTAAATTATGGTGAAGCAGGCCTTTAAATTGGCTAAAGTTCTGTAACTGCAGAACATCCATTTCCACCTCTAGAAACACCTGTTTGTTGAGGAAAACAAGAATATTTTTAACCCACAATATATTTCAGTGACAAATTTTGACGTGTCTGTCAGAGGGCCAGCAAATAGAAGTGGCCCTGCACAGTTGCATTTTGTGGAAAAAATCTACATCATAGAGAATCATTATTAATGCAGGCATGTCTTCCCTTATCTGGATCTGGGAGAAATAGACTGAATCTGATACCTTAAAGATATAAAAAATGTAGCGTTGATTTTTCTCTGAGGGCTGCTACATGCAAGGTTTCACTGACACAAGACCAGCTTTGCTAACTGAACTTCCTTTCTTTCTCCCATGACCTGTATTACCACTAAAACCTGATTTACTGCCATAACCTTGTTTTGGACATGCAGAAATGCAGAAAAATAATCAACCAGCTAAAGGGTAAAAATGTATTAGTCTTGAGTTTCCTGGCTTCTCTCTGTGCATTCTTTCCAGTAGGATGGTAAAAATCACTGTTTCCTCCACCAAATTTTGATCAATGGGAGAAGATTTGTGTTGGACTAGTCTTGGTGTAGTAATTCTAGTGTACTTTTTAGTGATGTTGGGGTATGAATATTTTAATTTTTTAATCCATTTCCTCCCAAAAATAGTCTTTTCCTTTACCTCCTTCCTTCAGTGTTATTCATAAATGGAGGTACTGAATAAAGTTTTCTCTCATCTTGTCATATGTCCTTGAGGGCTTCATTTGTGATGGAGTCAGAGCACTCACTCTTGGTCTCCACCATCAGGGGGAGGAATCATTTTTCAGTCATATTAGTTGACCAGCCTTAACATGGTTGAGAACCTGAGGGTTTTTTATTTTTTCTTTTGTTTTCCAAATGTGTTAAGCTCCCAGGAGGGCTTGTCATAAGAAATCCCATCCATCTTGGACTTTTGTCATCCCAAGTTTTGCTTGGGTAGGCCTGTGGCAACATGCGTCTTTTGCTTTCCTAAGCCTATTCCTGAGAGTACATATTTTATTTTGTTGGGGTGGGGGAAAAGATCATTGGGGTTGGTTTTTCACCGAAGAGGCTGTTGGATCGAGTCACTTAGAATCAATACATCACTGGAAATTCTAATTGTCCATGGCTAGAAGATGGATTCTTTAAATTGGGACTTCTAAGTTAAAAAATATTTTAGAGCTCTCTTATTCCAAATGGTGGATCAGAGGATTGACTTTCAAAGAAAGACACCTACCTAATAGTGTTATGGCTAGCCTTAAAATTTCTTTTGACTAAATTACAGAGCAAAAATCTGACCTAAAACAAAGTTAATTTTTTTGTAAGGTCAAACTGCTTGCCTTAGAACCTCTGAGCAAATAACAATAAAATCCACTTTACCTTGTCATCGAATAGTTAAAAATTTTATGCTTTTACTGCTGCATCCTGGATTTAATTTTGGATGAAGGAACCAGCCTTATTTGTTTTGATATTTGTGTGATTTTTGAGTTTTTGAGGTGCTCCTTCACCTCTTTGGAGATGCCTCATAGATGCTTGGCTAAGCCATAATCTTGGTTGAGGCTTATCAGTTTCATTTGGAAACTAACACTTTTGGTTAAAAAAAAAAAAAAAAAATCAAAAGCCAGAAACATCAGCTGTTTGTCCTACCTAACATCTGATAATAAGAAATCTGAGGCCGGGCGCAGTGGCTCATGCCTGTAATCCCAGCACTTTGGGAGGCCGAGGCGGGCGGATCACTAGATCTGGCTAACACAGTGAAACCCTGTCTCTGTTAAAAATACAAGAAAAAACGGACATGGTGGCACAGGCCTGTAGTCCCAGCTGCAGGGGAGGCTGAGGCAGGAGAATGGTATGAATCCGGGAGTAAGAGGTTGCGGT
Organism: Rhinopithecus roxellana; assembly: GCF_007565055.1. Classification (NCBI taxonomy): domain Eukaryota; kingdom Metazoa; phylum Chordata; class Mammalia; order Primates; family Cercopithecidae; genus Rhinopithecus; species Rhinopithecus roxellana. The sequence continues at coordinate 56,918,771 of NC_044560.1, forward strand.
GAGCTGAGATGGTGCCACTACATTCCAGCCTGGGTGACAGAGTGAGACTGCATCTTAAAAAAAAAAAAAAAAAAAACCTGAAAGTGTTGTAGTAGGTAGCTGGTCAGACATGAGCAGGGCAGGAGAGATCCTTCCACCTCCACACACTAGAAATGTCAAGTGTTCATCACCAGGTGGTGGTCAAGTCAAGTGGTTGTTAATTCTAAAGTAATATTGGTTGCAGTTAGGTACGGGGAGATACAGTCTCACAATAGATAGAAAACACCTGAAACAGGTGATCAGCAGGTTCTTGATAAGGTCTCAGAAGTTGAGGAAGTGGGCTCAAATATGTGCATTAAGAGGCAGCATAATAGAGTTTCTGGTATATGACCTTCAGGAACTTTTTTTTTTTTTATTTTAGAAGAAATTTTTAGTAACTATGTTTTAAAATTTTTTATTTTATTTTATTTTTAAATCTTTTCTTTCCATAGGTTTTTTGGGGATTTGGGATTTAATTACATAAATTCTCTAGTGGTGATTTGTGAGATTTTGGTGAGATATATTCCTAGTTATTATTTCTTTATAACTGCTGTTATAAAAGGAGTTCAGTTCTTGATTTGATTCTCTGCTTGGTCACTGTTGGTTTGTAGCAGAGCTACTGATTTGCGCACATTAATTTTGTATACTGAAACTTTGCTGAATTCATTTATCAGTTCAAGCAGCTTTTTGGAGGAGTCCTTAGGGTCTTCTAGGTATATGATTATATCATCAGCAAACAGTGACAGCTTTACCTCCTCTTTACTAATTTGGATGCCCTTTATTTATTTTCCTTGTTTGATTGATTTGGCTAGGACTTTCAGTACTCTGTTGAATAAAAGTGGTGAGAGCGAGCGGCCATCCTTGTTTTGTTCCCCTGCTGAGAGTGGATGCTTTCAACATTTTCTCATTCAGTATTATGTTGGCTGTGGGTTTGTGTGCCAATATTGCTGAGCATTTTAATCATAAAACGATGCTGGATGTTGTCAAGTACCTTTTCAGTGTCTACTGAGAGGATCATGAGATTTTTAAATTCTGTTGATGTTGTGTACCACTTTTATTGACTCGTGTATGTGGAACCATTCCTGCATCCCTAATGTGAAACCTGCTTGATCATGGTGGGTTATGTTTCTGATTCAGTTAGCTAGTATTTTGTGAAGAATTTCTGCATCTGTGTGCATCAGGGATTTTGGTCTGTAGTTTTCTTTGTTACGTCCTTTTCTGGGTTTGGTATTAGGGTGATACTGGCTTCACAGAATGATTTAGGGAGAATTCCATCTTTTTCTAGCATGTGGAATAGTGTCAAATGAATTGCTACCCACTCTTCTGTGAATGTCTGGTAGAATTCAGCTGTGAATCTGTCTGGTGCCGGAATTTGTTTTGTTGTTAATTTTTAAATTATCTTTTCCATCTTGCTGCTTTTTGTTGGTCTGTTCAGGGTTTTGAATTCTTTCTGATTTAATCTAGGAGGGTTTTATATTTCCAGAAATTTATTCATCCCCTCTAGGTTTTTTAGTTTATGCACATAAATGTATTCATAGTACCTTTGAATGATCTTTTGTATTTCTGTGGTGTTGGTGGTAATAGCTCCCCTTTCATTTCTAAATGAGCTTATTTGGCTCTTCTCTCTTCTTTTCTTGATTAATGTTGCCAATGGTCTATCAATTTTATTTATTTTTCCAAAAAGCCAGCTTTACATTTTACTTATAGTTTGTATTATTTTGTTTCAACTTCATTTAGTTCTGCTCTGATCTTGGTTATTTTCTTTCTTCTGCTGGGTTTGGATTTGGTGAGTTCCTGTTTCTTGAATTTCTAGAAATGTAACCTTAAATTGTCTACTTGTGCTCTTTCAGTCATTTTGATGTAGGCATTTAAAGCTATGAACTTTTAGCACACTCTTTGCAGAATTCCAGATGTTTTGATAGGATGCATCACTATTTTTCAGTTCAAAGAGTTTTTAAATTTCCATCTTGATTTCATATTTGACCAAGTGATCATTCAGGAGCAAGTTCTTTAATTTCCATGTGTTTGCATGGTTTTGAAGGTTCCTTTTGGAGTTGATTTCCAGTTTTATTCTACTGTTGTCTGAGAGAGTGCTTCATATAATTTCAATTTTCTTCAATTTATTGAGACTTGTTTTGTGGCCTATCATATGGCCTATCTTGAAGAAAGATCCATGTGCTGATGAATAGCATGTACATTCTGGGTTGTTGGGTAGAATATTTTGTAAATATTTCATAAGTCTCTTTGCTCTAGGGCATAGTTTATATCCATTGTTCTTTCTTGACTTTCTGTCTTGTTGACCTGTCTAGTGCTGTCAGTGGAGTACTGAAGTCCCTTGCTATTATTGTGTTACTGTCTATCTCATTTCTTAGATCTGATAGTAATAGTTATATAAATTTGGGACATCCAGTGTTAGGTGCATATATATTTAGGATTGTGATATTTTCCTGTTGGACAAGTCCTTTTATTATTATATAATGTCCCTCTTTGTCTTTTTTAACTGCTGTTGCTTTAAAGTTAGTTTTTTTCTGATATGAGAATAGTTACTCCTGCTCACTTTTGTGGCAGTTTGCATGGAGCATCTTTTTCTACCCTTTTACCTTAAGTTTATATGACCCTTTATGTTAGGGGAGTCTCTTGAGGGCAGCAGATACTTGCTTGGTGCATTATTAGCAATTGTGCAATTCTGTATCCTTTAAGTGGAGCATTTAGACCACTTACATCCAATGTTAGTATTGAGATGTGAGGTCCTGCTCCATTCATCCTGCTATTTGTTGCCTGAATACCTTGGTTTCATTCATTTATTTATTGTAGTTTTGTTTTGTAGGCCCTGTGAGATTCATGCTTAAAGCGGTTCTGTGTTGATGTGTTTCCAGGATGTGCTTCAAGATTTGGAGCTCCTTTGAGCAGTTCTTGTAGTGCTGGCTTGGTCCTGGCAAATTCTCTCAGCATTTATTTGTCTGAAAAAGACTGTTATCTTTCCTTTATTCATGAACTTTCCTTTTTTTGGATATAAAATTCATGGCCGATAACAATTATACGGAGGCTGCAGATAGGTATGCAAGCTCATTTAAGGTGTTCTTCTGTTATTGAAGATTACTAAAATCACATGGGTTCAAAAGCATTTGGGATTATTTACTTAATTGATGAGTACTCATTTATTTTTATGTTAATTTGATACCATGTAAAAACAATATATAAACAGAGGTATGGACATATACATATATGTGATACAACATAGAACATATACATGTGCATATAATGATAGAGGGAGACAGAAATAGTTTAGATTTTTTATTTTAAAACTTTATGCATGGAACCCATAAAACTTACTTAAAAAAAAAAGCTGTTGGATTTAAATTGTGCTTTTGTAAATAGAAAAAGTTAACATTTATCTGAGGAAGCCCTTGCTGAGTTTTAGAGAAAGTAGGCAGTAAATTTACATCTTAAAGCAGAGAGAGAGAGAGAGAGAAAGAGAAGGAATTTGGGTGTGTTCAAGGAAGATTAAAAATAGATGCCAATGTAACACAAAAATGATAGAAATTTATAACAGGATTTTATAAGGAGACCAATTTTATTGACATACATAGCTTTTATTTTGGTCTCTGTTTTCCAACTCTACTCCAGGAAACACACTACAAGGCTCCCTTCTTAAGTGCTGGTGGGCCACTGCACATTCAGACAGCCCACTTTAAGGGAAGAATCAGGGGAGAAGAGATGCAGACCCCAGAATTATGCCAACATACAAAAATCTAAGTCAAAGGTCAAACCACACATTTGAAGTCTCATCGCCTGTTTGGCCATGTTTTAAGTGTACTTTACTTTCTTTAATTTCTGCTCTCAAGCTTTTAAATAAACTCACTCCTGCTATAAAACTTGCCTCAGTCTCTTCTTCTGCCTTATGACCCTTAGTTGAATTCTTTCTTCTGAAGAAACAAGAATTGAGGCTGCTGCAGACTTGTACAGATTTGCTGCCATTAATATACTTTAGTGCCACTCTACAAGATAGAATATATATATATATTCTTACATTTATACATATATATAAAACATACATGTATTCAAAAAGGTCTTGAATCTACATTCTTGCTGCACTTTATGTAAACAATCCAAGTAAAATATTGAAACTTACTTTGGAAATACATTGGTCCCATATAATTTCTATTTCATAAAAATGGGAAACAGGAGGGGGAAAACTGTTTTTCAGAAGAAAACAACAGAACATCAGTTGTTAAATTTTAGATGTGTTCACTTTTTCTTTGAGTTTTGTTATTTACCTACAAGTTGGATTGAATCCCAAATTCTTTCCTGGCTACAAGCTTCGAAACCAATGTTTTCAGAATTTTCTTCCATTTTTCTTCCATTTTGGTATATTATAAATTAAAACTGTGCTTTTTTTTTTTTTTTTTTTTTTTTTTTTTTTTTTTTTTTGAGACGGAGTCTGGCTCTGTCTCCCAGGCTGGAGTGCAGTGGCCGGATCTCAGCTCACTGCAAGCTCCGCCTCCCGGGTTTACGCCATTCTCCTGCCTCAGCCTCCGGAGTAGCTGGGACTACAGGCGCCCGCCACCTCGCCCGGCTAGCTTTTTGTATTTTTAGTAGAGACGGGGTTTCACCGTGTTAGCCAGGATGGTCTCGATCTCCTGACCTTGTGATCCGCCCGTCCCGGCCTCCCAAAGTGCTGGGATTACAGGCTTGAGCCACCGCACCCGGCCACAAACTGTGCTTTTAAAATTTGTATCATCTTTTTAAATTACACTTTTAAGCTCTGGGATACATGTGCAGAACCTGCAGGTTTGTTACATAGGTATACACGTGCCGTGGTGTTTTGCTGCACCCACTAACCCATCATCTACATTAAGTATTTCTCCTAATGCTATCCCTCCCCTAGCCCCCAACCCCCAACAGGCCCCAGTGTGTGATGTTCACCTCCCTGTGTCCATGTGTCCTCATTGTCCAACTCCCACTTATGAGTGACAACATGCGGTGTTTCATTTTCTGATCCTGTGTTAGTTTGCTGAGAATGGTGGTTTCCAGCTTCATCCATGTCCCTGCAAAAGACGTGAAATCATCCTTTATTATGGCTGCATCAAATTCCTTGGTGTATATACACCACATTTTCTTTATCTAGTCTGTCATTGATAGGCATTTGGATTGGTTCCAAGTCTTTGCTATTGTGAATAGTGCCACAATAAACATATGTGTGCATGTGTCTTTATAGTAGAATGTTCTATAATCCTTTGGGTATATACACAGTAATGGGATTACTGGGTCAAATGGTATTTCTTGTTCTAGATCCTTGAGGAATCGCCACACTGTCTTCCACAATGGTTGAACTAATTTACACTCCCACCAGCAGTGTTAAAGCATCATATTTCTCCACATTCTCTCCAGCATCTGTTGTTTCCTGACCTTTTAATGATCACCATTCTAACTGGTGTGAGATGGTATCTCACTGTGGTTTTGATTTGCATGTCTCTAATCACCAGGGATGATGAGTTTTTTTTCATATGTTTGTTGGTCATGTAAATGTCTTATTTTGAGAAGTGTCTGTTCATGTGCTTTGCCCACTTTTTGATGGGGTTGTTCATTTTCTTTTCTTGTAAATTCGTTTAAGTTTCTTGTAGATTCTGGATATTAGCCTTTTTTCAGATGGATAGATTAAACTTTGCAAGTTGAAACTAGATGGCTTATGTAAATTTCTGGAGAAATCATAGCAACTTATATATAAACAACCTTTATGCCTGTGATGTGTAGACTACACAAAAAGTACACATGAACACTGGGTTCAGACTGCAATTCAGAGAATTGTGTCAGATTGTAATTGCAATTGGAAGATGCTTCAGAACCTCTCGAAAACCTAGTCTACAGACTGCTCCAGACATTACAGGTGAGCCAACATACAACTGAAAGGGTTAGAGCGATGTTTGCCAAACAAATTGCTCTAATTGAAGCAGTAGTTGTGTGACTTTAATAAGGTTCCAGGATTATACTGTCCCCTTTTTACTGTGACTTCCCTTTGCCCTTTCTAATTTGACATCATCCCCTTTTCCATGGGACATGACTTCTTAAGAATGAGCCTTCCTAGTCATGTAGGATCAGATGAAAGATACAGCCACAAAGCTCTTCTACAATGCTTTCTCTGAGAACTTTTGAAGAATTGGGGTGCAAGGTGGGCTGTCACAGGCCTGTAATCCCAGCACTTTGAGAGTCCAAGGCAGGAGGATCGCTTGAAACCAGGAGTTGAAGACCAGCCTAAGCAACAAAGGGAGACAACGTCTTTTCAAAACAAAATAAATCAAACTAGCCAGGTTCAGTGGTGCATGCTTATAGTCTCAGATACTTGGGAGACTAAGGTGGGAGGACCGCTTCAGCCCAGGAGTTCAAGGCTGCAGTGAGCACACTCTAGTCTAGGTGACAGGAGCAAGATTGTGTCCTTAAAAAGAAAAAAAAAAAAAGAAAATAAAAAGAACAGGATAAACAGGAAAGCCAAAGATCTCAGGCATCTCTGGATGATTGCCTGAACAAATTTTTTTTTCTTGGCTTCAAAACCTTTCAAGATGTATATTTCTTTGTAAAAGAAAGACATGCCAATGGTAACTTTATTATTTTCCAAGGCACGGAAGAAAGAAAAGATTAGATCAATTGTTTTCCTGCCCACTCCATCTCCGCCTACCTGCCTTCTCTCCTTTAATCAAATGTATAAATACTAAGCTTCCTGAAACCTCTTCAGAGAGAACACAAGCCACCAAGGTTTTCTGAAACTCATGTTTTCCCAGGGTGCACCTTCAAGCTATGCCTCAATAAAATTCAATTGCTCAAGACCCTTGCCTCAGTCAGTCATTCAGGATAACCACCATGAGTCCTGCAAAGCCTTTCAGTAATCTATTGTCTGCATAGGTGATATGTACCTAGGTGAGTGAGGTCTTCATGAGTCAAACACTCTTCTTCCATTTCTGCCTTTCTCAAACCTACCACTCAGTGCTGTGTGCTCTGATCTGACCCCAGCCCCCCCGTTGTTTGTATTGCTCTAAGAAAGCAAGACCAGTAAGGGCAAGTTGAGAAGGAAGTAAGAGGCCAACACCGTGGAACGTGGCAGGTGAGGCTGTCATTGCTCAAAGCAAAACTCCCTGGGTGCATTTTATGAATTTTTCTGGATTTGGAATCTTTTCCCTGTGTGTCTATCTAGAAATTCACCCTCATCCTACTTTCCTCTCATTACACTTTCTGTTTCTACTGCACTTGTTTATGGCCAGAGAATGGACATGCAAATAGTTGACAATCGAATTAACAATGACTTTTTGTGAGACTTGGAACCTGGCCTTCCTTTTTCCCAAAACAGATTGAGGTTTCTAAAAGCTAGCTTTTATGCAGGGCTGTGCAGTTGTGAGTATAGTGTTAGGGAACAGGTGCATAAGTGAAGGATGAGACAGAAAACAAAATGCTGGCCTTCAAATCCTGAAAGCAAATGGGACAAAAATCATTTTTGAAGGTGGATGTCATTCAGGAGACCTTGTAAATCTTAGAGTATCCTCTTACCAGATGAAGTGGAGGATGAGGTTAAATTATTGAGTTAGGTGACAGTGGACACATACTTCTCTGTCACAGTTTTGTTTTTTTTTTTAATCTGTAAAAATGGGGTTGGTGGCACTTTGGATTTTTTTGGTCAGGACTGTAGCTACATGAAAAGCTCTTAGGATAGTGCCTGGTGCATAGTGAGTGCTGCATGAGTGTGTAAGCTATTATAATTATGGGAATAGGCAAAAGTGCCACCCTGGTCATGCAGAGTGTGGAGGTACGTTCCAGTCAGGGTCCAGGCAGGCCAGCTGGAGATGAAGCTGGTTAGTGGGGAAGCTTTACTTCCAGGAGTAGAAGAATATAGGTGAAGTAACTCATGCACAACATTATGTGAACATTTCTTTATCCAACAGTAGGAATACTCAGAGTGAGTGTAGCTTCCATGACAATCATTATCTTCTGGGAATCTAAGAATGTGTCCTAGAGTCGAATCGCCTTGATGTAAGCCAAGCCCAGAAATGGGCTTCAGGGCTGCCTTGCAGATAGCATTCATCTTGCTAAAAGAATACCCTCTTCCGGCCCAGGCCATTATTTTTGTTTTTGTATTATCCTAATTTTTAGGGTATAAGAAGAAATGCTGAAGAATAAAATAATGAAGTGCATGTATGAAATAACAGGGTAGATTTGAGACTGGTATGTGTAAGTTAAGACAAATCGTGTATAAATTTTGAGTGAACATAAAAAGGATTTCTTGTTGCAAACAGACCTCTCCATATACATAATACCATTGCCTTGAGTGGATAGCAGACTCTGTCACAAGAACACACTGTAAGAGTCATGAGAGAATGGGTAGTGTGGCGTCTTTAATTCGCAGGATAGACTGAGAAAGTTATTGAAGGGAAAGGAGTTGAAGGAAAAGATGAGTGAGGGCAAGAAAAATGGGATGGTGAAAGGAAAGGACTGAAAGGAATGTTTACCCAGGGCTCATCAGGTACTAGGCTCTGTGACTAATGTCTTACACATGTTAATTTACTCTTCCACTGTCATTTTCTGATGCAGTGAGAGTCAGCCTTACACTGCAGATGAGGAAAGAGGCTGAGGGAGGTCAAATGAGGAACCTAGGGTCATCCAGCCACTTCATAGCAGAGCTAGTATGTTTCCCTGTGGTTTGTGCAGACAGAAAAGTGAGACATGGAAGGAAGGCAAAACCTATTTTTGTTGTGGGTAATATTTATGAAAGTGACCTGTATGAGGCAGAATAATGGCCTCTTAAAAATATCCACATCTAGGGCTGGGCGCGGTGGCTCAAGCCTGTAATCCCAGCACTTTGGGAGGCCGAGACGGGCGGATCACGAGGTCAGGAGACAGAGACCATCCTGGCTAACACAGTGAAACCCCGTCTCCACTAAAGAATACAAAAAATTAGCTGGGTGCGGTGGCGGGCGCCTGTAGTCCCAGCGACTTGGGAGGCTGAGGCAGGAGAATGGCGGGAACCCGGGAGGCGGAGCTTGCAGTGAGCCGAGATCGCGCCTCTGCACTCCAGCCTGGGCGACTGAGCGAGACTCCGTCGCGAAAAAAAAAAAAAAAAAAAAAAAAGTCCACATCTGGGCTGGGTGCGGTGGCTCATGCCTGTAATCCCAGCACTTTGGAAGGCTGAGATAGGCAAATCATGAGGTCAGGAGTTCGAGACCAGCCTTGCCAACATGGTGAAACCTGTTTCTACTAAAAATGCAAAAATTAGCTGGGCATGGTGTCGGGCACCTGTAATCCCAGCTACTTGGGAGGCTGAGGCAGGAGAATCATTTGAACCTGGGAGATGGAGGTTGCAGTGAGCTGAGATCACCCCAGTGCATTCCAGCTGGGGCAACATGAGTGAAACTCTGTCTCAAAAGAAAAAAAAAAATTCCCATTCTAACCCTTGGAACACATGCATTTACTTTTCTTGGAAAAACACTGTTCAACGGTGATGCAGTTGAATGTCTTCAGATGGAAAGCTTATTCTGGGTTATCTGGGTTTCTCCCAATGTCATCATAAAGGTCCTTGTAAGTGAAAGAGAAAGGCAGGAGAGTCAGAGTGAGAATGATGCAGGCTGAGAGGCTCCACTGGCCATTGCTTTCTGTGAACATGTGTGACAAGACAAAATTTCAACAAATTTAGTTATAGATATAATTGGGTTTCATTTGTCATTTATGATTTGGGGCAGCTCCCCTCTACGGATACAGTGATGACTCCCCCTGGGCAATACAATTACAAAACAGTGGGTTTTGTCAAATGCGGATCAGTCAACAAAGCCATAGAAATAAATTGATTGGTTAACATCAGAGTACTTCAGGTCACTTATTTTGGTAAAAGTTAAAGCAGAGGGGACTTCCTGATTATGCTCACTCAGGTAGACTGGAATCTTCTATTTACAGGAAAATATGATCTGCTTTGAGAGCTATCTGCTTCCTTAAAATTTCAGTGGGAATATGTAACATCCAGCGTGTGAGGCTCTATTTTGAAGTGTCTGTACTCTCACTTATGTGAGAATATGATCAAAACTTAAAGAATTAGCATTAGTCTCAATAACCGTAGTTTTGGGCTTCCATCAATTCTCTTCTTTTCCTTTTTTTTAATTCCCTTTGTCTTTAAAACTTTTTTTTCATTCTTTATGTTCTACGGTACATGTGCACAACATCCAGGTTTGTTACATATGTGTACATGTGCCATGTTGGTGTGCTGCACCCCTTAACTCCTCATTTACATTATGTATATCTACTAATGCTTTCTCTCCCCACTTCCCCCACCCCACAACAGACTCCAGTGCGTGATGTTCCCCGTCCTGTGTCCAATTGTCCTCATTGTTCAGTTCCCACCTATGAGTGATAACATGCGGTGTCTGGTTTTCTGTCTTTGTGATAGTTTGTTCCAAATGATGGTTTGCAACTTCACCCATGTCACTGCAAAGGACGTGAACTCATCCTTTTTTATGGCTGCATAGTATTCCATGGTGTATATGTGCCACATTTTCTTAATCCAGTCTGTCATTAATGGACATTTGGGTTGGTTCCAAGTCTTTGCTATTGTGAATAGTGCCACCATAAACATACGAGTGCATGTGTCATTATAGTAGCATGACTTATAATCCTTTGAGTATATACCCAGTAATGGGATGGCTGGGTCAAATGATATTTCTAGTTCTAGATCCTTGAGGAATTGCCAGATTGTCTTCCACAATAGTTGAACTAGTTTACAGTCCCACCAGCAGTGTAAAAGTGTTCCTGTTTCTCCACATCCTCTCCAGCACCTGTTGTTTCCTGACTTTTTCATGTTCACCACTTTAACTGGTGTGAGTTGGTATCTCATTGGGGTTTTGATTTGCATTTCTCTAATGGCCAGTGATGATGAGCATTTCTTCATGTGTCTGTTCGCTGCATAAATGTCTTCTTTTGAGAAGTGTCTGTTCATATCCTTTGCCCACTTTTTGATGGGGTTGTTTGCTTTTTCCTGTAAATTTGTTTGAGTTCTTTGTAGGTTCTGGATATTAGCCCTTTGTTAGATGAGTAGATTGCAAAAATCTTCTCCCATTCTGTAGGTTGCCTGTTCACTCTGATGGTAGTTTCTTTTGCTATGCAGAAGCGCTTTAGTTTAATTAGATCCCATTTGTCAATTTTGGCTTTTGTTGCCATTGCTTTTGGTGTTTCAGACATGTAGTCCTTGCACATGCCTATGTCCTGAATGGTATTGCCCAGGTTTTCTTCTAGGGTTTTTTGTTTTTTTTAGGTCTAACATTTAAGTCATTAATCCATTTCAATTAATTTTTGTATAAGTTGTAAGGAAGGGATCCAGTTTCAGCTTTCTACTTATGGCTAGCCAGTTTTCCCAGCACCATTTATTAAATAGGGAATCCATTCCCCATTTCTTGTTTTTGTCAGGATTGTCAAAGGTCAGATGATTGTAGATGTGTGGTATTATTTCTGAGGGCTCTGTTCTGCTCCATTGGTCTATCTCTGGGTGTCAATTTTGGATCTTTCCTACTTTCTCTTATGGGCATTTAGTGCTAGAAAGTTCCCTCTACACACTGCTTTAAATGTGTCAGAGATTCTGGAATGTTGTATCTTTGTTTTCATTGGTTTCAAACAATATCTTTATTTCAGTCTTCATTACATTATGTATCCAGTAGTCATTCAGTAGCAAATTATTCAGTTTCCATGTAGTTTTGTGGTTTTGAGTGAGTTTCTTAATCCGGAGATCTAGTTTGATTGCACTGTGGTCTGAGAGACAGTTTGTTATAATTTCTGTTCTTTTACATTTGCTGAGGAGTGCTTTACTTCCAACTATGTGGTCAATATTGGAATAAGTATGATGTGGTGGTGAGAAGAATGTATATTCTGTTGATTTGTGGTGGAGAGTTCTGTAGATGTCTATTAGGTCTGCTTGGTGCAGAGTTGAGTTCAATTCCTGGATATCCATGTTAATTTTCTGTCTCGTTGATCTGTCTAATGTTGACCGTGGGGTTTTAAAATCTCCCATTATTATTGTGTGAGAGTCCAAGTCTCTTTGTAAGTCTCTAAGGGCTTGCTGTATGCATCTGGGTGCTCCTGTATTGGGTGCATATGTATTTAGGATAGTTAGCTCTTGTTGTTGGATTGATCCCTTTACCATTAGGTAATGCCTTCTTTATCTCTTTTGATCTTTGTTGGTTTAAAGTCTGTTTTATCAGAGACTAGGATTGCAAACCCTGCCTTTTTTTGTTTTCCATTTGCTTGGTAGATCTTCCTGCATCCTTTTATTTTGAGCCAATGTGTGTCTCTGCACGTGAGATGGGTCTCCTGAATACAGCAGGCTGATGGCTCTTGACTCTTTATCCAATTTGCCAGTCTGTGTCTTTTAATTGGACCATTTAGTCCATTTACATTTAAGGTTAATGTTGTTATATGTGAACTTGATCCTGTCAGTATGATGTTGTATGGTTATTTTGCTCGTTAGTTGATGCAGTTTCTTCCTAGCATTGACAGCCTTTACATTTTGGCATGTTTTTGCAGTGGCTGGTACCGATTGTTCCTTTCCATGTTTAGTGCTTCCTTCAGGAGCTCTTGTAGGGCAGGCCTGGTGGTGACACAATCTCTCAGCATTTGCTCGTCTGTAAAGGATTTTATTTATCCTTCACTTATGAAGCAGAGTTTGGCTGAATATGAAATTCTGGGATGAAAATTCTTTTCTTTAAGAATGTTGAATATTGGCCCCCACTCTCTTCTGGCTTGTAGAGTTTCTGCTGAGAGATCCGTTCTTAGTCTGATGGCTTCCCTTTGTGGGTAACCCGACCTTCCTCTCTGGCTGCCCTTAACATTGTTTCCTTCATTTCAACTTTGGTGAATCTGACAATTATGTGTCTTGGAGTTGCTCTTCTCAAGGAGTATCTTTGTGGCATTCTCTGTATTTCCTGAATATGAATGTTGGCCTGCCTTGCTAGGTTGAGGAAGTTCTCCTGGATAATATCCTGCAGAGTGTTTTCCAACTTCGTTCCTTTCTCCCTGTCACTTTCAGGTACACCAATCAGATATAGATTTGGGGGTTTCACATAGTCCCAAATTTCCCGGAGGCTTTGTTCATTTATTTATACTCCTTTTTCTCTGAACTTCTCTTCTCACTTATTTTCATTCATTTGATCTTCAATCACTGATACCCTTTCTACCAATTGATCGAGTTGGTTACTGAAGCTTGTGCATTTGTCACGTAGTTCTCGTTTCATGGTTTTCATTTCTATCAGGTCATTTAAGGACTTCTCTACATTGGTTATTCTAGTTAGCCATTTGTCAAATCTTTTTTCAAGGTTTTTAGTTTCTTTGCACTGGGTTCGTACTTCCTCCTTTAGCTCAGAGAAGTTTGATTGAAGTCGTCTTCTCTCAACTCGTCAAAGTCATTCTCTGTCCAGCTTTGTTCCATTGCTAGTGAGGAGCTATGTTCCTTTGGAGGGGGAGAGGCACTCCGATTTTTAGAATTTTCAGCTTTTCTGCACTGCTTTTTCGCCATCTTTGTTGTTTTATCTACCTTTGGTCCTTGATAATGGTGACGTACAGATGGGGTTTTGGTGTGGATGTCCTTTCTCTTTGCTAGTTTTCCTTCTAACAGTCAGGACCCTCAGCTGCAGGTCTGTTGGAGTTTCCTTGAGATCCACTCCAGACCCTTTTTGCCTGGGTATCAGCAGCGGAAGCTGCAGAAGAGTGAATATTGCTGAACAGCGAGTGTTGCTGTCTGATCATTCCTCTGGAAGCTTTGTCTCAGAGGTATACCCGGCCTTGTGAGGTGTGGGGTGTCAGTCTGCCCCTAGTGGGGATGTCTCCCAATTAGGCTACTCAGGGGTCAGGGACCCACTTGAGCAGGCAGTCTGTCCGTTCTCAGATCCCAAACTCCATGCTGGAAGAACCACTACTCTCTTCAAAGCTGTCAGACAGGGACATTTACATCTGCAGAGGTTTCTGCTGCCTTTTGTTGGCTATGCCCTGTCCCCAGGAGTGGAGTCTACAGAGGCAGGCAGGCCTCCTTGAGCTGCGGTGGTCTCCACCCAGTTCAAACTTCATGGCCACTTTGTTTACCTACTTAAACCTCAGCAATGGCAGGGGCCCCTCCCCCAGCCTCGCTGCCGCCTTGCAGTTAGATCTCAGACTGCTGTGCTAGCAATGAGGGAGCCTCTATGGGCATGGGACCCTCTGAGCCAGGTGTGGGATATAATCTCCTGATGTGCTGTTTGCTAAGACCCTTGGTAAAGCACAGTACTAGGGTGGGAGTGACCTGATTTTCCAAGTGTTGTGTGTCACAGTTTCCCTTGGCTAGGAAAGGGAATTCCCTTCCCCCTTGCACTTCCCTGGTGAAGTGATGCCTCACCCTGATTCCGCTGTCATTCGTTGGGCTGCATCCACTGTTCTGCACCCACTGTCCAAGATGCCCCAGTGAGATAAACCTGGTACCTCTGTTGGAAATGCAGAAATCACCCGACTTCTGTGTTGCTCGCGCTGGGAGCTGGAGGCTGGTGCTGTTCCTTTTCAGCTATCTTGGTGCCACCTCCCCTTTTCTTTTTTTTAAATCAAATCTCACTCTGTGGCGCAGGCTGGATTGCAGTGGCATGAATTCGGCTCACTGCAGCCTCCATCTTCCGGATTCAAGTGATTGTCCCACCTCAGCATCCCAAGTCGCTGGGATTATATTGTAGGATGTGGCCAGCAGCCCACAGTGCAACAGGCCTCTTTCTTTGTTCGCAGGTGGATTGGGAGGTCAAGAAATAAAAGACACACCCACGATAGTGAAAGTGGGTCCAGGGGGGGCATTGCCTTCTGGTCCTGCGATGCCGCCAATGCACTGGATAAACCAGCGTTGATTATTAAGTTTAGTGAAGGCGGGGGTAGGTTACTGAGAGATTTAGGGTCATTTGATTATGAGGTGAGATGGTCACATGGAGATGAAGTGATTCTTTAACATAACATCAGTATGCAGAAGTACAGTGTACAGAGATAAGAATTTACAACATAGTGTGTGCATCAGTAATTTCTAACAGAGCCTTAAAACAAAAACACAGTCTATCCATATCCTATGATTAGCAAGACATTATTCAGCAGTAACAGTTGCAGGAAAAGCTGGTTCCAAATAATCAACAGAAACAGGACGTGAAGCTAGACAACCAGTTAAACCAAAAAATTCTCAGAAGGGAGTATGCCTAAACCCTGAAGAGACCTAGAGGAGCCGTGGGAAGATAAGGGTATTTATAACCCTATCTTATCCATATGAACATACGCCCTTCATGTGTCCATTTATAGGCTCTCCACAAGGGTTGCATTCCATTCCCAGAACTATGAACATCTACTTTTCTGGGATAGGAATTTGGTGATGTGAAACCTCCCTGACTAAACGTCCATTTATAGGCTCCCTACAGGGGGAAGTACATCACGTGCTGTTGGCTCATTCTGGCAGCCCATCCTGGCATTGTCTTTACACAATCCTGCATGCAATTTTGAATTTACAACAATCAGGAGCGTTTCATCTTTTCTTCCATAGCAATGGTTTCAGGGGGGTCTCCCTACAAGACTACATGTGCACACCACCACACCCGGATAATTTTTGTATTTTTAGTAGAGACAGGGTTTCACCATATTGACGAGGCTGGCCTCAAATTCTTGACCTTGTGATCCACCTGCCATGGCCTCTGAAAGTGCTGGGATGACAGACGTGAGCCACTGCACCCGGCCCATAAACCACACATTTCTTTGGGTTTTCGAATTCCAGCCCAAGAGAAACAATTTGATATTTGAAGGATGGCTGCACACAAATATTTGCACACAAATAAAAATATCTGTAGATTGCACCTCAGGAGGGAGACTACCATTATGACTATCAGGATGAAAATATCAAGAGTTTGGAATATGCACCTTACGGAAGATGCAAACCAACTACAATAGAATAGATCAAAGAAGAAGCCAGAAGAGTCTAGTCATTTTAACCAGGCAGCACATTTGTTGATTTTTACAACTGAGTCTCTACAATACTTGATGTATTTATTCATGTGCAACAAGAAGTATCAGAAACTGCACAGGCTGCCCCCCGTTTAGCTGGTAGAGAGCAATTCTATTTTCTAGAATTGCATGTCTACATTAAATTAAAACAGGGAATGAGAAGAATAGGCAAGTATACAAGTAGAAGCCTTAAAAAAACTCCATATATTTGAGGGAAAAGTTGTGTTAAAGATGCAGCTAATGTCAGCCTTTGGGTGGACTAAAGGATTTCTTGTTATGTAAAAATGTGTGGGCCAGGTGCGGTGGCTCATACCTGTAACCCCAGCACTTTGGGAATCCAAGGCGTGCGGATCCCCTGAGGTCGGGAGCTCGAGACCAGCCTGACCAATATGTAGAAACCTGGTCTCTACTAAAAATACAAAATTAGCCTGATGTCGTGGCGCATGCCTATAATCCCAGCTACTAGGGAGGCTGGCACAGGAGATTCACTTGAATCCAGGAGGCAGAGGTTGTGGTGAGCCAAGATTTACTCCAGCTTGGGCAACAAGAGAGAAACTCCATCTTAAAAAAATAATAATGTGGTTGACATGATATATCTGACACTGTTAACTTACTCTCAGAAGCTACTCCTTGTGAAATCCTAAGTACAGCATTATTCTGGGAAGCAAAGGAGACAGGCATAAGCAAGAACAAATTAAGAGAGGTAAGAGTCTCATCATGATCGACAGTCTTGTTCTGACATCCTGAGAAAAGCTGTCCACAGTGTACAGTCATCAACTTGTTGTCGTGCTTTGCAGTTTAAGTGTCTCTAAGTTATGGCGTTGAACATTTGGTGAGCTCTGAGTGGCCCACACCTCAGACATGAGGTGTTTTCCCATGAAATTTACATTGAGTTGTCCACCTCTAGCTTATATGACTTCAGTAACAGAGCTGTTCTTGTTCTTATTGATTTCATTAGAGAAAATTTAATTGGAAGAACTAAAAGAATTCAGGGTCCAGTCCAGTCTACCAGTAGATTATAAATGCTCAAAGATAATGAACAGTGGTTCAGTCTGGTAACAAGTGTACTACAGTTTTTCTTTTCAACATAATTTTTCTCTATATAGGAGTCTGTATTTTTACCAAAGATAATTCCAGTAGGATGAATTGTTTGCAAAATAGGTTGACTCTCATGAAACTTGCCTAGATTTTTTACCTAAGTTCAGCAAGAGTAGCAATGGACCATAGAGGATCTTTTTAAACTTTGCTGTGTTAGAAGTTTTATAAGACTCTCAGATTAAGCTTCCAAAAACCTCTTGAGACTAGGAAGCCAAATCAAGGCCAATTTCAGACTTTCCCTGCATTCCCTATGGGTTTATTCTATGTATATTCTCAAACAGAATATCCCAGTCAAAGCCTTGGTAATATAACCAATGTTTTCAAATGTGTCCTGTTATAAAGAGAGTAGATTCTTACTGAACTTGTGCAAATAACGTTATTACCATAAGCATATGAATACTCATGAATAGTTTCCCAACTCTGGGGCACTCAGATTGGGGACAAAAGCAAATGTTTCGATTTTTGTTTACAGAAGTATACTTTATCAAATTGCTGTAAAGTATAAAGAGCTTAAAAGTGAAAGTTCATAAATCTGGAGAATAAAACATTCAAAGAATTGCAAAGAATTATTTTCAAATAAAGAATTATAAGAATATTATCCTTTTGATTATTAAGTCCAATATAACTGAGTTTTTTTTCTTCGTCTTGAATTTCATGAAGGTGATAAAATTTTGAAAGTTCTCAGAGAGTCCAGTGGTATGATCTTGAAGTTATCAGAAACTTGTACTCAATAGTCATTGTCAGAGTCTTTTCCATATATCTCCTCGAAGAAAAAGCAATTTTGGACTGTAGCTGACTGTAAATACTTCGAGGAAGAATCAAAGCAACTGTCTGGGAATGACAAAGATTTAAAATGACCATGGTTAAAAATCTAATGAGATTTTTATTAGGTTTATTATGGTAAAGACACAGCTCACATAGAAATCTACTTATTTCTGTGGCATATGACACTATAACTGATAACATATTCGATTTCCAGAAATTTAATACAGTTTTTAGAACTCATGTTTTTTAATTTTTTAATTTTTTTTTTTTCCTTGAGAAGGAATCTCACTCTGTTGCCCAGGCTGGAGTGCAGTGGCAGGATCTCTGCTCACTGCAAACTCCACCTCTGGGTTCACACCATTCTCCTGCCTCAGACTCCGGAGTCGTTGGGACTACAGGCGCCTGCCACCACACCCGGCGAATTTTGTTTGTGTGTTTTTAGTAGAGACAGGGTTTCACCGTGTTAGCCAGGATGGTCTCAATCTCCTGACCTCATGATCTGCCAGCCTTGCCTCCCAAAGTGCTGGGATTACAGGCATGAGCCACTGCGCCCAGCCTAGAATACTCATATTATTAACATTCCCATAATTGTTATTTAGAGAAGGTTTAGCAACACTTATCACTTATTTGAAAATGCTTTATATATATTTTAACATATAAAATAAGGTGGCTTTTCCATTCAGCTTCTGTTTCCCAACTGGATTACTGAGTTCTTGGTGTAGCCCATTAATAATTAGGGCCAAAAATGTATAGTCTTATATCTGTTCAAAAACGTCCGTAGGTAATTCCACTACTTCTACTTGAAAATCATTGACTTAGTTGTAAGTTCTACTTATTAAAACAAGAGTTCTCCATCTTCATTACATATTAGTAGTGTCAGGGAAGACTTAAAAATTACCAATGCCTGGGTCCCTCTCCAGACCTTTAAACTGGAACTCATGGGTGGGGCTTGAGCATCCACTTTTAAAAATGTTTTCCAGTGATTCCCATGTGTAGCTATATTTCCCATCAGATTTCTCTGATTTCTTGTGGCCTTCACTTTTTTTCTATTTTGGTACCATGATGAATTTCAGATCTCATTTCCTGTTTTATGCTTTATGTCCCCTGGGGTAGGGACCTTGCCTTCTTCATTTCTGTATCTTTTTTGAACGAGTGAATTAGTCATCAGGCAAAGGTCTCCACCACACATACATTGTGTTCTGAGTCTCAGGTTCACAGGCTAATCCTAAAGTCTTTTTTCTCCACGAGGTCAGAGATTGCTTGTGATGAAGGGTGTGGTTAAGTCTGTAGTGCAGATGGTGGAGGGGAGTTCACCCTGTTTTTAGGCATAGCATTGGAACTAAGAATTTTATGTCTATATGGGTGAAGGAGCAGGGATGTGTAGGAAGACAGGTCTAATTAGGACAGAGAAATTATACTAGGAAGTAGAGGTAAAGGAAGTGAGAAGGATTAGTAAATAGAAGAAATGTGAACTTACCAAATAGGCTAGTGTAGACCCCTGGAGATTCTTGATTAAGTAAATTAACTAGATTTTGGAAAGGTATAGAGGCAGTCATATGCAAGGAAGGTTTCAAAGTCTGGAGACAAGAAGTCAAGCAACACTTTGAGAAGTGGTTGGTCTTTATGGGAATGGAGAGAATTACACTAGAGGGTTTCACAATGTGAAATTGTGTTTCTCATCTGAACCTGAGAAATAAACGAGCAGAAGCTGGAGACAATTATGTCTAAAAGACATTGGGGTAGAAGGAGGATAAAGGCCAGAGAGAAAGGGAACTGCAGGAATTAGTGCTGAGAAGCAGGGGTTTGGTGGACAAAGGAGGAGATCCAGTCCCAGAATCAGGCAAATAAATCTTTTCCCTCTCCCAAGCATGGCAGTCAGCCCTGCAGGAAACGGGACAAGAGAAAACGCCATCATACCTGCCAGACTTCCTGAAATACAGAAATGACATCACGGCTGCTATGTCGGATTAATGCCAGGATAGATGTCCTCTTCCTAAAGAAGCTGTCATGGAAAGAAAAGAAAAGAAGGAATGGAGATGATGTTACTTTACAGGGGGGAGCCTCAGGAACAAGCATGTAACATGAGGTACTCTATAATTGTTTCTTCAAAGAATGCATTATTTCTGTTGGAAAGTTGATGGGAGATGATTATATTCCTGCAGTTTTTTTCCCCTCTCACCATGTTTCTAGGTTTTTTATCAGTCCTCTGTCAGTTCTCTACTGCACTCAGATATTTCAGAAAGCTTTCAGATGTGTGAAAGGCTGATCGCTATTTTCTATGTCAGTAGAACAATCCACCTTTCCACCTTTTCATGGTTGCATCTTTGTCTCAGTGTCTCTGTGGTGGCAGCCATGAATGAGACCCTGCCAGGTCTACGTGGCAGGGACCTGATTGACAGAAGGCCCAGGTCAGTGCATTTCAAATTCACCACCTCCTTTGCACAGAAAGCTTCCTTCCCACAGGCTCCCGGCAAGGGCGTGTAAGCAAGCCTAGTTCCCTGAAGCTCTCTTTAACTCTAATGGGTGACTGGTTGGAGGACTCCCCATCAGCCTTGCCGGCAAGGGCGTGTAAGCAAGCCTAGTTCCCTGAAGCTCTCTTTAACTCTAATGGGTGACTGGTTGGAGGACTCCCCATCAGCCTTGCAAAAACTCTCTTAGAACTGCATTGATACCTAAAATTTCTTTCCCTTTCTTTTTCACAGGATTCAGCTTTGCATAGTGGTGTGTGGGTTCTCCCATACTACCTTCATGCCTGCCCCACATTCCCTCACAAGTGTCTTCCCTGATAATTTATCTTATTTGTCTAGTCCTACCCTGTATGCATCTCAGTTGGTAAAAACAAACATACCAGGATTGATTCTTTACACTTAAATTTTTTCCTTTCTCTCCCACAAGTAGTCAGTAACCATGTCCTAGTGTTTTATGTGTTACCTCTTTTTCTATATATATATGGAAATAGGTACTGTTGAGGGGCACATCTCATGTGCCAGGCCCTGTGCCAAATACTTTACCTGTACCTCATTTAATTCACACAATAACCCTGTCAGTTAGATATTATTTCCATATTGCCGATGAAAAGACAGAAGCTTAGAGTAGTGTAAAAACTTTCCTGGTGTCATATGGCTAGTAATAGGAGGATCTGAGATTTCATTCTGGGACTCTTTGACCTCAAGGCTAATGATGAGGGTAGTAATATAGCAGCTGACATTGGTTCGTCTGTGTGTGGCATCTTGTTTCACTGACGGCATGAAACCTTTAAAAGAATGGTATGAAGCAAGCTCGCTCATACTTCAGGATATGATAGAAGAACAAACTAAACCCAAGCACAGTGAATGAAGGAAACAATATGGATTAGAGTGGATAAAAATAAAATGGAGAATGGAAAAAGAATACAGTAAATTAATGGAACCAAAGTTGATTCTTCAAAGTAAAATCAACAAAATTGACGACCATTAACTAGACTAAGAAAAAAAGGGAGAAGAATAAAATTACTAAAATCAGAAATGAAAATGGAGTCTGAGCATGGTGGGTCATATTTTAATCCTAGCACTTTGGAAGGTCACAATGGGAGGATTTCTTGAGGCCAAGTGTTTGGACCAGCATAGGTAACCCGGGGATACCCTGTCTCTACAAAAAAGATTTAAAACCAATTAGCGGGGCATGGTGGCATGCATCTGTACTTCTAGTATCTTGGGGGGCTGAAGAAGGAGAATTTCTTGAGCCCAGGAGGTTGAGGCTGCAGTGAGGCATATTCACATCACTGTATTTCAGCCTGGGCTGGCCTACAGAGTGAGCGGCTGTCTTTCTCTCTCTAAAAAAAAAAAAAGAAAGAAAGAAAGAAAAGAAAAAAAGAAAAAACAGAAAATGAAATGATTACGACCAATTCTAATAAAATAATGATTATGAAATTACTGTAAATAATTGTATGCCAATAAATTGTATAACCTAGATGAAATAGACAAATTCCTAGAAAAACACAAAAATATGAATAGAACTATAACCAGTAATAAGATTGAATCAATAAAAGCATTTGATGAAATTCAATATTTTTCATAATAAAAACATACTAACTAAGAATGGAAGGAAACCACCTCACCATAAAGGCAGTATGTGAAAAACCCAATGCTAACATCATACTCAACGGAGAAAGACTGAAAACTTTCCCTCTATGAGCAGGAACAAGACAAGGATGCTGCTTTGGACACTTCTATTCAATGTAGTATTGAAAGGTCTAGTCAGAAAAATTAGGCAAGAATTTTTAAAAAGACATTCAAATTGGAAGAAAGGAGTAAAATTATTTCTGTTCACAGATAACTTGAACTTATATCTAGAAAATCCTAAAGATGGAAGAAACCTATTAGAACAGATAAATGAATTCAGTAATGTTCCACAATACAAAATCAACATTCAAACATCAGTCGTATTTCAATACACAAACCATAGACAATCCAAAGGGAAATTAAGAAAAAAATTTTAATTTGTATTAATATCAAAAAGAATAAAATATTTAGGAATAAGTTTAACCAAAGAGGTGAAATGATTGTACCTGAAATCCATAAAATATTGCTTAATGATGACATCAATAAAATGAAAGACATTTTGTTTTCATGAATTAGAAGACTCACTATTGTCAGGAGGACAATGAAACCCAAAGTGAGCTGCAGATTCAATACAATTCCTATGAGAATCTCAGTGACATTTTTGCAGTAAAAGAAAAATCTGTCCTAAAATTTATATTGAAACTCATGACCCTAAATAGACGAACAACTTTGAAGAGGAAGAATGAAGCTGGAGGACTCACACTTCCTGATTTCAGCATTTACTACAAAGCCCTCCTAACCAATAGCGTGTGGTACTGGCATAAAGGAGGACATAGAAATTAATGAACGGGAACAGAGACTCCAGAAAGAAATACTTGCATATATGGCCAAATGATTTTCATCAAGTGTGCCAAGATCGTTCAATGGGGAAAGGGTAGTGTTCTCACCAAATGATATTGGAAAAGCTGGATATCTAAGGGCAAGAATGAGTGGAACCTTTACCTAGCATCATATACAAAAATTAACCCACAATAGATCGAAGATCTAAGTGTAAGAGCAAAATCTATACAACTCTTAGAAGACAACATAGGATAAAAACTTCATGATATTGTATTTCACAATGATGTCTTGGTTGTAACAACAAGAGCATAGGCAACAAATAAAATGGATGAATTGGACTTCACAAAAATCAAAACGTTTTACATATTGAAGAACCATTATCAAGAAAGTAAGAAGGCAACCCATGAAACGAGAAAAATATTTGCAAATTATAAGTGTGATAACAAATTAATTTCCAGAATACACAAAAACTACAAGTTAACAACAGCAAACATCCAAAAACACAACTACAAAATGAACCAAGCATTAAAATAGAGTTTTCTCCAAGGAAGATATACAAATATCCAATAAGCCCACACAAAGCTCCTCAGCATCACGAATACTTAGGGATATGCAAATCAAAACCACGATGTGACACCACCTCACACACTTTAGGGTGGCTTTGATAAACAACAACAATGACAGCAACACAAAACAACAAGTGTTTTCAAATACATGAAAAAATCGGAACTCTAGTGCATTGCTGATGGGAATGGGAAATGTTATAGCCACTGTAAAAAGCGGTATGGCTGGTTCTCAAAAAATTAAGCAATAAATTACAATTTGACCCAGCAATTCCACTTCGGGACATACTCCCTAAAGAATTGAAAGAAATTTGAACAAATATTTGCACGTTGATGTTCAGAGAAGCATTACACACAATAGCCAAAAATGGAAACAATGGAAAAGTCCATTGAAAGATAAGTGGGTAGGGAAATGAGGTATATCTATTACATCGAAATGTTATTCAACCTTAACAAGGAATAAAATTCCACTACATCATGCCAAGTGTATGAACCCTGAAGACATTATGCTAACTGAAATAAGCAAGACACGAAAGGATATTCTATAATTCCATTTATAAAAGATAGAATAGCCAGTTACATAGAGACAGAAAGTAGAATGGTGGGTGCTAAGGGTTAGGGGGAGAAGGAGTGAGAGTTACTGTTTATTGGGTACAGAGGTTTAATATGGTAAAAGGTAAAAGTTCTGGAAATGGATAGTGTGATGGTTACACAACACTAAATTGCACACTTAGAAATAATGACAAACCTTATATTAGATATATATAAAGTGTCCTGGTAGTCTTACACTCTATAAATACACACTTTTTGGCATAGCCCCTTTCCTGCCGTGCAGAACCCCAGAGGTGAATCTCCCTATGTCTCCAAGTGTGCATCACTCACTGTCCTCTGTGCTGTGTCCCACGTGCTGTGCCAACAGCCTCATACAGCCGGTGACTTCAGAGCCAGGACACAGCTCAAGAGTCTGCCCCGAGGCTCCCTCTTTTTTAATTTCCCTGCAGCCTAGGCTTCACATTAACTGGCAGCTCGTTTTAGCCAAATTCAGGACAGGCCACCAGGGCTCTTTCTCCACACTTGCTGGTCCCACACCACGTGGAGTCAGGCAGGGCCAGTCACCGGAGAAGCCCAGAGCAGAGCAGGGAGTGGTCTGAGCTGCTCCTCTCTCATCCAAGGGGCTTCCTCCTCTCATTTGGGGGAAAAATGTGAGCTTGTTTCAAAGCCTCAGATGCTCCTTGTAGGTCATGCAGTAGGGAAAAAAATAAAGACGTGGCAGAAAGGGATGTGTTGGTGACAGCGTGAAGCAGCTGGACCTTGAGGACTCTCCTTCTTGTCCCTCTGTGAAGCCTCTTCCACCACATAGGGCTTAGGGCTGACAAAGCCCCCTCCCTATCTTTCTCAGGCTGGACACAAAGTCAGCCATGAGAAAACAGAAAAACAAGGAGAAGAGAGTCCGTAGAGACAAATTGGGAGGGTTCAGGAGGAGAATTTAGGATTTGCTTCTGCCAATGGGACACAGGCTGGGAATTAAAATGTTTTCCTGGTTCTTCTCTGAAAAGCAGGTAGATTCCACCTAAAAACCCTATTGCCAGTGATGCAGGGATCCACTTACCAGAGACTTTGATCGTCTTGAATGCGGAACTTTTGCTGCCAGTGGCTGAGTTACGAGCGAAGCA
Organism: Rhinopithecus roxellana; assembly: GCF_007565055.1. Taxonomy (NCBI): domain Eukaryota; kingdom Metazoa; phylum Chordata; class Mammalia; order Primates; family Cercopithecidae; genus Rhinopithecus; species Rhinopithecus roxellana. The sequence goes on from NC_044560.1 coordinate 56,943,767, forward strand.
ACCATAGATTCCACCATGCTTTGTAGTAATTTGGCGGATAGAGAGCTCTTGTCCTGATTGCAGAAACTTCCCATTAATTGTCCAAGAATACTCTGCCGGTGGGTTAGAGTCCGCGAAGCAGGACAAGTAGAGGTTTTCTCCCGGACGGTAGAAACGGAGAAAGGGGAATGGAGAGAAAATGCTGGGGATGTGTGGACCATCTGGAGTAAAGAGAATAAAGTCACAGGTGATGTCGTCTGAAGGAAGGGGATGTTCCTGGTCTCTTAAAGGGACACAGTGACCCTCTGAGTCAAGTCTCCCATGACAAGAGCATGTCCTCCCCTTATATTTTTGTTTAAGGCTGTGCATACCCAGAATTTCCCAGGGCAGGGAGTCATGGCCAGCCCTGGTGTCCAGAAATAAAAGTGTCTGTACTTGGACCTGAGAGAGACTGAGATGCCTGGCCTGTGTTCGTTTGGATTTTAGCAGGTGGCCTGGTCCACAGAGGAACCACAGTTACAAAGGACATCCAGGGTGACTGGGTCACTGGGGGTGCTACCAACTTGGTCCCGTATTTCACATTTTTAGGGGACTGTGTCATTTCTTGTGGCATTGCCTAGAATAAGGATCCTGTTTTCACTGGGTTGCTTTAGCCTGGAACTGTGTGGATAACAGAGAAAAGATTGTCCTGTATGGCACCTTTGATTCCTCCACAGGCATCCTTCAATCAGAGTTGGCATCTCCCTCCCCTCAGCCCACCTGAGTCCTTGAAAACCAATAGCTGGTGGGTGTGTCACAAGACAGATGCATGATGATCTAAGGGCTGAAAGCCTGTGAGGCCACCTGCTCGGTCTTACATAAGCACAGACTTTCTCAAGTATGAATTGATCAGCAGTGTTGGGTCATGGACAGACACATCAGTGGGAGTCACAGTCCCTGGTACACCTCCCAGACCCTCTCTAATCAGCTGTCTGGCTGGCTCACCTTGGGTTCCTTACCTGGAATGTGCAACTGCTGGGCCCCTTCCAAATTCCATCCTACTTTGCCCCCCTAGATGTGATTTCTCTGCAGCTTCCATTTCCAAGGACATTCTAGAGATGAGTAATAATGGGACTTCCCATTGTCCTGAAACCCTGAAGATACTGAGCAGCCTGGCCTGGAACTGGATGTTTCAGCAGAAATGAGATCGGGGAGACCAGAGTCAAGCCTGGAGGTCAGTTCAGTCATCAGGCCGTGGAGGCACAAGGTGGGGTAGTTATCTGCAGGTGTTTCATGATGATTTATTTGAGCCAGTGACCTCCAAAGATAGAGCAGAGTGCAAGGAATGATGTAGAAAGAGTGAAGGGGACAGACAAGAGCTGGTGACTTTGGAACAGAACCATGTTCCCTGTTCTGGGTTCTTTAAGTTTCCTCTCCTTCTGTAGAGGGCAGGTGAGGACTAAATGGATCTTTCCAGAAATACATGTGGACATTTGCAAAAGCAGAACGGACTGGTGGAAAGGGTGGGAATTAACTGCTGGACCTCATGGACCATGTGTGTTTGATGGATATGATACAAATTTGGGGAGAAGTTTTGTAAATATTTTCTTTCATTGGACATTCTACTCTCTAATTCCATGGGTTTGACTGCTCTAGGGACCTCATGTAAGTGGATTCCAGAGTGAATCTGAGAAGAGACTGCTGGTTGCCAGGAGCTGGGAGTGGCAGGAATCAAAAGTTGCTCATGTGTGTGCAGTTTCAATTATGCCAGATGGGGAGGTTCTAGAGATCTGCTGTACAGCTTGATGCCTACAGTTCACACAGATTGAGTGTTTCTTATGCATAAGACTTAGGACAAAATGTGTTTTGGATTTCTGACATTTTTTGATTCAAAATATTTGTCACATACTTACTGGTTTAGCATCCCAAATCTGAAAGATTCAAAATCTAAAATGCTCCAGTGAGCATTTCTTTTCAGTATCAGATTAGTCAGCAAAAGTGGGTGGTGATAGGCTAAATACATTTTTGCCCTTTTTTTTTTTTTCTCACCACGTTTCTAGCTTGGTGATTAGTTTTTGGTCAATTCCATACTGGCCATGCTGCACTTGTATGTTTTTGAAGGCTTTGGGCTGTGAGAAATAATGATTGCTATTTTCTATGTCGTCAACACTTTCCACCTTTCCATGTTTGCATCTTTTTCTCAGCGTCTCTGTTGTGGCAGTCATCAATAAGAGCCTGTCAGGTCAGATTTTGGACAGATTTTTGTAATTCTGCAAAAAAAATGTTACTGGGATTCTGGTAGGGGTTGCGTTGAATCTGCAGCTCACTTTGGGTAGTATTGTATTCCTAACAATAGTGATTCTTCCTATCCATGAAAGTGAAATATCTTCCCACATATTGATGTCGTCTTTAATTTCATTCAGTAAAGTTTTGTAGTTTTCAGGGTATAACCCTTAGACATTTTTGGTTAAACTTATTCCAAAATATTTTATTCCTTTTGATGTTAATGAGAATGGAAATTCTTTTCTGAATTTCCTTTCAGATTGTTCATTGTTACTGTATAGTCTAAAGAATGATCTAGAAAGAGTGAAGGGCACAGGCAAAAGCTGGTGGTTTTCGAGGAGAAACAGATTCCCTGTCCTGAGTTTTTATTTTACCCCTCCCTTTGCAGAAGGCAGGTGGCTCTTCCCTGATAGCCAGATAGGTTTCACTGGAAAACATATTGCCAGTGCTCCAGGGATCCACTTACCAGGGACTATGATCCTCTTGATTATGAGATTTGTTCCACCAGTGGCTGAGTTATGCATGAAACAGACATAGACCCCTCTATATGTTTTAGTGATTAGGAGGCTAAAGAACACTTGTGCTGATTGCTGGAACTTCCCATCAATCAGCCAACAATGCTCTGCCAGGGGGTGAGAGTCTGTGAGGCAGGAGAGCTTGGGGACTTCCCCTGGATGGTAATAGGTGTTTGAATAAGAAATGGTGGGGCATCCAGACCATCTGGAGCAAAGAAAATAAAGTCACAGCTGATGTTGTGAGAGGGAAGGGAAAATCCTGGTCTGTGGAAGGGCCACAGTGACCCTGTGAGCTAAGTCACAATACTGAAGTCCCAGCCAAATCCCTGCTGTGTTCACTGATCTGGAGCCTGAGACATTCACCTGTTTCTCCCATCATAAGCTGTGGACCCTGACTCTCCCATGACAGGAGCAGCCTCTTCTCTCCCATTGTTGATCAAGCCTAAGCCTACTCTTAGTAGTCATGGCCAGCTTTGATGTCCAGGGATAAGCGTCTCTGGACTTGCACCTGAGAGGGACTGGGAGGCCTGGCCTCCAGCCATGTGTATTTGGGATGGCAGCCTGGCTCACAGAGGAACAGAAGATACTCACGGAGGAGATTCAGGGTGACTGGGTCACTGCGACTGGAACTCCATGGTTTCTTCATTTCACATTGATAGGGTCCTGCAGTATCCTTTGTGACACCAAATAGAGTGAGGGTCCTGTTGTTTTCAGAGAGCTGCAACTTGCGACTGATAGGGAGGCTCTGACCCTTTATCCACCACAGGTAGCTTGCGTCCTGAGTGTCAGGATCACAGGATAAGATCACAGTCTCCATGGCCTCCCTGGGGTTTAAGTTGCTGCTGGAGATGGAGGGCTTGGGAGTCTCCACTGTGCAGATAACAGAGAGAAGATTGCCCTGTGTGGCACCTTTGATTCCTCCAAAGACATTTTTCAATCAGAGATGGCCTTTCCCACCTCTCAGCCCACCCAAGTCCTTAAAACCCCATGGCAGGTGTGTGTGTTACAGGACAGATGCATAGCAATCTGAGGGCTCAGAGATTGTGAGGCTGCCTTCTGTATGTGGGAGAAGCACAGACTTTCTCAAGTGTGAATTGACCAGCAGCATTGCGTCATGGAAAAACATGGGTCCAGCAGTCACAGCCCCTGATGCCTCTCTGAGTCCCTCCCTCTCCAACTGCCTGCCTGGCCCACCTTGTGATCCTCATCTGGAGCATGCAGTGCTAGAATCATCTTAGTTTCAGTCCTACTTTGCCCCCAAGGTATGTTTTCTCTGCAGCTTCCCTTTCCAAGCGTGTCCTAGAGATGGACGATGGAACTTCCCATTGTCCTTAAGCCCTTTGGGTAGTGGGAAACCTGGCCTGGGACTGGGTACTTCAGCAGAAATAACACAGGGGAGACCAGAGTCAAGCCTGGAGGTCAGTTCAGTCATCAGGGAATGGAGCTACAAGGTGGGGCAGTTTTCCAAGCTGTCTCATAGTAACTGACTTCCGCCAGTGACCTCTAAAGATAGAGCAGAGTCCAAGAAATGACCTACAAAGAGTGAAGGGGACGGGCAAGAGCTGATAGCTTTGGACCAAGACCATGTTCCCTGTCCTGTGTCCATGATGTTCCCTTCCCCCTGTAGAGGGCAGGTGAGGACCATGTGGATCTGTCTAGAAATACAATGTGGATGTTTGCAAATGCAGAACTGACTGGTGGAAAGGGCGAGCGTGAACTGATGATGGAAGTCTGGCCCTCATGGACCACACGTGTTTGGTGGCTATTAGGCCAATATTTGGGAAGAAGTCTTGCAGATACTTTCTCTAATTAGACATTCTACTCTCTGATTCTGTGAGTTTGACTAGTCTATGTACCTCATCTCAGTGGATTCCAGATTGAATCAGAGAGTAGAATAGTAGTTTCCAGGAGCTGGGGTCAGGGGAATAGGGCATTGTTCCGTGGGTGTGCGCTTTCAGTTATGCAGAATGAGGAAGTTCTAGAGATCTCCTGTAGAGCTTTATACCTATAGTTCATACAGAAAAAGTGTTCCTTATGCAGAAAGCTTAAAACCAAGTGTTCTGGAGTTCTAACTTTTCTTTATATTGCAATATTTGCAGTATATGTACTGGATTAGCATCCTAAATCTGAAAAATTTAAAATCCAAAATGCTCCTGTGAGCACTTCTTTTTAGCATCACATCAGTGGTCAGAAGTGTTGGATTTTGGAGCATTTCAGATTTGAGATTTCTGGATTTGGGATGCTCAATTTGTAATTCTGTAATTTTTTCATAAAAAGTTGTCAGGAGTTTAGACTTCATGTTATGTTCTGACTCTAGTAACAAAACAAAAATTTTTGGAGGAAACATTAAAATGTTGTCATAAGTGGAAATTTGTCCTGATGGTCCAAACATCTAAGATCAATTGCTGGTAGTAGTATTTCTCTTGATACCCAATTAAGGTTTAGGTGTGGAGTGAATTCCAGCAGGATCACATTATGCTCAAAGAAAGATGCCAAAGGTGATTTGAAATTAGCAATTAAGCAGAGAGTCCCGTTAAAAGGACAGAACTGGTCAGTGTGTCAATTACATAAAGGGAGGAATGATGCCGACTTAAAAGAAGAGATGTGTGTTATGTTAGTAAATATAGAAAGAACTCCCTGTTTCTAATTTCTGTGCAGAATTAGGAAAAATGGGGAGGAGCCCAGAACAGGTATGTGAAATGCTTTCTTCATTTTCTCTCAACCTCAGGAAATACAACTACAGTTTCAGTTTGTGTGAATTAGGAAGAGTCTAAGTGAGACGCCAATGGCTCATGTGTCCCCCACACGAAGAACCCCACCTTATGAAAATGACATCATCATGAGGAAACAATTGCCCACAAGAGAAAGCTGGAAAGATCTCAATTTGACACCCTAACATCACAATTAAAAGAACTAAAGAAGCAAGGGCAAACACATTCAAAAGATAACAGAAGGCAAGAAATAACTAAGATCAGAGCAGATCTGAAGGAGGTAGAGACACAAAAATTCCTCCAAAAAATCCATGAATCCAGGAGCTGGTTTTTTGAAAAGATCAACAAAATTGATAGACTGCTAGCAAGACTAATAAAGAAGAAAAGAGAGAAGAATCAAATAGATGCAATAAAAAAGGAGAAAGCAGATATCACCACTGACCCCACAGAAATACAAACTACCATCAGGGAATACTATAAACACCTCTACGCAAATCAACTAGAAAATCTAGAAGAAATGGATAATATCCTGGACACTTACTATCTCTGAAGACTAAACAAGGAAGAAGTTGAATCCCTGAATAGACCAATAGCAGGCTCTGAAATTGAGGCAATAATTAATAGCCTACCAACCAAAAAAGGTCCAGGACCAGACAGATTCACAGCCGAATTCTACCAGAGGTACAAGGAGGAGCTGGTACCATTCCTTCCGAAACTATTCCAATCAATAGAAAAAGAAGGAATCCTCCCTAACTCATTTTATGAGGCCAAAATCATCCTGATACCAAAGCCTGGCAGAGACACAACAAAAAAAAGAGAATTTTAGACCAATATCCCTGATGAACATCAATGCAAAAATCCTCAATAAAATACTGGCAAACTGAATCCAGCAGCACATCAAAAAGCTTATCCACCATGATCAACTGGGCTTCATCCCTGGGATGCAAGGCTGGTTCAACATACACAAATCAATAAACGTAATCCAGCATATAAACAGAACCAAAGACAAAAACCACATGATTATCTCAATAGATGCAGAAAAGGCCTTGGACAAAATTCAAAAGTTCTTCATGCTAAAAACTCTCAATACATTCGGTTTTGATGGAACGTATCTCAAACTAATAAGAGCTAATTGTGACAAACCCACAGCCAATACCATACTGAATGGACAAAAACTGGAAGCATTCCCTTTGAAAACTGGCACAAGACAGGGATGCCCTCTCTCACCACTCCTATTCAACATAGTGTTGGAAGTTCTGGCTAGGGCAATCAGGCAAGAGAAAGAAATAAAGGGTATTCAGTTAGGAAAGGAAGAAGTCAAATTGTCCCTGTTTGCAGATGACATGACTGTATATTTAGAAAACCCCATTGTCTCCGCCCAAAATCTCCTTAAGCTGATAAGCAACTTCAGCAAAGTCTCAGGATACAAAATTAATGTGCAAAAATCACAAGCATTCTTATACACCAGTAACGGACAAACAGAGAGCCAAATCATGAATGAACTTCCATTCACAATTGCTTCAAAGAGAATAAAATACCTAGGAATCCAACTTACAAGGGATGTGAAGGACCTCTTCAAGGAGAACTACAAACCACTGCTCAGTGAAACAAAAGAGGACACAAACAAAGGGAAGAACATACCATGCTCACAGATAGGAAGAATCAATATCGTGAAAATGGCCATACTGCCCAAGGTCATTTATAGATTCAATGCCATCCCCATGAAGATACCAATGACTTTCTTCACAGAATTGGAAAAAACTACTTTAAAGTTCATATGGAACCAGCAAAGAGCCCGCATTGCCATGACAATCCTAAGTCAAAAGAACAAAGCTGGAGGCTACCTGACTTCAAACTATACTACAAGGCTACAGTAACCAAAACAGGATGGTACTGCTACCAAAACAAAGATATATACCAATGGAACAGAACAGAGCCCTCAGAAATAATACCACACATCTACAGCCATCTGAGCTTTGACAAATCTGACAAAAACAAGAAATGGGGAAAGGATTCCCTATCTAATAAATGGTGCTGGGAAAATTGGTTAGCCATAAGTAGAAAGCAGAAACTGCATCCTTTCCTTACTCCTTATAGGAAAATTAATTCAAGATGGATTAGAGACTTAAATGTTAGACCTAATACCATAAAAACCCTAGAAGAAAACCTAGGTAATACCATTCAGGACATAGGCATGGGCAAGGACTTCATGTCTAAAACACCAAAAGCAGCAGCAATAAAAGCCAAAATTGACAAATGGGATCTAATTACACTAAAGAGCTTCTGCACAGCAAGAGAAACTACCATCAGAGTGAACAGGCAACCTAGAGAGTGGGAGAAAATTTTTGCAATCTACTCATCTGACAAAGGGCTAAGATCCAGAACCCACAAAGAACTCAAACAAATTTACAAGATAAAGACAAACAACCACATCAAAAAGTGGGCAAAGGATATGAACAAACATTTCTCAAAAGAAGACATTCGTACAGCCAACAGACACATGAATAAATGCTCGTCATCCCTGGCCATCAGAGAAATGCAAATCAAAACCACAATGAGATACCATCTCACACCAGTTAGAATGGCAATCATTAAAAAGTCAGGAAACAACAAGTGCTGGAGAGGATGTGGAGAAATAGGAACACTTTTACACTTTTGGTGGGATTGTAAACTAGTTCAACCATTGTGGAAAACAGTATGGCGATTCCTCAAGGATCTAGAACTAGAAATACCATATTTCTAGTATATACCCAGTAATGGGATGATTCAGCCATCCCATTACTGGGTATATACCCAAAGGATTGTAAATCGTGCTGCTATAAAGACACATGCACACGTATGTTTACACGTATGTAAATTGTAAATTATTCACAGTCATCTGACCTAATGCTTGGTGCAGTGGAGGTGTTCACACAAACAGCATTTATTATTATTCACTTCCATGAGAGAGCACCTTTAGATCAGATCCCTGTGGACAAGCTGCTGTCAGGCACATTTTCTCTCTTCTGTTTCTGCTTCTGGGGACATTAGATTTTCTATGGAGTGTCCTAAGCCTCACAAGGCAGTTGGCTGATGGCCTACAAAGCTTGTCTTTCTGTCCTCTCCACTCTGAGTCTCAGGTGAAGAAAGTTCTGTCCTTGCCCAGATGAGGCTCTGAGGGCTGAGCCCTGGCTGGTGAGCAGCTCCAGACACAGTCCTCAGACAGCTGGTGAATCCCTGGTCCCAGTAAGCCCTGCCACAACCCAGCCCTGGCACAGGCTCCTCGGCTTTATCTGGAGTAAGGATTTAGGGACGGGGTCTGGGGTTGAGGTTTCTGGGGCTGAGCTTCTCTGAGAGTATCTCAAGGGGCCTCTTAGGCAAAGCCCTACTCAGTTCTCCAGGGTCTTTCTCAGGGTCAAGTTTATGAAGAGGGCATGAGGTGCTTGGCTGAGACTGATCTCCTGCTGAGCACCCCCCCGCCCATCAGACTGTCCTTCCTGTGCAGCAAGTGTCTGCAGGGTCTGGAGGCAGGAAAGGAATTCTGATCTGTTGTAGTTTGTCTCCTCTGTGTGTGTCCTGCACTAAATGCTGAAGCCCCAACATGGGACATAAGGCAGAGAGGGACACAGGCACAGTCCAGGCCTGACCATCCTGTGTGTGCAAAGTAGAAGTGACCCCCACCCCTCAACACCTAGGGATCATGTGGAATCACTCACGGTATAAGGTGAAATGTCCAGTTACTCCTTTAATCCCATCACCTCGCTGTGTGATTTGAATGGTGTAGGATCCTGTGTCATTCTGGGTGACATTCTGGATCAGCAGGGATGCATTGGAATATACAGTTTCTCGTCCACTGTATGCAGGCCCAAATATAATCATTTCAGTGTCTATTATATATGCTGTAATGTAATGGTAGAGGTCCATTATTTGCTCTTTGTACCAGACGTAGCCAGTAACATTCTGGGGCAAATTGTGGACAAGTAGCAGAACATCCTTGCCCTCAGAAACTTTGGTTGGCCGGGCTTCAATCGTGACTTGGGCAGTGGTGGGTGGGTTCCAGAAGATTAAAAGTGATGCTAGGAGGTGGAGAGAGCATCAGTCAATATTGAGACCTATGTATTGGGGTGAAAAGATGGGGCCCTGGGTCCTGAGAAGATCTCTTGAATCATCAGCCTTGAAGACACACACACACACACACACCGCTTTGTGTGTGTGTGTGTGTGTTTGTGTGTTTTTGTCCTACTGTCCTACTGGGTCAAGGTCAGCAACACGACCCCCATTCCTTCCACACTTCTGACCTCGGCATTTTTCTCTTTGGAATCCTCTTGCCCAGGTGTCTGCATGGCTCCCTCCACACTGCCCTCAGGTTCTGCTCACATCAGGGCATCCTTAGACTTCTTTCCTGACACCTCCTTCAGAGACCCTGGGTCTTCCCTTTCTGAGCTTTCCCTGCTCTACTCCCCCCGGAGCTCTGGTCAATACCTGACCTCACATTCTAGATCGCTTTGCATGTCTGTCTTCCCGCCCATGAGAGCATGAGCTCCGTGAGGACAGGGACTTTTGTGATCTGGGTTGCACCCCAGTGCCTCGGACAGGCTGCAGACTCCTGTAGATGTAAGGGTTCCCAGGGACTTCCATGCCAGGGTTTTTTTTTTTTTTTTTTTTTTCTTTCCCCAATTGTTGAGGTTTTTTGCTGAGGACAGTGTTTCATGTCCTGCTTATATTTTCATTTGAAGTGTCATCCAATAATAGTTATTATTATCATTTTTCAAAATGTGGTGGCCAGTGATGATTAACCAGGAGGACAGAACACTTGAGATTTTCCTACCTATTACCAATTCCGGTTCAATGTGATTTTCCTGCTGTGATCCTGTCCCTCTCTGGTATATTTTCCCCTATGCAGGCTCCAACAGAACCTTCTTTCCTGTATTTTTTTTTTCTTTTTGAGACGGAGTCTCGTACTATCTCCCAGGCTGACATGCAGTGGCACCATCTCGGCTCACTGCAACCTCTGCCTCCCAGGTTCATGCAATTCTCCTGCCTCAGCCTCCCGAGTAGCTAGGATTACAGGAGCATACCACCACACCTGGTTAACTTTATCTGCTTTTAGTAGAGACGGGGCTTCACTGTGTTGCGCAGACTACTCTTGAACTCCAGACCTCATGATCCACCCACCTCAGCCTCCCAAAGTGCTGGCTTATTTTATTTTTTAGAACTCCATCCTTTCCAGAAGACCCCATCAAATCATTCCACTTCCTCCTCCTGTCCTCTCCCAGGAAGTTCTCTCCTCACCTGTGAGTAGAAGCTCCTTCCAGGTGATGTGCAGTGTGCAGGGAGGTGCTGAGAGGGGCCCCATGTCCTGTTCTGCCTGTGTGTTCTCCTCTGTGGAGATGAGCCTGGGATCCAGAATCTTTCTGAGCACAGATGTCAGCTGTGCTGCTGTCCTTCCTCCTTCTGTGCTGAGCCTCTTCTCGGGGCAGGAGTACTTCTCAGGCTTATGGGTGGGGTCTGTGTCCAGGGCACCTCTCTGTCCCCTCCCCTCTCAGTCCTGCCTCCTTGTCCCTCCTTCTCTTTTTCCTTTTGTCTGTGTGTCAGGTCCCTGGGAATTGTGGAGGCCTCTGCCTTTTTCAGCAGTGATTTTGTCACCAAACCTCGGCACACACTATGTGCAAAAACACAAACACACACACAAAAGAGACGTGCACAGACACACACAGTCACACACATACCCTGTAGGTTGGGCAAGCACAGTTCTGGGCCTCAGCCTCCTGCTGTCCCCATGGCTCTGGGTCGGGGTGCACGTTCACACCCCTTGCCCTCTTTCATCCCCATCTGGCTCTCCCCTTCAGTGCAGGAGGCTGGAGCTGCACCAGTTCCCTGTCATAGGGACACCACATTGTGCTGTGGGTGAGCTGTGTGTTGCCTGGTGACAGGGACCCTTCCTTTCTCTAATTGTGTCTAGCTTGGCTGCAGCTTCCAAGGATGGACATTCAGGACCTGGGTGTCCCAGAGGAAACTGTCTTTCCTGGAACTGTGCAGGGTGAATCTCTCATGCCTCTTGGGAGGAGAGACCTGTGCTAGTTGCTCAGTGGGGACTATGAGTCCCATGGTCTAAAGGACTGTTCTCAGTCACTCTATTGCTCCCTTGGGACTGATGGGTGGGTTTCTCATCGCTTCCTGACCATCTTTGGCGTCCTCTCTTCCCCGCCCATCTGATTGTACTGTGGTCACCACACCTTCCCCGTGGTGGTGCAGGAGGAAGTGGGGAGTTACCCAGGAACCCCGTGGAACATGGCTCCTTGAGATACAGGAAGGGGAGCCTGGGACAGAGCAGGGGTTCAGAGCTGGAGAGACTTCCTCCGTGGTCGTGATGGGCTCAGCCCTCCATGTGCTGACATATCCAGGGATCTGTCCTGAGGGTTTTGACCTGGCCAAGCTGCTCTCTGTACAGGAGGAACAGGCAGTCACCAGAGAGCCTGTCTGGAGGGACATTGCTCACACCTGAGAAGGCGGGTGGGGGTGAGTTGTGTTCTGGAGCAAAGAGCAATAATACCCCCTTCTCCCGGCAGGGACACAGGAGAGGTCCGTCTTCCCAAGGGACAGCCAGGGGTAGGTGGCCATATCCTATGTGGTCCCTGTGTGTGACCATCACACGCGCTCTGAACCTCATGGGGTGCAGCGGGCAGGCAGGTCACAGGGTGCCTGACTGATTCCCGGGGAGGGTGTGGGCCCTCAGGCAGCCGCTGTTCTGTGTCAGTGCTAGGCTTGGCCTAGGATGCACCACAGAACAGGACAGATGGAGCAGAGGCGGGCATTTAGGGAGCAGTGACAGAAAGAGTTGATGAGGATGGAAGGAGGCCACGAGGGGAAAGCGCGCAGTGTGGCGTCGCGTGCACCAGCGCTGCCCTGGGAGATGTCTTTTTAACTGAGCCCAGGGAAGGAGCAGGTGTGTGGGGCAGGAGCTGCCTGCAGAGGTAGTAGTGTTAGGTTGGCGGCCGCCGGGTCAGGGAGGAGCTGACACAGTCCGTGTGGGGAGCATGGAGGACGTTGAGGACTTAGGCCGAGGTGACCCTGGTGAGGGTGGACCTTGCTTGGCTACGAGTTCTGCTGAGGGAGGTCGGCATCCCCTGGGAAGGTTCCAGGCTGGAGGGACTCTGCCGCCCTCTGGTGGACTGGAAGGGAAGTGTGGGTGGCCGAAGTCCCAGGCCTGACTGCGTGTTTTATTCTACAAGGATCTGCACGTTTCAAACGAGGTCACACATATGCTATGTTACAGTTCCATCACCTTCCAGCCCCGTGAGTCCCAGTCTCTGTGGCTCTACGTTCACTGTTCTCTCTCTTTCACGATCGGATGTCCCGAACGCAGATTTTTGTCACCTTCTGTGAGTTTGTGTTTGTGTGCAGTAGGCGGCACTGTGTATACTCTGGGGGCAGTGATGTCTGGGGCTGAGCACTGCACATGGGCTTGGGAGCAGAAGACGGAGCAGCAGGGTGGGAGGATCATTGCCAGGGAAGCAGGGACAAGTCATTCTCATTTTCTCATTCCCAGGGACCAGAACCTAGGATTCTGACTCCAGGGAGCAGTACCACACCCTGCTGGTGTCCCGGGATGTCATGAGTGCTCATAGTGTCATGTTGCCTTGGCATTCATTTTTTAAGCTGTAAATTTACTTGCCTCACATCAGACGCAGGCCTTGCTCACCATGGCAGTTTTCAATACTGTATCTGGTTCAAGTGTCTCCCGTTGGTGGCCAGAGATAAAATCTTAGAGGCATCTGTCCTGCTTGGTGTGCTGGACTCCCCTCTCTCCATCTGCTTTCTTTAAACGGATAATTCTGACATTTGCCCTCACGTTTAAAGTGACGGCTGTCCATTAAAGCTCCCTGCTGGAAACCTGTCAGATAACACCTGGACTTAATAAAGCCATCGGCTTACCAGTCTCTTCTCTCCTCCTTGCCTGGGCTCACTGACCTCTGCATTTGTGGTCTCCAGGTGTGCCGAGTGCTCTCCAGTGTCTGTAAGTTGTAAAAACACTTACACTTTCACGTTGTGGTTGTATCACTATAGCCTCACATGCCATCCAGGGCCTGACATCGAGGCTGCCCTATGGGATCTGTGCTGGTTGAACCCCTGCTGGAGCTCTTGTTTTGGGACGTGCAGTTCTTCTGGGGACAGGAGCTTCCAGCTAACTTGATTGAAAAAGTGATACGTTTCATGGAAAACACTGGGTCAGGTGATGTATTCATGGGCTCCAGCTGCCATAACAAACACCTTAGCCTGGGTGAATTAAATAATAGAAATCGATTTTGTGCTGTTTCGTGAATAATGTGCTCTTTTAACCACTTTAAAATGTGCAATCAAGTGGAATTAACCACATACACAGTGTTAAGTTACCATCACCACTATTTGTCCTGGAAAATTGTTATCATTTTAAACTGAAACTTTGTATCTTTGAAACTATAATAACTCCCTATATTTTCCACCCTAGACCTTGATCATCTTTACTCTCTATGAATTTGCCTATTCTTGATGTTTCATATAAATGGAATTATATATATATATATATGTTATTTAGTTTCTGACATATTTCACTTAGCATAATGTTTCCAAAGTCCATGCATCTTCCAGCGGATGTCAGAGCTTCATTCCTCTTTATGGCAGATTAACATTCTCTTGCATGTGTGACCACATTTGTTTATTCATGTGTTGATGAACACTTGGATTGTTTTCATATTTTATCTTTTGGGAGTAATGCTGCAATCAACATTCCCATGCAAGTACCTGTTTGAGTCCCTGGATTCAATTCTTTGGGTATATACCTAGGAATGGATGTGGTTTCACATGAGAATTCTATGATTAGCTTCTTGAGGAACAGCACAACTGTTTCTCCTAGTGGCTGCACATTTTTATAATCTCACCAGCAATGTATGAGGATTCCAAATTCTACATAAGGCTTTCACTTGTTATTTAACATTTGAAAAGAATAGTAGCCATATTTGTAGGTGTAGTGTGGGATCCCATTGTGGCTTTGACTTTGTATTTTCCTAATGACTAATGATGTTGAGTTTCTTTTCATGTTCCTCTTGATGATTCGCATATCTTCTTTGAAGAAATGTCTATTTGTGTCCTTTGCCCATTTATATAAATTCCGTGATTTGTCTCTTTGTTACTGAGTTTTAGCAGTTCTTTATATAGTCTGGGCATGAAATCATTGTCTATGCGATTTGTAACTTTTATGTCTCATTCTGTGTTTGGTCTTTTTTATTTTCTTGACAATATCCTTTGATGCACAAAAGGCTTGCATCTTTAGCCCAATTTATCTATTTTTCCTTTTTGTGTCTCATGCATTTGGGTCATACCTGAGAATCCATGGCACATTTGAGGTCATTAAGTTTTACCCCATGTCTTTTTCTAAGATGTTTTTGTGGTTATAGATCTTATAATTAACTCACTCATCCATTTTTAGATAATTGTTTCATATGGTTTGAAGTATAGTTCTCTAAGTTTATTGTTTTGCATGTGGTTACCTAGTTCTTTCTGCACTGTTATTTGAGAAGATGATTGTTCCTCCATTAAATTACCTTGACACCCTTATTCAAGAGAAATGAACTATAAGGGTGAGGGTTTATTTCTGGACTCTCAATTCTATCCCTTTGGTCCCTATTTGTATTCTTATGCCAGCAGCTTCTGTTTTTAGTGCTTGTAATGTTTTGTGAGATTTCAAATAAGAAAGTTCAAGTTCTGCAATTTATTTTGGCAAAATTGCTTTGGCTCTTTCAGGGGTACTTTTTTCAAAGCAAGGAGACCAATGTTTTGCAATTGGAAGGCCTTTTCTGTCGTCTTTCAGAGGGGAATTTGGCAGTCTAGGGATCTTTTCAGGAACTTTATCACAAGTAGGTAAATTATCTCCACTTCCTTTGCTGAGGTACCAGGTTAAAATGTGTGTTGCCTCCCGTTGAGGAATTGAGAGACCCTGGAAGCATTTGCCTATGTGGTGAGGGACAGTAAGCTCCTTAATGAGGGGCGCAGAAGACATTGCTTTGGGACACAATGTTGTCAGGGGAGCTGTGTGCATCTCTACTTCTTTATTTTTTTCTACAGTTTAGATCTCTGCTGGACACACTAGATATTAAAATCTTTGTTCATTCTCTTGGCTCTGGTTTGGCTGACCTGTCAGCTGGAGCTGGAGGACATGCCTGGAAGGGGAGTGACCCCCATGGGAAAGAGCAGGGCTCAGCAGAGTGAAAGCAGCTGAGACCCAGAGAAGCCAGGGAGGTCTGACTCTTAGAAGCCAAAGACCAGCAGGTGGGTGTCCTCAGGGGCAAATGGACTGCACTGGTACCCATTCCAGTGGACTGGAGAAAGGTAAGAGGCTTTGGAATCCCATTTTCTCTCTCAGCTTTTCAGCAGGAGATTTGGGCCCTGGGCTGCCACTGTCCTGCAGCAGGGGCAGGGTGGAGAGGAATGGCTGCATATGAGGCCTAAGTCCGTGTCATCCTCTCAGGCATTGCCACTGAAGATGGCGAATTTTGTTCAGAGGCCCAGCCTGGGCACATGGGAGGAACCACCTTATTAAAATTAATTTAAGAAAACAGTATGCATGCTTTATTCTTCTAGAATAATTATTAATGTCATGTTTTGCAATGTATCTCTTAAAGGAATGGTGAGAATCATCTACATAATGTATGTTTTACATGGTCTTTTCTATAATTGCAGCTTTCACATGTTCTTATAGAAACCATTTCCTTTGGGAACACACAGGCAGTATCTCTGTGTTCATTTCTACTGGGAAATCTTTATGCAGGGTGGAGAGAGTCACATTTCCTAATGAGAGATGCAAAGCATCTGACTACCAGAAAAAGTGTCCAAATTCTGCTGGTATGATCATGGTGTTGCAGGTGGAGGTCAGTTTAAGGAGGTGTCAGGCAAAGCAATTTCGAAAGTCTTTTTCATTGTTTTGTGTTTGTTTGTTTGTTTTGTTTGTTTGCTTTTTACAAAACCATGGGCAGAAGCCACCACCTGGACCCACCACATGTTGGAATGCATGAGAGACAGAAATGGAGCTCAGTAAATTGAGAATGAAATCCAGGAGTGGGGAAGAGGTTTGAGAGGTCAACGGTGTGAGAGGTGAATGGGTGAATGATGAGAATATTCAAAATATCTTCTTTCTCCATAATAAGAGAGCATTTAGGCCCCTGAGTCAGACAATGTCCAGGCCAGGGGGAGCAGGATGTTGTCAGCTCTCCTGACCAAAAGTGAAACTCCAACAGTGTCCAGTTACCTCATCCAGTTTGGGATTTATTCATATTTTTAAAATGATCCAACAGTATACAATTTTGAAAATATACAAAAATCCTTATGCTACCATTCATAGATAGATAAGATGGCCCTAAGATGGTGAGAGAATCAGAATGGGGTTTGGGTTTACGTTGTGTATTTTTTTCTCCCAATATCTACAGAATTCCCTACATCAATTTTTTAATGTAACCCAGTGAGTGTCATTCCCTTTCACAGTTACAGACATTTCCAGTTCACGGTTACAGACCCTTGGAAAACCCACACCCTTTCTACTGTGAGGTACAGGCAGCCATGTGGCATCACCTCTAAACATGTCTTCTGGGACATCAAATTGCTGATTAAGTAAAAGTCATTTCAGTAGCTATTGAAGACCTCCATTTCGTCCCTCTCACACTTGTAATTCTTCTACCAAGAGGTGATGGATTTTAGTGGTGATATGCTTTTACAGATTAGTGTAGGTTAATGCTTCTGCCAGGGGCAAATTTTTCATTGGGAAAAGCATTTGGCAAAGTCTGGAGACATTGCTGGTTGTCAGAGCTGGGGGAGGGAGTCCTGCTGGCCTTGAGTGGGTAGAGTCCCCAGATAGTGTTGAACATTCTAGAGCTCACAGAGCCCCACCAGCATGACCACTACAAAGTTCAATGCTGAGGAGGAGTGGAGAGCCCTGATGTGCCTCCCCTAGCTTCCCTGGAGCTTTTTACCTTATCCATCCATCAGTATCTACCACTTTCTCACCTCAGCTTGCCCCTTGAACCTGAGTGCCCTTCAGTTGAACTTTCCCATAGTTTAAGACCTGCTGTAATCTCTTGACTTCCTTGGCCCCTTTCTGATCCTTAGCAGGGTGTCCTCTAGAGGGGATCCTCACCTTTCCTGGAGCTTCCCAGGATCCAGATGCCCCTGCCCTGTGTGAGCACCAGTGATATGGCCGTGTGCCTGTGCCCCTAAAGGTCCTGTCACTCAGGACTTTTGAATGAGAGCAGCTGAAGTGATATTACCCTCCCCTACTTTTCTTGGAACATAAAAATATGTACAAACCTTGTAGAGTAAAATTTCTTACTGCATGTCAAAATTTCAAAAATACATATTTTTGCCTCCCAAACTTTACTGGGAAAAATTTATCACACTACCAGTCATGAAAAATGACACCTAATCAGGGTTATTCACTGTATTGTTTGTTTAACAGCAAAATGTTGGGAACAACCTAGACTTTCACCAGCACTATGCTAATTCAACAGATTACCTTATATCTACACAATAGAATATGATGCAGCTGCATAAAAAATATAGAATCTGTCAGCTATTCCTATGGAAACACCTCCATGTTCTATTTTAATTATAGCATCTAAATATCACAGAATAAGATGCAGTTTTTGTATTAGAAATGACCTTAGAACGTTGTTTTTAATGTTTTTTTTTTTTTTTTTTAATTTAAAGAGCAAGTGTCTCACTCTCATACCCAGGCTGAAGTGTAGTGGCGAGATCATAATTGACTGCAGCCTCAACCTTGTGAGCTCAAGTGATCCTCCTGCCTCAGCCTCCTGAGTAGCTGGAATCACAGGCACATGCCCCCATGCCTAGCTAATGTTTTGTGTTTGTTTCTGTAGAGATGGGGTTTCACCCAGTCTGGTGAAATCCCAGGCTTTTCTCAAACTTCTGGGCTCAAGGGATCTGCCCACTTTCACTCCCAAAATGCTGGAATTACAAGCAAGTGTCACCACACCTGATTCTGCCCCTTTTTTTTTTTTCATATTGGACTGCAGTCTACTCACTCATCTCTTTACTCATCAGGTGATTTCTATTTTTCCTCAATTTCTCTACCATATGTCCATGCCAAAATCCAGATGTATTTGCTTTTGTTTAGAATTAGATTTTTTTTTTAAAGGGAAGCCTTAGGAATGGTCTCCTAGCTGATTTTCAGGATTCTAATCTTCACTGTCTAAGACATATGTTTGCATTTCCAGATGTTGATTACAGTCACTTGTAGGGCATTTAAAGCCTACCAATGCCTGTACCATCCCTCAAGCGTATCTGATTTGGCTGATGTGTGGTGTAGCCCAGGGATTGGTTGTTTAAAAATGCTTTCAAGGAAAAGGGTCATTTTGCAGTGGAGGAACTTTAGCCGAGTGATCAAAGTTAACGTCCCCAGTAATCAGCGATAACGACATCTTAGGGCATTCTAATATAATGGATGGAGAAGGTGCAGCATCACCCCTGTGGTATTTTTGGACAAACTATATAAACTGAGTTTAATTGTGAGAAAATGTTAGAAAGGTCCAAACTGAGGGTCATGCTACAAAATAAGTAACCAATACTCTTCAAAAATGTGAAGCTCTTAAAGGTAAATCCTAACTTTCCCAGATTAAAGGAGACTGAGAAAACAGTACAATGAAGAGCAATATGTGATACTAGATTGGATCCTAGTCCAGAAAAAGTACATTAGTCAGAACATAGAGGGGATTTGGATAAGGTCTGTACAGGCATTCATTTTACAGAGTTAATAATCATTTATTGATTTTGATTATTAGGTGCATATCTATAACGTTAATATTTGGGGAAGTTGAATGAAAAGTGTATGAGGGCTTTGCCTATTTTTGGAACATTTTAGAAAGTCTGAAATTATTTCAAAATTAAACACGAAAAGAAAAGAAATATAGATCTTTTAGATATTTCTATTAAGTTTCCAAAGTTGAAGATCATTTCCCAACTTCTCTTGCCTAAGGCTGGTCAGAGTAATCTTCCTGGAAATGCTGTTTGTCATGTTTGTGACCTTCTCAAAGCTTTCCAGTGACTTCTCTTATCTGTAGGATGAAGTTCCCATTACGTAGGCTGCCATTCAGTGTCCTCATAGCATGGCCCTAATCTCCCTTTTTTTTTTTTTTTTTTTTTTTTTGATCTATGCTGAAAGACCTGACCAACATTTTACTTTCTTATGGCCAAACTTGTTCAAATTTTTTCTTGCTTGTCTGATGCCCTTCCCTGTCTTCTCAACTGTGGAACGTCAGTCAAGGTGGTGGGAAATATTTTAGAAGAAAAATTGTAAAGGTAGTTACAGGAAATAGTCACAAACCTTCTTGGAAGTCTAGGGGTTTGCATTGGTTCAGTAAAAGGTTTCGCTGAAGGCAGCTGAATTATCTTAAAAGCTTAGGGCATTGATACATAGGAATGTAGAGGAGTGTATCTAAATAGCTTGTTTCCTCAGGGGTCCAAAAACCAACATTTAATCTTATGCTGGGGGAGCTACTCTTGGGGAGGTGGCAATGTCAGTTACCTTGTAGTGGTGTTTACTCAAGACCTTTGTCATTTAATCTGTACTAAATAAATGCGAATTTCACTGGCAGATCAGGGCCTCTGCTGTTAACTCTTTACTTGACCCTTCTAGGTATCCGTGAGTGACTCGGCCACCGAGCCTGCTCTTTCACTGGAAATTTGTGTCTGAGTGTATTTGTTCATCCATTGCTGGGTCAGGATCTGCCGGTTGGACCCAGAGAGTTGGTACCCCGTGTGAGGACCTGGCATGTCGGTGCCCAGGTCTGAGGTATACTTGCAAATAATCATGACAGAACCTTTGAAAACTAAGGAGAAGACTGTGCAGTTGGTAAGCCAGTAAGTCGATAAGTCAGTAAGTCAGTAGGTCATCGGTGCCCGCTTGGGATCTCCAATTTCGAGGGAATTGTTCAGGGTAGGCTTTTATCACAGGACAACAGTTATCAGCACAATGGGAGCAGTATCTAAAAGTATTCAAACAGCTGTTTAAAGCCACTGGAGCCTCGGTTTTGCAGCCTCAATTAAGGGACCTAATGCAAATTGTATCACTTAACCCATGGTTCCCGAAATAAGGTAAGCTAGACGTAGAGCTTTGGGAACAAGTGGGTAGAAATCTTTTTGTTGTTGTTCTTGTTGTTGTTGTTGTTGTTGTTGTTTGAGACAGATACAAGAAACAGAGAAGGTGGAGATGTGGGAGTTCAGTCAGGGTGATGGCAATGATTTTAGAGGAAAAATTATAAAGATAGTTATAGGAAATAGTCACAAACCTTCTTGGAAGGCCAGGGAGGTTGCATAGCTTCAGTAAAAGATTTGGCTGAAGGCAGCTGAAATTTCTTAAAAGGTGTAGATACTTAGGATTGTAGAGGAGTTTATTCAGGTGGTCTTAAGAACAGCCTTTGATTATCTGCAGGAGGTCGTAATGTCAATTACCCTCTAGTGGTGTTTACTCGAGACGTTTGTCATTTAATCTGTACTAAATAAATGCAAACTTCACTGGCTGATTGGGGCCACTACTGCTAACTCTTTTCAGGAACTTTCTGGGTATGGGTGAGTGGCTCCCAGCCCAGCCCGGGATATTTGTGTCTGAGTATATTTGTTCATCCTTCACTGGGTCAGGGTCTGCTGGTCGGACTCAGACACTCAACCTCCTTAATTGTTTTTGTCCTAAGGCCCATTTCAGACCCTGTCTCTTCATTGACATCTGTATGGTTATTTCTGTTAGAAGCAGCCAACTTTCCTTTCTTTGAATTCTGGTAGGTACAATTGTGTAGGGTGAAATATGAGTTTTATTTTATTATTATTTTAGAAAAAAGAAACTAATATATTCTGCTCATTAAAAGTTTTCTTGTCAAAACAAATCTTAAAATTTTGATTGGAGAAGGATTAGAGAATAAATTGTTGATGTTTGAAATTCCTTGTGTTTTTTTATTTAAAAAAATGCTTATTTTAGTTTCAGGGGTACAGGTGGAGGTCTGTTATGTAGGTAAACCCATATCATGGGGGTTTGATGTACAGATTGTATCATCAATTAGGTACTAAGCCTCATATTCAATAATTATTTTTTCTTTTCTTATTTTGCCTCCCACCCTCCACCCTTAAGTAGGTCCTGGTGTGTGTTGCTCCCATCTCGTCCATGTGTTCTCATGATTTAGTGCCAATTTATACATGCAATATTTCCTTTTCTGGTTCTTGCATTAGTTTGCTAAGGATATTATCCTCTAGCTTCATTTATGTTCCTGTAATAGTCAAGATCTCATTTTTTTTATGGATGCATAGTATTCCATGGTGTATATATACCACATTTTAAAAATCCGGTTCCATTGATTGGCATTTAGGTTGATTCTATGTCTTTTCTATAGCAAATAGTGCTGCAATGAAAATTTGCGTGGATGTGTCTTTATGGTAAAATGATTTATATTCCTCTGGGTTTATAACCAGTAATGAGATTGCTGGGTCAAATGGTAGTTCTGTTTTCAGCTCTTTGAGGAATTGTCACACTGCTTTCCACAATGGTTGAACTAATTGACACTGCCACAAACAGTGTAGAGCCTTCCCGTTTCTCTGCAGCGTTGCCAGCATGTTATCTTTTATTTTTTCATACTAGCCATTCTGACTGGTGTGAGATGGTGTCTTGTTGTGGTTTTGATTTATATTTCTCTAATGATCAGTGATAGTGAGCTTTTTCATGTGCTCTTGGCCACTTGTATAACTTCTTTTAAAAAGTGTCTCTCCATGTCCTTTGCCCACTTTTTAATGGTTTTTTTCCTGTAAATTTATTTAAGTTGTGTATAGATGCTGGATATCAGACCTTTGTCAGATGCATAGTTTCTAAATATTTTCTCTCATTTCTTAGGTTGGCTGTTCACTCTGTTGATAGTTTCTTTTGCTGGAAGCGTGAGTTTTAGATTCAGAAATATGTGAGTCTGAGTCCTGGTTCCACCGTTAATGGGTTCTGAGATAAGGGACAATTTCATTGATGTTTTGGGATAGAGGGATAATAGTAACTGATTAAAGGGTCATTGTGAGCATTATATGAGGTGCAAACATAAAGGTACCCAGGGCATAGCAGGTTTTTTCCTCTTCATTTTCATCTTCATCTTAA
Organism: Rhinopithecus roxellana; assembly: GCF_007565055.1. NCBI lineage: Eukaryota > Metazoa > Chordata > Mammalia > Primates > Cercopithecidae > Rhinopithecus > Rhinopithecus roxellana. Next base: position 56,966,377 of record NC_044560.1, read on the forward strand.
GATATATATTCTCTCATAAAACAAGGTCACATCAATTGTAACTTCAGGTGTGCAATCTAAGTCTAGCTCCTTAAACTAAAGTCTTAGATTTTACACTGATAATGCTTTTTCTTTCTATGTACAGAATAAAGACAAGATGAGACCAAATATTCTTCCCCCTACTTGTCTCTTCCTACCTGTCTTCCCTCCTTTAAGAACACTTATAAATGCCAGGCCTCCTGAAAACCTCCTCAAAGACATAACAAGCCATAGAGGGTTTCTACAACTTGTGTTTTTCCAGGGTATGCCCTCAAGCTCTGGTCCAATAAACCTCAGTTGATTCAGAAACTTGAATCGGGCACTCAATTTAGTTAACATTTTGCCAACCATGAAGGGGTCCTCTTAATGAAGTTTAGAACCTTTGACCTGCAGTGCTTCTTCTATTGTTCATGCTCAGTACCAACTATAGAGCTTTAGTTCTGATCAATTGTGTGACTTTCTGAGAATTGGATCCTACTTTCTCTTGAGGTCCCTGCTTTCTCCAATTTTTTGTGTTTGAGATCTGAGCTTTGTTTTTTCATGGAACTCCTCTCCTCATGGAGCCTTGCTCACTTCCTAAAGGAACATGAGTTTCCTGCTCCTGTGACAATGGAGATCGGACTACAGCTTGGTCCCTGCTCAAGTAGGGAGCTGGTTTGGGCTTTTGTTTTAGAATTTGGTAGCTGCAGGATAAGGCTTATTACTACTTCATTCTAACCTCTCCTTGTGCTTACAGTGTTCAACAGTATGTACATAGTGCAATCGCTATTTGTGGTTTTGGTTTTTATCATTCTTCCTTTGGATTTGACCAACTCTTCACCCTGTCTAATGTCCAAAACGCTTTCACTTGGCCAAATCCAAATCTAACAGGAGCTCTACATTATGGTGAAGCAGGCCTTTAAATTGGTTAAAGTTCTGTAACTGCAGAACATCCAGTTCCACTTCTAGAAACACCAGTTAGTTGAAGAAAATAAAAATATTTTTAAGCCACGATATATTCCTTTGACAAATTTTGACGTGTCTGTCAGAGGGCCAGCAAATAGAAGTGGCCCTGCACAGTTGCCTTTTGTGGAAAAAAGTCTACATCATAGAGAATCATTATTAATGTAGGCATGTCTTCCCTCATCTGGATCTGGGAGAAATGGACTGAATCTGATATTTTAAAGACAAAAAATTTAGCATTGATTTTTCTCCGAGGGCTGCTACCTGCAAGGTTTCACTGACACAAGACCAGCTTTGCTAACTGAACTTCCTTTCTTTCTCCCATGACCTGTATTACCACTAAAACCTGATTTACTGCCATAACCTCGTTTTGGACATGCAGAAATGCAGAAAGATAATCAGCCAGCTAAAGGGTAAAAATGTATTAGTCTCAAGTTTCCTGGCTTCTTTCTGTGCATTCTTTCCAGTTGGAGGATAAAAATCATTGTTTCCTCCACCAAATTTTGATCAATGGGAGAAGATTTGTGTTGGACTAGTCTTGGTGTAGTAATTCTGGTGTACTTTTAGCGATGTTGGGGTACGAATATTTTGATTGCTTAATCTATTTCCTCCCAGGAATACTCTTTTCCTTTATCTCTTTCTTTCAGTGTTGTTCATAAAGGGAGGTACTGGATAAACTTTTCTCTCATCTTGTCATATGACCTTGAGGGCTTGATTTGTGACTGAGTCAGAGAACTCACTCTTGGTCTCCACCATCGGGGGAGGAATCATTTTTAAGTCACATTAGTTGACCAGCCTTAATATGACTGAGAACCTGAGGGCTTTTTATTTTTTCTTTTGTTTTACAAATGTGTTAAGCTCCCAAGATGGTTTGTCATAAGAAGTCCCATCCATCATGGACTTTTGTCATCCCAAGTCTTATTGCTTGGATAAGGCAGTGGCAACAAGAGCCTTTTGCTTTCCTAAGTCTATTCCTGAGAGTACATATTTTATTTTGTTGAGGTGGGAGAAAAGATCATTGGGATTGGTTTTAAAATTGGTATCATTTTTTTTAAATTACACTTTTAAGTTCTCAGATACATGTGCAGAACCTGCAGGTTTGTTACATAGGTATACACGTGCCATGGTGTTTTGCTGCACCCATTAGCCCATCATCTACATTAGGTATTTTTCCTAATGCAATCCCTCCCCTAGCCCCTCACCCCTCAACAGGCCCCAATATATAATGTTCCCCTCCCTGTGTCCACATGTTCTCATTGTTCAACTCCCACTTATGAGTGAGAACATGCGGTGTTTGGCTTTCTGTTCCTGTGTTAGTTTGCTGAGAATGTGGTTTCCAGCTTCATCCATGTCCCTGCAAAGGACATGAACTCATCCTTTATTATGGCTGCATCAAATTCCATGGTGTACATGTACCACATTTTCTTTATTCAGTCTATCATTGATAGGCATTTCAGTTGATTCCAATTCTTTGCTATTGTGAATAGTACCACAATAAACATATGTGTGCATGTGTGTTTATAGTAGAATGATCTTTAATCTTTTGGATATATACCCAGTAATGGGATTACTGGGTCAAATGGTATTTCTTCTTCTAGATCCTTGAGGAATCGCCACACCGTCTTCCATAATGGTTGAACTAATTTACACTCCCAAAAACAGTGTAAAAGCATTCCTATTTCTCCACATCCTCTCCAGCATCTGTTGTTTCCTGACCTTTTAATGATCAACACTCTAACTGGTGTGAGATGGTATCTCATTGTGGTTTTGATTTGCATGTCTGTAATGACCAGTGATGATGACCTTTTTTTCATATGTTTGTTGGTCACATAAACGTCTTATTTTGAGAAGTGTCTGTTCATCTGCTTGGCCCACTTTTTGATTTTTTTTTTTTTTTCTGTAAATTCGTTTAAGTTTCTTGTAGATTCTGGGTATTAGCCTTTTGTCAGATATGTAGATTAAACCTTGCAAGCTGAAACTAGATGACTTATGTAAACCTCTGGAGAAATCATAGCAACTTATACATAAACAACCTTTGTGCCTGCTGATGTGTAGACTACAGAAAAGGTACACGTGAACACTGGGTTCAGACTGCAATTCAGAAAATTGTGTCAGATTGCCATTGCAATTGGAAGATGCTTCAGAAACTCTAGGAAACCTAGTCTATAGACTGCTCCAGACATTACAGGTGAGCCAACATACAACTGACAGAGTTAGAGCGATGTTTGTCAAACAAATTGCTCTAATTGAAGCAGCAGTTGTGTGACTTTAATAAGGTTCCAAGACTATACTGTCCCTTTGTTACTGTGACTTCCCTTTCCCTTTTTCTGGTTTGTCTTCATCCCCTTATCCATAGGACATGAATTCTTAAGAATGAGCCTTCCTAGTCATGTAGGATCAGATGAAACATACAGCCAAAGGGGTCTTCTACAATGCTTTCTCTGAGAACTTTTGAAGAATTGTGGCACCAGGGGTGCTTGCACAGGCCTGTAATCCCAGCCTGAGAGTCCAAGGCAGGAGGACCACTTGAAACCAGGAGTTTAATATCAGCCTAAGCAACAAAGGGAGACCACATCTTTACAAAACAAAATAAATCAAATTAGCCAGGTGCAGTGGCACATGGCTATAGTCTCAGACGCTTTGGAGGCTAAGGTGTGAGGACCACTTCAGTCCAGGAGTTCAAGGCTGCAGTAAGTACACTCTAGTCTAGGCAACAGAGCAAGATTGTGTCTCTTAAAAAAAGAAGAAGAAGAAGAAGAAGGGAAAAAAGAACCGGTAAACAGGAAAGCCAAAGATCTCAGGCATCTCCGGATGATTGCCTGAACAAATTGTTTTTTCTTGGCTTCAAACCTTTCAAGATGTATTTTTCTTCGTAAAAGAAAGACATGCTGATTGTAATTTTAGGTGAACAATCAAAATCTAGCCCTCAAACTGAAGTATTTTGACTCTCATTCTGATAATATTAATTTTCTGAGGCACAGAAGAAAGACAAGATTATATCGATTGTTTTCCTGCCCACTCCATCTCTTCCTACCTGCCTTCTCTCTTTTAATCAAATGTATAAATACTAAGCCTCCTGAAACCTCTTCAGAGAGAACACAAGCCACCGAGGTTTTTTGAAACTCATGTTTTCCCAGGGTGCAGTGTCAAGCTCTGTATCAATAAAACTCGATTGTTCAAGACCCATGCCTCAGTCAGTCATTCTGGATAACTACTATGAGTCCTGGAAAGCCCTTCGTAATCTGTTGCCTGCCTACTTGATGTGTACCTAGGTGAGTCAGGTCTTCATGAGTCAAACGCTCTTATTCCATTTCTGCCTTTCCCAACCCTACCACTCAGTGCTGTGTGCTCTCAAATGACCCTTGCTCCCAGGTTGTTTGTATTGGTCTAAGAAAGCAAGACAAGGAAGGGCAGGTTGAGAAGGAAGTAAGAGGTCAACAGCCATGGAACATGGCAAGTGGGGCTGTCATCACTCAAAGCCACACTCCCTGTGTGCATTTTATGAATTCTTCTGGATTTGGACTATTCCCTGTGTGTCTATCTAGAAACTCACCCTCCTCCTACTTTCGTCTCTTTACATTTTCTGTTTCTAGTGCACTTGTTTATGGCCAGAGAATGGCCATGCAAATAGTTGACAATAGAATAAAAAATGACCCTTTGTGAGACTTGGAACCTGGTCTTTATTTTTTCCAAAAAAGATTGAGGTTTCTAAAAGCTAGCTTTTCTGCAGGGCTGTGCAGTTGTGAGTGCAGTGTTAGGGAACAGGTGCATAAGTGAAGGATGAGACAGAAAACAAAATGCTGGCCTTCAAATCCTGAAAGCAAATGGGACAAAAATCATTTTTGAAGGTGGGTGTCATTCAGGAGACCTTGTAAATCTTAGAGTATCCTCTTACCAGATGAAGTGGAGGATGAGGTTAAATTATTGAGTTAGGTGACAGTGGACACATACTTCTCTGTCACAGTTTTGTTTTTTTTTTTTAATCTTTAAAAATGTTGATGGTGGCACTTAGGATTTTTTTGTCAGGACTGTAGCTACATGAAAAGCTCTTAGGATAGTGCCTGGGGCATAGTGAGTGCTGCATCAGTGTGTGAGCTATTATAATTATGGGAATAGGCAAAAGTGCCACCTTGGCCATCCAGAGTGTGGAGGTACGTTCCAGTCAGGGTCCAGGCAGGCCAGCTGGAGATAAAGCTGGTTAGTGGGGAAGCTTAATTTCCAGGAGTGGAAGAATTTAGGAGGAGTCACTCATGCACAACATTCTGTAAACATTCCTTTACCCAACAGTAGGAATTCTCAGAGTGGGTGTGGCTTCCGTGACAATCATTATCTCCTGGGAATCTAAGAATGTGTCCTAGAGTTGAATGGCTTTGATGTAAGCCAAACCCAGAAATGGGCATCAGAGCTGCCTTGCAGATAGCATTCATCTTGAAAAAGAAAACATTCATGTTGCTAAAGGAATACCCTCTTCCGACCCAGGCCATTATTTTTCTTTTTGTACTATCCTAATTTTTAGGGTGTAAGGAGAAAGACTGAAGAATAAAATAATGAAGTGCGTGTATGGAATAACAGGTTGAATTGAGACTGGTGTGCGTAAGTTAAGAGAAATCGTGTATACATTTTGTGCGAAAATAAAAAGGATTTCTTGTTGCAAGCAGACCTCTCCATATAAATAATACTCATTGCCTTGAGTGGATAGCAGACCCTATCACAAGAACACACCGTCAGAGTCATGAGAGAATGGGTAGTGTGGCTTCTTTAATTGGCAGGTTAGACTGAGAAAGTTACTGAAGAGAAAGGAGTTGAAGGAGAAGATGGATGAGAGCAAGAAAAATGGGATGGTGAAAGGAAAAGACTGAAAGGAATGTTTACCGAGGGCTTATCAGGTACCAGGCTCTGTGACTAATGTCTTACACATGTTAATTTACTCTTCCACTGTCATTTTCTGATGCAGTGAGAGTCAGCCTTACACTGCAGATGAGGAAAGAGGCTGAGGGAGGTCAAACGAGTGGCCTAGGGTCATCCAGCCACTTCATAGCAGAGCTAGTATGTTTCACTGTGGTTTGTGCAGACAGAAAAGTGAGACATGGAAGGAAGGCAAAACATATTTTTGTTGTGGGTAATGTTTATGAAAGTGACCTGTATGAGACAGAATAATGGCCTCTTAAAAACATCCACATCCGGGCAGGGTGCGGTGGCTCATTTTCTACTAAAAATGCAAAAATTAGCTGGGTGTGGTGGCGGGCACCTGTAATCCCAGCTACTTGGGAGGCTGAGGCAGGAGAATCATTTGAACCTGGGAGGTAGAGGTTACAGTGAGCTGAGATCACCCCACTGCACTCCAACCAGGGCAACATCAGTGAAACTCTGTTTCAAAAAAAAAAAAAAAAAAAAAAAAAAAATCCACATCCTAAGACTTGGAACACATGCATTTATTTTCTTGGAAAAAGCACTGTTCAACGGTGATGCAATTGATTATCTTCAGATGGAAAGCTTATTCTCGGTTATCTGGGTAGTGCCCAGTGTCATCATAAAGGTCCTTGTAAGTGAAAGAGAGAGGCAGGAAGGTCAGGGTGAGAATGATACAGCCTGAGAGACTCCACTGGCCATTGCTTGCTGTGAACATGTGTGACAAGACAAAATTACAACTAATTTAGTTATAGATGTAATTGGCTTTTATTTGTCATTTATGATTTGGGGCAGCTCCCCTCTACAGATACAGTGATGACTCCCCCTGGGCAATACAATAACATAACAGTGGGTTTTGTCAAATGCGGATCAGTAAACAAAGCCATAGAAATAAATTGATTGGTTAACATCAGAATACTTCAGGTCACTTTTTTTGGTAAAAGTTAAAGCAGAGGGGACTTCCTGATTATGCTCACTCAGGTAGACTGGAATCGTTTTTTACAGAAAAATATTATCTGTTTTGAGAGCTATCTGCTTCCTTAAATTTTCAGTGGGAGTATATAACATCTAGCATGTGCGGTTCTATTTTGGAGTGACTGTACGCTCACTTAGGTGAGAATATGACCAAAACTTAAAGAATTATCATTAGTCTCAATAAAAGTAATTTTGGACTTCCATCATTTCTTTTCTTTTCTTTTTAATTTCCTTTGTCTTTTAAAAAATTTTTTTATACTTTATGTTCTAGGGTACATGTGCACAACGTGCAGGTTTGTTACATATGTACACATGTGCCATGTTGGTGTGCTGCACCTGTTAACTCGTCGTTTACATTAGGTATATCTCCTAATGCTTTCCCTTCCCCTCCACCCACCCCACAACAGACCCCAGTGTGTGATGTTCCCCATCGTGTTTCCAAGTGTTCTCATTGTTCAATTCCCACCTATGAATGAGAACATGCGGTGTTTGGTTTTCTGTTCTTCTGATAGTTTGCTGAGAATGATGGTTTCCAGCTGCATCCATGTCCCTACAAAGGACACGAACTTATGCTGTTTTATGGCTGCATAGTATTCCGTGGTGTGTATGTGCCACATTTTCTTAATCCAGTCTGTCATTGATAGACATTTGGGTTGGTTCCAAGTCTTTGCTATTGTGAATAGTGCCGCAATAAACATATGTGTGCATGTGTCTTTATAGCAGCATGATTTATAATCCTTTGGGATTATAAATATGTGTGTCTCTGCATGTGAGCTAGGTCTTCTGAATACAGCACACTGATGGGTCTTGACTCTTTCTCCAATTTTCCAGTCTGTGTCTTTTAATTGGACCATTTAGCCCATCGACATTCAAGACTAATATTGTTATGTGTGAACTTGATCCTTTCATTGTGATGTTAGCTGGTTATTTTGCTCATTAGATGATGCAGTTTCCTCCTAGTGTCGATGGTCTTTACATTTTGGCATGCTTTTGCAGTGACTGGTACTGGTTGTTCCTTTCCATGTTTAGTGCTTCCCTCAGGAGCTCTTGTAGGGCAGGCCATTGGTGACAAAATCTCTCAGCATTTGCTTGTCTGTAAAGGATTTTATTTCTCCTTCACTTATGAAGCTTAGTTTGGCTGGCTAAGAAATTCTGGGATGAAAATTCTTTTCTTTAAAATGTTGAATATTGGCCCCCACTCTCTTCTGGCTTGTAGAGTTTCTGCCGAGAGATCCACTATTAGTCTGATGGCTTCCTTTTGTGGGTAACCCGAACTTTCTCTCTGGCTGCCCTTAACATTTTTTCCGTCATTTCAACTTTGGTGAATCTGACAATTATGTGTCTTGGAGTTGCTCTCCTTGAGGAGTATCTTTGTGGCATTCTCTGTATTTCCTGAATTTGAATGTTGGTCGGCCTTCCTAGGTTGGGGAAGTTCTCCTGGATAATATCATGCAGAGTGTTTTCCAACTTCTTCCATTCTACTAGTCACTTTCAGGTACAGGAATCTGATGTTGATTTGGTCTTTTCACATAGTCCCAAATTTTCTGGAGACTTTGTTCATTTCTTTTTACTCTTTTTTCTCTAAACTTCTCTTCTCACTTCATTTCATTCATTTGACCTTCAATAACTTATACCCTTTCTACCAGTTGATCGAGTTGGTTACCGAAACTTGTGCATTTGTCACGTAGTTCTCGTTTCATAGTTTTCATTTCTATCAGGTTGTTTAAGGACTTCTCTACATTAGTTATTCTAGTTAGCCATTCGTCAAATCTTTTTTCAAGGTTTTTAGTTTCTTTGCGCTGAGTTTGTACTTCCTCCTTTAGCTCGGAGAAGTTTCATTGAAGCCTTCTTCTCTCAACTCGTCAAAGTCATTCTGTGTCCAGCTTTGTTCCATTGCTGGCAAGGAGCTGCGTTCCTTTGGAGGGAGAGAGGCGCTCTGAGTTTTAGAATTTTCAGCATTTCTGCACTGCTTTTTCCCCATCTTTGTGGTTTTATCTACCGTTGGTCTTTGATGATGGTGACGTACAGATGGGACTGTGGTGTGGATGTCCTTTGTGTTTTTGTTAGTTTCCCTTCTAACAGTCAGGACCCTCAGCTACAGGTCTGTTGGAATTTATGTGAGGTCCACTCCAGACCCTTTTTCCCTGGGTATCAGCAGCAGAAGCTGCAGAAGAGTGAATATTGCTGAACAGCGAGTGTTGCTGTCTGATCATTCCTCTGGAAGCTTCATCTCAGAGGTGTACCCGGCCGTGTGAGGTGTGGGGTGTCAGTCTGCCCCTAGCGGGGATGTCTCCCAATTAGGCTACTCAGGGGTCAGGGACCCACTTGAGCAGGCAGTCTGTCCGTTCTCAGATCCCAAACTCCATGCTGGGAGAACCACTACTCTCTTCAAAGCTGTCAGACAGGGACATTTACATCTGCAGAGGTTTCTGCTGCCTTTTGTTGGCTATGCCCTGTCCCCAGGAGTGGAGTCTACAGAGGCAGGCAGGCCTCCTTGAGCTGCGGTGGTCTCCACCCAGTTCAAACTTCATGGCCACTTTGTTTACCTACTTAAACCTCAGCAATGGCAGGTGCCTCTCCCCCAGCCTCACTGCCGCCTTGCAGTTAGATCTCAGACTGCTGTGCTAGCAATGAGGGAGCCTCCATGGGCATGGGACCCTCTGAGCCAGGTGCAGGATATGATCTCCTGGTGTGCCATTTGCTAAGACCCTTGGTAAAACACAGTACTAGGGTGGGAGTGACCTGATTTTCCAAGTGTTGTGTGTCACAGTTTCCCTTGGCTAGGAAAGGGAATTCCCTTCCCCCTTGCGCCTCCCTGGTGAGGCGATGCCTCACCCTGATTCCGCTGTCATTCGTTGGGCTGCATCCACTGTCCTGCACCCACTGTCCAAGAGGCCACAGTGAGATAAACCCGGTACCTCTGTTGGAAATGCAGAAATCACCTGACTTCTGTGTTGCTCGCGCCGGGAGCTGGAGGCTGGTGCTGTTCCTTTTCGGCTATCCTGGTGCCACCTCCCCTTTTCTTTTTGTTAAATGGAGTCTCACTCTGTGGCCCAGGCTGGATTGCAGTGGCATGAACTTGGCTCACTGCAGCCTCCGTCTTCTGGATTCAAGTGATTGTCCCACCTCAGCATCCCAAGTTGCTGGGATTATATTGTGGGATCTGGCCAGCAGCCCACAGTGCAACAGGCCTCTTTCTTTGTTCCCAGGTGGATTGGGAGGTCAAGAAATAAAAGACACACCCAAGGTAGTGAAAGTGGGTCCAGGGGGGCATTGCCTTCTGGTCCTGTGATGCCGCCAATGCACTGGATAAACCAGCATTTATTATTAAGTTTAGTGAGGGTGGGGGTAGGTTACTGAGGGATTTAGGGTCATTTGATTATGAGGTGAGATGGTCACATGGAGATGAAGTGATTCTTTAACATAACATCAGTATGCAGAAGTACAGTGTACAGAGATAAGAATTTACAACATAGTGTGTGCATCAGTAATTTCTAACAGAGCCTTAAAACAGAAACACAGTCTATCCATATCCTATGATTAGCAAGATATTATTCAGCAGTAACAGTTGCAGGAAAAGCTGGTTCCAAACAATCAACAGAAACAGGACGTGAAGCTAGACAACCAGTTAAACCAAAAAATTCTCAGAAGGGAGTATGCCTAAACCCTGAAGAGACCTAGAAGAGCCGTGGGAAGATAAGGGTATTTATAACCCTATCTTATCCATATGAACATGCGCCCTTCATGTGTCCATTTATAGGCTCTCCACAAGGGTTGCATTCCATTCCCAGAGCTATGAACATCTACTTTTCTGGGATAGGAATCTTGGTGATGTGAAACCTCCCTGACTACACGTTCATTTATAGGCTCCCTACAGGGGGAAGTACATCACACGCTGTTGGCTCATTCTGGCAGCCCATCCTGGCATTGTCTTTACACAATCCTGCATGCAATTTTGAATTTACAACAATCAGGAGCGTTTCATCTTTTCTTCCATAGCAATGGTTTCAGGGGGGTCTCCCTACAGGACTACAGGTGCACACCACCACACCCGGATAATTTTTGTATTTTTAGTAGAGACAGGGTTTCACCATATTGACGAGGCTGGGCTCGACCTCTTGACCTTGTGATCTGCCTGCCTTGGCCTCCCAAAGTGCTGGGATTACAGATGGGAGCCACTGCACCTGGCCCATAAACCACACATTTCTTTGAGTTTTTGAATTCCAGTCCGAGAAACACTTTGATATTTGAAGGATGGCTGCACACAAATATTTGCACAAATAAAAATGTTTGTAGATTACACCACATGAAGGAGACTACCAGTATGACTATCAGGATGAAAATATCAAGAGTTTGGAATATGCACCTTAGGGAAGATACAAACCAACTACAATAGAATAGATCAAAGAAGAAGCCAGAAGAGTTTAGTCATTTTAACCAGGCAGCACATTTGTTGATTTTTACAACTGAGTCTCTACAATACCCGATGTATTTATCCATGTGCAACAGGAAGTGTCAGAAACTGCACAGGTTCCCCACTGTTTAGCTGATAGAGAGCAATTCTGTTTTCTAGCATTGCATGTCTATGTTAAATTAAAACAGGGAGTGAGAAGAATAGGCAAGTATAGAAGTACAGGCCTAAAAAAAACTCCATACATTTGAGGAAAAAGTTGAGTTAAAGATGCAGCTAAGGGCAGTCTTTGGGTGGACTAAAGGATCTCTTGTTATATAAAAATGTGTGGGCCAGGTGCGGTGGCTCACGCCTGTAATCCCAGCACTTTGGGAAGCCAAGGCGTGTGGATCCCCTGAGGTCGGGAGTTTGAGATCAGCCTGACCAACATGTAGAAACCCCATCTCTACTAAAAATACACAATTAGCTTGGTGTCGTGGTGCATGCCTATAATCCCAGCTACTAGGGAGGCTGAAGCAGGAGAATCACTTGAACCCAGGAGGCAGAGGTTGTGGTGAGCCAATATTGTGCCATTGCGCTGCAGCGTGGGCAATAAAAGAGGAACTCCATCTTAAAAAACAAAAAAGTGTTTTTGACATGATATATCTGACACTGTTAACTTACTCTCAGAAGCTACTCCTTGTGAAATCCTAAGTACAGCATTATTCTGGGAAGCAAAGGAGACAGGCATAAGCAAGGACAAATTAAGAGAGGTAAGAGTCTCATCATGATTGATAGTCTTGTTCTGACATCTTGAGAAAAGCTGTCCACAGTGTCATCAACTTGCTGTCATGGTTTGCAGTTTAAGTGTCTCTAAGTTATGGTGTTGAACATTTGGTGAGCTCTGAATGGCCCACATCTCAGACATGAGGGTTTTCCCACGAAATTTACATTGAGTTGTCCACCTCTAGCTTATATGGCTTCAGGAACAGAACTGTTCTTGTTCTTAATGATTTCATTGGAGAAAATTAAATTGGAAAAACTAAAAGGATTCAGGGTTCAGTCCAGTCTACCAGTGGCTTATAAATACTCAAAGATAATGAACAGTGGTTCAATATGGTAACAGGTGTACTACAGTTTTTCTTTTCAAAATAATTTGTCTCTATATAGAGGTCTCTATTTTTACCAAGGATAATTCCAGTACGATGAATTTGTTTGCAAAATAGGTTGAGTCTCACCGAACTTGCCTAGATTTTTTACCTAAGTGCAGCAAGAGTAGTAAGGGACCATAGAGGCTCTTTTTAAACTTTGCATTGCTAGAAGTTTTATAAGACTCTCAGATTAAACTTTCAAAAACCTCTTGAGACTAGGAAGCCAAACCAAGGCCAACTTCAGACTTTGCCTGCATTCCCTATGGGTTTATTCTATGTATATTCTCAAGTAGAATATCCCAGTCAAAGCCTTGATAATATAACCAATGTTTTCAAATGTGTCCTGTTATAAAGAGAGTAGATTCTTACTGAACTTGTGCAGATAACTTTATTACCATAAGCATATGAATACTCATGAATAGTTTCCCAACTCTGGGACACTCAGATTCGGAACAAAAGCAAATGTTTCGATTTTTGTTTACAAAAGTATACTTTGCCAAATTTCTGTAAAGTATAAATAGCTTAAAAGAGAAAGTTCATAAATCTGGAGAATAAAACATTCAAAGAATCAGCACATTTTCAAATAAAAAATTATGAAAACATTATCCTTTGGATTATTTAGTCCAATAAAACTGGTTTTTTTTCTTCTTTGTCCTGAATTTCATGAAGATATCAGCCTGTTCATTAAAATTTTGAAAGTTCTCGGAGAGTCCAGTGATGTGATCTTGAAGTTATCAGAAACTAGTACTCAATAGTCATTGTCAGAGTCTTTTCCATATATCTCCTCGAAGAAAAAGCAATTTTGGACTGTAGCTGATTATAAATACTTTGAAGAAGGATCAAAGCAACTGTCTGGGAATGACAAAGATTTAAAATGACTATGGTTAAAAATCTAATGAGATTTTTATTAGGTTTATTATGGTAAAGACACAGCTCACATAGAAATCTACTTACTTCTGTGGCATATGACACTATGACTGATAACATATTCGATTTCCAGAAATTTCATACAGTTTTTAGAATACTCTTTTTTTTTATTTTTTTATTTTTTTTATTTTTTATTTTTTATTTTTTATTTTTTTTTTTTTTTTTTTGAGATGGAGTCTCGCTCTGTCACCCAGCGCTGGAGTGCAGTGGCACAATCTCTGCTCACTGCAAGCTCCGACTCCCAGGTTCACGCCATTCTCCTGCCTCAGCCTCCGGAGTAGCTGGGACTACAAGTGACTGCCACTACGCCCGGCTAATTTTGTTTTTGTATTTTTAGTAGAGACAGGTTTTCACCATGTTAGCCAGGAAGGTCTCGATCTCCTGACCTCATGATCTACCCACCTTGGCCTCCCAAAGTGCTGGGATTACAGGCATGAGACACTGCGCCCAGCCTAGAATACTCATATTATTGACATTCCCATAAATATTATTTAGCAAAGGTTTAGCATCACTTATCACTCATTTGAAAATGCTTTATATATATTTTAACATATCAAATAAGGTGACTTTTCCATTCAGCTTGTGTCCCAACTGGATTACTGAGTACTTCGTGTAGCCCATTAATAATTAGGGCCAAAAAAGTATAGTCTTATGTACATTGAAAAAGGTCCTTAGGTAATGCCAGTACTTCTACCTGAAAATCATTGATTTAGTTTTAAGTTCTACCTATTACAACAAGAGTTCTCCATCCTCTTTACATGTTTCTAGTGTCAGGGAAGACTTAAAAAGTACCAGTGCCTGGGTCCCTCGCCAGACCTTTAAACTGGAACTAATACGTGGGGCTTGAGCATCCACTTTTTAAAATGTTTTCCAGTGATTCCAATGTGTAGCTATATTTCCCATCGGATTTTTCTGGTTTCTTGTGGCCTTCACTTTTATTCTATTTTGGTATCATGATTATTTTCAGGTCTCATTTCCCATCTTAGGCTTTATGTCCCCTGGGGTAGGGACCTTGCCTTCTTCATTTCTGTATCTTTTTGGAGCAAGTGAATTGGTCATCAGGAAAAGGTCTCAACCACACATAGGTTGTGTCCTGAGTCTCAGGTTCACAGGCTAATCCTAAAGTCTTTGTTCTCCACGAGGTCAGAGGTTGCTTGTGATGAAGGGTGTGGTTAAGTCTGTAGTGCAGATGGTGGAGGGGAGTTCACCCTGTTTTTAGGCATAGCATTGGAACTAAGAATTTTATGTCTATATGGGTGAAGGGACAGGGAAGTGTAGGAAGACTGTTCTGATTATGATGGAGGAATTATACTAGGAAGCAGACGTAAAGGAAGTGAGAATGAATAGTAAATAGAAAAAATGTGAACTTACCAAATAGGCTAGAGTGGACCCCTGGGGATTCTTGATTAAGTGAATTAACTAGATTTTAGAAAGGTAATGAGACAGTCATATGCAAGGAAGGTTTCAAAGTCTGGAGACAAGAAGTCAAGAAACACTTTGAGAAGTGGTTGAGCTTTATGGGAATGGAGAGAATTACATTATTGAGGGGTGTTAAAAATAATGAAGAGGGTTTCACAATGTGAAATTGTGTTTCTCACTTGAATCTGAGAAACAAATGAGCAGAGGCTGGATATAATTATGTCTAAAAGACAGTGGGGTACAGGGAGCATAAAGGCCAGGGAGAAAGGGAACTGCAGGAATTAGTGCTGAGAAGCAGGAGTTTAGTGGAAGAAGGAGGAGATCCAGTCGCAGGTACAGGCAAATAAGTCTTTTCCCTCTCCCAAGCATGGAAGTTAGTCTTGCAGGAAACAGGACAAGACAAAAGGCCATCATACCTGCCAGTCTTTCTGAAATACAGAAATGACATCACGGCTGCTATATCGGATTAAGGCCAGAAATACGCCCTCTTCCTGAAGGAGCTGTCATGGAAAGAAAAGAAAAGGAATGGAGGTGATGTTATTTTACAGGGGGGAGCCTCAGGAACAAGCATGTAACATGAGGTACTGTATAACTGTTTCTTCAAGGAATGCATTATTTCTGTTGGAAAGTTGATGGGAGATGATTATATTCCTGCAGTTTTTTTCCCCTCTCACCATGTTTCTAGGTTTTTGATCAGTCCTCTGTCAATTCTCTACTGCACTCAGATATTTCAGAAAACTTTCAGATGTGTGAAAGGCTGATTGCTATTTTCTATGTCATTAGAACTTTCCACCTTTCCACCTTTTTGCATCTTTTTCTCAGTGTCTCTGTTGTGGCAGCCATGAATGAGACCCTGCCAGGTCTCCATGGCAAGGACCTGATTGACAGAAGGCCCAGGTCAGTGCATTTCAAATTCACCACCTCCTCTGCACAGAAAACTTCCTTCCCACAGGTTCCCAGCAAGGGCGTGAAAGCAAGCCTAGTTCCCTGAAGCTCTCTTTAACCAGTCACCAGTGGGTGACTGGTCGGGGTACTCCCAGTCATCCTTGCAAAAAGTCTCTTAGAACTGCATTGATACCTAAAGCTTCTTTCTTTTTCTTTTTCATAGGAGTCAGTTTTGCATAGGGGTCTGTGGGTTCTCCCATACTACCTTCATGCCTGCCCCACATTCCCTCACAAGTGTCTTCCCTGATAAATTATCTTATATGTCTAATCCCATCCTGGATGCATCTCAGTTAGTAAAAACTGACATACCAGGTTTGATTCTTTGCACTTATCTTTTTTCCTTTCTCTCCCACAAGTAGTCAGTAACCATGTACTAGTGTTTTATGTGTTACCTCTTTTTCTATATATATATGGAAATAGGTACTGTTGAAGTGCACGTCCTGTGTACCAGGGCCTGTGCTAAATACTTTACCTGTACCTCATTTAATTCACATAATAACCCTGTCAGGTAGACATTATTTCCATCTTGCTTATGAAAAGACAGAAGCTTAGAGTAGTGTAAAATCTTTCCTGGTGTCATATGGCTAGTAATAGGTGGATCTGAGATTTGATTCTAGGACTATTTGACTTGAAGGCTAATGATGATGGTAGTAATATAGCAGCTGACATTGGTTTCTCTGTGTGTGGCATCTGGTTTCATTGACTACATTAAACCTTTAAAAGAATGGTATGAAGCAAGCTCGCTCATACTTCAGGATATGAAAGAAGAACAAACTAAACCCAAGCACAGTGAATGAAGGAAACAATATGGATTAGAGTGGATAAAAATAAAATGGAGAATGGAAAAAGAATACAGTAAATTAATGAAAGAAAAGTCGATTCTTCAAAATGAAATCAACAAAATTGATGACCATTAACTAGACTAAGAAAAAAAGAGAGAAGATTAAAATTACTAAAATCAGAAATGAAAATGGAGTCTGAGCATGGTGGGTCATATTTTAATCCTAGCCCTTTGGGAGGTCACAATGGGAGGATTTTTTGAGGCCAGGTGTTTGGACCAGCATAGGTAACCTGGGGAGACCCTCTCTCTACAAAAAAAATTAAAAACCAATTAGCTGGTTATATTGGCATGCATCTGTAGTCCTCGTATCTTGGGAGACTGAAGAAGGAGAATTGCTTGAGCCCAGGAGGTTGAAGCTGCAGTGAATTATAATCATACCACTGTATTTCAGCCTGGGCTGGCCCAGAGCTATAATCAGTAATAAGACTGAATCAATAAAAGCATTTGATGAAATTCAATATTTTTTCATAATAGAAACATTCTAACTAAGAATAGAAGGAAACCACCTCACCATAAAGGCAGTATGTGAAAAACCCAATGCTAACATCATACGCAACGGAGAAAGACTGAAAGCTTTCCCTGTATGAGCAGGAACAAGACAAGGATGCTGCTTTTGACACTTCTATTCAATGTAGTATTGAAAGATCTAGTCAGAAAAATTAGGCAAGAATTTTTAAAAAGACATTCAAACTGGAAGAAAGGAGTAAAATTATTTCTGTTCACAGATAACTTGAACTTATATGTAGAACATCCTAAAGATGTAACAAACCTATTGGAATTAATAAATGAATTCAGTAATGTTGCACAATACAAAATCAACATTCAAACATCAGTCGTATTTCAATACACTAACCATTAACAATCTGAAGGGAAATTAAGAAAAAAATTTTAATTTGTATTAATATCAAAAAAGTTAAAATATTTAGGAATAAGTTTAACCAAAGAGGTGAAATGATTATACCTGAAATCCATAAAATATTGCTTAATGATGAGAGCAATAAATTGAAAAACATTTTGTTTTCATGAATCAGAAGACTCAATATTGTTAGGAAAACAATGCTACCAAAAGTGAGTTGCAGATTCAATACAATTCCTATCAGAATCTCAGTGACATTATTGCAGAAAAGGAAAAATCTGTCCTAAAATTTATATTGAATCTCATGACTCTAAATAGACAAACAACTTTGAAGAGGAAGAATGAGGCTGGAGGACTCACACTTCCTGATTTCAGCATTTACTACAAAGCCCCAGTAACCAATACAGTGTGGTATTGGAATAAAGGAGGACATAGAAATTAGTGAAATAGAACAAAGAACCCAGAAAGAAATACCTGCATATATGGCAAAATGATTTTCATCGAGTGTGCCAAAATCGTTCAATGGGGAAAGGACAGTGTTCTGACCAAATGATATTGGGAAAGCTGGATATCCAAGGGCAAGAGTGAGTGGAACCTTTACCTAACGCCATATACAAAAATTAACCCACAATAGATCAAAGATCTAATTTAAAAGCAAAAGCTATACAGCTCTTAGAAGGAAACATAGAAGAAAAGCTTCATGATATTGGATTTCACAATGATTTCTTGGTTGTAACAACAAAAGCATAGGCAATAAATAAAACGGATAAATTGGATTTCATAAAAATCAAAACCTTTTATATATCAGAGAACATTATCAAGAAAGTAAAAAGGCAACCCATGAAATGAGAAAAATATTTGCAAATTATAAGTATGATAAGAAATTAATTTCCTGAATACATGAAAAACTACAAGTCAACAACAGCAAACATCCAAAAACCCAATTAAACTAGCCGGGCGAGGTGGCGGGCGCCTGTAGTCCCAGCTACTCGGGAGGCTGAGGCAGGAGAATGGCGTAAACCCGGGAGGCGGAGCTTGCAGTGAGCTGAGATCCGGCCACTGCACTCCAGTCCGGGCGACAGAGCGAGACTCCGCCTCAAAAAAAAAAAAAAAAAAAAAATGAACAAAGTATTAAAATAGAGTTTTCGCCAAGGAAGATATACAAATATCCAATAAGCCCATGCAGAGTTCCTCAGTGTCACGAATACTTAGAGATACGCAAATCGAAACCACAATGTGACACCACCTCACACACTTTAGGATGGCTTTGATAAATAACAACGACAGCAACACAAAACAACAAGTGTTTTCAAATAGATGGAAAAATTGGAGCTCTAGTGCATTACTGATGGGAATGGGAAATGTTATAGCCATTGTAAAAAGTGGTGTGGCTCTTTCTCAAAAAATTAAACAATAAATTACCATTCGATCCAGCAATTCCACTTCTGGACATACTCCCTAGAGAATGGAAAGAAATTTGAACAAGTATTTGCACATTGATGTTCAGAGAAGCATTACTCACAATAGCCAAAAAATGGAAGCAACGGAAAAGTCCATTGTCCATTGAAAGATAAGTGGGTAGGCAAATGAAGTGTATCTATATACATCGAAATGCTATTCAACCTTAACAAGGAATAAAATTCCAATACATCGTGCAAAAAGGATGAACCTTGAAGACATTATGCTAACTGAAAGAAGCCAGACACAAAAGGATAATTATTATATAATTCCATTTATAAAAGATAGAATAGCTAGTTACATAGAGACAGAAAGTAGAATGGTGGGGGCTAAGGGTTAGGGGGAGAAGGAGTGAGAGTTGCTGTTTTTGGGTCCAGAGGTTTAATATGGTAAAAGGAAGAAGTTCTGGAAATGGATAATGTGATGGTTACACAACATTAAATTGCACACTTAGAAATAGTTAATGATAAGTCTTATATTAGATATATATAAAGTGTCCTGGTAGTCTTACACTCTATAAATACACACTTTTTGGCATTGCCCCTTTCCTGCCATGCAGAGCCCCAGAGGTGAATCTCCCTATTTCTCCAAGTGTGCATCACTCACTGTCCTCTGTGCTGTGTCCCACGTGCTGTGCCCACAGCCTTATACAGCTGGTGTGTTCAGAGCCAGGACACAGCTCAAGAGTCTGCCCCGAGGCTCCTTCTCTTTTTATTTCCCTGCAGCCTAAGCTTCACTTCAACTGGCAGCTCGATTTAGCCAGATTCAGGACAGGCCACCAGGGCTCTTTCTCCACACATGCTGGTCCCACCCGGGGTGGAGTCAGGCAGGGCCAGTCACCAGAGAAGCCCGGAGCAGAGCAGGGAGTGGTCTGAGCTGCTCCTCTCTCATCCAAGGGGCTTCCTCCTCTCATTTGGGGGAAAAATGTGAGCTTGTTTCAAAGCCTCACATGTACCTTGTAGCTCATGGAGTAGGGAAAAGAAAACAAAGATGTGGCAGAAAGGGATGTGTTGGTGACAGCGAAAAGCAACTTGATCTTGAAGACTCTCCTTCTTGTCCCTCTGTGAAGCCTCTTCCACCACATAGGGCTCAAAGGCCTGTCCCTACTTTTCTCAGGCTGGACACAAGATCAGCCATGAGAAAACACAAAAAGAAGGAGAAGAGAGTCTGTAGAGACAAATTGGGAGGGTTCAGGAGGAGAATTTAGGATTTGCTTCTGCCCATGGGACACAGACTGCGAATAAAAATGTTTTCCTGACTCTTCTCTGAAAGCCAGATAGACTCCACCTAAAACCCTATTTCCAATGATGCAGGGATCCACTTACCAGAGATTCTGATCGTCTTGAATGTAGAACGTTCCCTGCCAGTGGCTGAGTTACGAACAGAGCAACGATAGAGCCCGCTATGATTTTTAGTAATTTGGGGGATATAGAGCCTTGGTCCTGATTGCAGAAACTTCCCATTTATCGTCCAAGTATACACTGCCGGTGGATTAGAGTCCGCGAAGCAGGACAAGTAGAGGTTTTGTCCTGAACGGTAGTCGTTCAATGAAGGGAAAATGCTGGGGAGGTCTGGACCATCTGGAGTAAAGGAAATAAAACCACAGTGATGTCATCCAAGGGAAGGGGATGCTTCTGATCTCTTAAATTGACACAGTGTCCCCCTGAGCCAAGACACACCCTCAAGTCCCAGCCAAACCCCTTCTGTGTTCACTGAGCCAAGGCCTGAGGTATTCACCTGTTTCTCCCATCACAGGTTGTAGACCCCAAGTCTCCCATGAAAAGAGCATCCCCTCCCCTTATATTCTTGGTTAAGGCTGTGCCTACCCAGGTTTTCCCAGGGCAGGGAGTCATGGCCCGCTCGGGTATCCAGAAATAGAAGTATCTGTACTTGGACCTGAGAGAGACTGAGATGCCTGACCTCTGGTCATTTGGCTTTAAGCTGGTGGCCTGGCCCACAGATGACCCAAAGATACTCACAGAGGACATTCAGGGTGACTGGGTCACTGCGCATGCCACCAACTCGGTCCCGTATTTCACATTCATAGGGTCCTGTGTCATTTCTTGTGACATTGGCTAGAATGAGGATCCTGTTTTCACCGGCTTGCTTTAGCCTGGGACTGACGGGGAGGCTCTGACCATTTACCCACCACACGTAGGTGTAGTTCTGAGTCTTAGGTTCACATGTTAAGGCTACAACATTCTTATTCTCCATGGGGTTGAAGTTTTTGCTGGTGATGTAGGGCTTGGGCAGCTCCGCTGTGTGGATAACAGAGAGAAGATTGTCCTGTGTGGCAGCTTTGATTCCTCCACAGACATCCTTCAATCAGAGTTGGAATCTCCCACCTCTCAGCCCACCCGAGTCCTTGAGAGCCAATAGCTGGTGCGTGTCACAAGACAGATGCATGATGATCTAAGTGCTCAAAGACTGTGAGGCCACGTGCTCTGTCCTAGGGAAGCACAGACTTTCTCAAGTGTGAATTGAGCAGCAGTGTTGGGTCATGGACAGACACATCAGTGGGAGTCACAGTCCCTGGTACACCTCCCAGTCCCTCTCTAATCAGCTGATTGGCTGGCTCACCTTGGGTTCCTTACCTGGAATGTGCAACTCCTGTGCCCCTTCCAAATTCCATCCTACTTTGTCCCCCTAGATGTGATTTCTCTGCAGCTTCCATTTCCAAGGACATTCTAGAGATGAGTAATAATGAGACTTCCCATTGTCCTGAAACCCTGAAGATAATGAGCAGCCTACCCTGGGACTGGATGTTTCAGCAGAAATAAGACAGGGGAGTCCAGAGTCAAGCCTGGAGGTCAGTTCAGTCATCAGGCAGTGGAGGCACAAGGTGGGGCAGTGTTTTTGCAGGTGTTTCATGATGACTTACTTGAGCAGTGACCTCCAAAGATAGAGCAGAGTGCAAGGAATGATGTAGAAAGAGTGAAGGGGACAGGCACGAGCTGGTGGCTTTGGAGCAGAACCATGTTCCCTGTTCTGGGTTCTTTATGTTTTCTCTCCTTCTGCAGAGGGCAGGTGAGGCCTACGTGGACCTGTCCAGAAATATGTGGACATTTGCAAGTGCAGAACTGACTGGTGGAAAGGGTGGGAATGTACTGCTGGAAATCTGGATCTCATGGACCATGTGTGTTTGATGGATATGACACAAATTTAGGGAGAACTTTTGCAAATATTTTCTTTCACTGGACACTCTACTCTCCAATTCCATGGGTTTGACTACTCTAGGGACCTCATGGAAGTGGATTCCAGAGTGAATCTGAGAAGAGACTGCTGGTTGCCGGGAGCTGGGAGTGGGGAGAATCAGAAGTTGTTCATGGGTGTGCAGTTTCTCTTACGCAAGACGGGGAGGTTCTAGAGATCTGCCATACAGTTTGATGCCTACAGTTCACACAGATTGAGTATTTGTTATGCATAAGACTTAGGACAAAACGTGTTTTGGATTTCTGACATTTTTTGATTCTGAAATATTTGTCATATGCTTACTGGTTTAGCATCCCAAATCTGAAGGATTCAAAATCTAAAATGTTCCAGTGTGCATTTTTCAGCATCAGATTAGTACGCAAAAGTGGGAGGTGATAAGCCAGATATATTCTTGCCCTTTTTTTTTCTCACACCATGTTTCTAGCTTGGTAATTAGTTTTTCATCAATTCCATACTGGCCATGCTGCACTTGTATATTTTTGAAGGCTTTGGGATATGAGAAAGGCTGATTGCTATTTTCTATGTCATCAAAACTTTCCACCTTTTCATGGCTGCATCTTTTTCTCAGTGTCTCTGTTGTGGCGGTCATTAATAAGAGCCTGTCAGGTGAGATTTAGGACAGATTTTTGTAATTCTGCAAAAAATGTTAGTGGGATTCTGGTAAGGGTTGTGTTGAATCTGCAGCTCACTGGGTAGTACTGTCTTCCTAACAATATTGATTTTTCCAATCCATGAAAATGAAATGTCTTTCCATATTTTGATGTCATCTTTAATTTCTTTCAGTAATGTTTTGGAGTTTTCAGGGTATAACCCTTTGACTTTTGGGTTAAACTTTTTCCAAAATATTTTATTCCTTTTGATGTTAATGTAAATTGAAATTCTTTTCTTAATTTCCTTTCAGATTGTTCATTGTTAGTATGTAGTCTAAAGAATGATCTAGAAAGAGCAAAGGGACAGGCAAGAGCCGGTGGTTTTGGAGCAGAAACATATTCCCTGTCCTGGGTTTTTGATTTTCCCTCTCCCTTTGCAGAGGGAAGATGGCTCTTTTCTGACAGCCAGAATAGCCAGATAGACTTCACTGGAAAACATATTGCCAATGCTGCAGAGATCCACTTACCAGGGACTATGATCCTCTTGATTATGAGATTTGTTCCACCAGTGGCTGAGTTATGTATGAAACAGACATAGACCCCTCTATATGTTTTAGTGATTTGGGGGATAAAGAACACTTATGCTGATTGCTGGAACTTCCCATCAATCAGCCAACAATGCTCTGCCAGTGTGTGAGAGTCTGTGAGGCAGGAGAGCTTGGGGACTTCCTCTGGATGGTAATAGGTGTATGAAGAATAAATGGTGGGGGCATCCAGGCCATCTGGAGCAAAGAGAATAAAGTCACAGGTGATGTTGTCAGAGGGAACGGAAATTCCTGGTCTATGGAAGGGCCACAGTGACCCAGTGAGCTAAGTCACAACACTGAAGTCCCAGCCAAATCCCTGCTGTGTTCACTGATCTGGAGCCTGAGACATTCACCCGTTTCTCCCATCATAAGCTGTGGACCCTGATTCTCCCATGATAGGAGTAGCCTCTTCTCTCCCATTGTTGATCAAGCCTAAGCCTACTCTTAGTAGTCATGGTCAGCTTTGATGTCTAGGAGTAAAGATCTCTGTACTTGCACCTGAGAGGGACAGAGAGGCCTGGCCTCTGGCCATGTGTATTTGGGATGGCAGCCTGACTCACAGAGGAACAGAAGATACTCACGGAGGAGATTCAGGATGACTGGGTCACTGCGGCTGGAACTCACTGGGTTCTTCATTTCACATTCATAGGGTCCTGCAGTATCGTTTGTGACACCAAATATAACGAGGGTCCTGTTGTTTTCAGAGAGCTGCAACTTGCGACTGATAGGGAGGCTCTGACCATCTATCCACCACAGGTAGCTTACGTCCTGATTGTCAGGATCACAGGATAAGATCACAGTCTCTGTGGCCTCCCTGGGGTTTAAGTTGCTGCTGGAGATGGAGGGCTTGGGAGTCTCCACTGTGCAGATAACAGAGAGAAGATTGCCCTGTGTGGCACCTTTGATTCCTCCAAAGACATTTTTCAATCAGAGATGGCATTTTCCACCTCTCAGCCCACCCAAGTCCTTAAAAGCCCATGGCAGGAGTGTGTGTTACAAGAGAGATGCATGGCAATCTGAGGACTCAGAGATTGTGAGTCTGCCTGCTTTATGTGGGAGAAGCACAGACTTTCTCAAGTGTGAATTGACCAGCAGTATTAGGTCATGGAAAGACATGGGACCAGTAGTCACAGCCCCTGGTGACTCTATGAGTCCCTCCATCTCCACCTGCCTGCCTGGCCCTCCCTGTGGTCCTTGCCTGGAGCATGCAGTGCTAGAATCTTCTTAGTTTCAGTCTTACTTTGTCCCCCAAGGTATGTTTTCTCTGCAGCTTCTCTTTCCAAGGACATCCTAGAGATGGATGATGGAACTTCCCATTGTCCTTAAACCCTTTGGGTACTGGGAAGCCTGGCCTGGGACTGGGTACTTCAGCAGAAATAACACAGGGGAGACCAGAATCAAGCCTGGAGGTCAGTTGAGTCATCAGGCAGTGGAACAAGGTGGGGCAGTTTTCCCAGCTGTCTCATAGTGACTGACTTGAGCCAGTGACCTCTAAAGATAGAGCAGAGTCTAAGGAATGACCTACAAAGAGTGAAGGGGACAGGCAAGAGCTCATAGCTTTGGACCAAGACCATGTTCTCTGTTCTGGGTCCATGATATTCCTTTCCCTCTGTAGAGGGCAGGTGAGGACACGTGGATCTTTCTAGAAATACATGTGGATGTTTGCAAATGCAGAACTGACTGGTGGAAAGGGCGAACGTGAACTGAGGATGGAAGTCTGTCCCTCATGCACCATATATGTCTGGTGGCTATTAGACCAATATTTGGGAAGAAATCTTGCAGATACTTTCTGTCATTAGACATTCTACTGTCTGATTCTATGAGTTTGACTACTCGGTGTACCTCATCTCAGTGGATTCCAGAGTGAATCAGAGAGTAGAATAGTAGTTTCCAGGAGATGGGGTCGGGGAAATAGGGCATTCTTCTGTGGGTGTGTGGTTTTAGTTATGCAGGATGAAGAGGTTGTAGAGATCTTCTGTACAGCTTCATGCCTGCAATTCATACAGATAAAGTGTTCCTTATGCAAAAAGCTTAAAACCAAGTGTTTTGGATTTCTAACTTTTTTTTTTTATTTTGGAATATTTGCAGTAGATGTACTGGGTTAGCATCCCAAATCTGAAAAATTTAAAATCCAAAATGCTCCAGTGAGCACTTTTTTTAGCATCACATCAGTGGTCAGAAGTGTTGGATTTTGGAGCATTTCAGATTTTGGATTTCTGGATTTGGGATGCTCAATTTGTAATACTGTAATTTTCCCATAAAAAGTTGTCAGGAGTTTAGACCTCATGTTATGTTCTGACTCTAGTAACAAAACAAAACAAAATTTGGAGGAAATATTAAAATGTTGTCATAAGTGGAAATTTTTACTGGTGGTCCAAACATCTAAGATCAATTGCTGGTAGTAATATTTCTGTTGATGCACAATTAAGGTTTAGGTGTGCTGTGAATTCCAGCAGGATCACATTATGCTCAAAGAAAGATGCCAAAGGTGATTTGAAATTAGCAAGTCCTTAAGTAGAGAGAGTCCCGTTAAAAGGACAGAACTGGCCAGTGTGTCAGTTACATAAACGGAGGAATGATGCCGAATTAAAAGAAGGGATGTGTGTTATGTTAGTAAATATAGAAAGAACTCCCTGTTTCTAATTTCTGTGCAGAGTTAGGAAAAATGGGGAGGAGCCCAAAACAGGTTTGTGAAATGCTTTCTTCATTTTCTCTCAACCTCAGGAAATACAACTAGAGTTTAAGTTTGTGTGATTTAGGAAGAGTCTAAGTGAGACGCCCATGGCTCCTGTGTCCCCCACACGAAGAACCCCACTTTATGAAAATGTCATCATCAAGAGCAAACAATTGTATGTGGCAACAGCAGTAAAACCATCAGGTAGCACCCACCTGGCTACCTGCAACAGGTCCCCAAAACCACCAGTATTCCCATTATGTGTATGTTACAGCCTTGGTAGTTGTCCCACAACTACAACATCTAAAAATTGCTATTGTCAATACAAAATATTAAATATGAAGTTGAATATGTTGTTCCACTTTTTTTCCCCCACTTTTTTGAACTTTCCTGTTTCAATTTTGGAAGTTTTTATTCACACATCCTCAAGCCAGGGATTCTTTCCTCAGCTGTGTGCAGTCTACCAGTAAGCCTCAAAAGCATTCTTCATTTCTCTAACAGCCTTTTTTTTTTTTTTTTTTTTTTTTTCTGAGATGGAGTCTCGCTCTGTTATCCAGGCTGGAGTGTAGTGGCACGATCTTGGCTCAAGCAAGCTCTGCCTCCATGGTTGACACAAGTCTCCTGCCTCAGCCTCCCAAGTACCTGGGACTACAGGCGCCTGCCACCACGCCCGGCTAATTTGTTTGTATTTTTAGTAGAGACGGTGTTTCACCATGTTAACCTGGATAGTCTCGATCTCCTGACATCGTGATCCACCCACCTAAGCCTCCCAAAGTGCTGGGATTACAGGCGTGACCCACTGTGTCTGGCCATCTCTGAGGGATTTTAAAGAGTTCTTGACTTTTGAGGTTGTTCAGCTTTTTACTTACTGTTAGAACCGAGTGACAAATTTCAAGCTTGTTATATGCCTGACAGGAAACCAGAAGTCTCTAGGAAGTGACTAGAGAATGTGAGCTCCATAGTAGGCTGAGGATGGAGTCATGAGTGAAATGGGTGAAATCAGCCCATGGGCTTTGGAGACTGCAGGCCTGTCCAGCCTCCGACACCCTGGTGAGTTAGTGCAAAGATTCCAACAGTGACAGCAAACTAGCATGGCTGACTCCATCTGGCATCTAGTCTCAGGCTGGCTGTCCTCACTCATTCCTGGACATAGGCCAGGCTAACCATGGGAGGAATTTAGTTGATGGTTTAACTTTGAAGCAAGAATGATAATAGTTCCTCCATAACACTAATACCGTTATTTTGCCCATGGACTGCCTTTGTAAAACTGGTGAAAGACCATGAGAGTAAGATTATAGGAGGGAACTGAATTCGGCTAAAATGTAGGCACAGTTTCTATAATCCCTTACTTGTCAAATGTCATTTGGCCAGAGTTGACAAAATTTGTAATTAATTGCTCCTATAGGTAACATCACTATTGTAGAACCTGAGATTGGTCTTTTGAGATGTTTCTCATTCTTTGCATTCTGGCAACCGGCTGACCTCATCCATACCCATGACTAATGGCTCAGCCAGTCACGTGGTCCCCACCTAGAGTCAGATTCAAGCACAAACAGATCATTTCCCTCCGCCCGCATGATTCCATCCCCAAACAATCAGCAGTACCCATTTTTTAGTCCTGTGCCCCTGAAACTATCCTTGAAGATCTCTAACCCCTGATCCACTAGGGAAGCTGATTTGAGTAATAATAAACCTCCATCCTCCTGTTTGGCAGACCTGGAGTCATTAAAATCTTTCTTTACTGCAAATCACCATCGGGATCATTTGGTTTTGTTTGTACAGGCGGCCAGAAGAACTACTCTGGGAATTACAAGAGTGGATGGAGGAGCTGCCTATCCCTGTCCCACGGTCTTGTTTACAGATCAGCCTCACAAAGGGACAGAGCCCTGGATGGGGATACAGTGGAAGCTCATTTGCTTAGTGACTGGGGACATTGGCTGGAGATGAAGCCTGGCAGGAGTGGCAATTCCAGGTGATTTCTGTGCCTTTCCCATTTCCTGGGAGGTAGGCCATTCCACAGTACTAGCAGGAAGGGAACAGAACAGTCAGCCTAGTTAGAGGGATTGTCTGGGGAAGACCTAGAGGTGGAGGAAGAAGCTGTGCAGGACAGGGCTTGCCAGTTAGAATGAAGTGGGAGGAAGATGAGGGACACAGAGAAGCGGAGAGAGGCAGAGACAGCATGGCAGTGAACAGCGGGGGCTACAGTGACTTCAGAGACCCCAAGGACCAGGTTCCCCCAGTTCCACAGTCCAGGACCAGGGAGCCCTGAAAATGCTCCAGTGCCCAAAGAGCTTCAGAGTTACACATGAAGTGGGGTGGCTTTAGGGGCAAGAGGTAGTGGGGGGATGAAACATGGCTGTCGGCCTCTGAAGGACAAGGGACAGGTGTGGCTAGAACTTCCTAGGATTCTGCATCCAAGATCCAGTCTCTAAAGAGGTTATGGATCATTCATTTCTTCTTTCAATTCCTTCATTTGTTATGTGAGAGCTTCTGAGTGTGTGTCTCTCACTGGGCCTGTGCTGGTGAATGGTGTGGGTGGGGAAAGAAAACAAGGTCGTCTCCTTTATCCTGTCGTGCCAGTGACATGGACACTTTGGGAAACGCAGGATTTCGGGGTCAGTGATAGGGGTTAAGATCTGTGAGTTGATGGGTGCTGACGAGTTGATGGGTGCAGCACACTAACATGGCACAAGTATACATATGTAACAAACCTGCACGTTATGCACATGTACTCTAGAACTTAAAGTATAATTAAAAAAAAAAAAAAAGATCTTAGGTGGAGGCCTGGACATTTTTTTTGCACTGACTCTGACAGTTGAGGCAGGTGATTTAGTTCTGGAGAACAGACTAATCACCTGACCATTTGCTCTCACTCCTCTGAGGCTTGGATGCCTAAGAAGAGAGGATTTCAGCCAATAAATGACTATGGGGTCCTTGGAATACAATAAGCCCTCACTTCTGGTGGAGGAGAGGATGGGTCTGTGACTGCAGATAGACCTCAGGTGACCCTGATCTGCCTTATGTGTTTGTGTGACTCTGGTTCAGTGACTGTGCCTTCCTGTGCCTCAGTTTTCTCTCAGTCAAATAAGCTAAATGGCAAATGGACTGTGGCTTTTCATGCTATCTGTGAATAAATTGTAAATTCTTCACAGTCACCTGACCTAATGCTTGGCACAGTGGAGGTGTTCACACAAACAGCATTTATTATTATTCACTTCCATGAGAGAGCACCTTTAGGTCAGATCCCTGTGGACAAGCTGCTGCCAGGCACATTTTCTCTCTTCTGTTTCTGCTTCTGTGGACATTAGAGTTTCTATGGAGTGTCCTAAGCCTCACAAGGCAGTTGGCTGATGGCCTACAAAGCTTGTCTTTCTGTCCTCTCCACTCTGAGTCTCCGGTGAAGAAAGCTCTGTCCTTGCCCAGATGAGGCTCTGAGGGCTGAGCCCTGGCTGGTGAGCAGCTCCAGGAGACACAGTCCTCAGACAGCTGGTGAATCCTTGGTCCCAGTAAGCCCTGCCACAACCCAGCCCTGGCACAGGCTCCTCAGCTTTATCTGGAGTAAGGATTTAGGGATGGGGTCTGAGGTTGAGGCTTCTAGGGCTGAGCTTCTCTGAGAGTATCTCATGGGGCCTCTTAGGCAAAGCCCTACTCAGTTCTCCAGGGTCTTTCTCAGGGTCAAGTTTATAAAGAGGACATGAGGTGCTTGGCTGAGACTGATCTCCTCCTGCTGAGCACCCCCCATCAGACTGTCCTTCCTGTGCAGCAAGTGTCTGCAGGGTCTGGAGGCAGGAAAGGAATTCTAATCTGTGGTAGTTTGTCTCCTCTGTGTGTGTCCTGCACTAAATGCCAAAACCCCAACATGGACATAATGCAGAGAGGGACACAGGCACAGTCCAGGCCTGATCATCCTGTGTGTGCAAAGTAGAAGCGACCCCCACCCCCAACACCCTGGGATCATGTAGAATCACTCACAGTATAACGTGAAATGTCCAGTTACTCCTTCAGTCTTATCACCTTGCTTTATGATTTGTACGGTGTAGGATCCTGTGTCCTTCTGGGTGACATTCTGAATCAGCAGGGATGCATTGGAATATACTGTTTCTCGTCCACTGTATGCAGGCCCAGATAAAATTGCTTCAGCCTCTATTACATATCCCATAATGTAATGGTGGAGGTCCCTTATTTGCCCTTTGTACCAGATGTAGGCAGCAACATTCTGGGGCAAATTGTGAACAAGCAGAAGAACATCCTTCCCGTTGGAAACTTTGGTTGGCTGGGCTTCAATCATGACTTGGGCAGCGATGGGCGGGTTCCAGAAGATTAAAAGTGATGCTACGAGGTGGAGAGAGCATCAGTCAATATTGAGACCTATGTATTGGGGTGAAAAGATGGGGCCCTGGGTCCTGAGAGGATCTCTTCAGTCATCAG
The DNA here is from genome assembly GCF_007565055.1 of Rhinopithecus roxellana. Lineage (NCBI taxonomy): Eukaryota > Metazoa > Chordata > Mammalia > Primates > Cercopithecidae > Rhinopithecus > Rhinopithecus roxellana. The sequence continues at coordinate 56,996,699 of NC_044560.1, forward strand.
CCTTGAAAACACACACACACACACACACACACACACAAACACATACACCTTTTGTGTGTGTGTGTTTGTGAGTGTGTGTGTGTGTGTGTCCTACTGTCCTACTGGGTCAAGCTCAGCAGCACGACCCCCATTTCTTCAACACGTCTGACCTTGGCATTTTTCTGTTTGGAATCCTCTTCCGCAGGGGTCTGCACAGCTCTCTCCACACTGCCTTCAGGTCCTGCTCCCATCAGGGCATCCTTAGACTTCTTTGCTGACACTTCCTTTGGAGGCCCTGGGTCTTCCCTTTCTGACTTTCCCTGCTCTGCTCCCTCCAGAGCTCTTGTCAACATCTGACCTCACATTCTAGATCTCTTTGCATGTCTGTCTTCCTCCCCATGACAGCATGAGCTCCACAAGGACAGGGACTTTTGATCTTGGTTGTACCCCAGTGCCTTGGAGAGGCTGTAGACTCCTGTAGATGTGAGAGTTCCCAGGGTCCTCTGTGCCCGGGGTATTTTTTTTGTCTTTCTCCAATTGTTGAGATTTTTTGCTGAGGACAGTGTTTCATGCCCTGCTTATATTTTCATTTTAAATGTCATCTGATAACAGTTATTATTATCATTTTTCAAAATGTGGTATCCAGTGATGATTAACCAGCGAAAAAGAACACTTGAGATTTTCCTACCTCTTACCAATTCCAGTGCAATGTGATTTTCCTGTTTTGACCCCTGTCCCTCTCTGGTATAACCCTATCCAGGCTCCAACAGAGCCTTCCTTCCTGTATTGTTTTTTTTTTTTTTTTTTTTCCTTTTTGAGACGGAGTCTCGTACTGTCACCCAGGCTGGCATGCAGTGGCACCATCGTGGCTCACTGCAACCTCTGCCTCCCAGATTCATGCAATTCTCCTGCCTCAGCCTCCCGAGTAGCTAGGATTACAGGAGCACACCACCACACCTGGTTAGTTTTTGTATTTTTAGTAGAGAGGTGACTTCACTGTGTTGACCAGACTGGTCTTGATCTCCTGACCTCGTGATCCGCCCACCTCAGCCTGCCAAAGTGCTGACTTCTTTTATTTTTTAGAACTGCATCCTCTCCAGGAAACCCCATCCAATCATTCTGCTTCCTCCTCCTGTCCTCTCCCAGGAAGTTCTCTCCTCACCTGTGAGCAGGAGCTCCTTCCAGCTGATGTGTAGTGTGTAGGGAGGTGCTGAGTGGGGCCCCATGGCCTGTGCTGCCTGCGTGTTCTCCTCTGTGGGAATGAGCCTGAGATCCAGAAACTTTCTGAGCACGGCTGTCAACTGTGCTGCTGTACTTCCTCCTTCTGTGCTGAGCCTCTTCCCAGGGCAGGAGCACTTCTCAGGCTCATGGGCGGGGTCTGTGCCCAGGACACGTCTCTGTCCCCTCCCCTCTCTGTCCAGCCTCCTTGTCGCTCCTTCTCTTTTTCCTTTTGTCTGTGTGTCAGGTCCCTGGGAATTGTGGAGGGCTCTGCCTTTTTCAGCAGTGATTCTGTCAACAAACCTCGACACACACTATGTCCAGAAACACAAACACACACACAAAAGAGACACACACAGACACACACAGTCACACACATACCCTGTAGGTTGGGCAAGCACAGTTCTGGGCCTCAGCCTCCTGCTGTCCCCATGGCTCTGGGTTGGGGTGCACATTCACACCCCTTGCCCTCTTTCATCCCCATCTGGCTCTCCCCTTCAGTGCAGGAGGCTGGAGCTGCACCAGTTCCCTGTCATAGGGACACCACATTGTGCTGTGGGTGAGCTGTGTGTTGCCTGGTGACAGGGACCCTTCCTTTCTCTAATTGTGTCTAGCTTGGCTGCAGCTTCCAAGGATGGACATTCAGGACCTGGGTGTCCCAGAGGAAACTGTCCTTCCTGGAGGTGTGTAGGGTGAATCTCTCATGCTCCTTGGGAGGAGAGGCCTGTGCTGGTTGCTCAGTGGGGGCTGTTAGTCCCATGGTCAAAGGGACAGTTCTCAGTCACTCTATTGCTCCCTGGGGTCTGGTGGCTGAGCTGGGGCTCAGGGTTTCTCATTTCTTCCTGACCATCTTTGGTGTCCTCTCTTCTCTGCCCAGCTGATTGTCCTGTGGACACCACACCTTCCCCCATGGTAGTGCAGGAGGAAGTGGGGAGTTACCCAGGAACGCTGTGGAACATGGCTCATTGAGATGCAGGAAGGGGATCCTGGGACAGAGCAGGGGTTCAGAGCTGGAGAGATTCATCCCGACTTCCTCCGTGGTCTTGATGGGCTCAGTCCTCCATGTGCTGACATACCCAAGAGTCTGTCCTGAGGGTTTTGACTTGGCCAAGCTGCTCTCTGTAGAGGAGGAACAGGCAGTCACCAGAGAGCCTGTCTGGAGGGACGTTGCTCACACCTGAGAGGGCGCGTGGGGGTGAGTTGTGTTCTGGGAGCAAAGAGCAATAATACCCCCTTCTCCCTGCAGGGACACAGGAGAGGTCTGTCTTCCCAAGGGACAGCCGGGGGTAGGTGGCCACATCCTGGATGGTTCCTGTGTGTGAACATCAAACCCACTCTGAGCCTCCCGGGGAACAGCAGGCAGGCAAGTCACAGGGTGCCTGACTGATTCCCGGGGAGGCTGTGGGCCCTCAGGCAGGCACTGTTCTGTGTCAGCGCTAGGCTTGGCCTGGGGTGCCCCAGAGAACAGGACAGATGGAGCGCGGGCAGGCATTTAGGGAGCACTGATGGAAAGAGTTGATGAGGATGGAGAGAGGTCATGAGGGGAAAGCGCCCAATGTGGCGTCCCGTGCACCAGCGCTGCTCTGTGAGATGTCTTTTTAGCTGATCCCAGGGAAGGAGCAGGTGTGTGGGGCAGGAGCTGCCTGCAGAGGGAGTGGTGTCAGGTTGGCGGCCGCCAGGTCAGGGAGGAGCTGACAGAGTCCATGTGGGGAGCATGGAGGACGTTGAGGACTTGTGCGGAGGTGACCCTGGTGAGGGTGGACCATTCTCGGCTATGGGTTCAGATGAGGGAGGTCTGCATCCCCTGGGAAGGCTCCAGGCTGGAGGGACTCTGCCACCCTCTGGTGGACTGGAAGGGAAGTGTGGGTGGCTGAAGCCCCAGGCCAGACTGCGTGTTTTATTCCACAAGGATCTGCACGTTTCACACGAGGTCACACATATGTTATGTTACAGCTCCATCCCCGTGAACCTTCCAGCCCCGTGAGTTTCAGTCTCTGTAGCTCTATGTTCACTGTTCTCCCTCTTTCACAATCGGGTGTCCCAAACGCAGATTTTTGTCACCTTCTGTGAGTTTGTGTTTGTGTGCAGTAGGCGGCACTGTGTATACCCTAGGGACAGTGATGTCTAGGGCTGAGCACTGCACATGGGCTTGGGAGCAGAAGAGGGAGCAGCAGGGCGGGAGGATCAATGCCACGGGAGCAGGGACAAATCATTTTCATTTTCTTATGACCAGGGACCAGAACCCAGGATTCTGACTCCAGGGCACAGTACCACACCCTGCTGGTGTCCCTGGATGTCATGAGTGCTCATAGTGTGATGCTGCCTTGGCATTCATTTTTTAAGCTGTAAATTTATTTGCCTCACATCAGAGGCAGGCCTTGGTCACCATGGCAGTTTTCAATACTGTATCTGGTTCAAGTTTCTCCAGTTGGTGGCCAGAGATAAAATCTTAGAGGCATCTCTCCTGCTTGGTGTGCTGGGCTCCCCTCTCTCCATCTGCTTTCTTTAAACGGATAATTCTGACATTTGCCCTCACATTAAAAGTGACCACTTCTCAGTCACAGCATAATCTCCTGGTCCCAGTGTTTGCTGCTTGCTTTACACACATCCATTAAAGCTCCCTGCTGGAAACCTGTCAGATAACACCTGGACTTACTAAAGCCATTGGCTTTCCAGTCTCTTCTCTCCTCCCTTCCTGGGCTCACTGACCTCTGTATCTGTGGTCTCCAGTTGTGCCCTGTGCTCCCCAGTGTCTTTAAGTAGTAAAAACACTTACACTTTCACACTGTGGTTGTATCACTATAGCCTCACATGCCATCCAGGGCATGATATCGAGGCTGACCTATGGGATCTTTGCTGGTTGAGCCCCTGCTGGAGCTCTTGTTTTGGGACCTCTGGTTCTTCTGGGGACAGGAGCTTCCAGCTAACTTGATTGAAAAATTGATACATTTCATTGAAAACACTGGGTTAGGTGATGTATTCATGGACTTCAGCTGCCAAAACAGACACATTAGCCTGGGTGAATTAAATAATAGTAATCTTTTTTTCACAGTTCTGTGAATAATGTGCTATTTTAACCACTTTAAAATGTGCAATCAAGTGGAATTAACCACACACAGAGTGTTAAGTTACCATCACCACTATTTTTCCTAGAAAATTTTTATCATTTTAAACTGAAACTTTGTATCTTTTAAACAATAATAACTCCTTGTATTTTCCATCCTAGACATTGATCATCTCTGCTCTATCTCTCTGAATTTGCCAATTCTTGACGTTTCATATAAATGTAATTATACATATATTTTATTTTGTTTCTGACATATTTCACTTAGCATAATATTTCCAAAGTCCACGCATGTTCCAGCGGATGTCAGAGCTTCATCCTCTTTATGACAGATAAACATTCCATTGTATGTGTCACCACATTTGTTTATTCATGTGTTGATGAACGCTTGGATTGTTTTACATTTTATCTTTTGGGAGTAATGCTGCAATCAACATTCCCATGCGAGTACCTGTTTCAGTCCCTGGATTCAATTCTTTGGGTATATACCTAGGAATGGATGCTCTTTCACATGAGAATTCTATGATTAGCTTCTTGAGGAACAGCACAACTGTTTCTCCTAGTGGCTGCACATTTTTATAATCTCACCAGCAATGTATGAGGATTCCAAATTCTACATAAGGCTTTCACTTGTTATTTAACATTTGAAAAGAATAGTAGCCATATTTGTAGGTGTAGTGTGGGATCTCCTTGTGGCTTTGACTTTGTATTTTCCTAATGACTAATGATGTTGAGTTTCTTTTCATGTCCCTCTTGATGATTCGCATATCTTCTTTGAAGAAATGTCTATTTGAGTCCTTTGCCCATTTATATAAATTGGTGGTTTGTCTTTTTGTTGTTGAATTGTAGCAGTTCTTTATATATTCTGGGCATGAAACCATTGTCTATGTGATTTGCAACTATTATGTGTCATTCTGTATTTGGTCTTTTTATTTTCTTGATAATATCCTTTGATGCACAAAAGGCTTACATCTGTAGCCCAATTTATCTATTTTTCCTTATTGTTTCTCATGCATTTGGGTCATACCGGAGAATCCATTGCACATTTGAGGTCATTAAGTTTTACCCCTATGTCTTTTTCTAAGATGTTTTTATGGTTATAGATCTTATAATTAACTCACTGATCCATTTTTAGATAATTGTTTGATATGGTTGGAAGCATAGTTCTTTAAGTTTATTGTTTTGCATGTGGTTATCTAGTTGTTTGTGTACCGTTATTTGAGAGGATTATTGTTCCTCCATTAAATTATCTTGACACCCTTATGCAAGAGCAATGAGCTATAAGGGTGAGGGTTTATTTCCGGACTCTCAATTCTATCCCTTTGGTCACTATTTGTATTCTTATGCCAGCAGCTGCTGTTTTTAATAGTTGTAATGTCTTGTGAGGTTTCAAATAAGAAAGTTCAAGTTCTGCAATTTATTTTGGCAAAATTGTTTTGGCTATTTCAAGGGTACTTTTTTGAAAAGCAAGGAGGCCCATGTTTTGCAATTGGAAAGTCTTTTCTGTCTTCCTTCATAGGGAAATTTTGCAGTGTAGGGATGTTTTCAGGAACTTTATCAAAGTAGGTAAATTGTCACCACTTCCTTTGCTGAGCTACTGTGTTAAAATGTGTGTTGCCTCCCGTTGAGGAATTGAGAGATCCTGGAAGCACTTGCCTATGTGGTGAGGGACAGTAAGCTCCTTAATGAGGGGCACAGAAGACATTGCTCTGGGACACAATGTTGTCAGGGAAGGTGTGTGCATCTCTACTTCTTTATTTTTTTGTACTGGTTGCATCTCTGCTGGACATTCTAGATATTGAAATCTTTGTTCATTCTCTTGTTTCTGTGTTGGCTGACCTGTCAGCTGGAGCTGGAGGACATGCCTGGCAGGTGAGTGACCCCCATGGGAAAGAGCAGGGCTCAGCAGAGTGAAAGCAGCTGGGACCCAGAGAAGCCAGGGAGGTCTGACTCTTAGAAGCCAAAGACCAGCAGGTAGGTGTCCTCAGGGGAAAATGGACTGCACTGGTACCCATTGCAGTGGACTGGAAAAAAGTAAGAAGCTTTGGATATTCCACTTTCTCTCTCAGCTCTTCAGCAGGAGACTTGAGTCCTGGGCTGGTGTGTCCTGCAGCAGGGGCAAGATATTCAGGAATGGCTGCATATCAGGCCTAAGTCCATGTCATCCTCTCAGGCATTGCCACTGAATATGGAGAATTTTGTTCAGAGACCCAGCCTGGGCACACGGGAGGAACCACCTTATTAAAATTAATTTGAGAAAACAGTATGCATGCTTTATTCTTCTAGAATAATTATTAATATCATGTTTTACAATGTATCTCTTGAAGGAATGGTGAGAATCATCTACGTAAAGTATGTTTTAGGTAGTCTTTTCTATAATTGCAGCTTTCACATATTCTTATAGAAACCATTTCCTTTGGGAACACACAGGCAGTATCTCTATGTTCATTTCTACTGGGAAATCTTTATGCAGGGTGGAGAGGGTCACATTTCCTAATGAACCCTCATAAGAGATGGAAAGCATCTGACTAGCAGAAAAAGTGTCCAAATGCTGCTGGTAATGATCATGGGGCTGCAGGTGGAGGTCAGTTTAAGGAGGTGTCAGAGAAATTAATTTTGAAAGTCTTTTTCTTTTTTAACAAAATCATGGGCAGAAGCCACCACCTGGACCCACCACATATTGGAATGGATGAGGGACAGAAATAGAGCTCAGTAAATTAATAATGAAATCCAGGAATGGGCAAGAGGTTTGAGAGGATGACAGGTGTGTGAGGTGAATGGGTGAATGGTGAGAATGTTCAAAACATCTTCTTCTCCATATTAAGAGAGAGTTTAGGCCCCTGAGTCAGACAGTGTCCAGGCCAGGGGAAGCAGGATGTTGTCAGCTCTCCTGGCCAAAAGTGACACTCCAGCAGTGTCGTTACTTGGTCCAGTTTGGGATTTATTCATATTTTTAAAATGATCCAACAGTATACAATTTTGAAAATATACAAAAATCCCTATACTACCATTCATAGATAACCAAGATGGCTTTTTACCTTCTCCTTCCATCAATCTCTACCACTTACTCACCTCAGCTTGCTCCTTCAACCTTAATGCCCTCCACTTGAACTTGCCCTTAGTTTAAGACCTGCTGTAATCTCTCCACTTCCTTGGCCCCTTTCTGATCCTTAGCAGGTTGTCCTCTAGAGGGCACCCTCACCTTTCCTGCAGCTTCCCAGGATCCAGATGCCCCTGCCTTGTGTGGGCACCAGGGATATGGCCCTGTGCCTGTGTCCCTAAAGGTCCTGTCACTCAGGACCTTTGTGTGAGAGCAACTGAGGTGATATTACCCTCCCCTACTTTTCTGGGAACATAAAAATTTGTACAAAACATTTCTTAATGCATGTCAAAATTTAAAATATATATATTTTTGCCTCCCAAACTTTACTGGGAAAACTTTATTACAGTCCTAGTCATAAAAAATGACACCTAATCAGGGTTATTCACTGTATTGTTTGTTTAACAGCAAGATATTGGGAACAACGTAGACTTTCACCAGCACAATGCTAGTTAAACAGGCTACCTTATGTTTACACAATAGAATATGATGCAGCTGCATAAGAAGTATAGAATCTTTCAGCTATTCATATGGAAACAGCTCCATGTTCTGTTTTAATTATAGCATCTAAACATCACAGAATAAGAAGCAGTTTTTGTACTACATCTGACCTTAGAACATTACTTTTCCTTTTTTTTTTTTTTTTTTTTTTTTTTTTTTTTAATTTAAAGAGAGAGGCTGTCACTCTCATACCCAGGCTGAAGTGCAGTGGCAAGATCCTAATTGACTGCAGCCTCAACCTTGTGAGCTCAAGTGATCCTCCTGTCTCAGTTTCCTGAGTAGCTGGAATCACAAGCATGTGCCAGCCTGCCTAGCTCATTTTTTGTATTTGTTTCCGTAGAGATGGGGTTTCACCCAGGCTGGTGAAATCCCAGGCTGGTCTGAAACCTTTGGGCTCAAGTGATCTGCCCACTTTCACTCCCAAAATGCTGGAATTACAAGCAAGTGTCATCACCCCTGATTCTGCTTTTTTTTTTTTTTTTTTTTTTTTTTTTTTTTAATTGGACTGTAGTCTACTCACTCATCTCTTTCCCCATCAGGTGATTTCTATTTTTCCTCAATTTCTCTACCATATGTCCATGCCAAAATCCAGATGTATTTGCTTTTGTTTAGAATTAGATTTTTTTTTTTTCGTTTTTTCTTTTTTTTGAAACAGAGTCTCACTCTGTCGCCCAGGCTGGAGTGCAGTGGCCGGATCTCAGCTCACTGCAAGCTCCACCTCCTGGGTTTGCGCCATTCTCCTGCCTCAGCCTCCCGAGTAGCTGGGACTACGGGCGCCCGCCACCTCACCCGGCTAGATTTTTGTGTTTTTTTAGTAGAGACGGGGGTTTCACCGCGTTAGTTAGGATGGTCTCGATCTCCTGACCTCGTGATCCGCCCGTCTCGGCCTCTCAAGGTGCTGGGATTACAGGCTTGAGCCACCGCGCCCGGCCTAGATTTTTGTTTTAAAGAGAAGCCTTAGGAATGGTCTCCTAGCTGGTTTTCAGGATTCTAACTTTCCAATTCCAGATACTGATAGAGTCGCTTGTAGGTCATTTAAAGCCTACCAATACCTGTACCATCCCTTAAGTGTATCTGATTTGGCTGATGTGTGCTGTGGTCCAGGGATTGGTTGTTTAAAAATGCTTTCAAGGAAAAGGGTCATTTTGCAGTGGAGGAACTTTAGCCCGGTGATCAAAGTTGACATCCCCAGTAATCGGAGATAATGATATCTTAGGGCATTGTAATATAATGGATGGAGAAGGTGCAGCATCATCCCTGTGGTATTCTTGTACAAAGTGTATAACTTGAGTTTCATCATGAGAAAATATTAGAAGAGTCCAAACCGAGAGTCATTCTACAAAATAAGTAACCAATACTCTTCAAAAATGTGAAGCTCTTAAAGGTAAATCCTAACTCTTCCAGATTAAAGGAGACTGAGAGAACAGTACAATGAAGAGCAATACGTGATACTAGATTGGATCCTGATCCAGAAAAAGGACATTAGTCAGAAGATAGAGGGGATTTGGATAAGGTCTGTACAGGCATTCATTTTACAATGTTAATAATCATTTATTGATTTTGATTATTAGGTGCATATCTTTAATGTTAATATTTGGGGAAGTTGAATGAGAAGCATATGAGGACTTCACCTAATTTTGGAATGTTTTTGAAAGTCTGAAATGATTTCAAAATTAAACATGAAAAGAAAAGAAAAGAAATATAGATCTTTTAGATATTTCTATTAAGTTTCCAAAGTTGAAGATCATTTCCCAACTTATCTTGCCAATACTGGTCAGAGTAATCTTCCTGGAAATGCTGTTTGTCATGTTTGTGACCTTCTCAAAGCTTTCCAGTGACTTCTCTTATCTGTAGGATGAAGTTCCCGTTACGTAGGCTGCCATTCAGTGTCCTCATAGCATGGCCCTAATCTCCCTTTTTTTTTTCATCTGTGTTGAAAGACTTGACCAACACTTTACTTTCTTGTGGCCAAACTTGTTCTAATTTTTTCTTGCTTGTCTGATGCCCTTCCCTGTCTTCTCAACTGTGGGACTATAGTCAAGGTGGTGGGAAATATTTTAGAAGAAAAATTATAAAGATAGTTATAGGAAATAGTCAAACTTTCTTGGAAGTCTGGGGGTTTGCATAGCTTCAGTAAAAGGTTTGGCTGAAGGCAGCTGAATTATCTTAAAAGTTTAGGGCATAGATACACAGGAAAGTAGAGGAGTTTATCTAAATAGCTTGTTTACTCAGGCGGTCCTAAAACCAACATTTAATCTAAATGTCAATTACCTTCTAGTGGTGTTTACTCAAGACCTTTGTAATTTAATGTGTACTAAATAAATGCAAACTTCCCTGGTTGATCAGGGCCTCGGCTGTTAACTCTTTACAGGACCCTTCTTGGTATCAGTGAGTGACAGGGCCACCGAGCCTGCTCTTTCACTGGATATTTGTGTCTGAGTGTATTTGTTGATCCATTGCTGGGTCAGGGTCTACGGGTCGGGCCCAGAGAGTAGGTGCCCCATGTGAGGACCTGGCATGTTGGTGTCCATGTCTGAGGTATAGCTGCAAATAATCGCGACAGAACCCTCGAAAACGAAGGAGAAGACTGTGTAGTTGGTAAGCCAGTAAGTCGATAAGTCAGTAAGTCAGTAGGTCATTGGTGCCCACTTGCGATCTCCAAGTTCAAGGGAATTGTTCAGGGTAGGGTTTTATCACGGGACAACAGTTATCAGCACAACAGAAGCAGTATCTAAAAGTATTCAAACAGCTGCTTAACGCCACTGAAGCCTCGGTTTTGCAGGCTCAATTAAGGGACCTAATGCAAATTGTATCCCTTAACTCATGATTCCCGAAAGAAGGTAAGCTAGAGGTAGAGGTTTGGGAACAATTAGGAGGAAATTTTTTTTTTTTTTTTTTTTTTTTTTTTTTTTTTTTTTGAGACAGAGTTTCACTCTGTCACCCAGGCGGGAGTGCAGTGGCGCGATATCGGCTCACTGCAAGCTTCGTCTCCTGGGTTCACGCCATTCTCTTCCCTCAGCCCCCTGAGTCGCTGGGACTACAGGCACCTGCCACCATGCCTGGCTAATTTTTTTGTATTTTTAGTAGAGACGGGGTTTCACCATGTTAGCCAGGATGGTCTCAATCTCCTGACCTCATGCGCAAGAGCAAGGAGTCCCAGTATCATCTTTAATGCTATGGGCTTTAGTGAGGGCGACTCTGGTCCCATTATACACAGAAGAGCCTAAAAAGGGGAAGGAGAAAGAACCATCACCTACTTTACCACCCCTGAGTCCCTCAGCCCCACTATCACTGGGCCAAAATAGCAAAGAGGAAAGGGAGGTTTTGCCTGAGCCCCTCCTCCAATAAACAAGAGAGAAGACAAGGCATGCACTACAGCTATGGGACCTGGTCTTAAGCAAGCGGCATTAGAAGGGGAGCTTTTAGCCTGCCCAGTGATACAAAATCAATACGGCAATCAGGTGCATGTTTATAAAGAGATAAGAAAAAGCATTAGAAGCCAAAGCTGCGCAGCCAAGCGGGCGTCGTGCCTTAGGAAAGGCTCAGCGGGTAAAAAGCCGGCAATGCCCAAGCTGACAGGGTCCCTCCAGGCAGGCAGCCTCCGTCCAGCGGTAGGAGGAGGGAGGGGTGCAGACAAAAAGCGGCGCCTATGCAAGCGCAGTGGGACCGCTGCCCAGGACTTGCATCGCTGCCCTCCGGCTCCACGGGCGGCCCAAGTTAAAATTTCATGTGTTCCTTGTATACACGGAACACCCCCAAATTATACTTCTCTGTTAAAATTTAAGTTAAATTTAAATTTAAATTAAATTATAATTATGGCCACTGTTTTTCCTCCACTACCCCTGATGTGGCTCTCTCAAAATCTTAATTGGGTAGAACAGTGACCTCTGAAGGGAGAGATATTACAAAGAGCCCTTGAATTAGTTGAGGAACAATTAAAAGCAAGCCATATAGAATCATTTAACAGCCCTTGAATTCGCCCGTTTCGTCATTCCCAAAAGTCTGTCAAATGGAAACTTTTGCATGACTTCCGTGCTATTAATGCTAATCTACAGCCTATGGGACCACTTTCCCCGTGGCGATTCCTCAAGATTGGCCTATAATTGTGTTTGACTTAAAAGACAGTTTTTATACTATTCCTCTCACAGAACAGAGAAAATTTTGCGTTTACATTACCAATTATGAATAATGAAAGGCCAACTTGCTGATTTCATTGGAAAGTGCTTCCTCAGGAATGCTGAATAGTCCTACCTTGTATCAGCAACAGGTAGATCAGGCTTTGCTCCCCAGTAGAAAAGAATTTTCTAATTGCAAGATTATTCATTTTATGGGTGATATATTACTGGCAGCCCCAAGAGAGCCAGCACTTTTAAGTTTACATGTCCCTGTCATAAAGAATAAACAGTTGACCGGGCACGATGGCTCACGCCTGTAATCCCAACATTTTGGGAGGCCGAGGCAGGTGGATCACGAGGTCAGGAGATCGAGGACGTCCTGGCCAACATGGTGAAACCCTGTCTCTACTAAAATACAAAAATTAGCCAGGCACGGTGGCCTGCACCTGTAGTCCCAGCTACTCAGGTGCCTGAGGCAGGGGAATCACTTGAACCCGGGAGGCAGAGGTTGCAGTGAGCCGAGATCATACCACTGCACTCCAGCCTGGTGAGAGAGCAAAACTCCATCTCAAAACCAAAACCAAAACAAACAAACAAAGAAAAAACAGTTAAGAGGTTTAATGATAGCACCTGAAAAAGTACAAATGTCCTCTCCTTGGAAATATCTGGGGTATATACTAACTTCCCCGTCAGTAAGACCTCAAAAGGTTTAATTAAATACTAGCAGCTTACATACCTCAAATGATTATCAGAAATTTCTGGGCGATATAAACTGACTTTGCCCTGTCTTGGGCATAACGACTTATCAGTTGCAAAACCTGCTTTCTATCTTAAAGGGTAATACAGCCCTAGATTCTCCCAGATATTTAACCCCCGCAGCAAAAGGGGAGATTGAGGAAATAGAACAAGCCATCTCTCACAGGCAACTAGATCGCAAGGACTTGCTCTGTTCAGTTCAGTCGTCTGTTTTCCCCACCAAACACTCCCCTACAGGGTTAATAGGACTGATGACCCTGGGACTGTGCTTTCTAGAATGGGATTTTTGCTCACATACCAGGACTAAAACACTATCTCCCTATATCCAGTTAATAAGTAAAGTCATGTATTTGGGCTACAGACAATGCAATCAGTTACTAGGTTATGATCCTTGTATCATCAGGATTCCTTTAAGTAAAAAACAATTTGAAGCCGTTTTGTCTCTAAAAGGGAAAGAATGAGTAAGAGAAAGACGGGAAGAGACAGATCAGAAAGAGACACAAAAAGTAAGACAAAGAGAGATAAAGTAGGAAGAAGAGAAAGAAATTAAGAAAGTTGTAAGAATGCACCTTTAGTAAGGAAGGTTATAAAACAAAGTCAGAAATTTAAGGCGTGTCAAAGATTGTGGAAGTTGTGAAAAATGTTATAAAAAACGAATTCATGCAAGAAATGTTGTATAATTTTTGTTTTGAATGTATAATTGAGTTTTAGCACATTAATTGTCAAAGAAATTCTGTGTGTAAACATATTGTCTAAAGAAGTATCATCCAGTTTTTCTGTAAACTGGACATTAAAATAAAGCACAACAGGTTTTTCTTAAAGCACTAACCTGCTCTTTAAAAAAAGATTATAAAAGATCTCTTAGCACAGGCACCACCCCTAGAATTTCCAGTACACCAGCACCAGCCTGGAGACTATGTCCTCATCAAAGGTTGAGAGGAAGAAAAAGCTCCAGTCAGCCTAGGAAAGACCCTACAGGACCAGCAGCCCGGGAAGATGTGGCTTCTGCAGAGGACACAAGCCCTGGACATTACTTGGGGGATTCTGAAGAAGACAACTCAGGAGGCTGAATGAATCCTGCTCTGGACACAGACACCATTTACTCCAGATAATTTGTTCCTTGCTATGCTCTCTGTTGTACATTGCAACTGGTGTAGGGTATTGATCGTTTTTATGCTCTTGCTTTGTCTGCAACGTGTACCTGCTACACTCTATTGGGCTCATATCTTAGATCCGCCTTTCTTTCACCCTGTCACCTGGGCAGACACTCCCTTCCCAGCCTCAAAGGATGTGACTGCTTGACTAGAAAGGATTAGCATACCGCCAAGGGGGTTTCTCAGTAATGGCATACAGTGAACTGAGGTGTCAAGCAATACTATAGGTCACTCTGTGATTGGAAAAGATTGTTGCTAATTATGTTTGTCACATGTGATTTGCTAATTCTAGGATGCAAAGCCAGAATAAGAGCAATGACCATCTCAACTGACAAACCGATTGCTGCACACACCTGTGCTCTTCAATCAACAAAGCCTGATATAAGAAACAGAAAAGGGGGTGATGTGGGAATTCAGTCAGGGTGGTGGGAAAGATTTTAGAGGAAAAATTATAAAGATAGTTATAGGAAATAGTCACAAACCTTCTTGGAAGGCCGGGGGTTTGCATAGTTTCAGTAAAAGATTTGGCTGAAGGCAGCTGAATTCTCTTCAAAGGTTTAGCTACATAGGATTGTAGAGGAGTTTACTCAGGTGGTCTCAAGAACAACCTTTGGTTATCTGCAGGTGCGTGATTGCTCTCTACTCGGGAGGTCGATAATGTCAATTACCCTCTAATGGAGTTTACTCAAGACATTTGTAATTTAATCTGTGCTAAATAAATGCAAACTTAGCTGGCTGATTGGGGCCAGTGCTGCTAACTCTTTTCCTGAACCTTCTCGCTATAGGTGAGTGGCTGGGCAGCCCAGCCCGCTCTTTCACTGGATATTTGTGTCTATTTGTTCATCCGTCACTGGGTCAGGGTCTGCCGGTCAGACTCAGACAATCAAGCTCCTTAATTGTTTTTTGTCCTAAGGCCCATTTCAGACCCTGTCTCTTCATTGATGTCTGTATGGTTATTTCTGTTAGAGGCAGCCAACTTTCCTTTCTTTGAATTCTGGTAGGTACAATTGTGTAGCATGAAATACGAGTTTTATTTTATTACTATTTTAGAAAAGAGAAACTAATTCATTCACTCATTAAAAGTTTTCTTTTCAAACAAATCTTAAAATTTTGATTGGAGAAGGATTAGAGATTAAACTGTTGATGTTTGAAATTCATTGTGGCTTTAAAAAATGCTGATTTTAGTTTCAGGGGTACACCTGTAGGTCTGTTATGTAGGTAAACTGATGTCATAGGGGTTTGATGTACAGATTTTATAATCAATTAGGTCCTAAGGCAAATACTCAATAACTATTTTTTCTTCTCTTCTTTTGCCTCCCACCCTCCACCCTCAAGTAGGTCCTCGTGTGTGTTGTTCCCATCATGTCCATGTGTTTTCATTATTTAGTGTCCATCTATACATGCAATATTTCATTTTCTGGTTCCTGCATTAGTTTGCTAAGGATATTATCCTCTAGCTTCATTTATGTTCCTGCAATAGACAAGATCTCATTCTTCTTTTTTATGGATGCATAGTATTCCGTGGTGTATATGTACCACATTAAAAAAATCCAGGTTCCATTGATTGGCATTTAGGTTGATTCCATGTCTTTCCTGTAGCAAGTAGTGCTGCAATGAAAATTTGTGTGCATGTGTCTTTATGGTAGAATGATTTATATTCCTCTGGGTTTATAACCAGTAATGAGATTGCTGGGTCAAATAGTAGTTCTAGTTTTAGCTCTTTGAGGAATTGTCACACTGCTTTCCACAATGGTTGAACTAATTGACACTGCCACAAACAGTGTAGAGCCTTCCCGTTTCTCTGCAGCGTTGCCAGCATGTTATCTTTTATTTTTTGATACTAGCCATTCTGACTGGTGTGAGATGGTGTCTTGTTGTGGTTTTGATTTATATTTCTCTAATGATCAGTGATAGTGAGCTTTTTCATGTGCTCTTGGCCACTTGTATAACTTCTTTTAAAAAGTGTCTCTCCATGTCCTTTGCCCACTTTTTAATGGTTTTGTTTCTTGTAAATTCATTTAAATTCCGTATAGATGCTGGATATCAGACCTTTGTCAGATGCATAGTTTCTAAATATTTTCTCTCATTTCTTAGGTTGGCTGTTCACTCTGTTGATAGTTTCTTTTGCTGGAAGCATGAGTTTTAGATTCAGAAATATGTGAGTCTGAGTCCTGGTTCCACCTTTAATGGGCTCCAAGATAAGGGACAAATTCATTGATGTTTTGGGATAGAGGGATAATAGTAACTGATTAAAGGGTCATTGTGAGCATTATATGAGGTGCAAACATAAAGGTTCCCGGTGCATAGCAGGTTTTTTCTTCATTTTCATCTTCATGTTAAGATATATATTCTCTCAAAAAACAAGGTCACATCAATTGTAATTTGAGGTGTGCAATTTAAGCCTAG
Source organism: Rhinopithecus roxellana (assembly GCF_007565055.1). NCBI lineage: Eukaryota > Metazoa > Chordata > Mammalia > Primates > Cercopithecidae > Rhinopithecus > Rhinopithecus roxellana. The sequence goes on from NC_044560.1 coordinate 57,012,992, forward strand.
CTCCTAAAACTAAAGTTTGTTAGATTTTACACTGATAATGCTTTTTCTTTCTATGTACAGAATCAAGACAAGATGAGACCAAATGTTCTTCCCCTGCTTGTCTCTTCCTACCTGTCTTCCCTCCTTTAAGAATATGTATGAATACCAGGCCTCCCGAAAACCTCCTCAAAGACATAACAAGCCACAGAGGGTTTCTACAACTTGTGTTTTTCCAGGGTATGCCCTCAAGCTCTGGTCCAGTAAACCTCAATTGATTCAGAAACTTGAATCGGGCACTCAATTTAGTTAACATTTTGCCAACCATGAAGGGGTCCTCTTAATGGAGTTTAGAACCTTTGACCTGCAGGGCTTCTTCTATTGTTCATGCTCAGTACCAACTATAGAGCTTTAGTTCTGATCAATTGTGTGACTTTCTGAGAATTGGATCCTACTTTCTCTTGAGGTCCCTGCTTTCTCAGATTGTTTTTGTTTGAGATCTGAGTTTTGCTTTTCATGGAACTCCTCTCCTTATGGAGCCTTTCTCACTTCCTAAAAGGAACATGAGTTTCCTGCTCCTGTGACAATGGAGATCGGACTACAGCTTGGTCCCTGCTCAAGTAGGGAGCTGGTTTGGGCTTTTGTTTTAGAATTTGGTAGCTGCAGGATAAGGCTTATTACTACTTCATTCTAACCTCTCCTTATGCTTAGAGTGTTCAACAGTATGTACATAGTGCAATCGCTATTTGTGGTTTTGGTTTTTATCATTCTTCCTTTGGATTTGACCAACTCTTCACCCTGTCTAATGTCCAAAACCCTTTCTCTTGGTCAAATCCAAATCTAACAGGAGCTCTACATTATGGTGAAGCAGGCCTTTAAATTGGCTAAAGTTCTGTAACTGCAGAACATCCAATTCTACCTCTAGAAACACCTGTTAGTTGAAGAAAATAAAGACAGTTTTAACCCACGATATATTTCTGTGACAAATTTTGATGTGTCTGTCAGAGGGTCAGCAAATAGAAGTCACCCTGCACAGTTATCTTTTGTGTAAAAAAATCTACATCACAGACAGTCATTATTAATGCAGGCATGTCTTCCCTTATCTGGATCTGGGAGAAATTGACTGAATCTGATACCTTAAAGATAAAAAAAATTAGCATTGATTTTCTCTGAGGGCTGCTACCTGCAAGGTTTCACTGACACAAGACCAGCTTTGCTAACTGAACTTCCTTTCTTTGTTCCATGACCTGTATTACCACTAAAACCTGATTTACTGCCATAACTTCGTTTTGGACATGCAGAAATGCAGAAAAATAATCAGCCAGCTAAAGGGTAAAAATGTATTAGTCTCCAGTTTCCTGGCTTCTCTCTGTGCATTCTTTCCAATTGGATGGTAAAAATCACTGTTTCCTCCACCAAATTTTGATTAATGGGAGAAGATTTGTGTTGGGCTAGTCTTGGTGTAGTAATTCTGGTGTACTTTTTAGTGATGTTGGGGTACGAATATTTTGATTGTTTAATCCATTTCCTCCTCAGAAATAGTCTTTTCCTTTATCTCTTTCCTTCAGTGTTGTTCATAAAGGGAGGTACTGGATAAAGTTTTCTCTCACCTTGTCATATGTCCTTGAGGGCTTGATTTGTGATGGAGTCAGAGCACTCACTCTTGGTCTCCACCATCAGGAGGAGGAATCATTTTGAGTCACATTAGGTGACCAGCCTTAACATGGCTGAGAACCTGAGGTTTTTATTTTTTCTTTTGTTTTCCAAATGTGTTAAGCTCCCAGGAGGGCTTGTCATAAGAAGTCCCATCCATCATGGACTTTTGTCATCCCAAGTCTTGTTGCTTTGATAGGGCTGTGGCAAGAAGAGTCTTTTGCTATCCTAAGCCTGTTCCTGAGTGTACATATTTTATTTTGTTTGGGGTGGGGGAAAAAGATTATTGGGATTGGTTTTTCACTGAAGAGGCTGTTGGATTGAGTCACTTAGAATCAATACACCACTGGAATTCTAATTGTCCATGGCCAGAAGATGGATTCTTAAATTGGGACTTCTAAGTTAAAAACTATTTAGAGCTCTGTTATTCCAAACGGTTGATCAGAGGATTGAATTCAAATAGACACCTAATAGTGTTATGGCTAGCCTAAATTTCTTTGACTAAATTAGAGAGCAAAAATCTGACCTAAAACAAAATTAAGCTTTTTTTGTAGCTCAAACTGCTTGCCTTAGATCCTCTGAGAAAATAAGAATAAAATCCACTTTACCTTGTCATCGAATAGTTAAAAAATTTTATGCTTTTACTGCTGCATCCTGGATTTAATTTCGGATGAGGGAACCAGGCTTATTTGTTTTGATGTTTGTGTGATTTTTGAGTTTTTGAATTGCTCCTTCACCTCTTTGGAGATGCCTCATACATGCTTGGCTAAGCTATAATCCTGGTTAAGGCTTATTAGTTTCATTTGGGGGATACTTTTGGTTAAAAAAAATCAAAAGCCAGAAACATCAGCTGTTTGTCCTACCTAAAATCTGACAATAAGAAATCTGAGGCCGGGCACAGTGGCTCACGCCTGTAATCCCAGCACTTTGGGAGGCCGAGGCGGGTGATCACGAGGTCAGGAGATTGTAGACCATCCTAGGTAACATGGTGAAACCCTGTCTCTACTAAAAATACAAAAACTTAGCCGGGTGTGGTGGCGGGGCGCCTGTAGTCCCAGCTACTCCAGAGACTGAGGCAGGAGAATGGTGTGAACTCGGGAGGCAGAGGTTGCAGTGAGCTGAGATCGTGCCACTGCACTCCAGCCTGGGTGATAGAGTGAGACTCCATCTTAAAAAAAAAAAAAAGAAAAAGAAAGAAAATCTGAAAGTGTTACAGTAGGTAGCTGGTCAGATGTGTGCAGGACAGGAGAGATCCTTCCATTCCCCCACACTAGAAATGTCAAGTGAACATCACCAGGTGATGGTCAAGTCAGGTGGTTGTTAAGTGTCTCTCTAAAGTAGTAATTGGTTGCAGGTAGTGCCAGGGAGATAGAGTCTCAAAATAGATAGGAAGCAGCTTCCCGATAAGTTCTCAGAAGTTGAGCAAGTGGGCTCAAATATACCATTAAGAGGCAACATAATAGAGTTTCTGATATATGACCTTCAGGATCTATTTTTTTTTTTCCATTTTAGAAGAACTTTTTTAGGAATTATATTTTTAAATTTTTATCATTTTATTTTAAATCTTTTATTTCCATAGGTTTTTGGGGATTTGGTATTTAATTACATAAGTTCTCTAGTGGTGATCTGTGAGATTTGGTGCACCCACCACCCAAGCAGTGTACACTGAATTCAATTTGTAGTCTTTTATCCCTCACCGGATTCCCACCCTTTTCCTAAGTCTATTGTATCATTATTATGCCTTTGCATCCTCATAGCTTAGCTCCCACTTATGAGTGAGAACATCCAGTGTTTGGTTTTCATTCCTGAGTTACTTCACTTAGAATAATAGTCTCCAGTTTCTTCTAGGTTGCTGCAAATGCCGTTAATTCCTTCCTTTTATGGCTGAGTAGTATTCAATCATATATATACCACAATTTCTTTATCCACTCCTTTATAGTTTACATTCCCACCAGCAGGGTAGACGTGTTCCCTTTTCACTGCTTCCACATCAACATCTATTATTTTTATTTATTTATTTTTGAGATGGATAGAGTCTTGCTCTTTCCCCCAGGTTGGAATGCAGTGGCATGATCTTGGCTCACTGTAACTTCTTCTGCCTCCCAGGTTCAAGCATTCTTCTGCCTCACCTCTGGAGTAGCTGGGATTACAGGCATGTGCCACCTCACCTTGGTAATTTTTTTGTATTTTTAGTAGAGATAGGGTTTCACCATGTTGTACACGCTGGTGTCAAACCCGGACCTTAAGTGATCTGCCCATCTTGGCCTCCCGAAGTGTTGGGATTACAGGTGTAAGCCATCGTGCCTGGCCAAGAACTATTATTTTTTCATTTTTTGATTATGAACATTCTTGCAGGAGTAAATGGTATCACATTGTGGTTTTGATTTGCATTTCCCTGATCATTAGTGAAACAGAGCATTTTTTCATATGTTTGTTAGCCATTTGTTTTCTTGTTTTGAGAATTGTTTATTCATGTACTGAGCCCACTTTTTGATGGGATTGTTTGCCAATTTGTTTTGAGTTTCTTGTAGTTTCTGGATATTGGTTATCTTTCAGATGTATAGATTGTGAAGATTTTCTTTCACTCTGTGGGTTATATGTTTAGTCTGCTGACTGTTGCTTTGCTGTGCAGAAGCTCTTCAGTTTAATTAGTCTCACCTATTTATTTTTGCTTTTGTTGCATTGCTTTTGGGCTTGGTCATGAACTTTTGCCTAAGCCAAGTCCAGAATGGTTTTCCAATGTCATCTTCTAGAAGTTTTATAGTTTCAGGTCTTAGATTTAAGTCCTTGATTTCTTGGGTTGATTTTTTGTATGAGGTGAGAGATGGGGATCCAGTTTTATTCCTTTGGCTTGCCAATTTTTCAGCACCATTTGTTGGATAAGGTGTCCTTTACCCATTTTATGTTTTTTTGCTTTGTCAATGATAAGTTGGCTGTAAGTATTAGGTTTATTTCTGGGATCTGTATTCTGTTCCATTGGTCTATGTGCCTATTTTTATACGCACCATGATGTTTTGGTGACTATGGACTCGAGTGTTGTTTGAAGTCAGGTGGTGTGACACCATCAGATTTGTTCTTTTGCTAGTCTTGCTTTGGGTATGTTGGCTCTTGTTTGGTTCCATACGAATTTTTGAATTGTTTTCTCAGTTCTGTGAAGAATGATGGTGGCATTTTAATGGGAATTGCATTGAATTTGTAGATTGCTTTTGTCAGTGTGGTCATTTTCACAACAATGATTCTATTCATCCATGAGCAAGGGGTGCGTTTTCATATTTTGCATCATGTATGATTTCTTTCAGCAGTGTTTGTAGCTTTTCTTGAGGTCTTTCACCTCCTTGTTTAGATATATTCCTAGTTATTATTTCTTTATAACTGCTGTCGTAAAGGGGTTCAGTTCTTGATTTGATTCTCTGCTTGGTCACTTGGAGGGGTCTTTAGGGTCTTCTAGGTATATATTATATATCAGCAAACAGCGACAGTTTTACCTCCTCTTTACCAATTTGGATGCTCTTTGTTTATTTCCCTTGTTTGATTGATTTGCTAGGACTTTCAGTACTCTGTTGAATAAAAGTGGTGAGAGCGGCCATCCTTGTTGTTCCCCTGCTGAGAGTGAATGCTTTCAACTTTTTCTCATTTAGTATATGTTGGCTGTGGGTTTGTGTGCCAATTTTTCTGAGAGTTTTAATCATAAAACGATGCTGGATGTTGTCAAGTACCTTTTCAGTATCTATGAGAGGATCATGTGATTTTAAATTCTGTTTATGTGGTGTACCAGATTTATTGACTTGTGTATGTAGAACCATTCCTGCATCCCTAATATGAACCTACTTGATCATGGTGGATTATGTTTTGATGGGCTGTTGGGTTTAGTTAGCTAGTATTTTGTTAAGAATTTCTGCATCTGTGTGCATCAGGAATATTGGTTTGTAGTTTTCTTTGTTATTTCCTTTTCTGGTTTTGTTATTAGGGTGATACTGGCTTCACAGAATGATTTAGGGAGAATTCCATCTTTTTCTAGCATGTGGAATAGTGTCAAATGAATTGGTACCAACTCTTCTTTGAATGTCTGGTAGAATTCAGCTGTGAATCTTTCTGGTCCTGGAATTTGTTTTGTTGTAAATTTTTAAATTGTCTTTTCCATCTTGCTGTTTTTTGTTGGCTGTCAGGGTTTCTAATTCTTTCTGATTTAATCTAGGAGGGTTTTATGTTTCCAGGTATTTATTCATCCCCCTAGATTTTCTAGTTTATGCACATAAATGTGTTCATAGTACCTTTGAATGATCTTTTGTATTTCTGTGGCATTGGTGGAATAACTCCCATTTCATTTCTTTTTTTTTTTTTTTATTATACTTTAAGTTCTAGGATACATGTGCATAACATGCAGGTTTGTTACATATGTATACTTATGCCATGTTGGTGTGCTGCACCCATCAACTCGTCAGCACCCATCAATTCATCATTTATATCATGTATAACTCCCCAATGCAATCCCTCCCTCCTCCCCCTCCCCCCTCCCCATGATAGGCCCCAGTACGTGATGTTCCCCTTCCCGAGTCCAAGTGATCTCATTGTTCAGTTCCCACCATGAGTGAGAACATGCGGTGTGTTTGGTTTCTCTTCTTGTGATAGTTTGCTAAGAATGATGGTTTTCCAGCTGCATCCATGTCCCTACAAAGGACGCAAACTCATCCTTCTTTATGGCTGCATAGTAGTCCATGGTGTAATGTGCCGCCACATTTTCTTAATCGCAGTCTGTCACAGATGGACATTTGGGTTGATTCCAAGTCTTTGCTATTGTGAATAGTGCCGCAATAAACATACGTGTACATGTGTCTTTGTAGTAGAATAATTTATAATCCTTTGGGTATAACCCAGTAGTGGGATGGCTGGGTCTATGGTATCTAGTTCTAGATCCTTGAGGAATTGCCATACTGTTTTCCATAATGGTTGAACTAGTTTTACAATCCCACCAACAGTGTAAAAGTGTTCCTATTTCTCCACATCCTCTCCAACACCTGTTGTTTCCTGACTTCTTAATGATTGCCATTCTAACTGGTGTGAGATGGTATCTCATTGTGGTTTTGATTTGCATTTCTCTGATGGCGAGTGACGATGAGCATTTTTTTTTTTTTTTCTATTTTTCTACACACACAGGGTATAATGCAAGATGTGCAATTACTTGTCATGCCCCAGGGATTTATTGCTCAGTGCCCAGATCTTAATCGCAGTAAGTCTATTTGTTCTTGCACTGTGGAGATCCCATGTATTTAGTTGTCAGCATAGACTTAACCAGATTGAACCCCTTATAAATGCATCTTGACCAAATGTAGTGTTTGTAATTCCAGCTTGTCCAACTTGCAATGACTTCCATGGACTTGTGCAGAAAATCATGGAGCTACAGGATATTTTAGCCAAAACATCAGCCAAGGTAAAAGCTAGTCAAAAATACAGTGAGGAAGCTTAAAAATCCTTCATGTTCCCAATACTTCCTTTTATAACCATAGATTTTCACCTTCGAGGCTCTTCTTATACTATACCGTTTGCTAGGACTGACTCTAAATCCCTGCTTAAGGGAAGGCTTATAAATATTAAAACCCTAGCCATCTGTATAACAAATGATTCAGTAAATCAGGAATGAGGCAGATTACCTAATTTATACACTGCTTACTACAGGAGGATTTATTGTTTAGTTTTTATTATTATTTATTTTTATTTAGTTTTTCGTTACAAGCAAGGAGGCAGGAGGACAGTGTAAAGAATATAGACACCAGAATTGTATCAAAGAAATGGTCCCATAAATGCTTTCTATCACTATGTTACAGTTCTGGGTTTATTTACTAATATCTTAAGCAATATCAGGTTTACCTACAATTTCACTAGACTTATAATTTTGTATAGTAGTTACAGATTGCCTGGTGTTGTGTTGTATGGTGTATGATTTGTTTCTTATACAACACAAATTCTGAATTGTATTTTTTGCTTGAATAAGCATATTAGTGAAATTAAACATTTTCTTTTAAATGGAAAATGCTTCTCTGCATTTGAGTGATGTTGTTTTGAATTAACCTTTGATTTGTGTCTTATAAATTATGTTGTTTGTTTCTAAGGCAGGGAGCAAATTTATCACAAAAAGGAGAAAAAAAGTTATTTAAAATTAAAGTCTTAAATATGTTTATGGCAAGTAGTTGATGAGGACAGCCATTATTACTGCCACATACTTTAAAAAAAATAGATGCCTGCTGGAGTGTTTCACATTTCTGTGTTGCTGGAATAATGAACAATGTAAAACCCCTTCTTTTGTGCCACAGCTGTCTCGAGCTGAACAGCGAATGAATAGATTGGATCAGTGCTATTGTGAAAGGACTTGCACCATGAAGGGAACCACCTACCGAGAATTTGAGTCCTGGACAGACGGCTGTAAGAACTGCACATGCCTGGTATGGCTTCTATTTGAGTTGAGACTAAGGGAACTCAGATGCTCCCACTCTTAAAAATTTATTAAAACAATATAGTCATGAAAATTTCAAGACCCATTTCCTCAAGACACAACACTAAAGTGCCAACAAACCTGGTCATATCTAAAGAACTGCGTTGCATTATTAAAAACACTGTCTAGCT